>NW_027204715.1:4510000-5110000 GCF_024711535.1 Dipodomys merriami | reverse complement strand
AATATAATATATAATTACAATTATATAGGCAACAGGATTCAAATTTCATGTCTTTGTGTTGAATTTTCCATCAAATGGCTTCGTGGCTCTTTGAAGGGCCATCCCATGATCACCAGTTACTCTTCCTCAGATGGCCATGTGTGGCTCTGACCTGGGGGCCAGGGCTCACAACAAAGGACCCGTCAGTGCCAGGAGCTTCACCGTCCACCTGGGGCTGGGGAAGCAAGTGTAGACAAGGCTCCCATGCCTGCAGTGGGGAGCGGCCTGTGCCCATCTGCTAGGTGGAGAAAATTCAACTCAAGAGAAAGAGAATGGGAAAGGGAGAGAGAGTTGGATGCAGAGAGACAGACAGATATATGAGATAGACATGGAGAGACACACACAAAGAGAATAATTAAATATATATATATATATATATATATATATATATATATATATATATATATATATAATGTATAGTCAAAAGATAGAAATAGTTACTGGAGTTTACCTAGCCTTAGAGATCTTGTAATTCTCTCCTCTATCCCCCAAAATAACAACAGATTTCACCTACACACACTCACACACACATACACACACTTCTAAACATGATGTGGAATTTTGCACCATGTCATTTAAATGCTCCCTCAATGGGTTACTATTTAGGGATCTGAAAACCCAGATGGCCGTTGTCCTTTATAACCCAGGCCACCAAATAACCACCATGGCTTTTCCACAGTGCTGACAGGTTGGATTTCTGCTTCTGGATGACCATGGGAAGAAGAACGTTTCCCCCTTCGGCATCACTGAACAAAGCACTGTTCATGTCCACCTCCATGGTTCCCTGAAGAACCCCAGCGATGCCTTCCGCTTCAGCTTTGAATTAAATGTGAGGTGGGAAAAGTCCGAGTCGATAGCAGTGAAAGTTCTGTGAAGTGTCCAGTCTGTGAGCCTCGGCCACTGTAGCAGACCGTTCTATACCTGGCAGGGGTGACTTTGTCCACTCAGGGGAGGCCTGGCATTGATGACTTGGATTTAGTTTTCTAATGCACTGAAATCTGCTGCCCAAAGCCACTTCTGTACCTCCCTCTATTTGGGGGTTTTCTAGACTGTCCTTTTTGGTATTGTGAATTCTCCTTCCCGCCCTGCCTGCAGGCTCTGCAGACCCAGTCACAGAGAACTGATCAATGCAGCGAGAGGCCCCTCTGAGCAATGTTCAATCCCACACATCCCACACATCGCTAACTGCTCCCTTTGGTCCCTCACCAGTCTACAGCCACTCACAGGCCACCTTTGGGGTGACCTGGATGAAAACACTTTGAGCACACGCGTGTGCGGAGCTACCTCACAAGTACCGTGGAGGCTTGTGGTGCCTGCGAGGCCAACCAGGAGGTAACAAGAACATTTACTTGGTATATTATCTGTTAAACATGACACGCTCTATGTGAGTGTTTACCTGGCATATCATCTGTTAACTATGATATGTTCTATGTGAGCATTTACTTGGTATATCATCTGTTAACCATGATGCATTCTATGTGAGTGTTTACCTGGCATATCATCTGTTAACTATGATATGTTCTATGTGAGCATTTACTTGGTATATCATCTGTTAACCATGATGCATTCTATGTGAGTATTTACTTTGTATATCATTTGTTAAACATGATCCGTTCTATATGAGCATTTACTTGGTATATCATCTGTTAAACATGATATGTTCTATGTGAATATTTGGAATTAAGTTCATATGTAGTTGGGTAGCTTTTGGATTTTGTAGTCCCTGATAAGAAGTCCTTGCTCATCTTTAGAACTGGAATCTGCATTAATTATTACACAAACCAGCCAGGCACGATGGCTCACACTTATCATCCTCACTACTCAGGAGGTTGAGATCTGAGGATCTCATTCCAAAGCCAATCTGGATAAAAAGTCCTTGAGATTCTAATATCAAATTAACCAGAAGTACAGGCAGAGCTCAAGTGGTAGCATGCTAGCCTTGAGGAAAAAATAAAGCCCAAGGACAGTGCCCAAGCTGTGAGTTCAAGCCTCAGGATAGACAGACAGACAGACAGATACACACACACACACACACACACACACACACACACACACACACACACGCGCACACACACACACACACATGCACACAAAGCAAAAAATTTTTTAGAAACCTGAATTATGTAAACTAAAACTTTTCTACCCTTATGGGAAACATCTGCCCTTTGTTCTTTCTTTCTCTTCTTTACTGTGTGGTCCCCAATAAGATTTCTAGAGATATGTTTACCCTCAAAATATCCCCTCCTTTTTTTGGCTTTGCTCACAGTGATTTTAATGGATCATTTTTCTGGGGTAATAGTGGGTAAGAAAATACGATTTCAAATCACAGAGACCCAGGATTGCAGCTTAACTTTCGAAGAGTAATAAATAAATCACTTGGGCATTCCAAACTTTTGCTTCTTCAACTGTAAAATGGTGATAATGTTGCATATCTATTTGGTTATTCTCTGCTCAGAAGGGAAAAATGGAGTTAAACATTTTAGAATCATGAGAGATCAATAATGGAAAAACAATAATTGCTATATTTAAGCATTCCTCACCAATAAATTATTTTAATTCATAAATATTAATATTCCTTTCTAAGGGAAGAACTTGAACACAATATTAGCTATTTATTTTTTGCTCATTTTGATGTTAGCCTTTACTTTGTTGTGTTCAGTATTACATTTTTAATGGCTCCGTTTGTCTTTCTGATGTACAGAATAGGTATGTAGGAGATGGCTTTTCTCCTGTCAGAGGCCAGCACAGCGGCTGCAGATGGAGGAAGCTATCACTTCTGCACGGATCTGGCTGGACATGATGTCATATATTCCCCATGATGTGTTATAAAAGCCCATGCTTGCTAACCTTCCAGGATTCTGGGACCACCTTGGCAATGTTCCCCAGCCAGAGTTTAAATTATCACTTCTGTCAAGGAGATGCTGGCGTTTTTTTTTGGTGTGGTCAGCCTTCCTCCAAACGGAACTTTGGCTGAGCCAAAGAGCTGAGTTAAGGGCAAGCGGCAGGTGTCTGTGTGTTTAGGGATGACCTCACGTTGCAACTTCCCAGACTCTGACAGAGCTGCAGTGTGCCACACAAAAAACTGTCTAGAAAATGCAATCCGTTCTTACAACAGCATCCATTAGTGAACTTAGCATCTGAGACTCAGGACTCGTGAGGGTTTGTGATGCTGTGATGGAATGCAAATCTGTATGGTCTCCTGTGCCTGGGGGAGATGATGACTCAGACAGCCACAACTTCCTCCACGTGCTTTTGGAGAAGGCATTGCTATCCGCAGTGTGGTTCGTGGAGAGAGACCATCATGGCAGCATGCTGTGCAGATTTAACCTGAATAAAGTTGAAGGTTCTCTGAGGGGCTTTGGTAAGAATGTGTGTGGGAAGGATAATAACAGAACAAGAGATGTGGATGAAAAGAGATCAGGTACATGGGGAATAAATGGGATGAAATGCATGAGAAAATGCAAAAGTGAATGTAATAGGCTAAAGAGACATTAAATGATGTCTGTAAGGCCAGAAACTTGAAATGAATGTCTCAGAAAAAGGTACACAGAATGTCTAATATGGAAGGTCAGAAATAATGTCTAGTTTAGGAGAGATGGTGATAAATTGTCATGCTACTAGTAGACTTATTTCAGCTTAGCATCTTAATATGTTTAGATGTATTTGTGTATGTAAGCGATGATTTCCATTCAAAGTAAATACTACACACTTGGGTTTTCGCTAATGAGGCTTAAAAGATTAGCAATATCTTTTTATATAAAATAATGTTGTATTTTCCTTCAAAATATCATTTGAAATGGAAGGGCCTAGCACAGATCTCCACAACAGAGGGCCCTTCACCATGGCAGAATGATGCTCATAGAATTGCCCTAATGACAGGTGTTCGCCTTGTGATTAACAGCATGACACAGGAGCGCATACGAAGGCAGATTTCTCATTGCAAAAACTCATTGTTTATCTACAGTGAAAATGTCTCTGAATCACAGCTGTCGGGATTAAGAATCGCTTCTGCATGCAGCATTATTCCTTTCCCATGCAATCATCATGTTAGGGGTCACATTGGAAAAAGAAAACTTCTATCTATCACAATGCATTTGCGAAAAGTATGCCCTTCCTGAATTATCTGGGAGATGAACAAAATTTCCCAGGCCAGCAAGCACACATCAAAGGTATAGCAGACAGGGGAAGAGTCTACATCCACAAAGAGGGTCCTCCTCCCAGAGCTCCCCAGCTTGTGCTCTGTGTCAGTTCTGTTCTTTCGGAAAACTCTGAATAAACAGGCAAATCACAAAGCCACTGTTCACTCATTTGATTGGATTTGTTTGGTATAAGCCTAATTTTTTTCACCATGAATCTAATTATATTTATTCAGGTAAAACTTGGGATTTGATTTAATGAAGGTATTACCGCCGAGAGCTGAGCTCCTTAAAGGACATTAAGCTTCTGCCAGAGGCTGAACTGAGAAAACCAGACCACGTGATGCGCAGATTGAAATAGAAGAATAACAAAGACATCTGAGGTCAGTGAACACATCTGCTGTGCATTCACTTCTTAATTACCCAGAGTGGAATTCCATCATGGTGCTACAAGTCCACTTGCGTTCTCTGGGACCACGGTTGCTAAGCTAACTAAAGAAGGTTGGTGTGAGGACAGGACTGCGTGCTCCACACAGCCTTTGTGTTCCGCTTCACAGCTCATCCAGGCGCTGTTGGTTTCTGCTCAAACAGTGCAGTGCCAGTGTGCTCTTTCTCGAGGTGTAGTCACACGCAGGTGGATGGAAATGAGTGTATCACAATTTGGAGGGCAAGGAAACTCCTTCCTTGTGCTCAGCCCCCCTTTCTTCAAGAGGTTACACTTGCCCGATGGCTGATGCTTGTGATGGAATTTTCATTCAGAAGAAAGATACATCAGCAAATGAGTTTTAGAATACACTTCAGAAGACAAAGATATCCTGTGGTAGCAAATCCCTAGGGGAGATCACCATGACCAAGCAGAAATTTTTATCATACTCTTTTATTTCTATATTTTTATTTCTATGCCTCTAGATAGAAGTCTTGTAAATTTGGCTAATAGTTTTACTCTGCTTCTGTGAATCTTTTCTTTTGGCCATTAAGCTTCTATGTGTAAGCATGAATGCAACTAATGTAAACTAATAAAAAATTTAAATTGATAGTAATATAGATATTTACTGACCAAGATCACTATTGCTAGTAGAAAAAGAGCAGCAATGGACTTACCTATTATAGATGCTTGATTTCTGTCCTTGAATCACTATTGCAATTTCCCCAGTATATTTAAAATTTTGTCACATTCAACTCAATTTTGTTTGGAGCATGCTCATGTATTGTCATAAATCTCGAGTACCTGACCACAGAGCTTTGCACAGAACAATAGAAAGTCAGAACTAAACCAAATCAGAAGTTCCATGTTAGGTGAGATGGTGGTTATGATGTCGTAAACCTTGGGGACTTCAGAGATTTCAGTGGAATGTCAAGTTCCCTTGAGGGGAAGCTCATTCATCAATAGAAATTCAATTGTCTATGTTCACCGCTCATTTAGAGCAGAGATTGGTCAACTTGGGCTCATAGGAAAAATTCCATCCAGTAACTATTGTCATGGAACTTACAAACCATGCATCATTTTTATTTTTTAATAGATTAGGATAAAGTAAGAAGAGTATGAAATCAAGACAGGGAAGCTTGCTCTTTTTACACAAAATGTTTCCTATTGACCTACAAGAAAAGGTTTATGTCTTTTTTTCTATAATTTTTATTAGTATGCATGTGTTGTCAAGTATGTTTGCTCAGCATGCATGCACATGCTGGTGCTCTGTCACTCCAGCCCTGTTTCTTGTTGGCTGCTTTGGAGATAGGATCTCATTTCCTCACCCAGGTGAATGCCTGGGACTTGATTCATCTGCTGTAGAATTCCCATCATTACTGGGAGGTTGGGCAAAGGCCTCCATGTTCAGTTTCCCTCTGTGGCAGTGGAGTCTTCTGAGTCTTTCTGCCTGGATCTATGATCCTGGTGATCTCAGCCACCCACATAGCTTGCAATAACAGGCATGTGCCACCATGCCCAGATTGTTTTACAATTCAAGTTTCATAAGCCGTAATGCCCAGGAGGGCCTTGAACTGTGATCCTGCTCTTAGCCTCCCAAGTTAGAATACGAACAACCGACAGACCTGTGTCACCAGCTCCCTGTTCCCTCCCTTGCTTCTAAAATCAAGTTCAGTGGGTTCCATTGTTCCACTTCCCTGCAGGTATCTAAAGTACCACCACCACATTCTTCCTGCTTCACCTTCTTTATTTGTTCTTACCCTTTGCCCCTCAGATAGACCCAAACAGAAGCTATTTTATATTCCTGTCATTCTTTTTCTTAAGTGTATAGTAATTGTACAAAGGGATTTCTTTATTACTTGATCTGACACTACATTTATTTTCACAGAATTTGTGATAATTAACTTTGACCCCTTGTTGTGATTCTAAAGCAAAACCTACCTCTCCAGCATGTGTTAACTAATAGAAAGAATATTGACCAAAGGATTTTTTAAAGGAAAGAATGATATGCGTATATGGTTAGTTGAGGGGAACCTTAATCACTCAATCAGAATAGCTGAATGCTGGTCATCTACAGTAGCATGCATTTCTCTGTGCTCAGCAGCTCAGTGGTTGTCTATGGCAGCAGAGCTCTTCTCTACCTGGTGCTCAGGTTTCTATCTTGGAAGGAAGGCAAAGGTAAAGGAGACAGTCATCGCTGTCATCTTCCTATGCCCAAACATAGAGTATCCAAGCACTACCCTTCAGGAACCGTCAGATCCGCCACACTTTGATACAAGCCGGTCTGGCCAATGTATGTCTTCCCCATGAAATTTGTGGATTCAACTCACGGAATCCTTGATCTGTGCTGAGCACTCTTCTAGATTACAGAAGAAAAAGAGTGATGAAAACTATGTATATGCGTGTATAAGCTTTATGTACCTTCACACATATATGTATCTTTATACATACATACTGAGTGTAGATTAATTTAGATTATAGAAGGTAGATTTAATTTAGATTCTGTCAGTTAATATCTGTGGTAATTAGCATAAGACTCAATTAACCGAAAGTTTTATTTCAGGCTTTTTGTAATAATCCAATTAATCATGTGAATGCATATATTATAGGTAACACACATATATATAACACATATGCACACATATATATGAAGAGGGATGGACTTTCGGCTGATGGAGGCTTGAGATCACTCTCTCTAATATGAATTATGGGGACGTTGCTTAACAAAGTATGATCAATAATCTGCTTGTACTGAAAAGGGAAGCTCATGGACATTTAGAGCAAAAGGCAGAGTCCTGTCTGGAGAACTGGAGCTGACGTGAGATGCACAGAGCTCACACGGAATTAGCTGAGGAGGAATCCTTCCCGACACCAGCTGATGGCCCTGCAGACCCAGGAGCACTGCCATTTCACCTCGCAAGCAGGTTAGAGATAAGGCAAACCCCATGTGGTTAAAAGCTATGACTGTATGCATGTCAGAAAAGGTCACGTAGGATATGCTACATAGGCCAATATCCACACCCCAGGGATTCTGCATTTCATGATAAAATCTTGGCTGTATCAATGCCTCACATACCTCATTGTGCGTTTATAATAGTTAGGTTTTTTTCCAGAGTAAAGCATGGGAAAAATAAGCTCCTTAGCTCTCAAACACCATTAACATTGCATTGATGAATTGTTCTGAATAGGAATTCCCATGTTTCTATTACCTATCATTTACTTTGTATCTACACCTGCCCTTTAAACTATAAGTAAGAATAAAGTCAATGAAATCTCCCTGGAAACACGTTTCTCCTACTATTTTAAATCTACTGAAAATTTTAACAACCATTTGGGGCAGCACTACACAGGCACCACAGGCCCACAGACTGCATGCTAAAACGATTCAGCCATTGAATCATTATGACGTGGCAATTTGGTTATAACTTTCAGCCAATACAGCTATTCTCATGACTGGAGACTGCTCTGTGAAGCAGATCGCACTCAATCATAAAGAACAGAGATTTTTTTCCTTAGACTACTGGGGACATTAGTCCTTTCTAACTACCTCATGGGGGAAGGGAAGAGCTAGGGGAAGGGAGCTAGACAAAGCTCACTGCTCTGGGGCTGAGAATGGCTTACCTTCTTTACAAGTGCACTCACAGCTATGGTCCAAACAGAAGAAGGGATCTACTGTGCCAGCATCAGACCCAGTGCACAACCAGCACCTGGGCGAATGCACAACCAGCATCTGGGCCAGTGCACAACCAGCTTCAGAACCAATGTACAGCCAGGATCTGCACCACTGCACAACCAGCTTCTGATCCAATGCACAACCAGAATCTGGGCCAAAGCACAATCAGCATCTGAGCCAATTAACAACCAGCATCTGAGCCAATGCACAACCAGCATCTGGGCCAGTGCACAACCAGTAGCTGAGCCAATGCACAACTGCACAACCAGTATCTGAGCCAATGCACAACCATCATCAGAACCAATGTACAGCCAGGATCTGCACCAATGCACAACCAGCTTCTGATCCAATGCACAACCAGCATCTGGGCCAATGCACAACCAGCATCTGGGCCAATGAACAACCAGCATCAGAGCCAATGCACAACCAGCTCCAGAACCAATGTACAACTAGTGTCTGAGCCAATGCACAACCAGCATCAGGGCCAGTGCACAACCAGCATCTGAGCCAATGCACAACCAGCATCTTGGCCAATGTACAACCAGCATCTTGGCCAATGTACAACCAGCATCTTGGCCAGTGCACTTCAAGGGCACAGGAGAACGGATAAGCACTCACACTCAAAATGCCTGTCAGCAGGCCCCCAGCAGTGTGAGGAAAGTCTATGGGAGACTACTTTTCACCTTACAGACTGAACACTTAATGGAAAATGAGGTCTGTTTTAGGGTGCAATCTCTCTGTAAGGCAATGCTCCGGCTCAAATGATAATGTGAGCTATCAGGATACAATTCCTCCATGAACACTGCACCGCTTCCTTCGGCAGGCAGCCCACACGGGCTGAACCTGGGGCAGAGCCAGACCTAATCTCCAGAAAACAGCATCAGGTTCTTTCCTGTCTCCAATTCCTCATTCATACCTAGAATTTCTTTGTTTAGATCCATCCAAGCAGACAGAAGGAATCTGGGCACACTTTCATGTTCAGAGGGAAACAAGTTGGAAGAAAACAAGTGTGGCGTGTAGGTGGACTTGAGATCTGTCTCCTCACCTTTGGTGGGAAGAACTTGTGGAACCTCCTTTGAGATGGAGGCTCTGGGAGTAGAGAGTCTATGGTCCACATGGCAGCAAGAAGTACAGAGAAAGGAGCAAGCTTCAGATGAGAGGCACTTTTGTAGATGCAGACAAAGACCACACAGCCTCATGAAATCCCCAGGGTCTCAGAAGTGTGGATAACTAGAGAAAGATGGTCCCTGGCTGTCTGCTGTGCTTGAGTCAGTGTTGGGAGGAAGTGGGTTGATCAGAAACTTGTCTACTTTGTAATGTGCTTGACTCCACAGTGGCAGATCTGAGGCAGAGGCCAAGGTGGAGGCAGCAGCAAAAGGCTGGCCACTGAACAAGAGGCTAAGGCTAAAGCCAGGCCACCTCCGCTCTTCGCAGCTCAGTTCCCAGAAGGGAGATTCATGTCATTGGGAGCCAGTACAGGCAGTATCTCCCATTCCCCAGCAATCGTCTAACTCCAGGGAGCACAGGAATCCCCCACGGACTTGAAGGTTGATATCACACACTGATTTGGTAAGATGCTTTGGGTAAGCTTTTGTGTTCGACACGTTACAATGTCAGGACAAGCTTGATTCTTATGAAATAGTAAGTATAATGGACAAGGTGAACAAGAATGTCAGCAAACATATATTGCCCAGTCTGATCACAATGAAACACCTGGGGCTTATTATGCACTAAATGTCTGTGTCCCCTCAAATTAGTCTATTAAAATTTACAGTGGAGGACAGACAGTAATAAGGGTAACGCACCTGGGAATGAGATTAGTGCCCTTATAAAGAGAGAGTGGTCAGCCAGCTCACTGTCTTTGTATAGATGGGATCCAAGGAGAAGATAATCATCTGTAAGTTCAAATCCATGCTGGCTTCCTGATCACAGAAGTCTAGAATATTCATTGTTTTAGCCACCTGATCTATAGTATTTAGGAATAGCAGCCAAGGCCAAGATGAAGCTAGAGGAGAAGCCAAGTACCAGCCACCTCCTCCCTTTCTTTTCCCCTCTCCCATCTCACACCTCACTTTCTGAAGCAAATGAAAGCACATAACCACACGTGGGTTGGGGAGCGCCGGAGAGACCTGACATTCTCCTTGTGAAACTCATCAGACTGAAGCATGAGATAAAGTAGAAAAAGCCCATTTGTAGCATTTGTAGCATTCATCCACCGATGGGAAAATCTGCAGGAAAAACTCAAGGACTTGACCTGATTTCAAAAATGGAGCTCACTGTAGTCATGATGCTCTGAGCTGGAGGCATTTTCCCCACACTGAACTCGTTTCTTTATTCCCTGAACCATATGCTCATTTCTTAGCTGAGCTGTTCTGTGAGTGGTTGTCAAGAGTTAAGAGTTGCTAAATTTGTTTATTTTTTGCTTCCCTCTCAGCTCAGAATTAGAAGCATATGTTCATTACCTTGGCATATGACTAGTTCAGCACGAACTATTTTTTCTCACTGAATTCAGAGTGGATTACTCAAAACAGTTATCACCTCAAAGTTTGACCTGCAAAAAAATAATAATAATAAGATATGCATGACTTATTTCATTAATTGTGTTTCTTCACAAACTAGCGAATGAGCTCAATTTGCTGAAATATGCTCATGCATCTTAATGCCAAATTAGTGATACATGCAGGCAGGCGATGCTCAAGGTACCATTTATCTTGTGGAGGCAACAGGAAGAGCACTCCGGGTTGTCGAGTCTCTGAGCTTATGTTGAAGTAGAGATTTCCCACTGGCACCAGGACTTCTCGCCTGTTGTGTCTGTCCTCCATGTGACCACAGCGGCAGCAAGGAATCATTATCATTTGAAGACGGTCGCAGAGATGGTCTACAGATGTGTGGGGAAACAGAGTTTACTCCTGGATCGGCACCATAGGCATTGGACTTTGACTGTGCTACCAGGTGCTTTCCTGCAGGGTGGGAAAATCAGGAGCCATGAAAGTTAGCAGGAGACTCAAGGGTTGCTTAGAGGCGTTAAGAAAGGCAGACCCACATCTGCATCCAAAACTGGTGCTGTACATTGAGAGACTTTTATTTTAAAAAACCTAGACACAGATGACAAGACATAAGCAGTAGTTCCCAATGCACTGTGTTCCAGGAGCTGAGAAGAGACAGACAAAACAGTACGTGGAATGATAGGTTAGTATGCATGAAATCACCCACACCAGAGCAACAGGCTTCACCACAGCCTCGGCACACACACTGAAGAAGTGGAGATGTTAGAAAGTATCACTGTTACCACACCAGGCTGATTGCACCTCATTGTAGACAAAAGCAGAGAAAAAGACAGGAAGAGGCGGAGTTCAGGAGTATATGAGGTCTTGACGTGAAATGTAAAAACCTGAGTTGAAAAGTATGTAATTTCTTGCAAATCAAAACAACATTGAGATACCACCTCACCCCAGTTAGAATGGCAAAAATCAAGAACTCTAACAACAACAGATGCCGGAGGGATGTGGACAGAAGGGAACCTTACTTCATTGTTGGTGGGAATGTAAACTTGTTCAACCACTTTGGAAAGCAGTATGGAGGTTCCTCAAAAGACTTCACATAGAGCTCCCCTATGACCCAGCAATCCCGTTTTGGGGCATTTACCCAAATGTTTACAAACAAGATCACACTAAAGCTACCAGCACAACAATGTTTATTGCAGCATTATTTACCATAGCTAAAATATGGAACCAACCAGATGCCCCTCAGTAGATGAATGGATCAAGAAAATGTGGTATATATACACAATGGAATTCTATGTCTCCATCAGAAAGAATGACATTACCCCATTTGTTAGGAAATGGAAAGGCTTGGAAAAAATTATATTAAGTGAAGTAAGCCAAGCCCAAAGAAACATAGGTCCCATGGTTTCCCTTATTTGCAATATCTAATATATGTATGAGTCAAGCAGAAAAGGTCAGCTAATGTGATGTTAGGAAAATGAACCCTTAGATATGTATTTAAATGTATTTTTATTTCATGTATTTGTTTGTAATGCATTTATAAGATTATTTCTTTGTTGCTTTGTATGTCCATCCCCCACAGTATAACCCCTGCTTTCACTATATTTGATGTCGGTATAATTTGTGGAGGAGATGGGGAAAAACAAGTCGTTTAAGGATACGAGTGGACCCGTTGCAATAATGAGAAGTACAAGTTGTTATGTCGAAAATGAACTTTACAACTTTGGTGCGGGGGGGGGGTGGGAGGATTGGGTGGGGGGACGGAGGGAGGCTGGGAAGGGATGTGAAGGGTAAACAAAGGAGGAGGCTGCAATGCTTGATAAGAAATGTATGCATTATCCTGCCCATGTAATTGTAACCCCTCTGTACAGTATGTTCACAAAAAAATAAAAAAAAAAAAAGACCTGTGGGGAAAAAAGAAAAGTATGTAATTTCTCACTTTTAATTTAGAAAAATCAGGATGGGTGAGATAATTGATAGTGATTTCGAGATTATAGCCACAGAGAACAGAAGGGGAAGGGCTACGGTAAGTAAGGTGAGGGGGAGCATACCTGGGGATAATGCCATGTGCATCCTATGTGCCTTGCTTTGAGGAGTTGGAATGAAAGGAGTAGAAGGAAGGTAACAATTGAGGATGGAATGCAGTACACAGAACTGTAGGCAGCTCTTTCCTGCTTCGAATACTAAGAGAAGCTGTCAGGAGGGAAATTTTCATATCAGAGAGTATTGAAAGAAATCGGACTTTTAGCACTGTGGGGAGGATTTGTTTTGTTTTGTTTTGCTGTTGTTGTTTTCCAGTTCTGGGGTTTGAACTTGGCCTGGGTTTGCAAGGCCAATACTCTGCTACTTGACCCATACTCCAGGCTCAAAGATCAACATTTTCAATGGCATTTGTTTGATGGAACCGGAGATTCACTTCAGGGGCTCACAAATGCCAAACAACATCTCCAGCACCACCCTGGGGTACAGACATAGGGTCTGCTCCCTCACAGGTTGTGTTAAAATGTGCCTCCTTCGAGCAGGAAGAATACACTTATCTAGAAATGTCGATGTCTGTGGCTTACTAAAGAGCAAGAGAAAACCCTTCCTAGACCACAGATCTGCCCCTGACCTGGGTGTCAAATGTGGAGAATCACAAAGCAAACATGGCTACAGATTCACACAGAGCTTCAAGCCAACGGGGAAAATTCAGTCTTAAGTCATCGTACAAACAACCGAGCTGTGATGAGCTTGGAGGTGCCATGAATGGCTGGGACTAGCTGGTCTGGAAGAGAATGAATAGAACTCAGAGAAGTTGCTATTTTAGGTGTCTATAAGAGTTGATGAGAAAAAGAGGAAATGGAAGAACTCATTTATGTCAGCTCACCAAAGTCAAACCTCATTAGTGTTGGGAGAGCTGTCGGGGAGGGAGGAAGGAGTGGTGGGGGGAGAGGGGAGGGGCAGGGAGACAACATCAGGAGAAGCAAGAGACCTGGGAGAGGCTTTGTAACTCAGCTCACAGTACTAAGGAACTCACTTGAGCTTTGCTGGAAATTGCACTGAGGGTGCCGTCAGGAAGGCCTTTGAGGGGACCCTGACTATCTAAGGGTCTGGCGGAACCTTCAGAAGTCATTTCCTTGACTTTAGGCCAGGCCAAGCACACGCCTATCTTTTCAAGAACTAAGAGCCCACTTCCCTTCTGCATGCACGAGAATTCTAGATAAATCCCAACAGGATTCGTGACCCTTTTGCTTTGAGTGGCCTGCTGTAGTATAGTATCCTAAACTAGTATTATAACGAGGGACTCAGTATCTGAAAGCTAAAAAAGAATGTTTCTGCTTTGCTTCACAGCCCAAGTCTATCCCAGACACTCTGCCATTAAAAATGCATGGTTTTTGGCAAGATAGAAGATTGGAAGTTTCCTTTGTGTGCAGGAGAAAAGTCAGAGAACAAAGGAGAAACAACATTTGAAGGAGAAATCTTATGGCTGTATTAAGGCACAAATACCAAAACACCCACAGGCTCACTGCTACACCCCCTCAGTTTTCATGTTCATTGGACTACCACATTATCCAGGCCTCCAAAAGGCCAAAGACCGTATTTTCTACTCTCTGACCTCCAGAACTTTCATCATTTGATTCCTGGATGAATCAACTGGCTCAGCACAATCTAGTAACTGGTGGAGATTTTTAGAGATAACTTGTCCACCAGGGCTATATCCCATTAGGTAGCACTATTCATTTTCCCACAACATTTTATATCCCATTAGGTAGCACTATTTATTTTCCCACCACATTTTAGGTATGAAACCATGTCCCATATTTAACTTTGAAAGCATTATTGCACAATCTAAGTTCAGCTCATCTGCTCTGTAGTCCTCTTTCTTATGTTACAATCCTTAAATGAATGAAAGTTCAAAACACCTTATTCTGTGTAAAAGCTATTCATTAAAAGATCGCCAAGGTCCTATGCTAGTTCCATGAACATAACAAATGTATTTTTTTAATGGAAGCATGATTTTGTGGGAAGAAACCTTAAAAAAGTACTGGATGATTAATAACCACTTCTAATTCTTTATTGTATCTCACATTAAATCAGTCAACTGGTCTCAAATCCTTATAATTCCCTGAGACTGATATAGTCTGTTCCTAAATACATTAAGCATGCAGTTTTATGGCTTAACCTAGGAAAAAATACTCTCTTTTCTACTTGAACCAATTTTCAACTTAACAGAAATGACATCTTAGTTTAGGATTAAGCATGTACGTAAATATATCATTGCATTTGCTCTCAGGTATATGCACTTAATCTTCAGTCTTGGTTTTAAACTGAGTGCATAGAAAAACTAGAGACAAAGAAATGCATCTTGTAGTACACCTTCCTTTAATTAGTTGAGGCTGAAAAATGATAAAGTTGAGGCTGGTCACTAACTACTCAGGAGGCTGAGATCTGAGAATCATGGTTCAAAGCCAGCCTGTGGCAGGAAAGCCCATGACACTCTTGTCTCCACTTTACCACTGAAACATGGGAAGTGGAGCTATGGTTCAAGTGGTACAGCACCAGCCTTGAACAAAAGAGCTCAAGGACATTGCCCAGGCCCAGAATTCAAGGCCCAGGGCTGGTACACATGCACAAAAAAAAGATACATTTGAATCTGTTGTGTGTGTGTGTGTGTGTGTGTGTGTGTGTGTGTGTGTGTGTGTAAGTAGATAGATATTGGGTGTAGACTTTCTGGGTTGCACAAGGCAAGCATTTTAGTTCATGGAGCTTGTTCTTGTTTGTCCTGAGAAGGTCTTGCTGAAGATGAAAGGCACTGTAATACTTCAAAGCTCTAACACATGCCAATGCCATAGACACCTTGGAACCAGCACCTGCTGGTGTCAACATCACTTTTTTCCTGAATGATATCAGAGGGAAGGGTTTGAATGATACTTAAAGTTGAACTTTTTCCATTGGAAATGAAAAGCTTAAGACTTAACAGTGCAATAAAAAATGAAGATAGTTAAGTTTTATGTGTTTATCTTCTCAATAAATAATTCAGGGGAAGACGTTCCCAGGGAGGCATAGTTTAAGGGAGCTTTGCTCAATGTTTCATGAAGTGTTTGCCAAGTTTTGCAACTTGTTGTTTTAAATGACCAATGATTGCTTTATTGCAGTAACATGCAATACTACTTATTTTTTGGAGTACTTGACTCACTGTGTGGTTTGTTATCCATCACAGATTCTAAATCGGGTTTCCCTACAGTTGAAGGTTCCTGTGACACCGTTGGGTTTTCCAAGTCATTTCCTTCCAGTAGAAGACTTGGCAAAAATTCTCTGTGTCTGAGAGGACACCTTATTTATTCACAGCGAAGGTCTGTATTCAGACACACAGGATGCCTAGCGTACTGCTCATTCATTGTCCATGTCTACGTGTTGGTGCATCCACCCCACACCCATTTTCTAGTGGCCCATTCAGCCCAACCTAGCCACCTGGAGCACCCCTGCTTCACTGAAGTGCTGGCATTCTCCTGCCCAGAGAGAAGCTGCAGAGTGCTGTTCTTCCCTAGTGTAGGTTCCCTTAGCTCTCAGACAGCCCACGATGGACCCTCACAGGGGTCTTGAGTGGGTGCTGGGATCTGAGCAGAATCGTGGGTAAAGACGGATCTGTGGAGTGAGCTCTTCCAGGAGGGCAGACTCCAGAAGTGGGAGCAGAAGAGGCAGAGGTCCAGAACGGAAGTAAGTGGCAGCAGAATGGCTTCAGGCCCGTGTTTTGGAGACAGTGTCATGGCTAATCCTGACCTGGGGAGTGGAGCTGAGAGGGGGAGCAAGACTGAACTCACTAGAGAAGGACTGAGGGTCCTAACACTTCAGATAGAAGTCATGGAATACTGAAGCAAATGGAGTGCACAGATGAGAGTGGTAGACTCTTAAATAAAACTTCCACAGGAACCCTAGATGGCATACGCCACTGGAAGGCGGCTGCGTACAACTTATGACTGAAATCTTGTTAAAAACTAAAATGTCAAGAACCAACACCCCAAGATTTAAAAAGAATGTGGATAAAAATGATGGTACTACAAAGTACCATGATTATTTGCTACCCTAAACAACAGCTCGATGGGATTCGGGGAAGCTTTCTGGATGTGTGCAGTTTGAGCTCTTCCTCCTGCTCAGGCCTTGTTGTTGGCTTGCTCTATTTTTCCACAACATGTCCCACCTCTCATGATCAGGGATCCTGGGAGATGCCCTTCATTGTCCCAAGAGAAGATCTTAGAGTATTGGCCAGGCGCACCTCTAGACTTCTCTCCAAACCCCACCCATGATTACTGGCTCTGAAATTTTAGTAATTCAGGTGAGGAGGGTGATGTAAAGCGTTTTGGGGTTCAAAGCTGCCAATGTGAGACATAATATACTGAATGGTTGTAGTGCCGACGTCGCAGGACCCCCACCAAGAAGACCAACGAGAGTCAGACGTTCTGAAATGCAAAAGCAAGGTTTTATTTAGATGGGCCACAGCTCAGGCCTCGTCCTACACTCCGACACAGCGGAGCCTAGGAGGAGAGCCCCCAGCTAAAGATTTGCAGGGCTTATAAAGGCAAACATTCAGGTGTTTGGATTACCACCATGTGTTGCTCTGCTAGCTGAGATAAACAAGCAACAAATGGTCACTGCCTCAAGAATGGATTTACTTTAACCCTTCACAGTGGTCTCTCCACAAGTCTCATGAGCTTGCTTCTTCCTTAAGTCGGTGTTTATAGGTTTGAGCCCTCAGATTTGGGGAGGGAAAGCTCTCTGTTGAAAATGGCCAGCATCATTTATCCTAATAAAGAAATATTGCTTTTCAACATAATGTTGTCCATCTAAATACAGAGACAAGACTACTTGCAAGAATACTGCTAATTTAATACTCTGTGACAAGAACTAGATATAATGGCAGGGTTAGCCTAATAAATAGATTTGAAACTATATTTTAAATTACTTTTCAATCTCAAATGAAAATGTAAAGTAGGTTAGGATACACATTAAAAAGTAACATGAGGAAGTATCCTAAAAAATAAATTTTTGCCCCTGTGTAAGAGAGTAGAAACTTTGCTGAGATAGTTTTAACATTCACTTATGACCAGTTTCTCAGCCTAAGTAGTCAGTGGGACTCAATTGCTTTATTTGTATCTAACTACTTCAAGTGGGAGGGAAGAGATGATAGGGGGGAAACAAAGGAGGAGGCAACAATGCTCAATATGAAATGGACTCATTACCTTGCTCATGTAACTAACTCGTCTGTACTGTATTTTCACAATAAAAAAACTTATTTTAAAAAAAGACTGCTAATAAACATTGTTTTCTGGAAGTCAAATGAGATCTTTCCCCCTTTAGGAACTGACAACAGATGATGGTCAACTTAATTTTTACATTTTAAAAAGAGTTTTATGTATTTTGAAAGCTTTAGCTACTTTATGCGGAAAAAGAAAACCCACAATGATTGGGTTGCTAGCTTTAAGGTGGTGAAATGGTTGCATTTATGTTACATAAATGACTTTTAAGGTATTTATTTATTGATGGGAAATTATGCTGAGCACTTTTAGAGTGCTGCTATAACTAGGGACACTTACAAAATTAACTAGAATATTGTATTGTTCCATTTCCTACTACACTGACATAACACCTGAAATAATCCACTCACAAGAGGAAAGTTTTCTTTAGGTCCACCGTTTTTGAGTTTCTGTCCAGGTTCACATAGTTTTGAATCGTGGCTGCCCAGCTCATGATACAGATGCAAAGCAGAGGTTAACCACATAGTGTTAACCTCATGGAAGCAGGAAGAAGGGAGAAGGCCAGGGAGAAAGAGAGAGGAGGCACTCACATCACCAATTACCTAACTTCCTTCCGCTAGGCTCCACCTCTAGAAGTTCCACCCATCCCAGCAGAGACAAGGGCTGAAGACCAAGCTTTCCACACACAGACTCATTCAATATTCAAAGCATAACAAAATACCTGAGTAATTCATCTATATTATATAATGCAATTAGCTGAATTCTTTAACAATACCATCATCCTGAGAAACTATTGATCATTCTTTGGACTGATGTATATGTGTCTTATGTGCAGGTAATGTTTTGACTGTGCCCATATTGAAATTATGAATTATGAGTTTTGTCAGAATTGTTTTTAGAGCCTTAAAATCTGTGTAATTAAACTGATTTTAATAGTACTTGTACATTCTGAGTAATTGGTAGATAAATCAAATTAATAACATTATCTTTTCCATATGGAGTTCTAGTTACAATAAAAACCCTTAAATTTATGATCTTAATGAGGAAATAGTTGAAACAATAAACATGAGTATGGTTGGCTTTTTACATCATTGAATTTTAGATGTATTTTCTCACATATTGATTCTAGCTTTCCCCACTGGCTTTTCCTTATGCCTCTGTGCAATTATCTGTGACTAACTATAATCCACAACACTCGTCATGAATTTCCTTGTCTCGGTTTCCTATGGACAGCTTCCTATTTTAATTCCTAAAAGTAACACTCTTCTAGTTGCAACCACTAGTCAAAATTCTGCAAGTAGTCATTTGAGATTTACATAGCTTCTTACATGTAAACCTTATGTGAAACCATAAATACATATTGAACCCCAATTGATGAGCTACATGCAGAATTATTTACGCTGGGTATAAGGAAGACACATGTGGATGTTTGTAGCTTATTCCAAAATGCATAGAAGCCTGGTAGTTGAATCAAGGGACGGATCAGTGTCTAGAAATGACATGTACAGGATAGGAATAGCACAAACCTGGTCAAAGGCCTGAAAAAGGTCACACCAGTGGGTGAGAGGAGAGACCCCAAATGTCCCCATCACCCTGGTTGTGCGGTGCCTACTTGTCCTCTGCATCTTCACATCTAATTCTTCTAGAAAGCTGTTTTGCTTTTCACTCTTTGATGTACAACCATGTAGAACTGATTTTCACTCTAGTATAGGCCGGAACCTAGATTCTTTGAGGGTCTTGGGGTTTTATACCCACGTGCAATTGACAAGAACCCACGTGTCACAAAGACTACCCTTCCCCGATGGCTTTCATCTATCACCCTTGCCATATATCACATTCCGTGTGTGTGTGTGTGTGTGTGTGTGTGTGCGCGCGCGCACACGCGCACATGTATGTCATGTAAGTGTTACTGAAGTTTTTATTCTCCTCTGTTGGTATCTGTGTTTGTACGCTACTGTTTAATTCATCTTTGAAATCCATTTGTGAAACACTGAAATGTTGCTTTTATTTGTTCAAAAATATCTCAGGTCTTTTAAACCAATTGACATTTTAAGAGAAATTAATACTAAGTCCTAGGGAAAAAAATGAACACAATTTTGATTGTGTTATAATTGTGATTACATGAATCTGAAAGTTGCCACCTATAAGAAATTAGCTCCTGAATGTCCACAAACATCACTAACCTATCTATATATGTTGAGTCATTGACAATCTATGGTTCTTGCTAGTTTTCTGTGCAGCAATATCACATCTTCTGTTTTATTTAATTCTCAATGTTTTACATAGTGATAATATTTTGAACTTTCTTTGTGCTTTGTAATGTTACCGTTCAGGACATTTCATGATTTAGTGATGTGATAGCTGTAAAGAATGGCATCATCCTCAAAGGCAGCAAATAAAAATGTGAAGTCTAAGCCCAGCACTAGTGCTCACACCTATCATCCTCGCTACACAGAAGGCTGAGATCTGAGGATAGCAGTTCAAAGCCAGCCAGGACAGGAACATCCCTGAGACTCTTATCTCCAATTAATCACAGAAAAAGCCAGAAGTGATGTTATGGCTCAAAGTGGTAGAGCACTGGCCTTGAGCAAAAGTTGCCCAGCAGAGACAGCACCCAGGCCCAGAGTTCAAGTATTTGTTGTTCCCATGATCTGCTTGTTGGTTTGTACATAGCGATGTGTAAAACACTATGTGCATATCCAAATGCTGTAAAGTTCACTTCTGCACACCATCTGACATTGCTGTTTTCTGTAACAACGCTAGAGATGATTTCACACATTTAGACTTTGGTAAGGTCACTTTGCCCTTTGTTGTAACTATGCCATGTTTCTTTTTGTGCATATATTTTAGACTCAGCCTTATGACATTTTTTTATTACAGCAATGTTAATATACCAGATATCTTTGGAGAAAAATGTTATGTGTAATGCATCCTATATTCAAATTTATGCACATTGCTCTCCTTGTATTTAACTTTTCATTTTCAGTTTCCAGAAATTTTTATACTTGTTTTTCACTGGTGTTTTTCTTCAAGTCAACAATTCCTTGTTAAGGCTTATTCTTGGAAATTTTGTGGACTTCATTGCTTATATAAGAGGAATTGTTTTCTACCATATTTTCTAACTTATTATAAGTGATTTATGGGCTAGCTTATTTTTTGTTTTTGTTAGTCTCACCAACTGTTATGAAATCCTTCTTGACTTTTTAATAGATTTTCTATGAAATAAAATATACTTTTGAGAAATGTTATACTATCTTATTAATTGCTAAGGTAAAACTATTGATGATAATGTCACAAACATAAAAATTTAGCTCCGTTTTTCAATTCAGATAAATATGCAACATACTTATTGAGTAAATAAAAGCGTGTGAATTATTTTGACATTTTGACTTGACTTCACGTGTTTCACAAAGTAAAACAACATTCTTATTGAGAAAGAGCTAGAAATCAATGTTTTTGAGAAAAAGCAGTACAAATGATAACATATCAATATTTAACCACTTGGAATGAGTAATTAGTGAATGAATTGGAAACATTATGAATTTACTTAAACCCAAAGTTGAAAGTTTTAGTTTCTGAGAAATTTGAAATCTTTCTGGACAAAGAAATGGATAAGTAACAGCTACAAATACCTACTTACCAATCTATAAATCTATTAAATTATGTGTCTCTGAGTCTACTTCTTATTAATTTATCTATGTCTTAATCTACCTATGAATCTATCTTCTATTTGCTATCTGTGTATTAATTTGTCTAATACATTTGTCTAATAATTTATTTCATAAATTAGTCTATCTGAAATATCCTACCTATGAATCTGTCTTCCTATCTATCTCCATATGTATACATCTGGAAAGCATGGAGAAAGGTGTGTCTGTGTCTGTGTGTATCTGTGTCTGTGTGTGTCTGGGTATTTTTGCATGTTTAGCTTGTATGTATTTCAACACTAATAAACACAAAATATGTTAGCTTCTGGAGTGACACAAAAAAATTAGTGCCGCTGGGCACCAGTAGCTCACATCTATAATCCTAGCTACTCAGGAGGCTGAGATCTGAGGATCACAGTTCAAAGCCAGCTCAGGCAGGAAAGTCCATAAGACGCTTATCTCCAATAACCCAACAGAAAACCAGAAGTGGTGCTGTGGTTCAAGTGGTAGAGTGCTAGCCTTGAGCTGAAGAGCACAGGGACAGTGTCCAGGCCCAGAGTTCAAGCCCCATGACCCATCCAAAAAAAAAAAAAATAGTGAAGTGCCATAGTTAAGTTCTTACTCTGTCTTGTTTCTTGCAATTAGCACTTCTGAAAGGGTCAAAGTGAGTGTCTGAGATTTCTTGTTCGTGACATTGGGAGGGCTCTGTGCTTAGAAATGCTGTCAGACAGAAGGGTGGGTAGGGAAAACATTCACTTTACAAAATGCTTTCATGTAGCATGTTTTATTTCCTAGAAAACTAAAGATTCCTAGATGGTTACAACAGAAGATAAGATGCTCCAATTTTTCTTTATTTTCAGAAATCCGCCTTTCTTTTCCCCTGGCTGTGTTCATTTCCCCCTATCCTTTAACCTTATAGCCTCATAGATAAAAGCACGCACCAATTGAAGTGGTGTTCGTGGACAAGCACAGTCCCGACGTGCGTATGCATGCAGTAGAGACCATCGGGCAGCTGTTACGCTAGGTCAGTGTGGTTGTTTGTTTCTGTTTTCATGTGGTGGAGTCACTCACTCCTTCACGTTCCAGAGCAGGTAGGCATCGTTTTCCCTGTCGCTGCCCCGTGCTCAGCCTCTGCCAGTCTCCTGCTTCTTGGAGGACACAGCCTCACTCCAGTCCCTGCTGATCAGCAAAGTGATGCCATCCCACCACGTCCCCTCTGCTGTCTTGGCTCTGTTTCTGTCAGAGTTGGGGGAGTGAGGGTCGACGGCTTAGTTTATGGCCATACTGGCTCAAAAGCTCAAGCTCTCCTTGCTTTATAGCTGGCCTCACAATCTGTTCCAAGCAGCCTTGGCTGGTGTCAAAGACTCCACATTGTGGCTTGAACACTCTTCTGAGTTCGGTGGAGAGAGCGTCTCAGGCCCTACAATGTCACCCAGCACTGGACAAATATTTTTCTTTCTTTTATTTTTCAAGATACAAACAACAACAAAGAACCTTTCAAATCAAAGCTATTGGAAGAATCATTTCTTATTGCCAGCGTCCTATCTTTTCTTAAA
Organism: Dipodomys merriami; assembly: GCF_024711535.1. Taxonomy (NCBI): domain Eukaryota; kingdom Metazoa; phylum Chordata; class Mammalia; order Rodentia; family Heteromyidae; genus Dipodomys; species Dipodomys merriami. Next base: position 5,086,789 of record NW_027204715.1, on the reverse strand, counting down.
CTTGACCCTGGCCTCTCATCTGTCTTTGTGTTAAGAACTGAGTGTCTTCACTCATCTGTGTTGCTAATAGATTTGTCCAAGAGGATAACCACAGAGTAACTTTGGGGCATAAGTTGATCGTAGGGTTCATCTTTCACAAAAGACTTGACCTCTGGCCTCTTGGCAGTTTTGTTCTTTACCTCAGCAGCTGTGACTTTGCATGATTATATTCTATCCCACATGAGTCTGCATTGCCCTGTCCTTTAGGGTGACACTCTCTGTCCAGAGTAGCATCCAGCAAGAGTCAGCACCAGTCTCCTGGACTTCACAGTGCAGAAACCTGCAGACCTACAGCTAGGATCTCCTAGGGGTAAATCAATAATGATCAGCCTGGATCACAAGAATTATATCTTAGTCCCTAACATTGAGGTAAGAGCATTTCTCAAGTTTACATATGATATATGCTCTTTCCAGAGCTGTCTCCCAAAAGTCCACACACTGGGACATGTTGGAAACCTCCTAGCTTAACTACACATTTCCTACCTGACTACAGATTCGGCAAAAACAGGCAGACCCTTAAAGAGACAGCCAACAAGCCCATAAGCCCTGCTCCCTAGGTTATTTGAAGGCCACTCCTTAAGGATTTTAGTTTAGATGGTTTAGCGTGGCTAAAGGATTGAGTTGCCCAAGCTAGTTCTTGTATTCTTAGGAGAACAGGGAGCTGTGGATCCATGATTTCATTTTCTTTTAAAAATAATGAAATTGGAAATTTAGAAATTTCTATTTTATAATCCTCACTTATCTATGTATGCATGATGTATTTACCAATTCAGAACATGAAGTGAATACAATATTCCTTGCTGGTGAATAATGTATCTGAACTTGCAAAGTTTACATTCAGTTAACTTTCCCATTACAATACAGAAAGCAGTTGGTGGGGGAAAAAATCAATTCTTTCCTCCCATGGCTTAGCCTCAGCTCTGTTGGGAGGTGTTTGGGTCACAGAGTCTCTGCCTTTATGAATGGATCAATACCTTTTTCATGCCGTTATGGACAGATCAATATTTTCATCATGGGATCTCAACCATGTCATCCCTTTACATGGAATTTCCCATCTCCCTCCTTACCCAAGAAGCTTACCATAATTGAAGCCAACAAAAAAGTGACCTCCTGACTGAATATCCGAAGAGATATTCTTCTGTGGTCAGGTTCTGAAATAGTTAATGGTCTTCTTATTGTCCATAGACCATGCCACAGAGCAGGATCAGACATACAAATCTAGATATAGAAGAAGAGTCTGGGGGATGCAAGCTGGCTGAAATCCCACCCCACAGAGGTCTTCCAGTCAGTGACCACACCCCGAAAGGTGACTTAAGAGGTAGTGTGATGTGTGTTTCTATACCCCCAAAGTTCTCATGTGGCTGGAAGCGATGCATTGTTGCCTAAAAATATAAAAAGTAGAGTGGATTAAAAATACCTTCCAATATTGCGGATGTCAACCAAGCAATTATAATGAAGCCATTTCCAACACAGCTAGAAGGTAAAAGTTTGTGCACAGTCTAGTAATAAGAGTCCATTATCTCAAAACAATAAAGCTCTTTTGTGAATGAATAAGACACTAACTACAGTGACAAATACCACAAACTGGGAGGTGGGACATTTTTTCTGGTCCTTCTCTCAGAATGCTGGGCTCAATATGAAGGCATAGGCAGGGCCGTGCGCCCCCGGAAACTTCAGGAGCATCCTGGCCTTTTGCTGATGCTGGCTATCACTGTTGACTTGGCGTGCCTCAGTATATACCACACGACTCTGACATCCATCCCCCATTGCATGGAGCTCCTCTTTCTCTAAAGACAGCACATGCGCTGCCTTAAGCACTCAGCTTGCTTCTGTGTGCTAGCCTCTTAGCTAATTACACCTCCAATGGCCCGATGTACAAATAGATCGGCATTCTAGATTGTAGGAATTCAAATGTTACACCTTTGGGGGAAGGGGATTTAATTCAATCCATTGAACATAAAAGAAAACTTCTGCTCACCGGGCGCTGGTGGCTCACGCCTGTAATCCTAGCTACTCAGGAGGCTGAGATCTGAGGATCGCGGTTCAAAGCCAGCCCGGGCAGGAGAGACCGTGAGACTCCTATCTCCAATAAACCACCAGAAAACTGGAAGTGGCGCTGTAGCTCAAGTGGTAGAGCGCTTGCCTTGAGCTGAAGAGCTGAGGGACAGCGCCCAGGCCCAGAGTTCAAGCCCCACGACCGACAAAAAAAAAAAAAAAAAGAAAACTTCTGCTCATTCAAGCACTAATTTACAAATTATGATTTGTAAATACAAGGCCAGATTCTTACCAATAGAAAGAGTTCCTTTAAATGTACTTGAACTGTTTTGTTGCCTATAATTTTTAAGTGGTAGAATTAAAAGCAGCTTCACCAGTTCTAAAACTTAAACACACACACACACACACACACACAAAACTCAGAACCTTTATGTATGTTAGCTTGCTGTTTTGTAAGGTCATCTCTTTCCTGAGGACCAGAGATCTAGTAGAAGAATAGGGGAAATACAGAAATACAATTAAGAAGAACCTCCTGCCCAGTCAGATACTGATGGCTTATACCTGTACTCAGGAGGCTGAGATCAGAGAATTGAATTTTGAAGCCAGTCTAGGCAGGAAAGATTGTGAGACTCTTATCTCCAATGTAACATCAAAAAGCTGGGAGTGGAGTGGTGGCTAAAGCGGTAGAGCTCCAGCCTTGAGTGGAAAAGCCCATTAAGAGCCAGAAGCCCAACTTCAAGCCCCAGTAAAGACAAAAATAAAAATGAAAACAAAAATAAAAACCTGCTGCTTGCCACACAAATGTAGAAAAGAAACAGAACAATTTTATTAGTAAAATAAGCATGAAGTCCAAATGTGATATGCATGGCAGGCCATCAGCTAAAGCGACTGCAAATACAGAAGCAAATTTCACACTTTTATGCAGCTGAGCAGACATAACCCAATCCATACATGCTCTCAAGATAAACAATAATTCATCTCCAATAAGAAGATTTGACAGCACCATTTGTCATATGTAATATATTCTAAATATACTTGGTAATTGGGCTGGCCATCTGTGTTAGCTAATTGGTTTTTCCCAAAGGAAATAAAACAAGCTTCTCAAATATTTATGACAAAAAAGACTTTGGGAGCAAGGCACCCACTCAAGTCACACTTTTATCTTCCCAGAGAAACTGGGAGGCAGGCTCTATCTGCCTTAGTGATTACACTTCAAAAAGATGGCCCCAAGGCACTTCAGAAAGATATGCCTGGGCTGCAAAGATATCCAGAAATCTCTTTAACTTTCTGTTAAGTGGTATCAATATTTCAAATAGATCTGACTGGTAAGTGTTCAAAAGTAAATGCTCTAAGAAGAGGAACGTAAAGATACGTCTCTTTAGTGAAGAATGAAGTCTCTTGCTTTTGTCTTTACCCTTCCAAAGTCACCGTCCAAAAGATGCTGTGGTGTCATGGGTCCCTGAGTCTCTGTGGGACCAAGGAAGGTGCCGTCTACACTTCTACCCACTTCCCAACAGAGCGCCCCTAGAAAAGCGCCCTTCAGATGAACAGCCCTTCCCATCAGGGACAATGAGCATGCTGTTCCTGGATGAACAGTGTCCACAGGACAAGGCCACTGTTACTCATGAGAGAAGTATCTGAGAGGCAGGCCTGTTGGAAAAGAGCCATGGTGCAAAGTCTTCCCAGCATGGGCTGCATGGGCATCACAAAGTCCTGGCGAGGCGCCCAACTGGGAGTCTGTCAGCAAGCCACACATGTTCTCTAAGCTTCAGTGTGGAAACGGTCCTCACACATAAAGAACTAATGTAAGAGCTGGCATGGTGGTTCACACTTGTAGTCCAAGCTACTAGGGAGGAAGAGTCAGGAGGATCTTGAGTTTGAAACAAGTCAGGGAAATGTTAGTAAGGAAACAAAATGGCTGGGGTGCTACTCAGGTGGTACAAAGCTGGTCCAGCATGAGGAAGGCTTAGATCTAGTAACACACCAGAATATACACATGCATACATACACCCGCATGCACGCACACACACACACACACACACGCACAACACACACACGAAAGTACAAAAGAACAAATGTACATACTCAATGTTACAGCATCATCTACTTGGACTAGCCACTGTTCTCAGGCACATTAGCATGTGTTAAACATTGTCTGTCAAAGGTTACATTCATGCTTTAAGTTGAAAAAATTTAAATTTTATTATAAAGGTGATGTTACATTAAGATAATGAGTACATTCTTTTTGAACACAGTTTCTCTCCCTTTCTCTCCTCTTCTGTCTCCCCACCACCCCACAGGTTATAAATTGTATTTCCAACACAGTATCTAGTGAGTATCACTGTTCATTGGTCTACCCTTTGTCCCACCATTTCTGTGGTCCCCTTCCCTTCCCCAAATCAGATAAACTTATACACATGACAAAGGACACAGGAATCAAAAACAGTGACAATAGGAATAAAACAAAGGAAAAAAGAAAAAAAATAAACAATTGCAAACAGTACACTTAAAAAAATCTTCTCGTTTCCATTTCTTAGAGGTCATTTCTATAAGCATCATTTCGTATGGTCATAGGCACATAGCTATTGAGCTAGTGTGACATTTGAATCTGGCTTCCAGAACTTATTTTAACTACCTGGCAAAAGATAGCCACTAGGATTTGTCCACTTTCACCCACACAACTTTTCAGAAGCAGCCAAAGAATTTGAAGAGTCCCTTAGGACAATCCCAGGCCTGAATCAAAGGAACGCGAGTGAAAGCTTTGACTATGTTGATTCTGTTCTTATACAAGCCTCCCTCCAAATTAACCACTGAGCTGACAGAATTCCTTTCACTTAACATACGCCTCAGATTCTGAAGAATTAAGACTTCTCTATTAAAGGGAAATCTACATTATTTTGAATTACATTTGTTTATGTAAAACAATTACCACAACATTGATTGCAATCACATATCTTTGTTATTATTGACACGTGCTACATATGTGAGAATTTAGTTCAATGCTTCCAACTGTGGTTTACCAAAATGGGGGAGAACAGGGCCATGAGGAGTTTGACATAGAATTCATGCTATTTTCCCACTCCTTTTCAATCAGAATTTTCATTAAGTTAGAATTCCATAGGAATCCCTCATGGGTATTACAATATAGATTGACCATAACTACATTCATGGTTGGTTGTAGGGATATCTCATTTATTATGAGGTTTTTCTTGGCTTAATCCAGTATATTTTCATTTAAAATTCATGACCCATTCAATTAGAACTATCTATTACCTGCTGTCTGGGTTTTAATAAGACTTTGCACATGGAAGCAGAATGCTCTCCATGAGAGAAGAGGGCAGAATCCAAGATGATTCCCAGCTCAGAGAAAAACCTGCCTGGGCCCAGCCACGTCCCATTTCTTGAGTCAGTCTTCCCAACTTAGTATTGATGCAAATGGATAATGAATACTCAGATTACATAATAGTTCAAACTGCATTTCCTAAATTAAGGGAGGAGTTATAATCAGCAAAACGTCCAGTCTGCCACAGTAAACCAGATCAGCCAGGCAAAGTCATAGAAGTTTGTTTAATTTCATATTGGTGAATTTTCACTATCATATTGTTTTGGAGATTGGAAATAAGTTAAAAATGTGGAATTAAGCCATGTCTGACTTTCTCACCAATTTGATGGTGTAAATACTTCTCCATGACTTGAGGAAATACTCTATAACTATTACAATTGATTTTACTTATAGCACAAAAGTTTTTTGAAAGGTTAATCAATAAATAACTCCAATAAACATCCTCACTTAAAGGACATAAAAGAAGGAAAGATCAGTTTTAATATTTTAATACCTGTATGTCTTGCAAACTATAAATCTACATTTCAATTTGTATTTATCATTTCCTAACTTAACCTATATGAATGGAGAAGCATTCAGACAGTGCAGCAAGGCACAGAGCAGAAACCAAAGGCCTTCATCACATACCCTCACCCCACAGAAGACAAGCCTTCAGTGATATCCTTACATATCAGGATTTTTTTCTTCTTTGTTTGATGTTATTATCTGTAAGCAGTTGTCCAATTGAGTTGCCATTTAACAAAGCCGTTTATGAATACCATGTGTGCTGATCAGTGCCATCCCTTTCCACATTCTCACCCATCCCGCCCAGCGCATCCCTTCCTCTCACTTTTCTTTAGGATATATTTTGTGTTCTTTATTGCGTTCTCTGCCTCTTCTCCTCTTCATTCATCGACTCCTCTCCCTAATATCGCCCCACCCCTTTTATTTTTATTTTATTTTATTTTTTTTTTGCTCCAAGTAACTACAGATCTCTCTTTATTCCTCAGATCCCCAACCAACACCTCCGTAAACTAAAAGCTGTAAGAATTCATTCCATTTTTGGCCAGAACCATCACCTTCCCCAAACAACTTATTCTTCTGTTAAATAAAAAAAAAGTTGGAAGTCATTGTTTTGGATTAAGTTCCAGTGAAAATGAAAGGTATGATGAAAGCAAAATGTTGAGAAACTATTTCAAAATGGACTTGTTGAGGGAACAGGACTTAAGCACATCTCAACTTGCTGCGGAGGAATGTGAACTTTGTCCATTTTCTTCCTTGACTAAGTTACCTGAAATGACTTGGAACTACTGGAAAATTACATTGTCCCCAGAGACACCAAATGTATATTGTTTATCAGACTCTTGTTTCTTTGGACATTTCCATTTGGTTTATTTTTGTCTTCTTTATCTTCTCTTGAGTCATGTAGCCCTGACATTCTTTTTCAACTTTAACAGGAATTTAACTCTTTAACAGTTTCAAGTGATGATAAGAATCATTTAGGAATTTTTGTCTACATAATCTTCCACTCCCAGCTCAAAGTCAAAACTTAACCACTCCTGCTACAGTTTCAAAGCATTAAGATTAAAATAAACTGTACCTTTTCTCCTTTTTTTTTTTAAATTTTATTTTATTTTATTTGAGAACATACTGTACAGAGGGGCTACAATTACATGGGCAGGATAATGCATACATTTCTTACCAAGCATTGCAGCCTCCTCCTTTGTTTACCCTTCACCTCCCTTCCCAGCCTCCCCCCTCTCCCCACCCAATTATACCCCCCTCCCCCCACCCAATTATACCCCCCTCCCCCCCCCACACCGACATTGTAAAGCTGGTTTTGACATGACATTTTGTACTTCTCATTGTTGCAACAGGTCCACCTGAATCCTTAAATGACTTGTTTGTCCCCATCTCCTCCATATGTTATACTGACATCAAATATAGTGAAAGCGGGGGTTACACTGTGGGGGAGGGACATACAAAGCAACAAAGAAATATTGCAAATAAGGGAAACCATGGGACCTATGTTTCTTTGGGCCTGGCTTACTTCACTTAATATAATTTTTTCCAAACCTTTCCATTTCCTAACAAATGGGGAAATGTCATTCTTTCTGATGGAGGCATAGAATTCCATTGTGTATATATACCACATTTTCTTGATCCATTCATCTACTGAGGGGCATCTGGGTTGGTTCCATATCTTAGCTATGGTAAATAATGCTGCAATAAACATAGTTGTGCTGGTAGCTTTAGTGTGGTCTTGTTTGTAAACATTTGGGTAAATGCCCAAAAGTGGGATTGCTGGATCATAGGGGAGATCTATGTGAAGTCTTTTGAGGAACCTCCATACTGCTTTCCAAAGTGGTTGAACAAGTTTACATTCCCACCAACAATGAAGTAAGGTTCCTTTCTGTCCACATCCCCTCCAGCATCTGTTGTTGTTAGAGTTCTTGATTTTTGCTGTTCTAACTGGAGTGAGGTGATATCTCAATGTTGTTTTGATTTGCATTTCTTTTATGGCTAGGGATGTTGAACATTTCTTCATGTGTCTATTGGCCATCCTTCTTTCTTCTTCAGAGAAGCTTCTCTTTAAGTCTTTCGCCCACTTATTTATTGGGCAGTTGTTTCTTTGAGGATTTGTTGTTGGGTGGTTTAATTTTTTGAGTTCCAAGTATATTTTAGATATGAGACCCTTGTCCGTTGTATGGCTAGTAAAGATCTTCTCCCAATCGGTGGGCTTTCTATTGATCTTGCTAGCTATGTCATTTGCCCTGCAGAAGCTCTGCAATCTTATGCAATCCCATTTGTCCAACCTTTCTTTGATTTGTTGTGCTTCCGGGTCTCTATTCAGAAAATTTCGACCTGAGCCAAGGAGACCTAGGGTTTCTCCTATTCCATCCTGTAATGTTTTCAGAGTGTCTGCTTTGAGTTCAAGGTCTTTGATCCATTTGGAGTTGATTCTGGTGCAGGGTGATATATAAGGATCTAGCTTAAGTTTTCTACATGTAGTTAACCAATTTTGCCAGCACCATTTACTGAAGAGGCTGTCTTTCTTCCATTCTATTGTTTTAGCTCCCTTATCGAAGATTAGATGGCTATAGGTCTGTAGGTTCATTTCTGGGTTTTCAATTCTATTCCATTGGTCCTGAGGTCTGTTCTTATGCCAATACCAAGCTGTTTTGATTACTATGGCTTTATAGTAGAGTTTGAAATTTGGTATTGATATTCCTCCAGCAGTGTTCTTTCCATTGAGGAGCGTTTTTGCTATTCAGGGTCTTTTATTGTTCCATATGAATTTTTGGATTGCCTCTTCTATTTCCTTGAAGAATGAGGGTGGAATTTTGATAGGTATCGCGTTGAATTTGTAGATAGCCTTGGGAAGTATTGCCATTTTCACGATGTTAATCTTGCCAATCCAGGAGCATGGGAGGTTTTGCCATTTTTTAAGTTCTGTGTTGATTTCCTTTTTCAAGATTTTAAAGTTTTCATCATAGAGGTCCTTCACTTCTTTGGTTAAGTTAATTCCTAGGTATTTTATTTTTTGTGGGGTTATTACAAATGGAGTTGCTTTCCTAATTTCAGCCACACTTTTCTCATTGTTGGCATATAGAAAAGCCATTGATTTTTGGGGGTTAATTTTATAACCTGCTACTTTGCCAAAGTTTTGAATCAGCTTGAGTAATTTGGGAGTGGAGTCTATGGGATTCTTTAAACGCCCCACCCCTTTTAAATACCAACTTCCTGTTAGATTCAAAGGAGAATGCCAAAAGTGTAATTTCTTAGAAAAGCAAAGTCAAAGTTCAACATAATAAACACCAAGATGCTTTGAACATAAAACAGTCATATGGTAAATTGTGTTTGTGTCTATCTTGTACACCCACATAGTAAATAGCTTTCCGAAAGTAGATGACCCATCTGACCTTGTATTTCTACTTTCATATATTCTCTATAATCTAATTAACTTGATTCTAAGACTAAGTCACAAGTTTCTGTGCTGATTTCAGCCAGCATTAAAAATATAACCATAGGCTTCATGTACTTTGTGGCTCTGGAGGGTTTGTGGACACAGACAGCCTGTGAGCACTGCCTAGCCTCCACCTCCCAGTGGTTCTATCCACGAGCCGCCAGACACACCAGTCTGCCATGAGGGGAAGGGATAAAGGATGCTCTACTCAGCAATAAGCTTAGCCAGGAAGTCTGTTTGCCACAGTTCTGTGTTGGTTCGTTGTCCATCCATTAAATAGAAGACACTGTGGTTCTCTCTAGCCCCATATAAATAAGTAGACTTCAGTGCAGAATGAGTGGGCATTGGAGAGTGACAGAGTCTGAGAGAGCAGGGTCTGATCCAGAGCGTCATTGCACACCTTCTGTGCAGCATGTGCTCCATTTTGCTTCATCACTGGCCACGGCTCAGAAGAAAGCCCACTACGAGGCATCCACGTGGCCGCCCTTTCTCTAAGAAAACTTCTTTGTAAGAGACACCTAGACACGTTTTCCTCCGCTCCTGCCTTCAGCTACAGAAGGTCTGTCTTACTATTCTTCCCCTGCAAGATGATTTGATAAATCTTCACTTTGAACCACTTTGCACATCTTTTGTTTTCTCTTTGCCAACTCTGATCTGCACATATTCTTGCTGGCTTGACAGTCCCCAACGGGGATCTCTCCCCATTTGGCCACAACACTTGGTTAAACTTTCTGACGGACTTTAGAATTGTGTATCCAAACATTCCATCCTGAAAAATAAGGTAATAAGAATGCAGATAGACATCTGTCTACTGTTTGAATGCATATTTGAATTCTACTGCAGTTTCATGAGAAAGAAGATTTTAAAAACTATCATCTTGGACATTGCTCATTAGAGTGTCTGCTTTTCTCAAAAGTAAAGAAAGGACGCATGTTTTTCTCTCTAGGCACTCTCAGGTAAAGCAAGAGTTGGTGAGAGGAAATGGAAGAGAGTAGAGAAGGAAACATTGAAGGGATGTTGAAGAAAGAGGCATTTTCTCTTGATGGTTGACACGCATCTCCTGTTTCCAGTTGCAAACATCGCATGGCAGGCATACAACAGAGCATGCGCATCACCAGAGCCAACCCAAAGGTTTAGGACAAAGTTCTCAGGAGCTAATTCATAATGGAGCATTGTCAGAGCTTGAATTTCTTCCCTGAACATTACACGAATTGAAAGTATCTCCCTCGGGTATACAGAGCAGCAGAATAGCAAGCAGGGAGACATCAATCGCTCCATCATTTACGGTATTGAAATGGTGTCCTGGACAGAGCCACACAGGACTGAAGCTGGAGGATTAGATCCATGATCATGGAATTTTGTTCAGATCAATTGGAAATTTGCCTTTGTCTCAGACCGTTCAAATCCTGAAGTGCAAAAAACATGCAGTGGCCACAGCAGGTAAAAATCGGAGCAGCATTGTCCCAGAGATGAACATACATAGCTAATCTTCTTGAGTCTCTGTCTGCCCATTGACAGATGGTCCATGTGATTCCTGAGTCAGTGCAGGCCTGACAGCCCGAGCCACGCATGAAACGGTCCTCCTCCTCTGGGAAGCCCTCCTGTTTCTCCAGGTCGAAGAGAAGCACCTCAAACTTGTCCCTTCTTCATCCTAATGGACTCTGCCTTCCTGGGTCTCCAATGACCCTGCCCCCCTGGACTGCTTGATCCCAGGGAAGATGTCACCAGGCTGAGAAGTAGCTGTCATCTCAGCTGCGGCTCTCTGTCTATCCTCTGACTCAGTGCTGCAGGGGGAGGGGATGGAGGGCGGGGAGGGGAGGGGAGAGGGAACAGTAATCTTTGTAAAGTACTAAGGAAAGGTGACAAGATGGGGGATGGAAGGGTCAAGGAGAAGGATGGAAGCCAGGAGCCTGACCAAGATGTACATAAAAACCAACATGTTTGCTGGAGAACCTTTTGTATAGCTATTTAAAGATAATAATAAGAAACAGAAAAAATAAATATAAGTAGTCAATGACTGAGTGAGTCAAAGAGTCAGGGGCTAAGCTACAAACCTTGATGCAAAATGCTGTTTTTAAACGGCTGTGTTTAATGCACAAAGACATAGAAATGAGTGTCTCCTGGATGAAGAGAAGGAGCTAGAAACATTCAATGTCCCCCCTCCCCTGGCCATCAACACTAAGTCGCTGAAGGTCCAGTTTCCTTCCACTGCCCTGTCTGGTGTGCCCTGCCCGCACTCCGCCCTGCCTCTGGTGGGCTGGGCGGCAGCAGGTGCACTCAGCTCTTCTTGTTAGGAATCAACAACAGAGCTATGGAACATTTTCTAAGTTTCAAGTTGGGTTTGTCTCTGTGCAGCAAAAATTATCTCGGTTCTATTGTTTTGAGAACTTTAACCATCATATTAGGTAAATTAGAAATAGATCATATATAATATGTCTGTATACTCACACATACATATCTATGATGTGCTAGAAGTATAAACACGTTTGAGCTGGTTTATGTGTATATGTACTGTGCAGATTGTATGATAGAGCACAGACCGTCATAAACAGTGTGCAAGGAAGGAAGAGATCGTGGAAAAGAAATCAAAAGACCTCTGAGTAAAATCACTATAAATAAAATGTAGCAACTCAGAGGTAACCAGTTTTTGTTAAGATCTCCCTTGGTCACGGGATGGGTGACTGACAGAATCGCTGTGAGCAACCTGCTCATCGGAGGATGAAGGAAAGTCTGCATTCCAGCCGAAGGGGAATCAACAACAGAAAACCCTGGAGCAGGGTTTTAACTTAACAAAGCACAGACCCAGGCCCCAAATCCATAAGTGAGGGGTCAGATGGATCCATCCATCTATATATTGATGCTGTACATTTCTCCTGACCTGCAGACACCATTGTTCATTCCTGGCAAGCGCGGACCTTTAGGCTACACCTCTAATTTCTCATAGACAATTTAATAAGTATTTAATCTCCAAAGTCTACTGAAAATGTATTCCTTTCTAAATAAGGTTGGCTATCACTTGCATTACCTTCAGTGTCTTACCTGAAACTTTCTGTCATGGGAAAGAAGACTGAAGTAGATAGCTGAGCTCTAGAACGTGTGTGTGTGTGTGTGTGTGTGTGTGTGTGTGTGTAGTATGTGTGTACATCTATAACTAATATTAAAATTATAGCTTTCCATGTGTGTATAAACTATATATATAACTAATATTAAAATTATAGTATTCTATATAGTAGATAGTATATAGTATTCTAGAGAAAAATCTAACCTAAGAGCTATTTCTTCTATGAATATTGCTGTTATAAACAAAGACCTGTCATTTCAGTGAGTATCAGCGTGGCGCCAGTGATTGAGCTGGAAAGGATAAAAGTAAATCAGCCTTTCAAAAATAATAATGTAGACTTCATTTAGCTCCATTTCTCTTCCTAGGATTTTTCTACGGAGCTTAATGTATCAAGAGTTGGAAATTATTTTCACATTTAGGCTAGTCACATAATTAATTAAATTCAAATTCAGATGCATTTCAGAAAAGTACTCTGAATTTATTTTAAAATGTCAAGATCCTACACCATGTCTCGCAGTTTGCTACATTAGAGCTGTTGTAAATGATAGTACCTATGGACAAATTTCTGAGATACTCAATTGCAGCTGAAAGAAATCTTGCTTCTCCGGGCAAGGTTTGAAGCAAGTCCATTTCTTTGTAACCTGCCTTATGAATGCTTAGCATTTCTGGCTTCGACAATGAAATCTAGACTTTGAATTTCTGAATTTATTCTCTCATGTATGAAGACCTATTCCACCAAGATCAGTAAAAGCCTGAGTGTCATTAACACATAAGAGGAGCCAATGAGCAAGGCATTTTTACACAGCATCAGATTTCGTTTTACTTCTATGAATACGTACATCCCCAATCTGCTCATTGAAGGAGTAGAACATTGTTTCCGATTAAGGGCTCGGAAACTCCCAAGGATGGAGAGCACTCTGCTTTCTATCTGTTCAGTTTCTCTTTTGATGGTCACCAGAGTTTTGAAAACCCAAACTCTAAGCTCCAAGATTTCACTGGACACTGGTGCTCACGCCTATAATACTTGCTACTCAGGAAGCTGAAGTCTAAGGATCATGGTTCAAATCCAGCCTTGGCAGGAAAGCCCATGAGACTCTTCTCTCCAATAAACTATTCAGGAAAAAATCCACAAGTGGTGCTGTGGTTCAGATGGTAGAATTCTAACCTTGAGGGGAAAAACATGCTCAGGGACAGAGCTCAGTCCCTGAGTTCAAGCCCCAGGACCAGCCCCCCTCCCCACCCCCGCCAAAAAAAATAAAACCCTCCAAGACATGCACATGTCTGGTCTGGCCCCTTGCTCTATCTGCCAAATAGGGAGACAAGGAGAACTGCAGAGAAAAGAGGATCATTACACGGCAAGCGCAGCTGTGGAGGGAGACAAACCACACAATTCAGCTCATCTTCTGCCGTTTTGAGGGACTGACATGAGCTTTAGCTTTCCATGCACAGGCAAGTGGAGCCCAGGGTGAAAGGCGCCCAGACGGTCTAACAGCCCTGGCTGGACACACGCCTCCTCACACAGCAGTCCTTGGAAGCAGGAGGTCAAGGCCTTTTGCCCTGGCTTCTCCTGGCTGGTCTGCCCTGAGGTTTGGGGTCCTCCTTGGAGACAGTTTTGGCTTTGGATTGAAGATGACACAAAGGCCTGTGTCAGAACAGGAGTTTGCTTGTGTCACAAGATGCTTACCTGTGCATCCTGTCCTTCCGGGGGGCCCAAGGTGACTGCAAAGTGGCTACCGGAGAGAATGGGTCAGAGCTCAGGGCACAGAGGCAGTGTACATTCTGGTGGGCCTAGCTTTCATCCTTGCTTCTAATTAATGCCTGGACCCAAGTCAGGAATTGATATTCCACAGCAAAAGCAGCCCCGAAGCACCACGTATAGAAGGGACTTGAAACAGCATAGAAAACCACAGAGTAAGTGCATGCGCCTCATTGCAGACATCATGAAAACTAATGGACAGGAAGATTTAATTTGTTCGAAGTGTGTCGTGGACAGAAGGCCAACTTGCTAATAGCATCCTTAGGGGCGTGCTTGAAGGTTGTGATTACACTGTAGATGTGATCTTGATGTTAAGCAGAAGGGCTGCCCCGCTGGAGGACACCCAAGTCACAGTGTGCTGATCCCCATCATGGTGCGTGAATGCTCTGTGTGTAGGAGCAGCAGGACGCTGAAGGTCAGGACACCTCCAACTCCTGAGTCCCCCCCTCCCCTCTTCACGGCCATGTGGAGAAGACAGAGAGCCAGGGGATCCCAGGGTGAGCACTGGTAAGGGGACCTGCGAGCCCCCTGGACTACCCCTGGGAATAGCACCGTACCACTTGGTTGACACCCATACCCAGCATGAAGAACGTCCAGAAAAGCGTGGGCTGCCTCCCCTCCATCGTGCCTGAGACCCTGCATCCGGGATCTTGCTCCTGTTTGAGTGGGTAGAGGTTCATGGCCAGGCATAGAAGCCAACAGAGATGGTCCCTTAATTAGAGATACAATGATCTAAAGCCCCAAAGAATAGTATTGATTGATTGATAATGTAATTGATCATTTATTGATAAAAGACATCTGATTGTCCCTTCTGGTATAACTAATAGTTGGAGCTTTGTCTTTTTGTGTGTGTGTGTGAGAATACCGTACAGAGGAGTTACAATTACATGGGCAAGATAATGAGTACATTTCTTAGCAAGCATTGTTGCCTCCTAGTTGTTTCCCCTTCCTATCCCTTCCCATACTCCCCCCTCCCCCCACCCGGCCCTCCCCCCACCCCCCACCAAAGTTGTAAAGTTCATTTTTTGACATAACAACTTGTACATCTCATTGTTGCAATGGGTCCACCTGTTTCCCTAGTTAAACGATTGTTTTTTCCCTTCCCCTCCACAAATTATACCAACATCAAATACAGTGAAAGCAAGGGTTATACCATGGGGGAGGGACATACAATGGAGCTTTGTCTTTTTTGTTCAAATGATGGATATAGATTCTCAACCCTTATAGTATGTTAGGTTCTTAAGTGCAGGCTAGATGCGATTACTTTCTTTACAAGAAAACTTTATGGAAAGGGGGAAAGGAAACTTTATGAGCTGGCACCCCAGCAGGCAGAAGATGGAGTCCAGGGTTGGAAGTGACAAGTCACGTGGACAGAGGCACCGCTGACAGGACGGGTGACGGTGCCATTTCATTTCTGTGGCCTTTCTCCCAAATGGAGAAAGTCAAAGAAAATGTCACCGCCAAGAGACTGTAGGGAGACACAGCATCCATATGTAATATGTGTAATACACAATCCCTCATGAAAAAGGGCATGAGGGTGAAAACGGAGGGAGTCTGACTAGAGAAGAGTGAACTTAGATTGTGTCAATGTCACCCCGTTAGCTCTCACAAATGTCCCAGAGGCAAGACCAGAATAAGAAGGGAATGTCACAGAAGGATATACAGACACACTTTACATACTATTTGCAATGTTCTGTAACTATATAGTACAGGAAGAGTAATTTTTCTGACACTAAGTTATCCGTTGGAATGCAGCCTAAGATCAAAAGGACCCTGCCGAAAGCAGGAAAGTGTTAGCTCCACGGGCGGGAGCCACCAAGGATTCCATCGCAAGGAGAGCGCAGAGACCGGGCTAACGCCGGAGCAGCCAGACCACCAAGGAGTCTAAGAAAAGCTGCCACTCCATGTCACAGCCATCAAGAAGGATGGCCAGTCATCCACAGGCTGGTAGAGGCCAGTCAGACCACCACTGCAGGGGGCCACTGACCGTCTCTTTGGATGAGAGGCTCATCTCATTCTACTAGGACAAGCCTCAAGAAAGACCAGTCGACCATCCATTATGTCCACCATCCACTGCAGTGTTCTGGCCCTGAAGACAGCCCTGCCCTGAAGAGTTCAGCAAGAGGTTCATTCCCACCCCGTCCCTCTGGCAATGAAAGCCAGAGCACCAACCTCTCGTCCTGTAAGCACCTTTCCTGATGTCATTCATTCATGCATTCATTCTGTGAATGATTTTAAGCCACTGTAATCAAAGCAGGGTGACTTACCTTCAGGAGGATAATGTCAACCTAGCACGCATTTATATGAAAGAAACTTTGAACATCAATCCCTAGTCAAGTTCCAAGTGGAACTAAATGTGCAGAATCTCCTCCACACTTTTGACTTTGCTGGAAGGATGATGCTTAAAATGCGTATTAGTGGGCCATTCTACCCCAAGATAGAATCATTTGGGAGTAAATAAATAAACCATGTAAGCTGAGTAAGAGTCAGAAACGTTTCTTGCAGGTGATTCTTTCACCTCTGGGGATCGAGATTTCAGAGTAAATTGTAGACTAGTTAGTGAGAAAGATCAGTTTGTCTGGAGCATCTTAATCCTCCTGAGTGTGCTCAGATGGAGGGTGTGGAGCGGTTGTACATCCCTGGTGGAACACAGCCTGGCACACATGTGCCCAGCTCTGGCATCAGGGGCGCTCCATTCTCCTGAGCCACTGCAGCTCTGCACTGCTGAGGCCCAGAGAAGCGCAGGACCGAGCAGAGCTCCAGGTGAGCAAAATAAGCAGCATGCTACATTGTAATGGAGTTTGGGTCATCCCTAGTTTGCATTCCTGACTTCAAGCCCCATGGAATTGGGGTGGAGTCTGTGTGGGTCATCTTCTTCTTCGTCACCATGGTGGACAGAGTTGGTACTGATGTGTGTCTGGCCCCATGCAGACCTGTGTGGATTTAGGCAATATATTCAACCACACTCTGGGGCCCAGACTGCTGATTGACAGTCTCTAAATTAAACCAATATTAGCATAATTTAAATGTTTTGAGGGTTCACAGAGTATTTAGATACATAGTTTCTAAAAGACAAAGAGTTATGATTGTCCAAAAAGTCCTTGATCATCTTTCTGTGTCTCTGAATAAGACATCTTGTACTTTGTTCAGGTGTCTAAGGACCAACTACACCTGCAGTCTGCACAGGGAGAAGTCCATGCTTGGTCTGTAGCCAGCGGCTGGCCTGAGTCTGGCTGATCCTTCTAAGTACTCTGTTTGTGGACTGAGACGGATCACTGGAGAACTTGCAATGAGCAGCTGAGCTACTCTCCCAATCTCTAAAACTCTGACTTCCTAAGCCATTGCTTACTTACTCCATACACACCAAAGTCAAAAACAAGCAAGTCGCCAATGACTCACACCTGTAATTTTAGGTACACAGGAGGCTGAAACCTGAGGATTGTGGTTCAAAGCCAGCCTAGGCAGGCAAATCTGTGAGACTCTTATCTTCAAATTAACTATCAAAAATCCAGAAATAAAACTGTGGTTCAAAGTGGTTCAGCCCTAGCCTTAAGCACAATAATTCAGGGATAGTGCCTAGGCCTTCAGTTCAAGTCTGAGGAACAGCACCAAAAAATTATACCATTCTATAAAAATGCAATCACATTTTCAAAAGTAGAATCTAATTTCAGAACATATATTATATGAAAAACAGCATAATAGCAATCATGAAAGATATATAGATCCTCAATCATCAGCCCGGTACAATAAATTTACTTCTTTGCTTCTTCCCCCACTGAATTAATGAAGTGTGTCAAAACTGTTTCCTTCTTTATTCAATAATTAAGCTCTAGACCTTCCATCATTCTCCCAAAATCTTCTTGATCATATTTACATTATATAATAATGTATTCGGATTTAAATAATTTCTTCGCAACTGGACAGATATTATAGATGGCTGTGCTGTTTTTGTCTAGATTTCTCCCACATCGCACTCAGAACTGACTGATATCTCAGGAATATCCCTGTTGCCACTCCAAATACCTAGCAGCACATGTTAACGTATACTTTGTATCTGCAGGGCGTTGTTGATATTTCTCAGACTTCTCAAAGCCAGTGATCTTTGCTAGCTCCTTCCGTTCTTTCCTTTAAAATGCCTCCTGATTTTTATGATTAAGGAAGGGAGGTTCAGGGTGTCTCTGAGCATGTGATACTGAAGCACTTGCTGCTAGGCACCATCCCCAGCTCTTCAGGAAGCTGTGGTTTCCTTATTTCTCCAGGAGTTGGAGAGAGAGAGACATCTCTGCTCCACAGACAGCATGGCTCACACAGTCCTACCCAGTCCTTACTACCCCAAGTCAGCATGAGGTACGGGAAGGTCACCTTCGTTTTATTGTCTAATGGAAGATGCTGTGCTGTTACCTGAGCAATGGTATTGCGTTGCATATAGGAAAAACCCAGGTGGGTGATCACTAGGAAACATTACTTTGAAACAATGCCATCATCCTTGGAATTGTGTGCCTGTAACTGTATAATTATGTTCCTGGCTGCCTGCAAAGGCTTTGGTTTCTATAGTTCTATTCACTGGCTCACAGGGACTGGCTGAAATGAACTCCATGAGAGCTGTCCATGAAGAGGAGGCTGTCTGGGGTCACGGTAGGACTAGCTTTGTTTGGCTCTCTTCTCATATGTAAATCGTTGCTTTTTCATGACTATTTTTAATTTCATGACTCTATTTAATATAGGCTACAATCACTTTCAGAAGGGAAACTTAGATAGTTCTTCATTTTTTTGGTGCTACTGAGATTTGAACTCAGGGCCTTTCTTGCTAGGTTGTCACTCTTAACACTTGAGCCATGCCTGCAGCCCTGACTTTTTGCCAGTTGACATGTGTCCAGACCTATGTAGATTTAGGCAAGGTATTCAATAAAACTGTAGTTTCCAGCCGGGTGCCAGTGGCTCATGCCTGTAATCCTAGCTACTCAGGAGGCTGAGATCTGAGGATCACAGTTCAAAGCCAGCCCAGGCAAGAGAGTCCATGAGACTCTTACCTCCAATAAACCACTAGAAAACCAGAAGTGGCACTGTGGCTCAAGCAGTAGAGCACTCACCTTGAGCTAAAGAGCTGAGGGACAGTGCTCAAGCCCAGAGTTCAAGCCCACAACTGACAAAAAAGAAAAAAAAAACCTCTAGTTTCTAGACTGCTGATGAACAGTCACGACATTAAGCCAAAATTAGCATAATTTAAATAAATATGGAATCTCCTAAACATGTTGCCCAGGCTGGCCTCAAATCACAATCCTCCAGATCTCTACCTTCTGAGTAAGTTACAGTATTATAAGCATGAGCCAGTGATACCTAGTAGATTTTTACTACTCCTGACCACATTACTAAATATTTAAAAGTGCTTTTGCAGTTGGTGACAGGGACTGACAAGTTTCCTTGAGAGAGATTAGAAGAGTAAGGGAAATCTGTTTTCCTTGGTAGATACAAAGTAGGGGCACATCAGGGCAGGAGGAGATGAAGAAATGAACCTAGGTGAACCTAGAAGCTGCTGGCAGCACCCTGAGGTAAACTAGCCCTGCCTCCCGGCACCGTGAGCAATATTGATGGTTGGAATGACAGAGGGACACCCTTACCCCCACACTCCGAAATGCTTTGCAGCCTAGAACAAGCTTCCGCCCAAGCAATCATGTCCAGACCAGGCTAGATGATGGTCGGCCGGTGAGCAGAGATCTCCGGTCAGTTTGTCTCCTATGGGAAGACATTTTCCAGGAAGTGTTTTGGATCACACTCATCTACTAAGCCACATGATCCACACGACTTGAAGGAGCAACTCTAATTTTCACTGAATATGTATTGCTAGCTTATTTCTGCATTGTGAGTTGTGTTCTATTGACGTGTCGGCTCTTATGCATTGGGAGTGACATTATTTTAATTGGTGTTTATTTCTGTTGTTTTCAATATCTGCAGAATGACTTCAACTTATTTTGTTTTCTTTTGGGAAGTGTCCTATTTATTCTTACACAATTATTTCCCCCAATAGTTCTAGAATCGATTAGTCATATGTAAAACCTATAGCTTTCAACACCATGCATAGGCTAATTTGGAAATTGACTTCTTGACAGTTTTTCTGATAATATCTTTAATTTTCAATGTGAGAGTAGGCTCTTCATGTCCAATTACTTCCTGCTATTTCCTCCAGAAAAAATTTTAACTCTTATTCTCTTCCATTCGGTTCATACTTTGTAAAGTTTATATTGAGTTATTTTATCTTGTATTTTCTTCTTACAAATACTATATTTCACTACATCACATTTACTTGCATTTAGTCAAGCTATGGAATCTTATATTCACTTTGTCCCTGAATTCTACTGGCTTTCTGATTCATTTTAGAAGTATTTTCACTTGATTTTTCTTAAATAAAGTATTCTTCTTCACAGCTACCCAATCCTTAAGTTCAACATTTATTTGAATTTTTTTCCACTATAAATAAAACATACAGCCAGGAGCCGGTGGCTCATACCTGTTATCCTAGCTACTCAGGAGGTTGAGATCTGAGGATCACAGTTCAAAGCCAGCCTGGGCAGAAAAGTCCATGAGACTCTTAATTCCAACAAACCAGAAGTGGCACTGTGGCTCAAGTGGTAGAGTGCTCACCTTGAGCTGAAGAGTACAGGGAGAGTGCCCAAGCCCAGAGTTCAAGCCCCACGACCAACAAAAAATAAATAAATAAATAAATTATAGATCACTTTTTTCTGGCAACTATCATTATCATAGATATCTTGATTTGAAGAACTGTATCTTATTTTTGGCTACATAAATTAGAAACTTTGAACTTGGGAGAAATTCATCACCAAACAATTATCGTCTTCCCTCACTCTTATCTACTTCAAAGAAGTACTGGAATAATTAAGTAGATGATGCATTTAAATGAGCTTCCACTGATATAGAAGAGTGATTCCATCTAACTACTAGGATTTAGATAGTGCTTTATCTCATTAATATTCAAGGAGATTTCAGGCTCAGAATGGTAAGGTGTTAATGTAGTTATAACCCCTCTGTACAGTATTTTCACAATAAAAAACAGAATTCCATAATTTAAATCTCATGTGATGTTTGCAGGTCATGAGATCTGTCACACAAATCTGGGGACCCATCCCTGGCCATGTTGGCCTGAGTTGGAAGAGCAGAGTCCTCCAAACCCCACTGGAAAAATGCTTTGGTACGGTGAGATTTCTGTGGGGGTGGGGGAGGCTTCATATTTCTCCCTTCCTTCTTTCCTTATCAGCAAAGCTGATAGTTCCTCTAAACATCCATCTCTATTTCCATATAGTAACCCTGCCTCTTCCCAGGGGCTAGCTGCACCTGAACTCATCTCTGGAAAATTCCAAGCTGAAGGGACCTAAGTAAAGTTTCTGGCCATCGATGCCTTGTCCTTGCTGGTAACAGAACGGTGGAATTTCCAGGAAGGACAGTCAGACAGGTGAATTGACCCATGATGGGGAGGTAAGCTCGCCTGGCTATGCGCTGTGAGTAGGCTTTGTTTGTGTGTGGCCTTCTTTGGACACAGAGACGCAGGGACCTGTGGCTCCTCCTTCTTTGGGTTCCTCCATTCCTTTGGGCTGTGAACCCTGTTCATCCATCAGCCATCTGTGGGGAAGAATCCAGCTTCTCAACATCTTTTGACTAGATGTGATCCCACGGCTTCTACTCATGCCCTGTTGGCAGGGGCCGGTCTGCTGCCTATCCTGCTGTAGAAAGGGATTAGTGAACCATCTCTGGGAGGAAGCCACTTTCCGGCTGAGTGAACTGGTTTGGAAATTAAGTAATCAAAACATGAAAATTCAAATCCACTTGATAGTAATTTTAAAATAACCATGAGATCAGTGTGCAACCAATATTTCCTCTGTATAATTATAAATGTGACCTGATAGATTTTTTTCTTAAACTTTAAAATTTTGTATTCTGTGGCTCGAATATTCTAGAATTTTGTCTGCTAAAAATATGTTAGCCTAAAAATAGTTTCTAATTTTATTGAACTAATTTTTATTTTTTTGTTTCTTTTTACTATCATTCACACTTTGTAGCCCACTGGGTTACAAAGAATGTTTTATTTTTTCTGAATCTTTTGGGACATTTGACCTCTTAAAACATGACAGAAAGGAGAGAGGGACACCAATGACTCACACCTGTAATCCTAGCTACTTGGGAAGCTGAGATCTGAGCATCCCAGTTCAAAGGAAAGATATTTATTGCATGAAGGTAGAGAACACGGTTTTAATTTTATTATAAGGCAGTGTAGTGAAATAATATACATACTAATATGTATTTAAATTTCTCCAAATATACGTACTTTATATCCTTATGTTTTGGCTATTAAGCTAAATAAATATTAGCTTGCACTAATTGAAATCTGATGCTTACCCAACATTTCACTGGGAGTATTTCACCAACATTTCATTGGGAGTATTAGACATTGGGGAGAAAATAAATAAATCATTCTTTGAGCCAATTTCTATCTGGGTCAACTAGTCCAGAAATTGTGAGGACTTAAATCTGGACAGTGATATAACTGTTATCATCAGAAGCAGTCAAAGTGAATAGTAAGTAAATAAATATTTGCTTTCCTGCCTGTGACCTGGTGTTTCTAAGGCTAGGTATTTTTATCTCTTGCCCTGAAAACCTGGCACATTTTTTGAAAATGAACAGACAACAAGCTGGACTGTACACCAGACCAGAGAAATTGTAATCAACCTTGCTCATGTTAAGTTGAATGCCTTCTTTGCTTCTTACAGTCCCTGAAATGCTACACAGATTCACCATTTCCCTAGCTATAAAATGGATTTAAATTAACTAAAGTAGAAAATCAGAGATTTATAGCAGAAAAAAATTACAGAGATTCACATAAGTACATATGCCAGGTTTCCCCAAAGAGCTACTAGTGGTGAGAGGTTAATTAGCTTCATTGTGTGTCTTAGTTTTCACTGAGCTAGTATCTAAACAGACTCAACTCTGGGTAACTACCCGATCCCTTTCTACAGGACTGAAGTCTGAGTATCTTCTGCACTGATGCAAGGTGGCAGATCAGATATTTTCATAGATGATATATTTTCATATAAGTTATCCCATTCTATAATGCACTTGGAAAGAGAACTTACATTGTAGAAAACATTTCCATAACCTTTTAGACAGAATACCTTTAAAAGTTCATAAAACTGGCTGATAATGAGAGCGGCATATTTTCACCTAATTAGAGATTTACTATGCTATTATAATTTGATTTCTGCCAGGCAACCTTTGCTAAGTGGACTTGTCAAGTGTGCAGTTATGAAACACAATTCAACATGCTGAGGGGAGGAGGCACAGCCAGAATTTCTGAGTGGTCCTGTCAGGACAGCTCAGCCTACAGGAAACTGGGAAATGCTAGAGCCCTTGGTTTTTTCATGTCTCCATGAAGAAAGTCTATGGATGACAAAAGAAGTAACAGAACCTAATAGAATTCCTCGTTCTGGAACCTGAGACCATTCAAGAATCTTTCCCTGTACACACACAGATGTGTGATAGGTGTGATACTGTGATGTTGAGTGATTCCCATGCCATTCCCTCACGGGTGCACTGACACATATTAGCAATTCCCTAGATAGTACCAGCTGTGCCAGACAGACACAAAGGCGATTTTCCAAGACATAATATATTGTTATTAACTATTATGGATTGAATTCCAGCCCCCACCCCTCCAAAGTTCAACTATCAGTAGCTCACAGAACATGGTCTTGTTTGCAAAACCAGCCATCAATGATGTAAATAATTATAATGATGTCATACTAGAGTCATGGGCTCTCACTCCAATGTGCCTAGTGTCCTAGAAAAATAGACAAGTACACAAATGTTGTATAATTATAAGGAAACAGGGCTACAGCTTCTCAAAGCCAACAGACTGCTCCAGCAACTTCTGGCAAATACCAGAGCTCAGAGAGCACAGAGAAGATTCTCCCACACAACCTCAGAAGGAAGCAACTATGTAGAGCCCTTGCTCATTCACATACAGCCTCCTTAACTGAGAGACCGCATATTTTTGTTCTTTAAGCCACTCAGATATGGTACTTTGTTATAGTAGTACTAGCAAAATAAGATAAGAGCATAAGTAAAACACTACACTTTTAATACGTGCATGACTAAGTTAATGAAAATATACTTTAGTAGCGTTAGATGTGATTTCATATTCTAAACTTTATCTAATGTTATCACCAGACCACATATTTTAAATGAGTGCTGAGACTTCATAGACATAGGTAAAATTCCAAGAGTAGTTGAGGTATCTATACTTTTCCAGGCAAGTTACAGAAAGATAAATCTTTATTGAAGTTGAATAGTAGCTAGTTCATAATTCCTAGATAATGTAGCTCTTGTAATAACAGATTATGCAATGCAAAAGAAAATATAAATACAATTTTGAAGAACATTATATAAGATCATTATAACCGCTGACACCTTGGACTTTATTCACTAAACAATATCCTTTATTGATATCTTATTCTTTTGGAAAATGGAATAAACCTGGATGGAATGACAAAATACTGAATATAATGTTTTCATTGAAACCTTTCTGAAAATGTCTTAATCCCTGTTGCTTTTGTAAGCAAACTTTGGAAATATTTTCCTACATAAAGAAACTAAATTGTCATGTAGAAATTTCTTTGATATTGGTCAATATTTAACCTATATTTTATCATTATCTAGAGTAAAAAACTAGAAAACATATGCTTTGTTCTATTGTTATATTTTGAGATGCTGTACTAAAATTTTATTTGGAGGAAAGTTTTAATTAAAAAATAGACTTTACTAATTATAGTTTTGTGATGCATGTAGTATTCACAATCTGGTAAATGTCATTGGTTTAGGACTATTAAATTTAAATGGATGAAAATCCACAAGCAGAAATATACAAATACTACAGCTCAATATAGGAGAATCAAAACTAATACACTTATTCTATATAAAATACACTTATTCTATATAAAATCATTTAAGGTCATTAAAAGCTAAAGGTTATGTAGAAAACAGTTGCCTAGGGCTTACCTTTGGAATTTAGACAAGCATGTAACTGGGCTCAAAGTATCTTTGTATGTAGTGATGGTGGGCTGAAAAATATCTCCTACTCCAAGATATATTTATTTACTTGTTGATCCCCAGATAATGTAAATTTTACTATATTAGGTGAAGGATATGCTTAATTAAAGGTCTTGTGATATAGAATTCT
Organism: Dipodomys merriami; assembly: GCF_024711535.1. Taxonomy (NCBI): domain Eukaryota; kingdom Metazoa; phylum Chordata; class Mammalia; order Rodentia; family Heteromyidae; genus Dipodomys; species Dipodomys merriami. The sequence continues at coordinate 5,061,407 of NW_027204715.1, read as the reverse complement.
TTAAGAATATGTATCCTTAATCCAGAGCTTCCCTATGACATTACAATTCTACTCCTGGGCATTTATCCAGTAGAATACAAACAAGGACACACTAAAGCTACCAGCACAAGCATGTTCATTGTAGCGCTGTTTATCATAGACAAGATATGGAATTAACTCAGCCACTCCTCAGTGGATGAAGGGTCAAGAAAATGTCGTATATATTCAACAACGGAATTCTACTCTTCCAACAGAAAGAATGATATTATTCCATGGAAATGGAAAGACATGGGAAAAATTATATTAAGCAAAGTAAGACAGACCCAAAGAAACATAGGTTGCTGATTTTCCTCATTTGTGGTAACTAGAATGTTCCTGTAAATCTATCAGTCAACACATTGGATGGTAAAAGACAAAAAAAATTACACTTGGACATTACACTTTTACAGGTCTCTAGATATTCACACACTAAAACCAAAAGAAGATATTCATAGGAGGAGATCACAAAGGCTCAATAGCTATGTGCATAATATCATATAAAATAATATTTTATGAAATGTACTCCAAGAAATGGAAACAAGAGATTTTTGTTGTCATTATTGCTGCTGTTTTTGTTGTCTTTTCCTTTTGTCTTGTTTGTTAGTTTATCTTCAGGCAGATGGGGGGGGCAACGAAAAGGTGGGACAAAGGGTGAACAAATACAGCAGTGGTACGCACTAGACACTATGTGGGAAATGAACTATACAACTTGAGTGGGGACTTAGAAAATACAACAAATACTAAAAAGTACAAGATGAAAAATAAAAGCCAAGCCATCACTTCTATAAAAAACGAATCTAGCCGGGCGCCGGTGGCTCACGCCTGTAATCCTAGCTACTCAGGAGGCTGAGATCTGAGGATCGCCATTCAGAGCCAGCCTGGGCAGGAGAGACCGTGAGACTCCTATCTCCAATAAACCACCAGAAAACCGGAAGTGGCACTGTAGCTCAAGTGGTAGAGCACTCGCCTTGAGCTGAAGAGCTGAGGGACAGCGCCCAGGCCCAGAGTTCAAGCCCCACGACCGACAAAAAACAAAACAAACAAACAAAAAAACGAATCTATATGCTCATGAGACAGAAAGTGAAGGGGATGTGACCCATACATGAAGAAGAAGGTGAGGGAAAGTGCAGCATAAGGATTCACAGATCTGGCCTTGAGGACAGATCAAGCCACATCAAGCCAAATACCACAGGGACAAGAGGCAGGCAGAAGACCCTCCACAGCCTCCAGTGGAGAAAGCACCTGGCCCTGTAGTCTACTAGAGCTGATTTCAATTCCGCCTCTAGAACTGTGAAAAAACAAAGTGAGACTGCTTTGAGCTATCAAAATTTTGGTTATTTATTAGAGGAGTTGATGACTATGTTCTCATATTGGCTCTACAACTCTATAAATATGCTAACGCACCCTTCACTATACACTTAAAATGAGTGGGTGTTATCTTAAATTAATTGCATCTCAGTAAGCCCAACTTTCTTAAGTTCTTAGTAAGCTGAATATCAAAACCAACAAAATTTGCAAATCTCTCTGCTATCTGCTTTTAAATACTACAACACCTAAGCAAATTGTTTTTCTTCTGAAATGTTTTTTCCCCTTCTACTCCAGTCACTGTTTGTGTAAAGACTCCTCCTCCAAATTATGTCTAAGTTAAACTACTTAAGAGCTTTAATTTATGGAGTTAATTCTCTCACATTGATTTAGGGAGTATCTTATACTTAACAACATTAACAACACTGATTATTATAGTTCAACAAACAGAAAATAAAATGGCTAATTAAAAATTTTAAAACACTTATGTACATCAGTTTGTCAGGTATTTTTCTGGCAAAAAGAAACCTCTCAGAAATTCTACTTTTAAAAAATAAATGAACATTTTAAAGTGAACACAAGGTTTGAACAAACACTTCACCAAAGGACATATATTTGAGAAATAGACTTGAGGAGCTATCTCTCCTTGAGGCATTGGAAAATACTATTAAGTTTCGTTAAATGCCATTGGAATTAAGAGCCAACATTTGACAAGTCCTTCCCTTAGGCCTGGCAGCTTGAGCAGGGAACTGTCAGCCAAGCAGCCCGTGGACTGACAAACAGCTGTTTGGACATGGTAGAATCACCTTGAGGACACTCCCACCGCTATAAGAAAAATGACTGCAACCTTGACCGAAGACCTGCACCTGTTATGACCACTCCAGACGGTCTGCCCTGGACTGGCAGAGCACTAGTGTGAGCCACACCAGCCTCTGTGAACTGGAGCTGACCCTGCAGGCCAGAAGGGGATCACTCCTCCGGTGGCCCTGAAGACCTGTAGCTCTTGTGAACCCTCTTCTCCACCTGCCACTTCTTGGCATATAATATAGCTGTTTACTGACTTTTGTCGTCAGGAGGCACCTGCCTTTGCCGCCTCTTGCTTTATAGCATCAGGCCGTTACGAGTCTCCTTTGAAGTGTTGGGATTTTTCCTTGCCTACTTTTGATCTTTGTCATTACTGGAGCTGGACAAGCTGGCAACATGACAGGAGGTGGCCAAAGTTTCGTCTTAGTAGTAGCACAGCAGCCCAGATGGTGACAGCAAAAGCAGTGAACACTGAAAGGACATTGAATTCACAAGTGGTTTAAACAGGAATGATTGTTGAATGAATCCTAAGGTGAGGTAACTATATATGTGTGTGTACATATACAGTATTTTAACTCATATGCATATAGTAATAGAGAAAATAGACATTATTCTTCCACTACCATTCAGCTTTCTGTAAGAGGCACTACACAGGGCCAGGGAAGTGTTTGAGGACTCTCTCATGACTTTTCACAGAAACCAAAGTTTTCTGGTTTCCCCTTTGGCCTAATTATACCAAGATTTTAGTGTATCTGCTTCCTTCATTCTGTGAGCAATATGCAAAATACTTGCAGAAACAAAGATTTCCAAATAATCATATTTTTAAGTATTCCAATAAAAGCAATTGAGCATGCACCAGATGTTTGGCCTATGATATCACACTCAGTCTTTACTACAAATGAAATGGTTCAGTGTATCAATACAGCAGCTAATGGTTTTGGACTTGATGTGCCAAAAATGCATGAAATATACATGATTTTACATTAATAACAGTATTGGAACCACACAGTTTAGACAGAGAAAAGCCTAATTGGAACATACTTAGAAAAGGGGTATTGAGTGAAAAGGAGTACCATTTACACTGGCTGCGTCACTCCAGCCCATGACAGCATGTGACAGCACGTGACTGCATGTGATGTGACAGCAGAGCAATTCTAGACCCCGAGGCCACTCACCACACCCACTCTTGGCTAAGCACGCCAAGTTCACTCAACATCTCTTCCCATGAGTCATAGTCTATTGAATGGACTGATCTCAAAAGTGTCTTCCTATGTTCATGTTTTGTGTGTAAGAAGGACGATTTTAACATCCCCAGAATGAGCTCCAACTTATCACAGAATGACCATGTGGGCAGTGGGTACGCTTGCTACACAGTAGCATTCTGAACTCTGAACATGGGTACCACATTTATCTCAGGCTGAAATTAGCTTCAGATCCCCATTTCCTAGAATGTGGCTCCTGTAGGGGTTGAATTCCTTGTAGCTGAATCTTGACCTGATTCTGATTCTAGGAAGTTTGTAGGGTGTCGGTGTTTGATTCTACAGTAATGCCTGTTGTTTTTGCCTCCGCCCAAAACTGCAACCGTGAACATACCCATAAAGTTTATAGCTTTTATTGAGTTCACTATTTCTCAAGCATCATGAGAAACATTTCCTGTGCTTTATCTCATGATTTATTAGGCATTTCAATGTATACATTTCAATGTATTTCATTGCTGAAAGATGGGTAATTTGTGGTGATTCATGCACGATCAACTGATAAGCACCAGAGCTGACCGATCACTGGTGCCTGCTGGCTTGTCCCATGAGTCCCAGCCCTTCTGAACTCTGTGGAAATGAACTGCCGTGGTGTTAGGTAATCCTCACTCATGACCTTTGGGACAGTCACAGTTCACTGTGCGGAGGACATGACATCTCACAGGTGCAGGTACTAGGGTTCCTAAACAATGGGAACACCCAGGTCCTTCAGGAGCAGGAAGATTTGGGGGAGAAAGAGATCAACGAAGAGAAGGAATGTATGTACCTCTGGTCAAGTTCTGATGCAAGGTCCAGTCCTACCTTTTTTCTTTCAAGTGGGGAAACATGGAGATGGGTGGGGGGGGGGGTACATTCAGCACCACCGGATTCAGCCAGGGCATTATTTCTGCGTATTAAATTGAATCAGAAGTCATTCTCCATGATTGTGTGTTATATTAGCTGCACTCGAGTAAATCTGGAAGAGACTGAGAATTCCATGTTTTCTGGTCTAAAATGGTTTTGTTGGTTATTCATCCAGAGGCCTTGAATTTTTTCTATGAATCCTCCAGGTGATCGTTCTGTACAATAATGGAAAATGAAATTATTGACCTGGGGAACTTAGTCTGTGTTGCTATTAAATCACTTTCATGCTTTGCCTTGGGGAAACTCCAACAGTCCTTTCCCTGAGCTTCTGATAAATCCCAGACTTACAACCGTACTGCATTTTCCTTTGAAACTGTTGTCTGTGTAGCTCGACCTGAAAATATTAAGTACAAAAACAAGCTCTCCCATGTCCCACTGCCCACTTTCCTTTCTGTGATTACATCTGGCTGGCAACACAGCAGAAAGCAGGCATGGTCCTTGAGAAGAGACTCTCATAAAGTCATCCCAAGCAGATCCATTCGCCAGCGCTGACACGGTCCTCTCCGGTGAAGCCGGGGTGCGCGTTCCTGCCTCTGCTGGACCAGGCTGTGCAGCTCCAGGCCCAAAGGAAGCCCAGCAAGCATCTTCCTCAGCAGGGACTGAGCTCCCATCAGCCTGAAGATGTAGAATTGGAGAGAACAAAGACAAAGGTAAGACAGTGCCCACTCCCATGACCGAGGACTGCAGGAGGCGGGGATGAACGTGGCCCGGCTCCCGGCTCCCTAGGAAGGGCAGAGGCTGTCTCCAAGCAGAGGGGCTGACCGTGGGTGCTGCAGCTAAGAGATGACTGCTGAAGAGGGATGTCGGCAAGCCTCAGACAGCTCTGGATCTGAAAGAAGGCGTGAAGGGGCTGCCCCACAGGGAAACTACAGCTGAGATCATTTCTGGATTGTTCCAGAAGATGAAAGACACCGCAGGGGGACTCACCTTTCACCCCACTGCAGTCTGGCAGTGGGCCTTCATTTTCTCCCAGTCATCTCGGGGGAAGCAGAGACCGCATGAGACGGTCAACTTGCCCGTGACTGCCAGCCAGGGGGAGGCCAAGGGTCGACATTGCCCTGTGTGGAACACAGAGCTAAGCCCTGATCTACCGCGGCCACTCCGATTCAATGGTCTGAATGTGGCGCGGTTTAAACATGCTTTTCATTGCAGAGGGTCAATTTAGGTTTTTTTCCTAATTAAAAAGGTGTGGCTATGATTTTCTAGTGTGTGTATGTGTGTGTGTGTGTCCGTGTTAATACTAGGCTTGGACTCAGCACCTCCTGCTCTCAGCTGTCTCGTTCTTGTGTATGGTTGGTGCTATACCACTTGAGTCCATGTCATACACTGCTATGACCTTGAGCACTTTAGCCTATGGTATGGTTTGATGAAAGTACCCGTGTGTCAAAGGCTTGATCCCCTCTGTGCCATGCCATTGAGAGCTTGTGGAGCCTTTAAGAGGAGGGCCTCCTTGCATGTCTTCTGCTCTAGTGAAGCATGTGCTCAAGGAAGATACTGAGATGGTTGCCTTCATTATTCCTCTTTCCCTTCCAGCTATGGTGAGGAGAGCATCTTGTGCAACCACGCTCTCCCAATGATACCCAGCCTCACAAGAGCCCCGAGAGCAACCGGGCCAACCAAGTATGAGCTGAAACCTCCCAAGCTGTGGTCTCAAATAAACCCGTCCTCTTTTTAAAATTGCTGTGGTATCAGAAAGCTGACTCGTGTGGCAAATATTACTAATCTTCTGAATGGTTCAAAGTATTTTTAACACATACTCACGCTCACAATATAACAAATTCCACAGTGCACCTTTATGGCACTGGATGTTGTCTTTCTTTTTACTTATCCATTATGGTAAATGTATTTCGATGTTGTTTTCCTCAAAGAACATCTTTGTCATATGATTTGTGGCCCCTTGGATATTTGTTTTTGTGATGTATCTGTTCAAATGTTTCATCAGTTTTCTTATTAAGGCTATGCCTTTAACTTCTCCGATTTGTAAAATGCAGTTCCGCTTCTGCATATCTCTGCTCCCAGTTTCTCATTTACACAAGCACACAGATGGTATCTTTTCATAAGGAAAAGTTTATACCTTGTAGGAATCCACCATTTCCTTGTATGAGTAGTATTTTTGTTCAAGCCTTGTTAAAAAAAAATCTTTACCTATTTCAGATATTAGTTTTTCTCCTGGAAAATTGCTTTTCCTTTATTTTTAAAGCTATAATACATCCAAAATTGATTTTGTGTGTACTTTTCAGCCACATGGTCAACAATATTTTATATTAATATGAATAGCCTCTTATCTCAAATCTTTTGCCCAACATATCTCTGTTCTCAAGTTCAAGCTATATCAGAAAACACATGACCTCATATGAATGGGTTGACTCTTGACTCTCTATCTCATGGACTTAGTTATCTTCATTACTATAGCTTCATAGTCTCCACAGTAACTTTTTGCTGTTTTTCCACAAGATTGCCTTTTTAGCCTTGGTCTTAATCATATGTTAGAAAGGGAAAACTGGTTGCTATAGCTGAGTTTGAGTTATAAAAAATAATCAAGTGTATGAATGAGGAGGTGATGGTGGGTGCGAATCCTCCAGCAATCACTTCCCAAACTACCTTCACAAGAGCCACAGTACCATGCTTTGGTATGCTAAAAGAAATAAGTGAATGAAGTTCATTATAAAAGACAAAGAAGGACTGACCATAGTTACGTGGATTGACTTCTGGGTTAGCTATTCTGTTGTCTGTGGTGAACCCACACCCAGGAAAGGACAGAGTTTTCAATAAATGATGCTGAAAATTGAATATTCATGTGGAGAAGAATGGAATCAGGCTCTAAATCTCAATATATTTGCAAATCAACTCACACGGATTAAACATTTAAAGGTAAAAGCTCACTTTTTTGGAAGAACAGTAGTGGTGTTTGAAGACGGACTGGATGTAGACAAAAGCCAGATTTGAGAGCAAGCTAAGAAGGACTGAGGTTTTATTGACTGAGATGTGGAAGACTCCTAGAAAGGCTTTCATGGAGGAAATCAAGAATGACCTGCCAGGGCTTGGGGCTGCAGTTGAGTGGTAAAGTCTTTGGGTAGAGCCCCTCAGTGGAGATCCCAGAACTACAAAAGATAAAAAATGCCTATTTTTAATTTCTCAACTTGAAGCTCCACGTGCAAGAACGAAACATATGTAATTCTGGTACCGAGACAAGAAATAGGCTGGAGGTGTATCTTTAGACATTGATGTTGTCAGTGAAAGGGGATTGGAGAAGAGTATCAAGGTGAGGAGTTCAGCTGACCAGGAGTCATTCTGACCCAGCCCTTTCTTTCATCTTTGTACAGACAATGAAATTCCAATAACATGGAAGCTATTTTTTAAATGTCTGGCCCTACAAAATGAGGGCTGGTTTGGATTTGGTCTGTGTCCGAACTTCCAGTCTAACCCATCACTTCCACTCCCTGCTTTTAATCAAGTTCTCTCCTCTTGTCCACCTGTTGTTCGATGTCTTCTTCAAAGAAAAGCCAGACAATTCAGAATCAGATGCTAATGTGTCAATGTCCGTACACTAAGATGTGCCCACAGAGTCAAATACAATCTCTTCATTGGAACACAACTCTGCAAACTTTGGAAGCCTCTTGTGGCCTTACACAGTAGCTGGATTTTGAAAGGATTTATACTTCTATAAGATGAAACATATTAAGTGCTAAGAACTTAGTATGATGAAACCTATCTAGTACCTCGTGGCTGGCAGCTCCACCCTCAAACACACTTTATCTGAAAGGATCAGTGAGTTTGCTTGAACGATGCTCACCACTGATGGTAACCTTTTCTGCGTTATTTAGAATACTTTTTTTTTTATTACCCAGGGCACTTATTTTTAAAACTTGCATTTCAGTTGTGGGAGGAAAAAGGCTTATGTGAGCTTAGCTCTATCAGTCAATAAATCTGAAATACCAGGTTAGAATTAGAAAGCCATCTTGGACTAAAAATGGCCCATTTTCTCCCCTGGGCTGTTCTCTAGTCTAATTTTCCGCCTGTGCTTTACTTCTGAATTGCATGAAAGATTTGTGGAATACCATTAGCCATGGCTGAGAAATTACCGCCTTGCTCAACTCTTGTTCTTTGCCACTTCTAACTTCTTGAAAATATTACCTTAAACTCCCTCTAGCTGCTTTGGAGCCAATGACGCCTTCTCTTGGAAAAGCGTAGGGAGAAATTCTGCCCCTCCTCCTTCATTCCTGATAACCACACATGTGCAAGTCCAGGTTCTCTGAATGCTCTGAAAGAAAGTAACAGTCCTACCTATGTTTATTTATGACCATCCTGAAAGGGCTTGACATAACTGCCTTTGCACCTGGCATGGTTTCAGATTAGCAGAATAAAACAGCGGTAACGTAGCTGTCTTCTTGGAGACATGGTGTCAGCTTCTTCGTATGCCAATAACATTCTCCAGTGTTTGTTTATTTGTTTTTAATTATAGCAGCAGATCCACATACGCTTCGCATGCTTCTGGCTTCATAGCTTCTCTTTTTCTCCCTCCCTCCCCCCCACCTTCTCCTCTCCTCCTCCTGCCGTCTTGCCTTTTGGCTTTGGATAAGAAATGCACACAGAAAACGCAAAGGTTCCAAAGAAGTACAGGGCAAGTAGTAAAAGCTAATCTCTTGTATCATGTATCTGCGCCAAGACAAGCTTCTAGTTGTTCCAGAAGCATTATCTACACAGAGGACGTGTGCACAGACGGGTGACCACCCCGTTCTCGGGGACTGTCATCTGTATTTGGCAGTGCAGCCCTGGAGGGTGAATCTTGCTCATGTATCACTTAGCAGAGAGGCACCACGCATGCGCAGTCATCTAGAAGCACCACGCATGCGCAGTCATCTAGAGGCACCACGCATGCGCAGTCATCTAGAGGCACCACGCATGCGCAGTCATCTAGAGGCACCACGCATGCGCAGCCATCTCTGTGCCACAGATCAGATTCCTAATGATCTCTTCTGTCATCTTCAGCCAGACACCATCACCTCTTCAGTAAGAGATGGTCCCATTGGCTTTCACCGCACCTACCTGTTCACCCTGGAGGGAAAGGTCGCTGTGGGCACTGAGATGGACATGGACTTGGCCCTCATATTTTCACACCTTGTAGAACCAGGACAAACTGCCTTCTGTGCTTTTGGGGAGCAGTCATCTTTAAATAACCCCCTTTCCCTAAGTTGGACCAATGCTTTTTGCACTGCTAGTTTACAAGCTTTGCCTATACCTGCTTTTTAGAGAAATACTGAGCATCATGGTCGTCTGACCTCTGACCCCATCTGCTAACCTCTAGAGGCCTGGGAACCACACTGACTTTAGCACGCAGCACATGCTGGCTTCTTGTCCAGGAATTCTTTCTTCTTGCTTCTGTCTTTATGTCAGGGCAAACTCCCTCCCTCCTGTTTGTTGTTCCGACGTGGAAGAGAGTTTCTCCCTATGCTCCCGAGTCAGACTGTATAATGAGCCGTGAAAGAAATAATTGAGAGAATATACTACCAGAAGATGCCTCCGGGGGGCCAATTATTAAAAACACACGATACTCTGTAAACAATAGAAATAAATGTACAACGAGATAGGAAAGATGAGCGCCTCTGAGAAGCAAATAAGATCCTACGGGCCCAAGGCAATAGCCAGAAATGGGTCCAGGTCCTCCATGCAGATGGACCGCCTGCCCTTCAGGCCGCCCGGGCTGGAGCTGATGGGCCATGTTGGATGGCTGTGAATGGATAGATGGAAGTGGTTGGGTGCATGCAGGCGGAAACATGGGGACTCTCCACCCAGGGGGGTCCTGGGCTTCAATGTGCATTTCTTCTCCAAGGAAATGGAAAGAACTTGACGACTTTGGGATGGTGGGGAGGAGTGAGGGAGGAGGGGGAGGGAAGAGATAGTGGGAGAACAACAAGGGAGGGGTGACTGCTCCACAAGAAATGTGCTCATTGCCTTACTCATGTAACTAACCCCGTTGTACAGCATAAAATAAAATTAAAAAAAAAAAAGTAAAAGAAATGTCAATTCCTTCTAGAGGGATGTCAACACAAAAGATGGAAGGCACGATGCTACCCTGAGTTTGAAGTCCATGAGAAAACTCCCCGTCTCTGGCTTGAGACAAACATGAACAGGGATCTAGGAGAGTTAACAAAGCAACAGGTAGCTTTGATTCAAAGGAATTTAAAATTCAGAGAAGATCTTTCCCAGTTAATCTCTGTCTCCTACACCTAAGAAAATGCACCAGGTAAAACAGACCCAGGGACTGACATCTCTTGAAGAGCTACTCGTGTTCCGTACTCAATACAGCCCATGGACATTCCAAGAACAAACCCGACTCCACCCATAATCTGCTGGAGTCTGTATCTTGTTACCATGACAGCTCGATCTGCAAATCTGTGGCCAGATGAAAAATGTAGGAGTGTGACTTTATCCAGTAAAGTTGAAAATACATTCTCAAAAGTGCAAAGTAAATAGTACTCTATGAAATCAATGGAATGAGACAACTTAATTCCTTGATGAAATCTATCAAAAGTTCCCCAAATGTTTACAAATGAATGATGAAAATGCAATTTCTTAAAAATGGAAAACCAAAGACTGATGTTAAACCATTTTAACCTGCTCAAGGAATATTTTACAAAATTTGGAGCATGTCCATGTTTTATTTTATTTACAAAGTTATACTTGAAATCTTATTGTTTGAGAAACAATAAATTCATGCAGAACTACAGTCAGAGAAAAATCTGTTCTTCATTTTTCCTGCTTTGTACCATTAGTGAAGTTTAATCTCTTCCTCAAAAGAGACCCTCTTTTTTTTTCCTTTGTGTCAGTACTGGGACGTGAATTCAGGGACTTGTACTCTTACGTGAATTATTGATTAAGGCTGGTACTCTTCTACTTTTTCCACAGTTCCACTTCTGGCATATTGCTGGTTAATTGGAGATATGAGTCTTATGTCATTTTGTGCTGACCTGTCTCAGCCTTCTGAGTAGCTAGATTTACAGGCATGATCCACCAGCACCTGGTAGTTTATGAAAACCCATGGAGCTTATCTTGGGCCTCTGAATTGTGTTTCAATAATATCAACACACAGTATGCATACAGAAATATCAACATAGTTACACATCTATACATAGTTGCACTTAGCATAGTGTACAGGGGTACATACAGCTCTCGACCCATCCCATATTATGCCGCATAGTATACCAGAAGATGAATGGTCTGAACATGTCCACCGTCCTCCTCCCAACACACATTCCGGTGGTTTCTAAATTGTCATTGATGCAAACAAAGTCACAAAGAACTTCTCTCGTTCAGATGCCTTAGGGTGCATGGTTTTCTCTGGCTCTGTGTGATGCATTCCAGTCACAGGATGTGCACATCTGATATGAGATCGGCACTAGAGCTGGTCTTTCAATGGCCTGTGAAAAGCTATCGACTCACAAATGAAACTGCCATTTCTGTACGGCCTTATCCTCATCCCCCCAGCCAGTTTATTTTTAACAACGTGATGGATATAGTCAGCCCTCGATATTCAGGGGTTATTGGTTCCAGGAGTCCCTGGGGGAACAAAATCTTTGATGCTCAAGTTTCTCATATAGAATCACATAGTACTGGCATCAAATTTACATACTTCTTCCCATTTACTTTAAATCATCTCCAGATTGGAACTTGCAAAGTAAATACTATGAAAGTAGTTGTTTTATATTCTTGAGGAAACAATGGCTAGAAATATATTAAGTGCAGATCTGATAGATTTTCTAATATTTTAATTCAAATTTTTTAATCCATGGGTGCAGAATATGTGGGCAAGAAAGGCTGTGGGGGGATGTGTATTCACATACATATTTTGTCTATTGATAATAATACATACATGCACACACCACACACATTGTATATTTTGTTAATTTATACTGTGTATCATTGGTTTTATACTTCCCTCCCTCATTGTTATGAGATAACACATTGTTTAAACAATGTATATGGTTTTTATTTTGCAAACTTTTCTATATAGGTCTTTGTACATCTTTATTATTAATAATTAGTTATATATTATTGATAGAAGGCTTTTGCTATGATGAATGCTGTATGTATTCATTAGATCAAGCTATTTCCTATGTTTATAGTTTTTTGTTCAAATTGTCTCTTTGAATTCTGAAAATTGAACATTATAGAATTTAAATTGGATGATAAATTTTGGCCTGTATGTCTCATTGTTTTTGTTTTGTATATTCAGAAAGTCTGTGGCAGTAGTAGAATGAGTTATCTGAGTTCTTCATGGATAATCATTTTTGTCTCTAGTTGTCTCATATAATGTCCAGCTGGAATTCCAGTTTATAACTGCCTGCTTATATGTCTTTTTGTTAGTCTTAATAGATCCTTTACTGTGTATTTACTTTTATATTTATAGGATCTGGCTATTGAGATATGACCTCTGGACCCAAAAGCATAGGTTGGGAATTCTGTTTCACTCATAATGTCATTTTAAGGATCAATGAAGTGATCCATATGAAAACACATCTCAGCTCTTCAAGCATGCTCAGCAAATAGCATCATTGTTCACTTTTGATATGTGTCTTTGTCAGTGCCTGCCACAGCTAGATTTCCATTTGTTTCCATTTAATTTCCACTGAAATTAAATTAAAATAAAAATTATCCTTTTATCTTTTATTTGACTCATTCAAATATTTAGAAAGAACATTCAAATGCACTCATTATTTAACACCAGTAATTAAACTTTAGGTAAAAACCTAACTCCAGCAAGACAAATCAGTCATACACTGATTTATACTAATTTCTTCTCCATTTATTATATGTCTGAAAGAATTATCTGGAATTTTCATTCTAAGTTGTGCTTTTTTAATGTTTTTAGACACAGGATTTTTTAATCAACTGGAGTTTATCTTGTAGCTATATTCCTTACAATTGAATACATATAAATAAGTTGTCTTGGCCTCCAACAATGAATTTGATTCTAAGTTCTCATTTTTCTTTCTACGACTACTTTTCTTAATTTTCTCTATTTTTCTCAAGCTTGTTAAGATGGACACTTGAGTTTTTAGTCTCAACTGTCCTTTGTACTGTAGGCACGCCGCCATACCTTGCTTATCCATATGTCACAAATGTAATGCTTCTTTATACTAGGTACACCACATTTCTGTAAAGGTTCAGATGTTAAATATCTTAAGCTTTGCAGCCCAAGGGCAACTACAAAACTATTCTGTAGGTACTTACAAAACAACAGGATTGAACGTTCACAAATTTTTATTGCTTACTTGATTTATTACAAGTAATGTAATAGCAATTAAAATAGTTTTTGAAATATAGCTCTACTAACGCAAGGACAGACTATTTTTCCCCCAGGAGATCGCTTTCCACATGGTTCATTTTTCCTGATAACATGTCATTATAAGTGAGGCTAAGAACATGACAGTGATTGGTTGAAAGAAGATGGGAGGTTGGTTTGGAGTGCTGGCAATTCTGGCTATGACTCAGGATGACAGAGAAGGAGAGAGATGAGCCATGCCCAGTTCCCCGATGCTCCTCCTAGGCAATGCCGTATTCATGGCAAGAGTGTCTGAGAGCACTCCGTTTCCCAGGGGTGTGGAGTACATGAGAGGACAAGACAGAAATACACCACCTTGTGGCGCTCACACCCCCCTAGAAATATTAGGACAGATACCAATCAAGATCCGATAGCCAGTATACCCTAGGCTAGAGTAGACTAGCTCACATTTAATGACCTTAGATTCACAACGAAATAAAGGAAAGGTAGTGTGATTATAATTTATAGTATTAATCTCTGTAGGAGGTACTTAAACTTATCCCCTAAACAGATCTTTTGGGGAAAATTTAGCAAGGATCATTGAGATACTTTTATTACATTAAAACTTAATTTCAGTTTTCCAAGTTCATAGTATTTATCTAATTATTTTGGTTGAAAGTGTGAAGGAGACAAAGGATTATTATAACGTGTTGATTTCAATTGAAAGTACTTGACTTGCTCCTGCATTTTGGAAACAAAAACTTCCATGGAAAAATCACATGCAGAATGTCATTCATGCCTTTGGCTGTTACCATACACTTTCTGCTCCTCGGCCCCGCACATGCCATAAAACCCAGAATGGCATCGAGTCTCCACACAGGCTCTGGATCCGAGGCCAGTGCTGAGCTTCTGTTCCTTGCTTCGAGACCTTGGGAAATGATATCTACGATAATGATTCTCACCTATCTGGCACTACCTTGGGAAATGATGATGTCTACGATAATGATTCTCCCCTATCTGGCACTACATAAACTACATAGTTAGACCTATGTTGATATTTCTTTCATGGTTGTTCCACTTACATATCCTTTATTAATATAGAAGTAAACCCAGCCCTTCCAAAGACATGGATTTGATGCCAGCAATATCAGATAGAAAGGCCCCTGGGTACCATCTATGGTGCCGATCCAGTCGTCATGACTTGCTTGTGTCACTGAATACTTCAGATGTAGCCAATGGAAGCTGAAACATCTGTCCTGTAAGGGTTAAAAAAAGACACAAACTTCTTTCTGCAGAATTAGTGCGAGTGAAAGAATACAAAATATGTTTCGTAGTTATTTTTATATTGAGTGCATGATGAAATAATAATGTCTAGGGTATATTGAACTAAATAGGATATATTCTTAGAATTAAGTTCTTTTATTATTTTTATTTATTTTAATATGGTGATATGTGTGCAAAAAGTTATGTGTTACATGTATTTCTGTTGGACCACAATAACGTAAGTGAATGTCAAGTTTCATAGAACAGGAAATAAGAAAACCTATATCTGATTCCCACAGAGAGGCAGTGAGGTCAGGAATCCATAATGTTTGAGTGACAGGTCACTGAACTTTCTATTAGAACAATGACCTCGCTCTGCAGAAACCTTCTTCCACAATCCAAGTGGGGAAATTATTTGATAACCAACAACAAAAGAAGCAGAATAGACCAGGTTTATTGTGACCAGATATTCTCAGTTGATTTTCTCTCTTCGAGCTGATTTTTTAATTTGTGTGTGCTTTGGGAGTCAGGAAAAATAGTCATTATCTATTATGCCACATTTTTAAAGCACACTTATTTTCTACAAATGCCCTCCAAATTTTAACTAGAAATAACAGACTCTCTAACCTTTTTTATTGTCAACATCGCACACTAATTCGTGACAAGTCTATAAAGGAGGTTCCTGTTATTGTCTGTGAAGCTCAACAGACCCTGAACTCTTCAGATAATAAAGAACTTTAAAAAATCTCTCTCAAACACCTGGACCCACACAAACACAATCACTCCAAGGAAATAGTGGTGATTGGAAGGCACGTGCTCTCAATCTGCTCGCTCTTCAGAAGGATTTGAACAGAACAGAGTGTCAGCACCATGAGCGGTGAGGGGCGCTCAGCTACTCTCATTGGGAAAGACCTGGGCTTTATGCATCAGGCTTCACTGCTGCTGGTGAGGTTCCTGTGCATGTATGCTTCTTAAAGGCAGAGGGCAGGAGGAGAGAGGGAAGTTTTCAGTGGCTTCCTGGGCTGAACTCAGCTGGAGAGATCATGAGGGACCCCATCAAAGGAAGGGGGTCTACCACAGGGAGGGGTCCCATCACAGAAAGAGGCCATGTCCCAGGGAGGAGGCGGTGTCAGAATAATGAGCAAGACTTAAGACAGAGACTGTTCCAGAAACAGATGAAAGAGCCATGGCTGAGGAAATGGCATCAAGAGCCTCCCTCAGGCTGAGGTCCTGCCTTTGGGTAGTAATTGCACTTCAGGCTCTTGCTAGAAGCTCTGTGGGATGTGAGGGGGTGAGGGAGTGAACCCTGGCTTTGTAGACTCAGGCTGAAGTGCTCCTTACAGTGGGCTTTCCCACACAACCACCTGAAGATGAACAAATACAGTTTAAACAGGGTTTCTTCATAATCTTCTCTCAGGTAGACACCTCTACCCCCTCTCTCCCTACACAAGTTGGGTAAATTAGTAACCTCTCCTAGGTTCCCTAATCTCCTGCCCCAAGCCCCTGCAGTTTCTGCTCTGGGCCTTGGCGGTGGTCTTGGAACGGGTCTTCTATGACATTAGCCTTTTCTTGGTTCTCTTAACATAGCAGCTAGAGTGACAGTTCTCTTCATTCTGGGGGAGGGTGGTACTGAACTCATGGCCTGGGTATTTGCTCAAGGCTGGCACTCTGCCCTTTAAGCCACAGCTCCTCTTGTGGCATTTTGCTGTTTAATTGGAGAGAAGAGCCTTGTGAACTTTCCTGCACAGGCTGGCTTTAAACCATGATTCTCAGATCTCAGCTTCCTGAGTAGTCAGGATGACAGATGAGAGCCACCGGTGCCTTCTAATGAGTGAGCCAGATGATGACCACTTTTTCCCCAATACTTTGAAGGCTCCACATGTGACTCGAAGTGAGTAATCAAAATCATCACAACGAAGCTCAGAGCACACATTGGACCCCAGGTGCCTCTCCTACCCCCTTGGTGGCTTTGCACCAGGCTAGAAGGCTCCTTTCCTGAGGTGGAAGAAGTAAGTATGATCTCCTCTTGCACACTCTGTGCTACGCGGAGGACATGATTATCTATAACCTCATGCCTCGTTTTCTTTGGCAATCAATGCTCAACCTTTGAGTATGCTTTTCTATATATAATACAACTCCTACTTTCCTATATGCTTTCCACCCTATACCTCTTTATTTCATTCCATTGCACACATGCATGCTCATATGATTTGTAATACTATTTTTATATGTAGGATCTCTTAGTTAGAATCAGTTTTTCTCCACTAGTTTGGTTGGCTGCAAGCTGGATTTAGTCGGTTTGGTTTACTGTTGCATTTTCAGTGCTGAGTAGTGTCTGGCATACAGAAAGCATTTCTTTACCTGACCAATGGATCAATACCATTGACAGTGTAGGCAGCTGGTGCTGAAATCCTCGATCATCCGCTATTAACCACCTCCTTAGACTATCCATTCTAAACTTAAAATCATTGGGTAACATTCATTGTATTTAGTTTTGACCAATTATTAGTAGTCCATAAGACAAGTCTACACTTCTTTCTCTAGATATTCAGTAATAACAATTCTGGGCTACTGTCTACACTAGTGTCTTTTCCAAAGAGAAGATTTGCACTAATGAGCAAATATTTGAGCAGCATAATGCAGGACATGTGACATGGAATCTACAATTTGGCATCTCATCTTTGCATGGGTTAGTAGCTATGGTCTGCATTTGATTAGAATGCATTAATGTGCTCCCGGTATATTTTGTTGTCTTATGGCTCATTTTCTTGGCTCACTGCTAGATTCTGCTGGATATTGTCTGAAATAATGCCTCTATCCAATTGAAATGAGGCTGAGGTAAATCTGAAACCAGGATCTACAAAGAAATGTCTACAACATCTTCTACTAATAGGTAGAAGATTTGAAAGTTTGTTGAAGATTTGAAGGTTCTAGACTCCTGTAAAAGTTCAGAAGGCCAAATAAAGTCTTACAAAACAGTAACTAAAAATCACAAATTCTGCCTCTCAGTTTCTTTGCTGCATTTCTTCCTTTCCAATGGGGAGAATATACATCAGCTATCCATATCAGTTATTTCAAGCTTGTTATACAACTATACTGGGGTGAATGGCAGAAGAAGTGACATAAGTAAGGTAATGAGTACATTTCTGTTTAAATGCTGTTACTGCCTGCCTCATTTTCTTCCCCTTACCCATGCCTACTCCCCTCCCCCCCCCAGTTATATAGTTCCTTTCCAACATAGTGTCAAGTGAGCAACATTGTTGCATTAGTTCATTTTTCCTGCCATTTTCGTGATTCCCTTTTCCTTCCACAGATCAGATAAACTGATCAGATAAACTTATATACAAGACAAAGGGTACAGAAAAAATAAAACAGGAAGAAAAAATAGAAATAACTGCATACAGGACATAATAAGAACCTCTTGTTTCCAATTCTTGAAGTTGATATGCTTCATTATATATAGACCTATGCACTTAGCAATTGAGCTATTGTGATCTCCTAAAAATATCATAGCCATATTCTAGTTATTACAGATGCGGGAAACCATAAAAGCTGCTTTTCTTTGGGTCTGGCTTACTTGGCTTAGTATGATTTTTTTCTAGGTCTTTCCATTTCCTTATGGATGGGAACTATCGTTCTTTCTGATGGAAACATAGAATCTACTGTGTATATATACCACATCTTCTTGATCCATTCACCTACTGAGGGCCATCTGGGTCGGTTCAATATCTTTGCTATGGTAAATAATGCTGCAATGAACATCGTTGTGCTGGTAATTTTAGTGTGGTCTTGGCTGTGGTCATTTTGGTAAATGCCCAGGAGTGGGATTGCTAGGTCCTTAGGGAGCTCTCTGTTTAGGAGATCACCCTTTAGCTGAGTTCATTCACAATCATCAGCAAATACAGAGATAGGCAATAAGGACTGACCTGACCTGAAGTGAATTCTTGGGAAAAGGGATCCTGGGTTATTAATCAACCAGGAAAAAACTGTGAGTGTATTTGTTAGGAGCCTCTAATGAATGCTGGAAAAGCTATTCCAAACCAACCTACCTTCCATCTAGTACCATCTGTTATAGTACAAACCATAGAAGAGGAAAAAGCAAACCTGCTTGAATTATCTTGAGTGACAGATGTGACCAGTAAAACAGCACAAATATTGACTTCTCTAAATTTGAGAAGGATGACAAATTCTAAGCATAGACCACAGCAATGGTTTCTCAAATATCACTAGTAACTAATTATCCAGGACAAACAGCTGGGTAATATATTAGCATCTAAATGCCAAAGCATGCCTGGGCATTCTAGAAGCAGCCATCAAAAACTTACATAAGGCTTAGAGCTAGCTTTGCAAGCTTGCTTACTTGGTGCTCTACCATTTGAGTTATATCTCCAGCCCAGCTTTTTGCTGGTTAATTGGAAATGGAGTCTCATCACGTTTCTGTATGGGCTGGCCTTGAACTTCTATCCTCTAAGTCATAGCCTGCTGAGTAGCTAGGATTATTGGCCTGGGCTGCAAACACTCCACGAGAAGTTGTTTTTCTATCAACTGATTTAATAAAATATATATTTGATGTTAGTTAATAAACTTTATGATGAAACTATAAGTATATAAATACATTTCTAAAGAATTGAAACAACCAAGGTTTGTTCCACAGCCAGAAAAGCCAGGGAGAAGCGAGGAGGAAGGCATCGGTTCTTGGATATCAGATAATATTGCACTCGGAGAGAAGAGGCTAAACATTACTGTTTTTTTTTTCATTTTGTTTTTAAGGAGAATATTCTTTAAATGGATCTCCAGGAAATGACTAAATAATTCAACATTTCCATGGTTGCCTGGAAAACCAGCCGCGCTGGGAAGAGATGGGATCCTTCCCTCACTGCGGTGGCATGAAAGCCACCTGCTTGGGCAACCGAGTTGCTTTCCACCTGTGTCACAGGCCGAGCGGAAGCTCGCTGCCCGTGGGAGCGAGTGGCACCCGCTCCCCCCTCCCATCTTTGGGCATACCGGGGCTCTCCCCTCTGATCTTTGCGCATACCTAGGCCTAAGAATCCCGTTGGAGTCTCCTAGAGCTCCAGGCCCCTGTGTTTTAAACCCCAGCAATCTAACATGTCATGCTTCTCAAGATGAAAGCCGAGAGAAAAAGAACCATTCTGGAAACAGTCTAACGCGAGCTCTTTGCTCAGCTCAGCCCGGGGTTGTGCAGGACTGAGCCTCCTCGGCCCAGAATAGGAGAGAGCAGCCCTGGATCTGGGAGCGCTGGAGAGCAAAGGGCTCCGCCTGGGAGGTTCGGAAGGGACGGAGGGTCCAGGGTCCGACTGTCTAAAGAGGAGCCAGGCGTGCCAAGGCCCCCAGCAAGGTGGGCCTGACCCCGGTGAGATCTCACTGGGGCCTGGATTCAGCCTTGGGCAGCGGCTGTGGAGGGGGCACTGGCCCTGTGAGGGCTGGTGAGGAGAGGACTATGGAGAACACACAGAAGCAAAACCAGGCTGAGGATGTGGCTCCCTGGTAGAGTGTTTGCCTAGCATGCATGAAGCCCTAGGTTCGATTCCTCTGCAACACATACACAGAAAAAGCTGGAAGTGACGCTGTGACTCAAGTGGTAGAGCGCTAGCCTTGAGCACAGAGAGGCTCAGGGACAGAGCCCAAGCTCTGAGTTCAAGCCCCAGAACCAGCAAAAATAAATAAATATAAAACAAAAAGAAGCAAAACCACCTACCTACCACAAACCTCACAGACAGCTCTGGGCCAGCATGCCCTTGCTTAGCCAGGAACAGTAAATGGGATCTTAACACTGCAACCTAGCCACCCGCTGATGGACATGGCTTTTTTGTTTTTGGATACTGCTGAGAATCTTAACAGTGACTCACGTTTACAAATGTTGTACTCCCAACCAACTGTAAGTACCTTGGAAAGTTTACCGAACAAGAATTGAAGCTGGTCAGTATGTCTCTAGATGAGAAACCAATGAAGCTGTCCAAGGCTCATTTCTGACTATGGCTGCAGAAGTCATTCCGTATCTCCTTGAGGGGTGAAGGGTGCTGACTTCTGGTTAGGACCCTCAACTTTCAAGTCTTCAGACCTTTGCAGAGTGGTACTTGCTGACAAAGCCCAGCCTCCAACCATCAGCAGCCTCAGGAAACCAGCAAAGGTGGCTCTGCATCCACTCGCTAGTCCAAGAATTGTTCACACTTCCAGAAGGGGCTCCTAGCAAACACGCTCGCCATGTTTCCCACTTGGTTTATAATCAAGGTTCCTCTTCTCAATAATTCATTTCAGAATTAGCTTTGCAATACTCAGAAATTAGCAAATGCATTCAGAATGGATGGAAATTAGCAAATGCATGTGGAATGGGTGGGAGTTAGCAAATGCATTTGGAATGGGTGGCTGGAGCATAGAGCACTGGTGACTCCGAGACTAGGTTTCTGGACTCTTGATAAGGCTATGACCATGGCTGATGGCTCTATCCACCAGGACATCATCTTCCACTGCCGACCTGAAGCTCTCAGGCAAGAACTTGTTTGGGAAGCAGAACCATAATACTGTTGTTCACTCATCAAGGTTTGCCCCCTTCTCTGGGGTTTGTGAGAACTATAGTAGAAGAGAGCTGCTCACATCATGCTAGCCAGGAAGCAGAGAAAGCAAAAGGGAAGGGCTGGGCCTGCTCTCCCCTAAGCAGCGTGTGTTGATGACGAAAAGGCTTTCCCCTAGGCCCTACATCCTAACATTCCATCACCTTCCTGTGGCCCAAGCTGAGATCTGAGTCTGACACACGGACATTGGAGGGATCAGTCATTCTGCATCCTAACTATAGATGTATGAAAAGCACCCAAATCGAGTATTAGGACAGGGCAAGTAGGCCATGATCTCTTAACACAGATCATTTTGCTTAAGACTCACAAAGAAATCAATAAAGTAAATTACCACCTCCACAGGTAAAATTAAACTCTTTACTTCTCTTTCATGTTCTTGATGGATTATATCATCCAAGTCAGAAGCAAACGTATCTAAAGCCTACTCCCCAACCTGGGACTTCAGTACTGGCATGATGCTCCATGTGATATCACATTTCCCAGCCACAAGCATGTGCCACGTCATATCTCATCATCTCAGACGCGTGCAAGGTGCTCACATGAGAACAATTGAGGTTCTAGAAGTTATTTATATTTCTCAAGATTTTTCAGATGGCCAATATTGTCTATGGCTATCCTAATCTGGTTTTCTGTTGAAATCTTGGTTTGCTTTTGAAACAAAGGACAACTCCAACATGATTTGTAAACCAGAGTACATTATCTCAGTGCTCACCACAAATCCCACTGAGAATAGTCAAGTAATTACTTCCCATGATAAACTTTAGCCCACACCCTCAGCATTATGCCTGCCCTTCCCTTCCAGGGAACTTTCCCTCTTGTTGCCTTGACCTCACCTCTCAAGTGCACATGGTTCTCTGGTTCTCTGCTGATGTGCTTTGCTGCCTGTTTGCATTAGGAGGGACAACACAGCAAGTCTGGGCACTTGTGATCAATAGACCACATGGATGATGAAAGTCCAGATAGAGAGTGTTCTGCACAGAGAACATGAACCCACTGAGCTGTGACCAGAAGACCAGGGAGACAACTCAGATGTCCAGGACAATCTTTAAGTGTCCCATGAGGTCAGATTTGAGACCCAAAGATTGCAATACCCAGAAAGGCACTTGGCGCAGAGTGACATTGACTCTGTGTAAAGCTCCCGCAGGCAGCTGGTGGAACTTAGAATCCTCAAAGCGGAAAGAAATGTAGTTTGTACAAGCTCATTTACACGAGTTCGGAAGGGCAAGAGAGGAGGGGGAAGACTGAGCCTGTGTTTGTGAGGTCCCGGCCAGAGGGGGCACAGCATGGTTCTGAAGGTGTGACTCCTGATTCCCAGCAAGGAGCCCAGTGTCTCCAGGGCCCCTGGGCTCGGCTTCTCCTAGCACATGGTAGAATGCAGGTGTTCACCAAGACCGGTGCTCCCAGCGGCTTCCAGACGTTCTTAAGGAAAAGCTGTTTTCCACCATGTCCTCAATGTGACTTGCAAGGGCAGATCTGTAGAAACTTAAAAGCTGATGAGTGACATGAGACTAAATTGTACAGGACGTTTAATTCACAAGTGTCCCAACAAATACACATCTCCAGTGCTTCCTGTGAGAAAGTGCTCATTCTGTCTAACCCCTTCACTTTTGTCCTAATAACAGAGGCTAAATGCAGCAATTACAGTGATGATGGACAGGGGAACTCGCCTTCTGTCTGCATTCAACACAATATGACATGCCAGGCTGGGTCCACAACACTAGAGGAACACACCTAAGACCTAAGTCAGCAAAGCAGGCCCTGAATGGGGACAGGGGAGGGTGTGCACACTCATGTGCCTGTGTGTGTATGAGCATGCACACATGTGTGATAGAGTGTGTGCACGTGTGTGTATGCATGAATATGTATGTGTAAGTGTGTGTGTTGCCTTTATGAGAACAGGAGTGTGAGGGTGGGTTTGAAAAATGGGTTTGAAGTAAGATGCGAGTGTGTGGTCTGTGCATGGGTTTGATGGTCCCGTTTGTATGCAGGGAGAAATGTGTCCCTTTCAATCAATCTGAGAATAGGTGTCTGCCTCTGTCTTGGTTTTGATTTGCTTATTCATGGTAAAGAAACTAAGTTACTGGTTCATAATAAATGGTCAAAACCAATTGATAATACAGCATTGATATTCATTAGACACTGGGTTGGAAATGAGCTATACAAGTTGAGGGGAAAGAAGACCAGGAAGGGAAAATCTGGGAGACAATTAGGGAGGGGGGTGACATTGATCAAAAAGAAATTTACTCATTACCTGACTTATATAACTGTAACCCCTCTGTGCATTACCTTTACAATAAAATGTTTTAAATAATAATAAAGAAAAAATTGATAAACATTATCTATATGGAAAATAATTTAGAATTCCAAAATAGTCCATCCCATGACTCGTAGACTAGAGCAGAAATGAAAATCATCTAACAAAGAACTTAATAGTTCATAAAGGTTTTGCCCCTGGAATCTGTGAAGATTGGACAAGGTCTAGAAATAGAAAGAAGGAAAGAAAGAGAAAGAAAGGAAGGAAGGAAGGAAAAAAGAAAGAAAGAATGAAAGAAAAAAGAAAGAAAGGAAGGAAGGAAGGAAGGACAGAAAGAAGGAAGGAAGGAAGGAAGGACAGAAGGAAAGAAAGAAACAAAGAAACAAAGAAAGGGAAGAAAATTCCAGCATTCTAGTTTATATATATCAACTTGAATACACAGGGAAGGAAATATATTCCCATCTTGTATATTTTTGGTTGCTGTGCTCTGTAACCCCTGTGTGTACATGTGTGTAGGTGTGTGCAGTACCTACAGCACTAAATGAAGAGATCTGTACAGAACACTGAAGATCTATAGTGTTTTCCTCTTTGGGTGCCCTCCAATGTATGTGTCTTTGTACAACAAACATATGTTTATGTCGCTAATAAAAACATTAAGAATGATCATAGGGGAGAATATAATTGCTTAACATGTGCAAAACAGACCTTCTCTCTGTATAATCTTCTATTACTCAATGGATTTGCAGGGTTGTAAAAACTAGAATAATTTGTTTTTCCCCCAAGATAATGTCTGCATTTTAATGGAAGAAAACATATTGATTATGGTTTCTCTTTTATTTCTTTATAATCATATGATTTTTATTAAATACCAATTAATTCTCCATTTACATTCAGTTTGCATTATTGTTTAATAGTTATACAACAAGTTTAAATTTAACATGTCAATTCTTTTGTACAATGCACAAAAATTTAAGTTGTTGTACAAAGGAGTTGCCATTCAACAAAGCAGTTTATGAATACAATGGGTCTCGATCAATGTCACCCCTTTCATCATTTTCACCACTCCCCCAAGCCCTCTTCTTTCACTCTTCTTAATTTTGTAGGATATGCCTTGAATTTTTAACTCCATTTTCCCTCTTTTCTTCTCTTCATTCCTCTACACCCCCCTCCCCTTAAACCTGCCCCATCACTTTCAAGTACCCATTTCCTGAAGATTTCTAGTGTTTTCCTCTTTGTGTGCTCTCTGATGTTCATTTTGTTGACCTTTGATTTAGCCTTTCTAAGGAATTACACCGTTGAATTTTCCTCTGAATCTATCACATTTCGGTTAGTACATTTGTGCATTCTTGTATAACTCCCAAAGTATTTACTTACATATTTATAAACTAATTTGAGTTTCCACATATGAGAAAGAAACATGTAATCTTTGTCTCTCTGGGCCTGAATTCACTTAACATAATTTTTCTAGGTTCTTCCATTTCATTGTAAATGATGCCATCTTATTCTTTCTAATGGATAAGTAAAATTCTATTGTGTTTATATACCACATTTTCTTGACCCATTTGCCCATTAGGAGCAGCTGATCTGATTCTGTGTCTTGGCTGTGGTAAATAGCGCTGCAGTGGACATGGTTGTGCTTGTGGCTTTACTATATCCTGGTTTGTAATCTTTGGGATAAATTCCCAAGAGTGGCATTTCTGGGTCATAGGGTAGTTCTTTGTTTAGATTTTCAAGGAACCTCCACACTGCTCTTCAGAGTGATTGAACAAGTTTGCATTCCCAGCAATTCCCATTTGGCTACATACTCATTGGCATCTGTGATTGTTTGTTTTCTTGATGATAGCCATTCTAACAGGGTGAAGTGGAATCTCAATGTTGTTTGATTTGCATTTCCTTTACGATCAGAGAAGATGAGCATTTCTTCTTGGTCATGTTAACATCTATTTTGAGAAGACTCAATTTAGCCCATTTACTAATTGGGTTGTTAATTTTTTGAGAGTTTAGTTTTTAAGCTCTCTATATATGCGGGATATTAAGCCAGTGTCTGAGGTATAGTTAGCAAAAACCTTCTCCCATTCTGTAGGCTGACTTTTTACCATGTTAACTATGTTGTTCACTGTGCAGAAACTTAATTTGATGAAATCCCATTTATCAAGTCTTTGCTTCAGGAGATAATTAATTTTTAAAGAGAGAACTATTTTCATCCATATTTGGTGAAAATCAAATCTTTTGGATATGTGCTGGTTCTGAGACTTGAACTCAGGGCATAGGCTCTGTCCTTGGGTTTGTTTGTTGTTGTTGTTTTCACTGTACCACTTGATCTATAAGTCCACTTTCAGCTTTCCAGTGGTTAATTGGAGATAAGAGTCTTACTGACTTTCCTGCCTGTGCTGGCTCTGAACTGTAAACCTCAGATCTTAGCCTCTTGAATAGCTAGGATTACAGGTGTGAGCCACTAGTGCTTGGCCTAAACTCAAATCTTGATTATTCAATATAGATGAATCTTACAAACCAGATTAACTTTTTCTTTTTCTATTATTTTCTACTAGGGCTTAAATTTAGGCCCTCACACACTTGTTCAACATTCTTTCTCACATTTAGTTCTCTACCACTTGAACCAATCATTTAAACTGAGCCTTGGCTGGTTAATAGGGGATGGGATTGCCGGGGCTGGCTTTGAATGGATCCTCCAGGTATCAGTCCTGAGTAGCTGGGATTGCAGGCTGATCCTCTAATGCCCAGTAACCAGATTGATTTGTAATAAGCATAGATGGGATGGCCCCACATAGAGATGGTTCAATGTCAGGGTCAGATGCTCAGCAGTCATGCTCAGAATTCCTTATTCCAACTGACGACTAAAGAAAGGAAAGCCTCCGATTCACCTGCACTTGAGAGGGTGGTGGTGGGTTTTCTCACACAGAGAACACGTTTTAAACAAAATATTAAGAGCTTGTGTGATTGGAGTTTTCCAATTCTTTGCTGGACTTAATATTAGAGAGAGAACGCGTTTTCCTGGAAATAGCTCTGATTTCTAGATACAGCTGTGTGACAGATAAAAATACATCAAACAACTACTTACATCATTTCTTTCCTCGGTAAATTATTTTTCAAAATCATTTGTAATTTTTGTTCAAAACAAAATGCTGACTTTTACTCATTGCTACAGAAAATTTCTAATCTATGATAAATTCCGAGTCAGATAAATGGAGTTCAATTTATTAGAATGTATTATTTGGTGCCGCAAAAAAATTCACTAGAAGAAAATTACAGTGACAAAGGTTACATGAAAAGGAAAAATGGAAAGAAAATGACAGAGAGGAAATGTTAAATATAAGAAAACCGGTTCGGAACAAATATTGTGTATTGTTGTCTTGATTTTATGACATTTTCAATATCAATGGTAAAATTGCTCTACTGATTGCCTTTAATGTAACTCAGGCAAATGGAAGGAGACCCACCAGGCTGGCTGTGGTCTGTGCTGTGTCTCAGGGGCCCTGCCCTGGTGACGCAGGGGGTGCTTGGCTGCTCCTCCTTTATAGTCACTAAGTGATATCAAGGGACCAACGGTGAGTGACACCACCTTGAGTACCAGTGTCACTGACAGGAAGGGAGACCACCAAACCAACATGAGGTCACAGCAGACTGTCCCACCACACCATTCCATGAAATAGGCAAATGGAAATACCAAGGGTGTGGGGCTCAGAGGGGGCCCCGGTACAGTTTACTCATTTGCTGTCCCAAGGCCTTGTATCAGTCACGGAGAGATAGGCACATGCCAGACTAAAGCACTGACCTCATGCATGATAAAGGCTGCGTGGAGGACACAGGCCAGAGCTCACTCAACCAGGAACCAGTAGCTCTCCATCTTCTCACCCAGGCCAGGAGGGACTTGCAGGGCACACAGGTGATAATGCAGGCAGATGCCAGCAAAGGGGACATGGGACAAGATGGAGCTGAGATCACATAGCTCATGCCCAAAGTTTCTGTTTGGGGAGGTGGAGAAGCCAGAGCATATAACAGGCTCCCTTCCTTACTGGACTGTGATTGGTCCAAGCTGTTCCCCACATGAGCATCAGAAGTTCTACTACCCTGGTGTTGACACCCAATCCATGACTTATGGACACCCAAAGAGCAAGGTGACATAGTTACCTATTAATTTGCACAGTATCTAAATGATTTTAAATTTCTGTTGTTTCTGACAATACAGGCCCTCACACTTGTTGGCAGGAGCTCTACCACTTAAGCCAATCTCTGAGCCCTTTTGGTTTAAGTTATGTTTTTCAGACAGGGTTTTGTACATTATTCCTGGCTGGCCTTCACTAGTAATCCTTCCCCCGGGCCTCCTGCATGACTGATTGTAAGCATGTACCTCTACAGTCCATCTTTTTTTTTTATGAGATAAGGTCTCACTGATGGGTTTTCTTTGGCCTGTTTTCCCTCGTTCAATTAACCAGGATTGTGTGGTAAATTCACAGGAGTGAGCCACAAAAAATTTCAAAACAGCAGGATGCTTCATTCCCACAGATTCTGTTTTCTCACTCACAATTTGGGAGCATGGTTAAATATGTAGATGAAGAAACAGAAGATCAAGTATGTAAAGCACCGAGCAGATGTTTAATAAATGAGAGCTAATATAGGAATTGTCCCTCAGAAGCAAATGTGTATTTAATCCATCCTTTCGGTAGTTATTCATGTAGAGACATCTGCTACCAGCAGGTCCAACCACACGGCCGCCCCCCATCTGTAGCTAGTCTGACAGAAGTCTTTGATCCTACGTGGGGGTCATTCACTCTCTTCATTCCCAGTCAGGGTTTCCTAAACTCTGATTTTCCTAGAGATCCTCTTGCCAATTCTTCCCTCTTCCTGTGTCCACATGTGCCTATCTTCCCTGTCTTCTCAGATGCACATGTAGAGTGAACAGCTTTCATTCTCCTCCCGAATGTCTGTGCCCTTTTTGGTCTGCACCCAGCATCTTAGATAGTCCCAAGAGATTCTTCTGAAAATATGAACAGATCAAAGATTTCCATCTCCTCAAGGTACAATGTGGGCACTGGCTTGTGTCCACCTTCATCAGACGCAGTTACTCCTGGTGTGCTGGGTGTTGGCCACGCTCATCCTCCAGGGATGCATCCTCCCACACTTTGTCTCTCTTTCTGGCTCTCTTGCACTAGTTTTTTACATAAGTGCTAGTGTCAGTCCTCAGGGAAGAGCAACTCTCAGAATCGCCTTCCTCCACCTTCCATGTCTGAAGTCAACATTTCCACTCAAGGCATAATTGTACCTACTCTGGGTCATAGCTTAGTTTAGACTGACTCTTCCAGCAGATGAGACACAGCTAGACAACGCAGAGGAAGGCGCTGCCTGAGGATTCTCTTGGCCAGCAGCTGGACATGCACACATTGTGTCTACAGTGAACACTCTCCAGTTCACTGGGCTGTCAGTGAGTGAGTGAAGCACATGGGTGTGATTCTCCCCTGTTCCCCCCCACACCAATGCTGTGTCAGTCCTGCTCAACCTCAGATCCCCATTTCAGAGAGTGATGCCTGTACCTCTTCATCTGGGCCAGCCAGGGAAATCTCGAATTCAAGGTGACTGTTAGGACTCGACTTTTCAGAGTAAAGATTAAACTTGGTTGAATCAGTTTCATGAGAATCCTGTGAGAATTAATCCGATTTTTAAAGTTCATTTCTTCCCGGTAGACTTTTCTTCTTTGAAACACTGTTTTCGCAACTCTTCCCTCTGTAGATCATAATTGCTCTTTTTTTTTTTGCCTAACTACTAATCTTTTCACTTAGGTATCTGCCATTCTCAGCTTCTACCCACCAAGAATGCACCCAATACTTGGAAAGCACAATCATTTGGAAGGTCTGTGCATTCCAAAACAGGAAGAAAATAGATGAAGGGATGTGTGACTCGGACAGGTTGTTTGGATACAATGACTCTGTCTCCCTACGCATTGTTTGTGTGCTGTTCTTCATCTCTCTCCTCTGAACTGTAGCAATGAGGGAAAGCAGAGTAGACCCACTGCAGGAGTAGCACCATGTGAACAGTCACGGTGGGTGTGTTGCTCGTCCTGCTCTATTCAGGGTCCATCAAAATGGCTGTTTTTCTTCCGCCCTTTATTCGGAGCCCATTGGGGCAGACCTCATTCAGAAACCAGTGTTCTTTCAGCTGGTCTGAGCCCAGGCCCAGGCCCAGTGTTCCTTCATTCAGCCCATAATAAAAACAATCAGCTAGTCAAGCCTTTGCTGGACATCCCTGCTGGAATTCATGCCCCTGCCCCATGCCGACAGGTAGTACTAGAGCTCACCGTGTTCGCTGGCCTCAACATCCATCATCAACAGAAGAGTGTCCTATACCTTGCCTTCATTTCTGTCAAATTCTCAGGACCATCTTTGGCCACATTATCTACTTGTCCTCTTCCAATTACAGCATAAGTATAAATCCTGTAATTTGCACCTGTCTCCTGGATTCAGTTGTTCTAAGGTCATCTGTAACATATTAACTGCTACTGTTCTGTGGATACTTGTTCATCGAGGGGGACATTTATTAATGCAGTTATTACTAGATTGTCATGACTGGATTATTTCTCCAGAGGAAGGCTTGGGAGACACAGCGGTGAGTAAATCATATTAGCAAATGACCTGCTGTCTATATTTGAGGAGCAGACAGTCAGCGACAGAGCCAAAGGGCACACACTAATGAGACCCACGAAGCCTCCTATCCCAGGCAGCTGCAGCCAGGGAGGGAAGGCTGTCAGCAAAGCCAGAAGCCGGGCACCCTTGCCAGCCACCTTCACAGAGGCAGAGTGGCTTTTTAAAATATTTATTATCTTCCTGTGTGCTTACCTTGACTGCCGTGCCTTTAGATACATCTTCTGTTTGGCTTTCTAACCAGCTTGATATTCAAGCAGCCAAATCTGCAAGTCCTGGCTTCTCATAGCCATCAAGAGACTAAATCCAGGAGTTTCCATTAATTAGTTTATCATACAGGAGAGAAATGTGCTACTTCTGGAAACCTCAGTCTATCCCCGCAGCAAGACCTGTTTTAAAATTCATTGCATTGTGGTTTATTTGCTTCCAATTCTCCAAATATTTCCCAGAGTGGAAGTAAATGTAAATGTGATTGTTTCTTAGAATAATCCATAACTACCCAAACACCCTCCTTCATTGAACTTAAACTGGCTGTAATTGAAGCTGTAACATGTCTTTTATGAAATGTGGAGGCAGAAATAAACCAAAAAGAATCATTCAGTATTTGAGTGACACCAGTATCAGAGGTCCATGAATATCTGAAAATAAAAGTCAAGTCAAAATCAAGATTAGATAGGCAGATCAATAGGTAAATAATAGAGCGATAGATGTTAGAGAGGAGAATAGAAAGATATAGTTGGATAGATGAAGCTAGATGACATATAAATGACAGATCAATGATAGATAAATATCATAGATTAGATAGATAATAAAAAGAAGATAGATGATGGATAAATATATATATATCTATATCTATATATATAGATATATATATATATATATATATATAGCATGAATTTTTACTTCTTGGCCTTCTCTTTTCATGAGACTTTTATTTGTCACATAAAGTATATTATAAGATGCAAGTTTATTAGAAATAAAATATTGTAATAAAAAGACAAAAAGGCTGGTTAGAGACTACTGCTCAGTGAGCCACTTCTGAAGGATGGGGCACACGGGAGAACATTCCGGCCACCATGGGTGGGGTGTGCTCACGCACCACTGAGACCTCAGCTCCTAAGAAGGCAGAATCAGGATCTCAAGTTCAAAGTCAGCCTGGGGAAAGACAACAAGGCCCTATTACAACAAGAAAATAAACATCAAAAAGCCTGAGCACACAGGAAGGGTGAAACCCTGAGTTCCATCCCCAGCACTCTGCCCGTGGTGGCCAGGAAGTAGAGAATATACAGGTATCTTAAAATCATACCTGAGAGTAGCTTCTTCTGTGGTGCTTCGATGAAGAAAGAGGTGGTACCAGAGGTCAATGTCGATTCCTCAGAATTGGGGAAGGGAAGGTGGGATAAAGGATAAGGGGGAACCAATGCAACAGTGACACTCACAAGACACTATGTTAGAAATGATCTGTACAAATTGGAAGGAGGTTGCGGGGAGGAGGAAGTAGGAGAAAAATGAAGGAAGGGGTAACAAGTTCGGCAAGAAATGTACATATGACCTTACTTATGTAACTGTAACACCTCTGTACATCACCTTGAAAATAAAAATAAATATAATAACTTTTTTTAAGAAAGAAAGATATGCTGGGTGTCGGTGGCTCACACCTGTAATCCTAGCTACTCAGGAGGCTGAGATCTGAGGATAATGGTTCAAAGCCAGCCTGGGCAGGAAAATCTGTGAAACTCTTATTTCCAATAAAAGCATTAGAAAACTGGAAGTGGCGCTGTGGCTCAAGTGGTAGAGCACTCCCCTTGAGCTGAAGAGCCCAGGGACAGTGCCCAGGCCCAGAGTTCAAGCCCCACGACCGACCAAAAAAAAAAAAAGATATATGGCAGGCCTACATGCCCAGAATCTCGGAGTGATATCTCATTTGAGAATAGGTTCTTTACAGATATAATCAACTTAACATGAGCTCCTAGTGGGGTGAGGTGAGCGCCAGCATAGTGAGTCCTGATTTCTAAGACAAGGCAATTATGACACAGAAATGCAGAATGGACACTGGGATGTGCTAGAGGGGAGCATGCCAGACGGCAAAGTGATGCACTGCAAGCTAAGCACTGTAGGTTACACCACACACCACATCTGGTGAAAGGCAAGCAAAGCTCCTCCCTCAGAGCCCTGGCAAGGAGCTTACCTCGGGGAACACCACACGTTGGACTTCCAAATCTGTAACTGGAAGAATAAAGGTCTATTGTTTTAAGCTACCCAGTCTGTGGAGAGCTTAGTTTTAATAGTAGTCCAAGGAAACTAACACAGGTGCTAGGATGTTATTTACTCAAAATTCATACAAGATCAAATTTCATCCCTTATGATAATTACATAACAACACATCACATATATCAAAGATGACTACTTCCTGAGGCAATTGTAACAGGGTTGGGGAAATAATGTGTAAGTAGCTCAAATGTATTGCTTATTTATTTCACTTAGTATTTATGTGCTTGTATGATAAACATGTATTATCGGAGTTCCATCTCTCGAAAAAGACAGGAAGGATAAGGGAGGAGAAGAGGGAGGAGAGGAGAAGACAAGATATCGATAAAGGAGGAGTTTATATATCAGTGCGGCCTGAGGCATGAGAAATCTCTTGCACATTTTGTTCAACTTTGTTTTGACCATAAAACTATACTAAGATACAGACCATTAAAATAAAATTTTGAAAAAATTAAGGATTGTGTTTCTTTATCTTACTAGGAAATATTGCTCAAAGGACAGAACATCAACTTATCTGACCTTTTCTGCTTGACTCAGACATAAACTAGTTATTGCAAATAAGGGAAACCATGGGACCTATGTTTCTTTGGACCTGGCTTACTTCACTTAATATAATTTTTTCCAAGTCTTTCCATTTCCTAACAAATGGGGCAATGTCATTCTTTCTGATGGGGGCATAGAATTCCATTGTGTATACATACCACATTTTCTTGATCCATTCATCTACTGAGGGGCATCTGAGTATCTGGGTCAAGCAGAAAAGGTCAGAAAAGTTGATGTTAGGGGAATGAACCTCAAGATAAGTATTCAAGTGTTTTTTTCTATCATGCAATTGTTTCCAACATATTTATAAGATGATTTTTATGTTGCTTTGTATGTCCCTCCCCCATGGTATAACCCCTGCTTTCACTGTATTTGATGTTGGTATAATTTGTGGAGGGGAAGGGCAAAAACAAATCGTTTAACTAGGGATACAGGTGGACCCATTGCAACAATGAGATGTACAAGTTGTTATGTCGAAAAACAAACTTTACAACTTTGGTGTGGGGGGGAGGATCAGGTGGGGGGAGGTGGGGGGAGTATGGGAAGGGATGGGAAGGGGAAACAAAGAGGAGGCAACAATGCTTGATAAGAAATGTACTCATTATCTTGCCCATGTAATTGTAACTCCTCTGTACAGTATTCTCACAATAAAAAATATAAATAAATAACTAAATACAATTTTAAAAAGACAGAACAATGGTCACTTTTACCCAAACTTATCTATCTTAATCACCAAGAGAAGAGAATAGAGCACTAAGATAGAACCACTAAGAGAAGCACCAAGGATTAGACACCAAGAGAAGAGACCAAGAGGTAACATTCAAGATAATATAATGTGTGAAATAAAATATACAATCCATGAGATAGAAAATAGATGAAAATTAAAACAGCGAGGTTATTCGGTACAGCTTTTGCTAGTGAAAATGCATTACTCACCGGGAAGATTATTAGATGGCTTTCCAAGTCAAGAGGTATAAAGCCATCAAAGAGACAGAGGTAAACTTAGAAAAGAATAGGAAATGATTCCCACAGGCTGCTGACGTCTGGGAAGCCAACAGGGCTAAACCTAGGAACTGAAGGACAATTTTCTCTTTGTAGTGGAGAACTAAAGGCCATCCTCAGGGTATCTGCGGGCTGCTGCATCCAGGACCAATTTGAACTGAAGTTACGACTATCCTCTCTCGACAAGATTTCAGACAAAGCTCTGCCCAGTGCTCCTGCTACTTCTAGTACAATGCATAATATTTTTGCCTCTGGTTTATGCATTATAAATTGGAGGAATAAAATATCAATAAATCTTCAGCTGAACTTTGGAATAACAGCCAAGACAGCAGTAAACACCTCTCACCCTGTTCTCTCTTTTCGTGTTGAAGATTTTTAAATACTGCTGCATGCGAGAGCCTGTAAGATGTCAGAAAATGGAAACCATATCTTTCTTTTCTTCTTAGTGTTGAAAGTATGTATTTACATTGGGAAGTGTATGGTAAAACATGTGGACAAAAGCTTTTTAAAAAAAAATTCCATCCTTGGGAAACATTCAGGAGAAGCTGGTGATGCAAAGTTTACATGGTCGGAGAAGTCAGAAAGTCTCATTAATGGGATTGGTACATATCAGTCAAAAATGAAGGCTAGGGTACAAATTGCCTTTCTTCCTCTGAGAATAGTTGGAGTAAGAAATTATGAAATCCCCACGCTGAGCTATTGTGTAGTCATTCCTATCTGGAAATCCAAAGAGTGATTTTCTGTGGAATTTCACTCTAGTTAGCTCATGGAATTTTTTGGTAGAGTCCTAAGCATGTCTGGAGTTTGGTACTTTGTTCTCTATCCACACAGCCTGCATTTCCCACTACAATGGGACCATCTGTGTGCTAGGACTCAGGAGAGCAGAATCAGTCCAGCCTGGCCTTTCTTCCATTGCAATTTGTTACCAAGAAATAAAGCACAGTTTGACCCTACAATCACCTTCCAGTATAGTTTGTTTAATCTTGGCAGAGAGATGGCTCTGTATATTAGAAATTTTTCTACAGGAGGTCAGGCTAATTTCAGGCAGGACTCACTCATTCTTTCTAACAAAGCCGCTTCTTAAGCCAAGGAGAACTTAATAATGTTTCCTGATCTTTGACCCCATACATATACAGAGCTACACGAAGCTGGGAGGCCCTGAATCCTGGCAGGTGAGCCATGGATGTGGAGACAGGGGTAAGGGAAGGTAAAGCTCACAGTGTGTGCTTCCTGTCCTATTTCTCTGCTCCTACAACCATTCCTGGTAAACCACATGTTCTGGATGCAGTACAGCTGGTGGTACTGCATAACTCCAGAGGTGCACAGCAAACCAATAACCAGTATAGGTTTATTAATATTGTTGGTTGCTTTCCTATTTATTAATGTTTATTAATATCGTTATTGCTTCATTTTTATCAATGTTGATATTTCTTCAAGAGAAAGGAAAGCATTGCTGAACAGAAAGGAAGAGCACCAATTCTCTCTGTAACCTAGGTGCTAGTTATGTGATGGACAGGCGTCTGGTTGGGCCTCGAAGGCTGAATTGTACAGAGGCTGAGGGAAGGCTCTGGGCGTACAGGCAGGGATGTGAGGAGGGTGGCAGGTACGGGAGTTGTGCAGTGGTTAGAACGTCACCCATACTCGTGTACTGACAGTCACTGATGAGACAGCAGTAAGAGATGACTAAACCAGACGAGCAACTCTGAAAAGGCACTGAGGGAGGCGTGCAGCCCTTCCCTCTGCTCTATTGCTGTGTGAGGAAATCCAGACAGCGCCAGCTATGGAGAGCCAAGCCTACCGCAACCTTCATCTCGAACTTCTCAGCCTTAAGGGTTGTGAGAAATAACTTTGTATTTTTTACATTATTTTGTATTATTTTTTTTTTGGTCGGTCATGGGGCTTGAACTCTGGGCCTGGGCACTGTTCAAGGCAAGCGCTCTACCACTTGAGCTACAGCACCACTTCCAGTTTTCTAGTGGTTTATTGGAGATAAGAGACTCACAGAGTTTCCTGCTTAGGCTTTGAACTGCGATACTCAGATCTCAGCCTCCTGAGTAGCTAGAATGACAGGCGTGAGCCACCAGCACCCGGCTTATTTTGGTATTCTTATAAAGGTTACAGGTAATGAGTCAGGTAATGACTATGTTTCCTGTTACAGTGTCTTCTGTTCCCTCACGCTCTCCCCGTCCCGCCCCACCTCCACCCACGAGTTGTACAGTTCACATTTAGCAGTTTCCAGTGAGCTCCACTGTTTCCACTCTTTCACCCTCCTCCCTTCAAATTCCGTGCACTCCCCCACCCTCCCGAAGATATACACATGAATATGCCCTATACAAGTTAAGAAGACAAAATCAACAAAAGCTAAACTCTAAAAAAGAAGGCAAGAAAGTCTTTTTTTCCATATATTGGAGTTTGTTTCAGTATGTGTATTATTTTATATAAATATGAAGAGGCGCTTAGTCATTGCACCTTTGTGATTCTCTCCTGAGTCTTGTCCTGTGGTCTCACTGTATGCCAGCACCTAGAATCCTGTATCATTTGTTTAACCTAGGCTCAGGTGTTTGGGTACAGCAGTACAGGCTAAGACAAGAAGATGCGCTTGGGGCTCAGATAGACATATCCCAGCAGACAGTAAAGGGTGACTGGAGTAGGTAGAGCCTGCATTGTGGGTTTGTGTGGGTGTCCTTGCAGATACCCTCAGTAGGAGAGTTACCATTGGGAAAGCATGCAGCTGAACGAGTTGAATAAATGCACTGAACTTGTCTGTCCTCACAGTGGTTTTCCTCCTCTCCCTCCGTGTGTTGTCTCCTATAAAGCTTTGTGCTGCCCTGTATAGCAAATGTTCTGCGTGCACTTTTTGCTGAGCATCTGTCATATTTTGGGTGGCTTTGATGGTGTTGGATAAATCGTTCTTTTAAATTTTGAGTTTGTATTT
The DNA here is from genome assembly GCF_024711535.1 of Dipodomys merriami. NCBI lineage: Eukaryota > Metazoa > Chordata > Mammalia > Rodentia > Heteromyidae > Dipodomys > Dipodomys merriami. Next base: position 5,024,351 of record NW_027204715.1, on the reverse strand, counting down.
ATTTTCTTTTTTTAAGTTCCGGAGTTCATGTCTGTTGTTAAAAATAGATTTGAAGTCATCAGCATCAGAGAAGAAAAGTTTAGCTCCCTTTCATGTTTCTAAGAAAACATCTGTAGTCAAACACCTAGTAATAGATCATCCCTCTCTCTGACATCTCATAAAGAATAGCAATTTTCTGGTAAAGCTTATTGATGTTCCTGTCAGCAACATAAATACCAGGAAAAAATATTGTAAAAGGTCACCCAGCTAGGCTTAAATATCTCCTCTTTCAAAAAAGTGTTGGATATTATTAACGTAAGAGTTTAAATTTAACAAAAAAATAAAGTCCAATAACAGTGTTGAGAGCTGTGGGTGCCACGAAGAGAATTCTTAAAGGTGGAAGGTCAGGGCAAATAGAAATTCCCTAAGAGAACTCCAGCCTAAGTGTCAGCTCTGCGGATGGAGCATGAATTGGAGAAAGTCTTGCACATGAGCATGAAGACGGTGTGTGTGCTTCCCATTTCCCGCAGCTGTGTTTTCTTCACACACAGCTAACTTTGACCATCCTAAGCGTCTGTTTCTGTAGTTTTTTCTCACTGGAGAGCTGGTATCTGGGGGGGAGAGGGGGAGGCAGAATCTCAGTGTTTACACTGATTTCTTTAAAAAGCTTTCCACATGCAAATTTTTAAGAACACACAGATGTAAAAAATGAAGTTATACCCCAAATAAAAGCCATGATGTTATATTGCTGAAAACTTGAGATACAGAATTTTTAAGAAATTTCTTCCATTTGAAATGTACGCATTATCCTGCTCATGCAATTGTAACCCCTCTGTACAATATGTTCACAAATAAAATAAAAAATAAATTAATTAATTAAAAAAAAAGAAATTTCTTCCATTTGAAAGAAAATGACACTTCTTGGAACCATGGATCCACACCAAAGAAGATAGAATAAAGGAAATTAGATACATATATACATGTTTATAAATCAATATTTTGATATTTTAAATGTTCAAATTGCAAGTTAAAGCTAATCTCTTGAGAGCAACAAAAACGCTTGAATTTATGCAAATTATACTTGCTATTGTATTTAACACTTTGTAAAATCTCCCTAGAGAAACAATAAATCTTTTAAAACTAAAGAATATAGCAAGAAGTGTGTCATTGTTTTTAATTTTATAGACGTCTCTGACCCTAATTTAAGACAGGTAGAATGCCCTATCTGTATGACACTTGTGGAAATGAAACTGTATGTGTATGATAGGGTGACAGGAAAACTAAATAGGAAGTGTTTAATTATTCTGGAAATATTTTCCAACTCATGAGTAACTTAAAAGAGTTTAGGGACTCCAGGCGTGACAATTCAAGAGAAATAGTTCAGAAAAGGAGCCCTGACAGTGCACTTTGGCATTTGAAGCAGATATAGAAAGACAGAGCGGCCCATAGAACGAAAAGGAGGAAATGGAAGTACACTTAGTAAGATCATTGCACCCTACCAAAGCATTACAATACAATTTAGTGCATAATTATTGTAAGTCCAAACTGTATATTAGAACCTTAAAATAGTTATCCAAGAGTAAAGATGAAATGGAATTTTTTTAATGAACCACTTGATTTTCAAAGAGGTAGGAGAAAAAAAATAATCAAGTCAGGGGTGTAGTAAATAATGAAGAGCACATTGGCATCCAAAGCAGCAACACTGGTTAAGTGAACAGGAAGTGGACATGGGCTTCCTTAGTACTTGAAGCCTTTAAGTGTAGCTGCATGCAACTGAAAATACCAAGAATGTGTCACAGAGAGAGAGGGTCCCATTGCTACAATGAAATACCCAGTGGGCTGAGTTTAGGAACTTTATTTAAATAGAAGATTTTATCAGGAGACCAATTCACCTTCAATGAAAAACAGGTCATTTATATCTTCTTTCTATGCATTTGTTTGCTCTCAATTTTAACACTAAAATTGGTGAGAACAGAAAAGTCATATTCCATGGACCAGAGTGAATACGGAAATGACGGGCAATATCCACACAAAGTCAATTATAATTGAATTTATCATGCTCTCAGCCTGGTGTGACTCATTATGAGGAAGTAAATTTTAGATGACTTTGAATTAATACTAGAATAATATATCAGTCTCCAATTCTGTCTCTGCAAGCACTATTAACAGTCAGCCAGTGGCGATGATTTAAAATGTATTCCATTTGGAAGTCAGTTATAGTAACACCCTTGAAAATGTAAGAAAAAATGAAACAACTTGCTATGTGCATATGCATAAACTGCATAACAATGAAGTTCCTAGATAAATATGTTTATAACCAGATGCAGCAATATGTTGGCACAAGTGTGGTCAGCACTCTAAGGAACTTATTATGGTAATGCACCTCTTCCTGAGCACACCAGAAAAAGCCTACACCTGTGGAAGGAACATGGTGTTGTAGAGTCCTGTGTTATGCAACTGACCTCGTCATCAAAGATTCTCTTCTGACATAAGTATTGGACAGAATGTGAGAAAATCTGATGCCCGAAATTGATAACTTGGATGCTAGTTTAGAAAGGAAAGCATAAAGGCAAAGCACCAGTAGCTCCAGCCTGTAATCCTAGCTACTCAGGAGACTGAGATCTGAGGATTGAGGTTCTAAACCAGCCCAGGCAGGAGCTATTGGGGAGAGTCTTATTTCCTTAACACCAAAAAACCTATATGGAAAAGCAAAAAAGCTCAGTGCCTGCATGTGTGTGTGTGTGCATGCGTGTCACATTCTAGGCTGTTGTCCTTAATGGGTAGGTGGGATGGGCGGATGAGTCTAGGCCTAAATCCTAACCACTGACCTCACCAAATGAGGGAGGAGAGACAATATCCCACCGGCCAAGGTGAGGGGGGGCGGGGTGAGGGGGGGGTGGAAGGGGGGGAGGCTCCACCTAGAGGAAGGTCAGGAAATTTATTTTTAGTTAAAATCAGGAGATGGTTTTGCTTAAATGATAACAGTAGAACATCACCATTCCCATTTGTAGTGAGAAAACCTTTTTTCTATACTAAATTATTGGTCAGGTTGAATAGAAATGTCTAGACAAGTCTTTTTCTCTGCCAATGTAATTCCATCATTTTCAAAACAATAAATCAAGGCTAGACATTGCTTGGGGCCAAAGAAGAAATAATATTGTTTACTATGTTTCTCAGTTTTAATCAGTCCACTCACTTATCCTGATATTTCAGATTACATGAATCTGATAAGGTCATGTGATTGACTTCAGCCTCAATATCACAAATTCTTATTTGCCTTAAGCACTTTTCAAAAAAAATTCTTAGCTATACCTTTCCTCAAAGGATTATATATTCATCTATGAAACTCGGGCCATTATATTTTATTTCTTCAGTTTGAGTTTCCATACTTATTCTAATTCTGTGCTACTGCCATTTCATACCCTATTTTCTGTTTTCTTTTTCTTTCATTTGCCTTTAGGAGAGGTACATTATTCATTTACATGAGATGGCATGTTTCTATAACCTCAACACAATAAAAATAGCATTTTTGACCATTTTTCCAAGAATGGCAATTTGAAAAGAAACTTTACACTGTGGAAACATCAATAAAACCAGGCAGAGTTTCCAATAAAATGCCAGACATCAGAATTCTGAGTTACAGTGCTCCCAGGTTTTTATCATCACCACATTTCAGGCTGTCATCTCCTCTTCATTATTAATGACCCTTACATTATTTCTTCTTCAGTTTTATCTGCTTTCATAATACTCTGTTCCTAGGAGCTGGCAGGGGGCAGGTGTCTCTACTCACTCAAAGCAATTCGTCTCTGCAATTCCTCATCCTGTAAGTGATTTTCTCCAAGCAAATGTTTCCATAAACTCCTTTCTTTTCAGCTTAAGAAGTGATTGATTCGTTGTGTAATACATCTTTCATTTCACTCCCATGCATATAAAAATAAATTATAATTTACAACATTATGCCGATACTGTTGCACCATTATTTTTGCTAGTATTAAAGATGTTCTGTCTACCAAATTCAAATAAAACAGACTGATATGACCACGCTCATAATCCCATATATATCTGCAATAGACCTTTCACTAGATCATAAAATGCAGCTAAAGCAACGAATAATTAAGAACCCCTGAATTAAAAGAGGAGAGCGATGTTCAATATCCGGTGCTCTCATGAAGGCCTGTAAGAGAGGGGGCAGATGCTTCACATTTCCCAGAAGTTTGGGTTGGGCAATACATTTTTTTAAACAGTCTCCACACTGGCCATGTCTTCCTAGAGACACCAAATCTAACCTTCTCACACATGTTTTCAGACTGCTCAGAGCTAACTTCCTAGGTCAGCACTATCAAAACATTTCATCAGAACTTCCTATAAGCTGAGGACTAAACACAGTGGACATGGATAAAATAAAATTACACAGGTAACAAATTTGATTTTGTTTTCTCTTATAGAGATCTCTGTCCTCTGTGCCAAATAATACAACTAGAAATAGAAAAAATACTTACAAATCCTCTTACCATAACAAAGTTTAAGTAAGACTCATATCCGTCTTCTATTTGACTTTGATCTACCCTCCAGTATCACGGTGCTGGAGAAGCGTTACTAGCTGTGCTAGTTGACTATATGATTGAGTAGCTCATTATAATGAGGAAACACTGATTTGGGCCCAGTTTTTCAGAGGATTCTGTCCCTGGTCACTTGGCCCCATTGCTCTGGGTCTGGGATGCTCCAGAACATCATGATAAGAATGGCGACCAGGACACCATACAGGGAGAAGGAAGCAATCCCAGTGTGCCCTTCAAGGTCACATCCCAATGACCTCACTTCCTTTCACCAGGTGCCATATCCTACAGGATCTACCGCCTCCTAACAGTGCCACAGGCTGTGAGCACACCTTCAGCCTTTGAGCCTTTGGAGGTTATTTCAGATCCACAATGTAACACTGGCTCTCTATCACACCTGAGGAGACTAAGAAGAAGGGGAAAGAGGAAACCTTCTAGGACCCCGAGCTCACACAGCAGCCAGGCCCCTCTGGATTTCAATCCAGTGCTTCCTGCTTTCACGTGAGCCTTCTGTCTTCCCCTCCTCCTGGCCGCAGATCCACTCGCCCTCTGCGTGAGGAGCTAGTACAGGTTCTGCAGTCCAAAGGATAAACAACACATGGAAACAAGGCATGTGTTATATGAGCTCCGCATGCCTTCTTTACTATTCCATTGGACAGTAGTCTGGCTGCCTTTTATCAGCTATCACTTTTTGGTAATTTCACATTCACTTCCTGCAGATCAACTCTTCCCATGAGGAACACTAGAAGACCCATCATCCATTTGTGAAAGCATTAGGCCTTAACGTTGTAAAGTTTTCCCCTACCCTTTTTCCTTCTTCTGCTTCAGTACCCCAATTCCAGAATCATTACACCTTTTCACATACCCCATATATTTCCTAGACTCCCATCTGGATTTTTTAGGAGAAACTTCCTCAGCATATATAATGGAAACCAGATAACCTGAAGATTTAGTGTTCAAAGTATTGAAGAAGTTTAGATTTCTATACCAAGGACCAATGACAAATCATTTAAAGAATAAAAGGAAAATTAAAGACATTTTTAGACAAATAACACCAAATTTGTAAACAAAGAACATTTTCTAAAGAAAATTACCGCAAAAGGAAAAATAATAAGTAATGACGAGCAAAAATCCTAATGTAGCTACCTTGACTTTGTCCAAGATAGGGCTCTTTAAAATCTATAACCTCAATTAAAATCCCAACAAGTTTTCACATACCAATTTAAATGATGAACTAAAACCCATGTGGAAATACTAAGAATTACAAGACAAGAATTAAAATGTCAGAATTTTTTTTGCAGAGACAGTAAATGAAAGATAAATAGACAGTGGGCTAGCTCCATAATGTTACAGACCTAGAAGTTATGGTTAATGATTAATGAGCAGGAAACATGCAGAAGTGGGTACCATCATTCAATGACGGAAACGTCCACATTTTTTTAAATAGATCACAATGGATCAAGAGGATACAATGCAAAAAGTTAATGTATTGACCCCAAATTTCTACAATAGCAAAAATCAGTTCCGAGTGTATTCTAGATCTAAGTGATAAAAGAACAATGAAGCTGTAGAAGGCAACAGGTGAGAATATAGTTGGCTTTTGATAGCAAAACTTTCCCAAACAGAATGCAATAGAACTGAACTATAAAGAAACATGGTAACAAATTAGATTACATTGAAATTGCAGACTTCTGTGACTGAAGCACCATCTTTCGTAGAAACATATTCTTGATTATTTACAATGGCCAAAACAAGTATCTAGCAAGTGTCAGATGAATGTAGCCCGACTCTAAGAGCCTCATTTGATTTCAGGAGAAAGCAGGCAGTAGTTTCTCTGGTTGCAGGTGCCCAAATGTACAATCTGGCACCAGTGGCCTCCACCTGAAGCCATGGCTGCCGATGTTCAGGATTCCCTGCAGTTTTCCACACACAGCATGAGGTACAATATCACTGAGTCGAGTCAGAAGACAGTAAAAGAAAACATGACGGTTCCCAGTCTCTCTTTTGTGTGTCTCTTACACAAAAACAGTGCTGAAACTCTCTTTAGATTTCCCCAAAAGTAGAAGGAGGAAATTATGCTATTTTGCTCAGACTTATATGTATGTTTCTAATGCTCAGTGACAAAAATTATCAACAGAAAATAAGAAAACTCTGCATGTGCACGTGTGCATGTGTGTGTGTGTGTGTGTGTGTGTGTGTGTGTGGAGCAAGTTTCTCTGTGGCCTAATTTTCATCGGAACCTTTCATAGTTATTAAATTTTGGCACTTTATATTTTTGACTTTGTATTCATCAGGATTTTCTTGAGCTTTTAGTAACATAACAAGGTAGGTAAATGAATGTTGGGGTTACACACTTATGGTTGGAAGAATAATTCCAGGCTGTCCCTAGGGAACAGAGTTCCTTCCCCCTTCCTGCACTGAGCTCTCCAGGTGCTCCTAACATTCTCCTCCTAACAGTATGGCTGCTTTCCCTGTCTGCATCCCAGGCACAGTCATCTCCACCAGGCGCTCAATGGCCAGTGAGTGGCATTGATCCTGCAGCAGGGAGCAGGCTGTGTTCCTTATTCCACGGTGTCTCTGCCCTGGAAACAACCTGAAGAGCAGGAATGATCAACCCATTGTCCATGGAAGTGCGTGGAATCAAGCAGGGGCCCCTGCTGGCAGCAGGATGAGCACTATGGGGAACAGCGCCCATCCAGAAGACAGAAAGGGCAGGGGATGAGAGAAAACAGAGGAGCCCACCGAGCTTGAGCTCCTGGACCCAGCCATGGCTGAAGCTAGGGCCTTCTCTTCTGTCACCTTATGCTATCCCAAGGCACATTTCTGAATCTCCAAGATCACCACATTGACCATCGGCTAGCCTGGTTCATCTGAGACCTAGGGAAATACAGGTCACCTGCAGCTCCTATCAATCAATAGAGTAGTTACCAGTGGACCACCTGCTCCCATCACACACCCACCACACCCAGGAACACCCCCCATACACACCAAGGGATTCAGCTGTGGTATAGAGAAATGGACGGCCACTCCTCTTAGAGGTAAGTGTCTGTCACTCTCTCTAGTGGTATTTCATCAGCTCTACATTCCTATCCAGGCAAGACAAATCTACATTTCTATGAGGAAGTTCCAAGTCATATTAAGTGGTTTTTACCTAGCAAACAGACATGTCCCTTCTCTAAGGACAGATAATTTCCTTTTATGTGGCATGAGATTGTGTCCAAAGTCTTCTCTGCAAACTATGCTAGAGCTGAAATGCCAGATGAGGCGCTTGACCAGGTAGAAAGCAGAGATCCCTAGCATTGGCCCAGCTGTGAAGTCCACCTCTCCTCGCCCAGCTGTGAGCATGGACCTCACCCTTCCCATATCCCCACCTGCAGTCGCTGGAGACAATTGGTTCTCCAAAATGTCAGTTTAGAAACACAGGTGACTTGTTGAGCTCTCTGACCAGTATGGTTTCATGTTGACAAGAAAATCACCTGGTTTATAGGAACAGCCTGTATTCTAGACACAAATGATTGCAGGTCTTATGTCTTGCAAAGGTAATTTGGCTGAGCTAAGTGGGTTTATACATAGAGAAACGTGTAATAATGATGTGTCTTCTGGGATTATTTCCTCACATTGGATAACCCTAATGAAATGTGCCTCTCACCCTCCTTCCCACATTTATTGCCCTGTGAAAAGAAACACATAACTTCAGTTATCTTTAAGCACCTATCACATATCACTCCCTTTCACCATAATTGAAATGCTTAACTTCTCTTCCTCCTGACCAGGATTTCCTCTGCTGGGATTTAGCATGCTAAAGTTAAAGCTAGCAGAAAATTTATAGACTACATTATTTGCACTCATAACTAGATCTGTGCCAGACGGCCCACTGTCAACAGCAACAATGTAATTAAATTACTGTTTTAAATTATTACCATTTAAGAGACACTATATAAACCCCATTCACTGATGTCTTTTTTTCTCTCTGGACTTAGGGTAAATTAGGTTTGTGTAAGAGGATTCTTGATAACCAAATTGCCCTTGGCTTTTCTGTACCATGGGGAGTGGGTGTCTTTGACTGTTTCGTGTTGTAATAGTATGCCAGATATATAAGGAATGGAAATCCACTTTTCACAGAGCTGGAAATTGGGAAAGCCAAGATGAAGGTGCTAGCATCTGGTGTCAGATGAGGGTTGGCGTAGAGAGTGGGCTTGCTTCCTCTAACCCTTCCATGAGTACATACAATATCAGCTCTGGGGCTCTGCCTACCAAAGGTCAGACCGCCCAGAACTGTTGCTTTGGGAATTACCATTCAGTATTAACCTTAGAAAGGATAAAGTGCATACGCTATAGCATGGATAGTCACCAGAGGGGTAGCTACAGCATTTCCGGATGTTTCTGAACTGCAGGCATGGTAGGAGCATGGTAGGGAGACACTCAAGGAGAAACATATCAAATGAAGGGCATCACCTGGGAGCTGTGAAGCTCTGTTTCACCTGCAGGAGGCTGCCCAGAAATCTTTGTGAGCCCCAAGTGAGCATTTATGGATCAGGGAACCCCAGAACTGTGAGCATGTGAGTGTGATTGCCAGGTCTTCTGCGCTGTTGTAAAGGCAGGTAAGATCCAAGGCACTTGACAAAGCATAGAAATGGATGCACTTTCTTCCCTTAAGACGCGAAATGGACCAAAAGGAAATCCTTCAGAAATCTAGACATGCATAGCTCAAATCCAACAGCCATTAAAAATATTGGAAAGAATTATTGTTTTAAAAAAAATCTATTTGTAGCCACTTCCACAGCCACAGGGGAGCAAGCCAAGAAAGCCACATGGATTTGTGAAAAATACACAAGATCCCAAAACAATTTCAGCAAGGCTGAAAGACCAGGAAGGCCACAGATGCCCCTAGCAGCAGTGAAAGGCCCCTTCTGCATCTTTGGAACAGTAAGTTAGGAAGTTTGGCCCTTAGAAACTTCAAAGTGATTTGTTTTTCCCCTTCCCCTCCACAAATTATACTGACATCAAATACAGTGAAAGCAGGGGTTATACTGTGGGGGAGGGACATACAAAGCAACAAGAAATAATCATAAATGTGTTAGAAACAATCGCATGAAAGAAAAAAAAACATTTGAGTACATATCTTAGGGTTCATTTCCCTAACATCACCTTATCTGACCTTTTCTGCTTGACTCAGACATAAACTAGATATTGCAAATAAGGGAAACTATGGGACCTATGTTTCTTTTGGCCTGGCTTACCTCACTTAATATAATTTTTTCCAAGTCTTTCCATTTCCTAACAATTGGGGCAATGTCATTCTTTCTGATGGAGGCATATAAGGATACAGGTGGACCCATTGCAACAATGAGATGTACAAGTTGTTATGTCAAAAACAAACTTTACAACTTTGGTGCCGGGGCGGGGAAGGGGAGAAAGCGGGGAGGATTGGAGGGAGGGCGGGTGGGGGAGGATGGGAAGGTGTGGGAAGGAGAAACAAAGGAGGAGGCTACAATGCTTGATAAGAAATGTACTCATTATCTTGCCCATGTAATTGTAACCCCTCTGTACAGTATTTTCACAATAAAAAAAAAAGAAAAAAAAAAAGAAACTTCAAAGTGAAACAGAGATTCTATGTGACACTAACTTGCGCTGTGAGCCAATAAACTAGAATCCTAAACAGGACAAAATTCCCACCAAGGACTAGCTAAGAAAATCAGTAATAGGTCAAAAAAAACAAATTTATGAAAAATGATAGAAATTGAAATTTTGTAATAAAAAAAACTAGCTGCAGAAAATAAGATACATAAATAGGAGCCTGCGCCCTCTGGTGACATAAGTGATTCTCTGATATATTTAATTCAACAGTTATTTACAGTTACTACTATTCATAATATTAATGGAATAGTGTGGAAATTAATGACGATCATCCAAATGAGAACGCGCACAGCCAGTGTTTATTCTGCGCTTGTTGGTGTGAGAGTGTCCGCCATCATGCCATCATCTCTCAAGTCTGGCGGTGTCAGAGGTAGGGAGAGGAGTAGAAAAGCATCAGAAGATGATGGGGAAATGGGAGGCATCACCTGTGCCCTGACCAGAGGCTGTTGGTGTGTGGGAGATGCAAGTTGGGTTAAGGCGAAGAGGGGTATCCTATGTGATCTTGGTCCATGCGTCAGTGATTTTGGTCCTTGGAGCATATTTGATTGACTCTGCCAGCTCCTAAATTGGAAGCAGGAACAAATAGGGAAATGGATATTGCTAAATTGTCCTAGCCATTAGGAGCCAACAGTCTCAAGGATTATTGTTCGGTTTCCTGGAGCATTTGCTCAAGAAAGTGATCGGACAAAAAAAAAGTTCTCCAATCAGTTTGTTTGGGGGGCCTCGGGTCTCCAGAAGGGTGCTGTGCACTGCACAACTGGAGTATCTGGAAAACATTCTATTACGTGAAGTAAGCCAGACCCAAAGAAATGTAGGTTGTCTCGCCTCTTTCGTTTGTGGTAACCAGAATGTGCCTATAAATCTACAAGTAAACACACTGGATGGCAAATACACTCGCTAGTAAACAGTAGATGGGACACGATAAATTACACAGGACTCCAGGCATTCACACGCAGTGACGCCAAGGGAGGAGAGTCTGGGGACAGGATCACAAAGGCATCTGACCATACAAAATGATGTTCTTAGAAATGAACTCCAGGAAATGGAAACTAGAGGTTTTTCTTTCTTTGTTACTATTTTTGTTTTCTTTTCCTATTGTCTTCTTTGTTCATTTTTCTGACTCTAGGAGGATAAGTAGGAATACAGAAATGGAGGGACACAGGGTGAACAAATGCAGCGGTGTTGAAAATGAACTGTGCAACTTGTGGGTGGGGATGGGTGGGAAAACCTGGGAGGAGCGAGGGAAGAGGTGACATTGTTCAAAAAGAAATGCACTATTGATCTGACTGGTGTCACAGTCACCCCTCTGTACAGCACCTTTATAGTGACGATAAAAAATGTATCAAAAAAGAGAAAGTGCTCTGACCTTCTTCAAGTCTGACGTGTAGAGAGCCGGCAGGTCTGTGGGCCGCCTCTGCTGGGGGTGCGCTGTCTGGGCTGTGGGTCACGTACACAAGCTGCCTTACTCCTCCCTGGCCACACCCACGCTTCTGTTCCATCTTCCTAGCCCCAGTATGAAGCTGTGAAAATCCTAGTTTTACAGAGGAGTTAACTGAGATTCGGTCATTTGACACCACATGTCCGCACTAGAAGTTAGTGAGTACTGTCAGGTCATCTGGTCTGGAGGCTTTTCTCTGGGTGGTTTCATGTTCCAGCTTCCCAAATTGCCTCTGGTGAGGCTATTGAGGGCTGTGGATTTGGAAATAAAAGGAGGCATTTGATACCTATTTCCTCACTAGGCTTTTTGTTTGTTTCCAATTCCCCTAGAGATGTTAGCTGTACACATTGAAAATATCCTCCCTTCGAGTATGTCCTGTCCAGAATTTTAAAGTCCGTGTTGTAGCAGAGGTTTAAGCTAAAAGTACAGGGTACAGGGAAGACATTTGAACATGGGGGGATTTTCTCAGAAACAAGTCATGGAGTAAAGGATCCAGAGTTGCCTAGAAACGCAGTGCCCATCCCCAGCCCAGACATTCCAATTGAATTTACCAACGCTGCACAGAACAAATAAAACCTGCAAACAGGTCTTCTGACCCCAATTCCCAAGTTTGCTGTGACACCAAGAGAGAAAGGGGCTCAATTAAAAGTTTGGCCACAGTGTGCTTGGATAAGAATAATTTGAGGACTTTTCAATGCACCTTTGAGTAAGTAGGTTCAAAGTTGATATTCTCTCTAAAAATTACAAAGTAAAATAATTGGAATGAAACAGCATAATTGGAAAATCATAGAGCGCAGTTGTGGAATAAAAATTGGTCAGTATGAATATCCTAATTAGGTATGTTTTTGAAGTCTCTTCCTCTCACAAGATTCTACATGCTCAAAGGTTAAAATACTTTGTTCTCCTCAAGTGCAGTGGGTCTTCAGCCACTATAAAGGGAAAAATTAGGAATGCAAAGATAAAATTACCAATTCATGCAAACGACTTAAACATTGAATCTCATTTGGGTATGTGTTGAAAGAGCAAAAGTGAAGAGTAGCTTTTCTTTGCATAAACTGGAGAATATTCTAGGGTGAATCAAAGATGTCTGACAATTATATTTAACAGACAAAGGTCTGTTCCCAGGTCATGGTTCCCAGGCTATTCTTGGGGCAGCAACACCAGAACCTCCAACTGCAGGGTTCTTCTTTATACCTCCTATTGCATTTGTAAATATCATGGCAAAGGCATGTACCTTTGCATTTACGCACATTCTTTGCTTCTAGGAAATCATTAGGAGAGCGAAGTTTGCACTGGTAGGATTACATCATTACTTTCACACTCCACGGTCCAAGAAGTTAGTAACGAAATTCATGTTAGCTTTGAAGACAAAATTTATAGAAAAGTGGAAGAAGCTCCTTATAAACTCCTGGTGCCCCCAGCGAAGAGAGACTGGAAGCGTCAGCACCAGTGAGAAGATGGGATCTGCTGACCGGAACTGCTGGGCTGGGGAACCTGAGCAAGAAACCTGAATCCCACTTTCATCCCACCACAGAAAACATTCTTTGATTTCCCGAACAATCAAATGGAGGAATACTCCATTCCCTTCCCCCCGCTTCCTGGCTTAACCAGCACCCACTGTCTGATCTCTGTCAGTTCTGATCTGCTGAGACCTCTGGTCACAGGGTGTACTAAATCCTGTGAATCCCTCCAGCGTGAAGGCCACAGATGACAACCAAGCACTGAGCACTTCAACAAAGCTGAAGATAGGACTCTGAATGTTTTCACCATAAGAACTAATAAATATTTGAGAAACTAAGTATGTTCACCTTGACTCAAAGATTACACAAGGTATACATAGATCAGAACATTGCATGCAGCTCCAGAAATCTGTACATTTTTTATGTTTAAGAATGGGTTGAAATCAAATACTTTCACAAAGAAGATACTTCATGCCCATGGGCAGATACATGTATCGTATATATTAAGAGATAAAAACGCTCTCATCGGGATTGTGACTGGTTCGGCTGGACACAGATGTCTCATATTCTCCAAGGGAGAAACTGTTGCTCCCAGAGCTGGCTGTGCAAGTCGGTCTGAGGAGTCCCCTCCTCAAAAGGTAGAGTGGAAGCAAACACAGGGCTCGGCTCTCAGCTCTTGTCCAGCCTTGCATGTCATTCCTATTTTCACTTGACCTTCTCCTTTAGAAGCCTCTAGAAAAGTGTTTTCATCCTACGAGTGTGTAATGGATATTTCCTATTTTGGATTTTTCAACACAATCATCATGAAGGTTTGTTTTCTTGCTAGAGTTACTAATATGGAGAGAGTATTCTTCATTATATGTGCTTTTATATTCACTAGCACTAAGATCAGATTAGCTCTATCATAAAAACTAGTTACAGAAATAAGTCTTTTGTAATACACTATCACCTCTCTCTCTCTTTCTCTCTCTCTCTCTCTCTCTCTCTCTCTCTCTCTCTCTCTCTCTCTCTCTCTCTCTCTCTCTCTCTCTCTCTCTCTCTCTCTCACACACACACACACACACAGTCTTCTTTGAGAAGATGAATACATATGTCCACTCATGACACAATCCTAAACCATTTCAGGGATAACTAGAAGTTAGAATTTGTGCTTCAAATTCTTACCTGCATCTTTTAATTTGTGTCAGAACTGAACACATGTTCTACCATCTTATAAACACGGCTTTGTACTGGTTTCTTATTGCTGTCACATTTAGTGAGAAAACACTGCTGACTTATCACCTTACAATTCTAGAACTCAGAAGTTTAAAATGAGCTTTGGTGAAATAAGATCAAATCATCAGCACTGGCTTTTCCCTTAAGAAGCCCTAAGGGAGAGGTGTCCTTTGCCGTTTCCTGTTTCTGTGAGCTATCATCATACCTTGGCTCATGGCCTCGGCCTCTTCCTTCACCTTTGAAGATAGCAGAGTATCTTTATCAAATCTCTCTGTATGCCACAATACCTTGTCCTGGGCCTCCCTCTTCCACAGATAACATCCCTGTGAGTTCACTGGATCATTCAAATAACCCAAAATAATCTCCTTACTTTAAGACCACCTATACCAGAAATAAGCTCACAGGCTCCAGAGATTATACCGCACATATTTGAGGATGTTCTCCATGCAAGTGGAATAAAGATCATTATAGAAGATTAGCAGAGGTCAGTTCTATTTGAAGAGAAAGAGGCCAAGAGCAGAGGTATTGTTTTAATAAGCTATTTAACTACACTTAACATAAAATTTCATAAGGCATTGCAAATCTCTAAAAATCTACTTAAGTGTGATGAACCTTTAAGAGCCAATTGTTACCTGCTTCAATAGATTCTACTGAACAACCTCACACGGGACCTACCATGTGCAGAGTCTGCATCGACTACAACAGTAACAGGGAAGCTAGGATGAGCGTCAGTTCAAAATCAGCGCCACAGTGAAAGTCCTATCGCTGTTTAATTCACTGGACAGCTGATAGCATGAGGTTAGCTCTTTCTGACAAGCCACTTACACCATTTTGCAGAACTCAAAATGTCCAAAAAGCCTGATGGAAGCCAGCTACTCCTAATCCAAATTAGGCGATCAAATATCTCCCTTGCATCTTATACAAATGTGTAATGAATTGAGTTCCTGAAGGGCAGAGTTGTTATTGTTGCTGAATCCCAAATAGCTCCTGTGACAATGCTTTTCTATGGTAGGCCCTTTGCTGGGGCTTCTGAATATAAAAAGATCACTTTTAAGTCCACTTCTGCCCTTGAAAAGTCAGTAAGTCTATGAATGGTCTTCTTTTTTTACAAACATAATTCTTCTAGAGCATGAAAGGTGTTATATTTGTTTTAATACATGGTTGAACCACGCAGAACAGCTTTGTGTTTTATTGATAAGGCATACTTCATTGACCCTACCAGCTCTAAGTGATAGCATTCCTTTATTACACCATCCCTGGTTCCATACAATAGCCCAATGCAACATACAGCACATCAGGACTTGCTTTCTACATTCCTGTACAAACCAAGGCACCAGATATTGGTAGCTCTCAATAATTCATCCAGAAGACATAACTAACCTGCTTAAAAAAGATTTTGAGATAGCAGAAATCAAAGTTTCCTTTAATGATACAACATTTTTAAACCCACAGTTGGAGTACTGTTAGGTGTATGAAGAGCTATCTATTCATCACATCTATGATTAATGATTAATGATTAATGCAGTAGTCTGGTTGAGGTGCCTTGAGTCCTAGACACTTCTCCATGAAGCACAATAATGATGCACATCACCTCAATCCTTCATTAAGAAAGTATATTCCATATAAATAACCACAAAACAATGTAGGAAGAAGTAAGAACTGAGATAATTAGCTCCTTGGCTCACATGGTTTGCCCTTAAACATTAATTCTTACTGATTTACTAAAAATAATCTAAAGAACACAAGCATGGATGTCACTGGCAATATTTATTGGTCTGAAAATGCATCATTTAAAATATGTAAGAAAAGCAGTGGTCAATAAAATCGGTTCTTTAGAAAAGTAGAGTGGTCCTACTTTCTTTAAGACTAAAACCGAGAATGAATACATTCAGTTGTAACCTTTCAACACAAATACACTCACAGCATAGATGCTCACAGAGTCCAGAAGTGCTAGTGCCTGCAGACTACTATAGCAAGAATGTCCAAACACTACTCCAGAGGCAAAGAGAAGCATTGCCTCTTGGATCTTAAAACACCCACCAGGAAGCAAAGTTTATTGTCACTCATATTTCATTGGTCAAAGCCAGTCAGGAAGTCACATCCACTTTGCTAGGGACAGAAATCGCAATCTACTCATCTCCCAAGAGGAGCCAGGAATGAGGCTGTGAAAGAGCCCCAAGTGCCAATGACCCCCACACAGCTCTCAAGTCACACGGGTCAGGGAATCACTCCTGAAAGAATCTGACACCACTCGGTCAGCAGTACTGACGCACAGCTAGGAGAGTCCCGGTGCTGGACTTCACTGCATCCATGCAAGAAAAGGGAGCAATGCTGGGCGCTGGTGGCTCACGCCTGTAATCCTAGCTACTCAGATGTGATTTGTGAAATGAGTGACATGGTCATTGCATTTACCAAGTACTAAAGTGAAGCTTCAGAGAATATCCAGCAGTAAAATAAAACTATTCCAAATGGATTTGTCTTGTATCACACTGCAAGCAATGATGAATGATGCTTTGAGCAACTCATAATAAGTCAGACATCACACCAGAGGCATAAATTGCACATGGAATCGAGTTTTGCATTGTCTTTGAAGAAGACACAGACACAGGGTTGAGTCCAGATGCCCGGACTCTCTTTTAAATTGCAGAAGTTAAAAACTGCTGCTGGTGAACAACTATGGTACAGGGAAAAATTCAACAAGAAGTACATTGCTAGCCACAGCTAACGCTGATGTCTTTTGTCAGCTTTAGCAATGCATTGAAATTGGTCTTCTAAAAGTAAAGGATGTTCTAGGTGGTCCCCATTGGGCCATTCATCATATCCTTGCCGGCTGTCACCAGTCTGTGTTGGACTTTCCTATATCTGTAGATTTACCTGTGGAAAAATAGTCACAAATTCTCACCATCATTAATACTACAGAGCAGGCACTATAGCATTTTGAAGAAGGAAAAGAGTTGTGTCTTTTTAGAACTTGTGAAAATTACAGAGTTGTCGGATTCTGAAAGGCTGAGACTGAGTTCACCTCAAATCTAAATGTGGCTTTGAACCTATTCCAACCCCATAGTGGGGAGTGATAATAGGTTTTTGTTGGTGAGGTTATATCTCTGACTTTTAAGTCACTTTCTAAGAGTAATTTTCTTAAATTCTATGGAATCATTCTGTGCTTCGGCTTGAAACAGGTGAAATGAAAAGTCATCATCCTAAGTAAAGTCCTGGCGATTTTTTAATAGAAAATCAAATTGTCTAAACTTTTGAAAAAGCAGCCAATAATGTGATCTTCTTAGAAACCTGAGAGAATATCTTGGATTTCCCAGAACTAGATGTTCCTTCCAGCTTTTGAGTCGCTGAGACATTTTAAGTGCTCCATGTTACACAGTATTAAGTTGCCAAGAAGTAGAGAAGGAAAGAGAACATATTTCAAGTACTGGCCGGTAGTTGCTAATGAAGTAATAAGAGAGAGAACACAACTTCTTGTATGACCTATATCTACTCTAACAAGTATCATGACTGATTTCCTGCCACTGGCAATGTGCAAAGAATTTTACACTACTTTTTCTTCTTTCTGATCTGATCATGTCCTTGACTGGCTGGCTTTGTCTTGTTACAATGGACAATACAATAGGTTCAGCTAGACTATATATGAAATCAACTTATCAGGGATAGTGATTGATAAGCTTGGTTTTTCTGCTACAAGAGCAGCCAGAAATTGGTCTGTGATACCTAGGAACTGTGCATCTGTGAGATGACTCTGAACTTGCTCTCAAGGTTACTTTCCTATGTCAACTACATTTAGTATAAGTCCATTATTATAGTTTAAAATATTATCACTTTATAATTTACTGTCTATATCTCAACACTTCAGAGAAGCAACAGGCAGTATTTCATTCATGGTTATTCAATATCCAAAAGAGAAAAGAGGCAGTTGGTACAATATTTTTTGGTTTGGTGGCTTAGATTTTCTTGCAGTGCTAGGAATGGAAGCTAATACCTTGTCCATGCTAAGATAGCACTTGACCACTGAGCTATATCACCATCCCAGGCTTTGTGGTTTTGAATCAGATGATCCGAATGTTTTGACTCAGTACTTATGTTACAAATCATTCTTCTTTTATTCTTTTTTTTTATTGTGAAAATACTGTACAGAGGGGTTACAATTACATGGGCAAGATAATGAGTACATTTCTTATCAAGCATTGTAGCCTCCTCCTTTGTTTCCCCTTCCCATCCCTTCCCATCCTCCCCCCCGACCCCCCACCCAATCATCCCCGCTCCCCCTTCCCCCGCCCCCCCACCAAAGTTGTAAAGTTCATTTTCGACATAATGACTTGTACATCTCATTGTTGCAATGGGTCCACCTGTATCCCTATTTAAACGATTTGTTTTTCCCCTCTCCCTCTACAAATTATACCGACATCAAATACAGTGAAAGCAGGGGTTATACTGTGGGGGAGGGACATACAAAGCAACAAAGAAATAATCTTATACATGTGTTAGAAACAATCACATGAAAGAAGAAAAACATTTGAATACATATCTTAGGGTTCATTTCCCTAACATCACCTTACCTGACCTTTTCTGCTTGACTTAGACATATACTAGATATTACAAAGAACCTAGTTGCCCCTCAGTAGATGAATGGATCAAGAAAATGTGGTATATATATATACAATGGAATTCTATGCCTCCATCAGAAAGAATGACATTGCCCCATTTGTTAGGAAATGGAAAGGCTTGGAAAAAATTATATTAAGTGAAGTAAGCCAGGCCCAAAGGAACATAGGTCCCATGGTTTCCCTTATTTACAAATCATTCTTATGAATTGTATCAACAGTGAATGATAGAAACAACAATAAATCCCCCAATTAAACCTGTTGTGCAAATATTTTGTCTTGCACAGTAATGCACTGTGTAATATTTGGCACTACCTTTTGTGAATGTTGCAGGTCAAAGTGAATATTACTCTGTGTTTACCCACTTCACATTACTTCTCAAATGTGTCTTCTGAGCAGGGATGTGCTAAAGCCCCTTAGCTTTTTATGATTTATATTCAATTCCTTTGGAATCCTTGCCCACTTTTCTATACACACAAGGAAACTTCTTCATTTCCCCTAGTGTTAATTTTTAATTCTAGTCAGAATCTACTTGCACAGATTTAGTGGAACAATCCTACCGGAGCAGGGAAGTTCAGATCCCTTGAGTAAGATGTAAGAGAGAGGCAGAGAAATGTGCCTGAGGGAAAAAGGGGAGTTTTGAAAGAAAAGCCCTGGAGTCTGGTGACTGGAGTTCTTCTGTGTCGCAGAGTCTGATAGATGCCGCTAGCGTTCCAAGAAGTCACTGAGTCTGTGTTCTGCAGGGGCCACAAAGCCGTGTTTAACCAAAGGTCCCTGGGGCTTCCTGTGAGGGCATTATGCAGTAATTTTCTCCTCCTTCTCACGTGCATCTGTGTATCTATCATAAGATCTACAATAGGTAGTGACAGGTCTCAGCTAAAGAAACACTAGAACTCACTTTTAAAGCATTTAAATGTAAATCTAAAGCTATCTTCCTAATGAATATCAGGCAAATTTCAACCCTGTCCAGAAATAATCTTAGAAATTAAATTAGGATTAATGTTGTTTGACATCAGGTTTCCTTTTAGAAGTATTCAGTTACTTAGTGCAGCTTGAAAGTATTAGTCCTTAATAGTATTTCTTGTCGTTGAAAAAGAGATAAGGAAAAATACCCAAACATCATAGGGACTTTAAAAGTGTGACGGTGTCCCCAGAGGTTCCACTAGGAATCCCAGGCCTCGTGGCTCAAGGAAAGCTGCTTCCCGAAGGAGTTCCAGGACAGATGACTGAACTGCTGGCCCTTGCACACACAAGGCAAGAGTTCTGATTAGAGGAGGTCTGAGGTTGGGCAGGCCCAGAGCCCACAGCAAGAGCAGTGAAGACAAGTTACTCCACAGATGGTCAAACACTTAGACTATTGCTCACATTATTCTAATGCCCTTCTCTAAAATCGTATCCCCAAAGGTAGCAATGACACCTCAGTACGTGTCTATCAAGATGATGAAATCCAGATAAATTGAAGCTATCTATTTTTAGCCAGGTACAGAGAGACAGGAGCTCTCTTTCTTTGTCCATAGGAATAGAACCATCTCACAGACCCTTTGGAAGACACCTTAGTGCTTTCTTCCAAAGCTACGTATAGACTATCATGTGAGCTACAAATCATGCTACTAGGTTTCTCCCAAGAGACTTTTAAAACTTATGCCCCTGTACAAACTAATATAAGCGCCAAAGTTTAAGAGTTGAATGTTTGTCATCACTAAAAACTAGAAACCAGATTTACTTCAATAGGTGCAGGGATTTCTTTAATATAAGACTGGGATCATGGCTCAAGTGGCAGAATGCCTGCCTGGTAAACAGAAGGACCCGAGTTCAAACAAAAAAAGTTCAAAAAAAAAAAAAAAGGGAGGGGGATATAACCCCACAATAGGATATCAATCAACAAAATAAAGGAATGAGCTATCAAGTCATACAAAGAAATAGATGATTCTTTGATACAATTGCTAAGGGAAAGAAGCTAGTTTAAACGGGATACATAAAAATTTGAAGTACAGACTACAAGCGTGGAACATCCATCAGTGTTGGAAGGTGCAGAAATGCTAAGGAAATACATGGAGATGAGGGAGACAGATGAAAGAGATCCTGACAGGTGTGGGATAAAGCCATTTGAGGAAGCAAAATAATTAAAGTTGTATTGGTTTGTAGCACAAAACAAAATAAATATTCATGAGTTTGTTGCATGAATAAATAATAAGTCAACGGTGGAAAATATCCAAATATTCCTTGCAGACTAATTCAGAACGACTCATGAAGCTACTTTGCCCTCAAGGAAGGGAAGCATCACTCCATGCTCCTGAACTATGGGTTGTACACAGGAGTCCTTCCAAAGAGCATTACTGGAAAGGGACAAACCAAACAAAAAACATTTCCAAAGGAGAAACCTAGTGAGAGCTACTGCAGCAACATGGTCAAAACTGACACACACTGTGGTAAGTTGTAGAATGCATATTGGTATGATGGAAATGGCACCATCCCCATGATCTTCCTCCAAAAACTTCCCAATCTCAATCTGATAATCAGAAAACATCAGACAGATAATAACTGAGACCTAACCAAGCAGTGTTCCCTAAAACTATCAGGGGTTGAAAACCAGGAGAGGCTAAGAAATTGTCACAACCAGGAAGACCTGGAGACACATGGTAACTAATAAAAAAAAATCATGTATGTTCCTGGAGAGGATCACGGAGGCGAAAAAGAAAATAACGGACACAGAGGGAACTGAAACAAATTTTAAAGAATGGACTTCATCGAAGAAAGAAAGAGAGAAAATTGAAAAGAATACTTTTTAATAGTATTACAAGAGGAAAAACTGAATAAAACATATGGCAGTCTCAAAGATTTTCATTATTAACACAAAGTCTGCGTGTGTTGGGAATGTTTTTATGGGACATTCTATGAGATTAATTAGGCACAAGCTTGGAGGCCATTTAGAACCCATTTCCCATCAAGCTAGAGAAGCCTTCTTGAAATAGAATATCTTCTTTCCTAGGGAAAATAATATTTCTACATTACCACTAGCCTTTGAAAATAGCAGGATTGGTAGAGAGTAAAAAGAGCAGCCAAAGTATGCTGCATGGCGATGATGGTGCTGGCGTTTTACTTCTACAAAAGTGAAGACATGGGTTGAAGCGTGCAATGAATATCCAAGCTAGTAACAATTAGAAAAACATCTGGCAAATTTCACTGTGTCCGTGGATTCTGAGTATGCACACTGAGACAGGACTCTTGTACTGCATAGAAGGGAAGCATGAGGAACGCATGACTCCAAGCCTCACTGATTTGTAGCAGAGCAGATAACCTGCCACCTGCCATCCCAGTGCCAATTTTAGTGCAGAGTTGCTTCTTCAAATTCCCACATATGAAATCAATATTCCCTGCAAAGGATCAGCGAAGTGCACTGCTCTAAGACTTTCCTTAATTTCCTCTTCAACAGCAGAGATGTTGACACCTTTGTTTCTCAATATTCATATTTTTTGGATCTAAAGGCTAATTTATCAATAAAAGCATGTATTCATGTGTACCCGGGCCACGGGTCACATTCCCGGAAGCATTGGAGTGGGAGTTTGCTGTATTATTCCTGGTTTGTCCAATTGTCACCTGCTGTATGTCAGTTGCCAGTGAACACTTTATCGTTTTTCTTTGGGGGATTTCTGTGAATGGTCTTCTAACAACCCTGAAATGCTCATTAAAGATCAACAGGAGGTATGTGCATTCTAACTTCCAGTCCTTGGTTTCTCAAGGTCACCTTGAACCACCACTGCCTGCAAGCAGGAAGAAGGGGACTGAGTGGGGGTGGGCCGGTGGGCCGGTGCGGGAGGGGGTGGAGGAAGGCACAAGAACTCACCCCCTGGTGTGCAACAGCAAATGCTATGGAACTAACGTGTGTCACACTCACGCTTGCAGTAGGGTGACTGCCAAATAGGACATTTCTTAAAAGGATGCCAGATCTCCTTTCTCTCAATACTTGTCATAACACACATTTTTAAAAGTTATTTCTAATTACAGATGAGTACTTCCAATACTTTCTCTAATCGGTATTCTCAATGTTCCAGATGTTTCTGTGCAGGCAGATGGGAGGTGTGGGTCTGTCCAATGCTCGGCCAGCGATCTTTCTGTAGCCTGGCTCTTCTGCACATCGCTGGGGACCAGACATGGCTCCCGGGCCTGCAAAGGCCTGGAACCCCAGGGTGAGTGAGGCGTGCTGGGCTCCGTCCGCTCACGCCGGGTGATGATGCGCAGAGGTCCCCAGCCACCGCTGCGGCAGGTGCAGGTGGGATGAGCCCCGGCTGCCCTGGCCAAGGAAGCGAGTCCAAGAATCCACGGTGCTATCCTTCCAAGGGGAGTCCATTTCCTCCTGATGGCCTCCTGCAGGGAGGGGCCTCTCGGATAATGCGCGTGTTCAATTAAAACGTCTTGAAGTTACACAAAAAGCAAGATGTCCATATGCTTTCGAATATGATGGCATTTTAAAAAACAAACACTCAGAAGAACCCACCGGGTGGTGGTAGTTGACTGAATCCATTGCAAACTTCTCACTTCCCAGCAGTGCTCCGCGGCTCTCTGCTGGGCCTGCATAGCAGAATGAATGGATTTCCACTGCTGCATGGAGTTTTTGATGGCTTTGTGGGGAGGCGATTTTTGGCAAGCAGGACCACTGCTGGCTGGAAGTGTGCTTGAATCATCACCTTTCATCGCTGAAGCTGGAGATGTAATGGGAGTCTACAGGGGCGAGGCCTCGGGGCTCTGGGGATGGTGAGTGAGCCCGAGCTGGAAATCCTTGAGAACTCATCTAACCAGGAGCTCCAGAATGGATCTTCCCTCTCAGAGGTGGACTCGTGAGTGTTTATTTTCTCTAAAAGTAAGTTTCACTGTCAGTTCCCTGAGGGGGGTGCAAATAAGATGGTTGTCAGAACTGAGGAAGAAATTAGATCATGAAACTGGAGCTCCTTCCAATGTCTCCTCCTGGGAACGCAGTCAGTCTCTGTCTCTCCCTCTCTTTCCCTTTCTCTGTCTCTGTCTCTCTGTCTCTCTCTTGCTTTCTCTCTCCCTCTCTCCCTTCCTCCCTCTCTGTTTTACCTCAGATTATTCTTTGCACTTTGGGCTGCACTAGTTATTAGCCTACCTTTGTCATAAAAAGTACAAAACAAGCTCAGCAGTCTCTTTTCTGATCCACTCAAGGAACTCAGTGAACTATCCATTGCAAGTGGGGACCCTTACAGAAGACTAATCAGCTATGTATGAAGCAAAGTAGTCACGGAAGAGTTCTGCTTTCCCACAGAACTGTGCCTCAAAAGACCTCTTGGAAGACCTTTGTGAAACACAGTGATCATGTTCCAAATGGTGGCACTGGTTTTCCTGTGCTGGGCGTGTGTGCGGAGTTCTGCGGTTGGCCCTTCCTCCTCCATGATCATGGCAGCAAGCTGAAGATGTGCATAACCTCACTTTCACAGGCAGAAGCTGAGAACCGAGGAGAACAACAAAATGAGGAGGGGTGGTTGGCCCGGTCATGGCCAGGTGTGACCAGGTCTCATGGCAAGGAAAGTTCTAGAAGTCTCATGAATGAGCAGAGGGTGAGGGGGTGTCACCATCATCCCCTGCCCATGTGGCGGCCAGCTTTCTGATCTACCCCCACAGGTTTCTGCTCGTGTCCTGGGGTAGCTGTGACTGCCCTGCCAAGGCGTGTTTGCACAAACCCCATTTTTCTTGTTATAGAAACTCATTCAGGAAATCCTTAAGAACATTCTTATACAGAGAAATGGAAGAGTTGTGTGATTTGACTTTGGTCCTGCCAACACCGAGAGCCCAGGGCTGAGGAGTCACAGAAAGAAGGGGTTCAACCCAAAATGCTTTATTCTCCAACTGCTCCACTGAGTCCTAGGAAGCTGGGGTTCATCTGAACCCAGGTTTAGTCAGACCCAAAAGGTAAAGGCAAAGGGATTGGAGAGGTCATTGGTCACTCAGACAAATGACACAGAACAGTAGAGAGGTCCAATGAATGAGAACTCCATGTGTCACTTTCCCAGGTCAGGAACGGTCCCTTGTCCCACACATGATGAAGGGGCTGCAAGCACTCTGGTTTGGGGGTGGGCTGCAAACCTCTTCTGTAGGCACAGTAGGAGTATCAGCTATTCTCTGCTGGACACTGCCTCATGTACCACTTAAAGCTGACAGAAGCATGGAAATGCATAGGGCTGTGTCCATTTTAGGGATTAAAAAGTTGAGTCCCAAAGAAGCTAAGTAACTTAGCTAAAAATAATGGCCACAGGCTGTCTTGGTCTAAGCCCTCCTCTCTAATCACCACACAAGACGCAAGGAGACTTCCTTTTAATGAATAACTACATTCTGTACTCAGTCCAAACACCCCCGATACCTCATAATTCCACACCAGTTCTCTCCAGGTCAAAGGTAAACAGTTGAATAAGCACAAATCCACACCACTACCAAGTCCAGTGCCCTTCCCATCCCAGTACTTCAGGTGCCAGGAGATTGTCTACATCTGCTTTGAAAACCAGTGGTTTGATATCCACTGGAGAAAAATAAATGTCAACTACCGTATTATACACGGAACTTCTTCTGGACTTGAAATTCAGGAGTTGCCAGTGTGTGGGAAAACCAGGTAAAAGTTGTCCTTGGCTGCCATCTAGGGCCAGCTTGTGAAATGGCAGTGCCCTCTCCCACCCGTCCGGCTGCCAGTCGGTTAGTTTACTAGGCTGCAGGCAGCCGTTCTAAGGGCCTTAGGTCAGGAAGCCAGGTTTTGGGGGCTGCACTGGGAAGATTCTTGTCTCCCACTTTTCCATGTTCCTTGGGCTGACGCACCACCAGGTTTCTCAGGCAAAACAAAACTAAAACAGTTCACCACAGAGGGCTCCTTTTACAACTGTATCCAAACTAGGGGAGGGGCGGGGAGAGGGTGTGGACACCACAATGGTATCACAGTCCAAACAGGTGGAGAGGCTGACCACTGATGTCTGCTGGGCATCGCCATAGACACCGGATAAGCCTGTCTGACCACAAATGAAGAGCGTGAGGGCCAAGGTCTCTCCTCTGAACCCAGAGCTTTAGCCCCTACTCCACCCTCCAGCCTCCTCCATCGGGCTCTCCTAATGGACCTGCTGGCACTCTATGACCCAGCCTTGACATTAATCTGGAAGGATCGTCCCCACCAGCATCAGACTAGCACTGAACATGATGTCAAAGGCTACAGCTATCAACCTGGCTGGGGCCGCAGGCTCTTCCTGCCTTTAACCAACCTTAGTGGCTGAGACCCTGTGAAATGCTAATACTCAAGGGACAGGAGATGTCACCAGGGCCTCACCTGCAATGCCTGGCTGGATGTTCTTCATTTGCCCCTAAATCTAAGCTTTTCCCATATACCGTGAGCCAGCCTGCTCCTAGACTCGACTTCCAGGAGCACGGGTTTACACAGTGAATTAAGCCACCTTCTCCTGGAGTCACTGGGAGACCAACAGCACACCTGTAAATGTACTGGAATTCCAGAAAGTACAGTTACTGACAGAGAGGTCCAGTCTACTTAGTGCCAATGGCTGGAGAATTCTGGAGATTGCCAGCAGATTCCGAAAGCACCTCAGACGCATGCTCTGAAAACCACTTCAGTTCTTCACTCCTCGTTTATTTCCTTGCTGGCAAAGGCCACGGAAGGACAAAGCCAGAGACGCACTCGCTTCCCGTCTCTGGCTTTGCCACGGAGCCTCTCAGCCTGTGACAGCTGGAGAAAGCATCCAGGTCCCTCCCTCACCAAACACTAGAAGTTTTACCTTCAAGTTGGCGTTGGACTTAGGATAAGGAAGCACTGATTTCACCTGAGTTCTCGTTCCTCTGTATTTTATTCCTTAGGACTCCCCAGGATCAATGCCACATCCTGACAAAAATACTTTCTACTGCACTGACAACTTATATTTCACTACAACATTTGGAAGATGAATGATAGTCTCCATAGGCAGACACTTTGTCATTATTCAAATGAATCATTCCCACAGGTGCCTGGTCAGCTGACATCTTTACGATGATTATATAGTCTTTGTGTCTCGTGCAACTA
The DNA here is from genome assembly GCF_024711535.1 of Dipodomys merriami. Taxonomy (NCBI): domain Eukaryota; kingdom Metazoa; phylum Chordata; class Mammalia; order Rodentia; family Heteromyidae; genus Dipodomys; species Dipodomys merriami. Next base: position 4,997,400 of record NW_027204715.1, on the reverse strand, counting down.
AAAATAGTTCAACTGAAAAGTCTCAGTAGGAGCACATTTCCTGCAAAGGGGAAAATAGAGCCTATTCGTCTCTTTGGAGTCTACTTAGCGTAGCTCGTCTTCCAATACGCGTTTTGCTGTTATTGGCCGGTAGGCTGGGGAGGGGACCGCCCAGCTGGATTGATTAGATGGTTGACTTTCTCTGCAAAGTCTGGTGCATTTCTCAACGAAGAGATAAGAAGCCCACATGGTCTCTCTCAGCATCCCAACTTGTCATTGGATAAGTTGCTTGTTTTACCTGTTGGCTGCTAAAGAGATCAAACCTCAGTTCTGAAGGTCAAGGGGGCAGTGTTTGATCTGTCTCACTGTCGGACTGGCATGTCTAACTCAGACTCACAAGAGAAGCATTGGAGTCCAGCATTTGGTACGTAGTACTGAGCTCTGCATCACCTCCATGGGTGCTCAGGTCCTAAAGGACTACCACCGTCTAGATCAGAGAGGGCCGGCCAGGGAAAAACACGTGCACAGCAAGGCCCACGCCTCCAGACACGTAAGCAACCCTGGTAACACGCAGCCATAGAGGACACAGACAGTCCCCGGATGAACAAGTTTTTCTACTTTACTGATTCCCATTCAGTAGAAGCCATAGGTTGTTTGGTCTGCGCTAGAATCTTCCCGTGATATGAAACAGGTGTGGAGAGCCAGCTCCCGGTGGTGGGCAAATACCAAACTCGTCAGAGCACACGGTCATTGACCAACCGTGATTGTCAAGTGCTGTCTCGTGGCTGCTGCAGTTCAGCAGACATCTCCTGGTCACTTGGGTTTTCGCGGCTATAATACCTTACAACTTACAGGGCTGGGAAGGTGGCTCAGTGGTAGAGTGCTTGCCTTGTATGCATGAGGCCCTGAGTTCCATTCCTCAGCACCACAGAAGCAGACAAAGCTGGAAGTGGCGCTGTGACTCAAGTGGTAGAGCGCTCACCTTGAGCTGAAGAGCTGAGGGACAGTGTCCAGGCCCAGAGTTCAGGCCCCACGACCAACAAAAACAAAACAAAACAAAACAAAAAAACAGAGTATTGCCATAACAACTTACAAACCTGAGACGGGAAACCTCAGGTGTCAGGGATCCCTGCCTGAGTGGAGAGAGAATAGGGCTGGTGTTAAATCAGGGTCTCGCTGAATCCGGATCTTATTGAATTGGGGTCTAATTAAACCAACGTCTTCTCCAATCAGGATCTCATTGGCTTAGGGTCTCCTTGGGGATCTTGCTGAGTCGGGGTGTCATCGATCGCTGCCTTGGGGTCTGGTGGAATCAGGGTTTCCCTCCGTCAAGGTTTTGTTGAATTAAGATTTTGTTGAAAATCGAGGCCGCACTGAATCGTGGTGTGGTTGACTCAGGATCTTGTTGAGGTATGGACTGGCCGAGCGCTGTGGGAGCCAGTGGAGGCCCGGCCCCATGGCCTTGGCTTCCGTGGCTGTCCCACTGCATCCGTGACTTCCAGTACTTCACACAGTATTTATCCCAATTGATGGCTCAGACTTTTAGCAAGGTCTAACTGGTGCAACCCAATACCTCCCTCCCCCATCTGCCCTTTTGGTGCCTTAATACAGGCCCTCCCGCTGCAGAGCCGCCTGCAGTCCTGGGCAGAGGAGACAGCTGTTTGAAATGTGAGAGGCCGAGGCAGGCGGGCCCTGGGCATCTGTTTCAGAGCAGCACCGAAATCATTGTCACATGTGAGGTTCGTTCTCAGTGTGAGGTTCAAAGGACACCTCTTGGGCCACGTCTGGGACCCAGGTCTGAAAGCCAAGGCAAACAAGCTCCTAGGATTCAGAAATGAATGGAGACTTTCGGGAGTCCGGTGTTGGGTAATTAGAGGAGGAGACCCCACAATGCCTACCCGATTCCACACGTGCTCCTTCGCAGTGCTGCCTGCTGGGCTCCTCGCTGGCTTCGGCCTGTGTCGCTCAGCAATTGCTTCCATGTGTGTGGAGACAACTGGTGTTATTCCACAGGGGTCCCCCCCAAGGCAGTGGGGAAACTAAACCCGCCCCAAGAACCCATCTCCCCCTCCCCATTCCCAGACAGACTGCCGCTTTCCCGTCCATCTTCCCAGCCCCTTCTGTGCCCGTCTCCTGTCACCTTCCCTGCTTTCTCCAACTTTCCCACCGTCGCAGGCTCTAACTGGTATGTGATGGCTATCAAACGTGACAGCACCAATCTGTCCCCGTGGGAGTGAGAGCCGGGAGGGTGCAGACATCGGGAGCACCCCTCACACCCCTCACCTCCCCGTCTTCAGTGCCCGGTCTGGCCTGGCACACTCACAGATCCCCGTGCCAACTGCGTGTTGTGCAGCGAGGGAAAAGCGAAACACAGATGGTGGGTCGGCTCCTCTGCTCCACCGCAGCTGTTCCCGATGAGCACTGTGTGCTGGGTGTGGGGTGATTCACTGTGGACTAAGCGGTTCTGGCCAGAAAGCAACTTAGGGAGTTGGATCTTCAGCCAGGATCATGACAGCCACAGCAAGCAGGCTGCTCCTGAGTTTTGAAGGGACTCACCCAGTAGACAAGTGGAGAGGCTACTCAGCCTCCTGTGTAGTTAGGATTGCAGGCATGAGCCACCAGCGCCAGCCGAGTACAGCATTTGTAATGGGACAGAGGTCTGGGGCACAGCATCCTTTTCATTACGTACAGCAGCTTTGTTTTGCTGAGTCTCCTCCAACAGAAACTTGGGTGTAGAGGTAAAAGTGATGGAAGTTGCCTGGCGCCAGTGGCTCATGCCTGTAATCCTAGCTACTCAGGAGGCTGAGATCTGAGGATCATGGTTCAAAGCCAGTCAGGGGAGGAAAGTCCATGAGACTCTTATCTCCAATAAACCACCAGAAAACAAGAAGTGGTGCCATGGCTCAAGTGGTAGAACACTCGCCTTGAGCTGAAGAGCTCAGGTGGAGAGCCAGGTCCAGAGTTCAAGTCCTACAACTGACAAAAAAAAAAAAGTGAAGGTAGAGAAAATATATATATATATATATGTATGTATGCTTGATACACCTAAATTGTGACTTACCCATGAGTGTACCTGTTCATTATCTAATTCTCAATGGTCTCTACTACTGGGCATCCATTGGGAAGCACCCAGCAAGGAGCAGATTTGTAGCAGCTGCTCAATGAACATTTGTTGGATGGATGCACGCGCTCATGGGAGAAGGAGAAATACACCTGAAGATAACAGTGGGAACACGCAGGGCCCAGCTCTGTCGCTGAGGCCCACGGGCCCGGCCTTGCTCTCGTGGCTGTGCCTCTCCTGGTGCATCTCTGCCTGAACTGCTCCAGCCTCGGGAGACAACCTCCCGCAGCCCCGCCCATGCGATGCAGAGGCTGGGAACTGTCACGGGTGCTGTTTCCCACAAGCCCCAGGGAAGGAGTCCTCTCCTGGGTACTGGGAGGGAGCCCCGGTCGGTATGGTAGAGCACAGGCAGTGCCTTGAACTGCAGCAAGGGGGAGGAGCCACAGGAGTGTCAGCCGCCCTCCATGCCTGTCCGTTCACCAAGCTCCACCCGCCATTCCTGAAGACCACTGGCAGAATGGGTGGACTCCCACAGAAGCTTCCACGCTGTTCTGATCCCCGAGTTCAGAGCGTCTCCACTCATCTCAAGACGCCCATTAACATCGTCTGCTGGTCATTTGGAAGTTATTGGCGCTGGGAGTCAGAACACAACGGTCATGTAGGTCACCGTAACAGCTTGGCTGTTCTTTCTCCTCCTCCCCCACCTGCTGAACCAAAATCCTCCAGTCTGGTCATCCTCACAGAGATTCTTGCTTCTCTTAAGAACCACTCTCAACTAGTCCCGAAGGAAGCTACACTTAGGCTGACCCACTTGCCAAGGCTCTTCTTGCAGCAGAATACTCCCAGGGAGAAAGAAAGCTCAAGACCTGGGTCTTACTTAGAAGTCACTCTATGCTGGGTAACTTCCTTCTACTAAAGGAAGGCTGCAGCCCCAGACCACTCTAGAGCTTCATCCCAGAGGGAAAGCTGAGAAACAGATGCAGAGGCTGGCCTGACCAAAGACTTTGGCTCAGGTTGGCTCTGGAGCACTGGAAGGAGGAACTGAGCCGTGCTTAGGTGCTGCTGAATCCCTACGAGAAAACTACATAGTTTCTAAGTTACGGTGCTCCATTTAGCCACCAAGTAAAGGGAAGACCTGACATTCTGGGGATAGAGTGGGCAAGAAGTATGCTCCTCTCCCTATCTTGTAGATTGGAATTCCATACCCTCCATAGAACTGTGACTCATTCTTGACACTGGTGTGTCATGAGGGACCTCACCCCCTTCATCACTGGCATGTCCCCACAGCTTACACATAAACTCACACTCAGCCTTCTGGGGTGTTCTGGGCCAATTCCACACCAACTCTCCTCTAGTCAGTCCCTTTAGACCATAATGAGAAAACGTAGGTGAATGACAACTTATTACAAGGCTACCTTATTGATCTGTAATTGCTATTAAATAAGGATGCAAATGAGATAACAGATAATAGAGGTATAGGTGACAGGTCAATAGATAGTAGATGACAGATAAGATGTTAGATAATAGATATGACATAGACAAGGATACAGACTGTCAGAAGTTAGACAGGCAAAGTCCCTCCTTTGTAATGTCTTGTCACAAAGGTTCACCTATTTTACTCAGAAATCTCTTACAAAGAGATCTCTTGAACTTTCTCACTTCCCCTTGAAAAATTCTGAAGCAAGAAAAAAAACCTCTTCATCTCCAAGTGATATGTTCAGACACAAAGGCAGAAGTGAAGTACTCTCAGCTACAATGGAGTCATGGTCTTTTGTTCAAGTCATCCATCTGGAAAAATAGAAACATGATTCAGACCCTGCCTGAACCCGTTCTTTTACCTGTTAACCTTTGGAAAGTGAATTAAAGCTGGAGAAGGCCCGGAGCTAACGCTGCTGGGGCAAGGACCAGGGAGACAGATGTCTATGTTGAAAGCATGTGACAGCTGTACTTGTCAGGGGAGTTTAAAAAAAAAAAAATCACAGTGACCTTGTTGTGCATCCGATGCTCACCCAAAACTCAGAGCACACACACCAACAGAACGGAGTTTTTCCAGAAACTCTCCGTGGCAGAAATAACACAGATATGACTGTAGAAATTGGAGTATAAATGCTACAAACCTTAGATTTCTAATTTAATTCTACACACATTAAATGTGTCAAACCATATAATGAATAATCAAAATTCCTATTTATTTATTAAAAAACCCTATTTCGCTGCCAGTACTGATCAAGATTTAGAAATTTCCTAAAAATCACCAAAAATGTTTCCTAAAAAATCTAAGAAAAATAGATTCAATAATTTTCCTGAAGAATCATTTCTTGAGAAAATAATTTCCATAGGCTGTAACACAGAGCCAGACCTCTTGGTTGTGAGAAAATACAGACTGAAAAAGGGGTTATTATACACAAGAGTAGATTTTTTCCCCCTTTTTGGTTTACAGTTGACCCAGGTTAAAACAATGCCAGGATTCTAATCAGAAAACGAAAAAGGGTTCATGTGGCAGTGTTAGAAGTGGAACTTGAATGTCTGAAGACTCAGGTCTCTAGGCCTGTCAGACACATTCTTCAGGGCTATCAGAGCAGATGAGAGATGCCTCTTAGCTGAGAACCAGTGCTGCAGTTGTCCTTACTGCTATTCTACAACTGTCCACAAGGGTCAGCCCTAGTTATGCATGTCTAAAAAGTGAAGTTAAAATAAGAGAAGGTGGCTCAGTGGTAGAGCGCTTGCCTAGCATGCATGGAGCCCTGGGTTCGATTCCTCAGTAACACATACCCAGAAAAAGCCGGCAATGGCACTGTGGCTCAAGTGGTAGAGTGCTAGCCTGGAGCAAAAGAAGCTCAGGGACAGTGCCCAGGCCCTCAGTTCAAGCCCCAGGACTGGAAAAAAAAAAAAAAGAATGTTCAAAACTGGGCCTGACTACATACAGAAACATCATTCAATTTAATGTGTCAGACACAGACACAGAGACAAAGAAAGAGACAGGAAAAGGCAGAGACAGAGGAAGAGGCAGAGACAGACAGAGACTTGGAAGTCTCCTATTAAAGCATCAGGGAATGACTGAAACAGATATAAATGTGGAGTTCCCTCTTATACTGGCCACATCAGAACTACAGGAAAATGTGTACATGTGTATGTGTGTGTATGTGTATATGTGTGCATGTATGTGTGTGTATGTATGTGTATGTATATGTGTGCATGTGTATGTGTATATGTATGTGTGTGCATGTGTATGTATATATGTGTGCATGTGTGTGTATATGTGTATGTGTGTGTGTGCACACTTCATGTTCTCCTCTGATTTTCACAGCTGGCAAATTGTTCCATCAGAGCCAGTGTAACCTACTTGCCCAGCTGCAAGTCAACAGGGACAAACTACCTTAACACTGTTTCTTGCATATAGGATTTCACTTGAGAGTTTATTTAATAGAAATTTTGGATGCTTCATAGCTATGTGCTTTTTGGCTTATAATGCAATTTAGTAAAAATAGACATGTCATGAGCTGAAGAGCTCCTTTTTCATCTATGTGAGACACACACACACACACACACACACACACACACACACACACACACACACACACACACACACACACACACACACACAGCACGTACCAAATCCCAGGGCGGGCAGAATACAGCAGGAAGCTGAGCACAGGTGCTGGCGTCCTGCAGGTCTGCTCCCATCCTTTACCAGCCAAGCCTGACGCTGGCGAGGATGTGGGCTCTTAAGGGCCTCATCTGCGCTGATCTACATGGCTTCTGTGGATCTCTGGCCCAGAGCATCTATCTGCTCAATGACAGCCACCGCAGTAAGCTCTCTGAATGGAAGGGGAGTGAGCTCCTCTAGTGACCCGCTGACCTCATTCAGTAAAAGACAAAGGCCTGTGCTCACTCACGGCTCACACCCACCGTGGCACCTTCCTCCATGCTCTGCTCAGCACAAGTTCTACCTCAGGGCCTTTGTTCTGAGTTCTACGTGCAAAGACATCTCTCTTTACCTTGTGAAAAGTTGGTAAATTTGTCCAACTCCCCACTATCACGTATCAGTTTACCTACCCCCTTTTGTCTTTCTCCATAGCTTTTAATCATGTCAGATAATAATGAATGTATTATTTATTATGTACTTTTTTTGTCGCTCATGGGGCGTGAACTCAGAGCCTGGGCACTGCTCACACCTTCAGCCACAACGCCACTTATGGTTGTCTGGTGGTTAATGGGAGATGAGCCCCCAAAGACCTGGCTGGCTTTGAACCACGATCCTCAGATCTCAGCCTTCTGAGTAGCTAGGATTACAGGTGTGAGCCACCAGCACCCAGCTATGAACATACTTTATACATTGAATCCTCTAGTGTTTCTCCTCAGAATAAGCGGGGGACAGAGGTCCCCCCGTTTGTTGTAATCATGACTGTATCCACAACACTTTGAGTAGAACCTGCAAAGCAGACACTCCAGTATTTACTTACAACAGATGAAAGGGACATCCTTTGGGGTATTATTCTGATTATTGCATGTGGAAGTCTAGTAGTCTAAACTGTTCATGTGCTTAAAAGGCTTCGCTATGACCTCTATATGTTTTCTGTAGGTCTTTCATTAGCACCAGGAATCAATACCTCCCTTTAGATAATTTTGTATTCTGCCCTCATGGTCTGTTCTGTTATTAAAAAATAAGTATGTAAAATAAGTATGTAAAAACACTAAGAATGTAAAACCACAAGAGTGCGACCTAAGTTGCTGGATGAAGCATATCCATCTTCTTTGCTCACAGCGAGCCCCAATTCTCTTCTTTATACTTCACAGCCACTAGGTCTGTGCCGCAGAGGCCGCCCAGACCCAGGCAGGCAGTAAGGAAAGCCAGCCTGCACCGCCTCGGTCCCTGCACAGCCATGGTCCCCTGCCAACTCCAACACCAGACGGCCTGAGTGCCACTGAGGAGAATGGGCTATAAAAGGTATTCTAGATATGGAAGCTGGGTAGAATAATTGAGAGTTCTCCCTACCCTTAATCTGTATAAGGTCAGACTACCCAGCAGTATGGAACGGGAGCCTAACCTATAGATCAGCATGGTTCAGTCCATGGATGGGAGACTCCCACGGAACCACCTCACCCCTTCAAGTCACAACACGAACTTCCCATCCAGGCTCCAGTTGCTTCACGGAGACACAATGTTACAATCCCATTAAGCTCGGGCAATCGGCTACTGGAACTGTTTTATGCCCGATTACTCATACATTGTGGTTTAATGAACATGTTTTTGTGCATAGAGTGTCAACTGAAACCTATTTTCACTATCAAGTAGAGTATTTTCATAGCTGGTAAGGCTGTGGGAGCAGTGGATCAATGCTCTCTAAAATCTGTCATTAAACAAGACCTAGAGACAACCTGGGTATTATCTCTGAGAGATTCGTGTAGACCAATTCCCAGTGCCACCTCTGACCAGCTGTTCTCAGTTGTGGCCGTGTATAAGGATGCTGGTCAATAGTCATGACAGACGAGGATTTGCAGAGAAACTTGAAATGCCAGATCACAAGTCTCTGTAATTGAGTTTGCCAATTCATGTATCAGCTGATAAAGACCGAAGTGGCTGCTCAAGTGATGGCATGTGAGAAGCAGAAACATGAGTACTTGGGGAAAGGGCTTTATTCAAGCCTGTTTGGTGACATCAGCTTCTGATCAACAGATCCATTACACAGACCCAGCCACACAGGCCATACTGTAGGGGCCCTGCAACACTGTAAACCAACCGTAGCTGCGCATCTGTCCCACCAGTACCCAGCAAGGACTCAAACCCCAACGCTAAGTGCCTTCCTCACACAGAAGGCAGCCCTGTCAGCTCACGGACATGTCTATTTTTCTCAATAAACCTTAATTCATGCCACTCTCACCACATTGTGTCCCGCCTGAATCCTTGCTGCATGCATGGACAAAGGAGGAAAGCTGTGTGGACCTTCAGATCAAAGTAAATATTGTCTGAATACTGTGATCCTTTTAATATTTTGACTCACACCTAGCTTGGCTGATGTATACAATCTATACATGTATTATTACACAATAGTGTAAGAGTAGAGATCTTATTAATCCCAAGTCTTATTTTTTTTTCTCAGAATCTTATTTCTTAAAATGAAGGCTGGGTATGGTAATATATGCTTGTAACCCCAGCTTCTCAGCTACTCAGGAAACGCAGGCAGGAGGCAAGCCTGGATAAGGACAATAAAGTACTCTTAGTCTCAAAATTAAAACTAGAAAAAAGTGAAAAAAAGGCTTGAGACAAGGCTCAAGTGGTAGAGCACCTGCATAGCAAACTCAAGGCCCTGGATTCAAACTCCAGTATTTGAGGGGGAAAAAAAGCCTTTGACAGGTAGGTGTTTCCAAAATACCAAGTTATTAAGTAAGATACTATACAGTACTTCTGATGAAGAAACTTTGTCACATATTGTTACTTTATTACTTTTTTGGATAAATTTTAGAGAATGTGGCACCGGGGATCTAACAATTACAAGGCATACTAACTCACCGATATTTTTCCTAGACACAATTTGAGAGATAGCAGGGAGATATGTAAGTCATTTGGGAAAGCGTAATGTGCCGGAGATCAGAAAGGAGGGCTCAACAGAGAAGAAAAGGCTATAATTTTACTGACATTCAACTTGCTGTCATCTGTAAAGGCAAATGTCCTTATATTCTGGAGTTGTAGAATTGAATATAACTGACATAATCCTATGCCAAAGTACAATTTCAAATACATTTCCCATTTTAATATCATAGAAAAGCCCGTTCTATAGATTAGTAATCCTTAATAAGTGTAGCTTGTATAATAACCATTTGCTAATTATACAAACACACAAAAGACTGCTTTATGTGTGTGGTTTAAATATATTAAAATGGATATTTATTAGGATACTTCACATAATTATTTTCACATTATTTCAAAAATACTGGCAGCCTATGTTCGCAAGGCTGTGTTCAGTTAACTTTGGTATTCCTGCTTGGTGCTGGGTGTCCTGGCGGGCATCATGTCCGCCTGGTGTCAAGTACCCTGGCACCATGCCTGGCTAGTCCTGGCTGCCCTGGCACCATGCCTGGCTGGTACTGGCTGCCCTGGCACCACGCCTGGCTGGTATTGGCCACCCTGGCACCACGCCTGGCTGGTACTGGCTGCCCTGGCACCATGCCTGGCTGGTACCGGCCGCCCTGGCACCACGCCTGACTGGTACTGGCTGCCCTGGCACCATGCCTGGCTGGTCCTGGCCGCCTTGGCACCACACCTGGCTGGTCCTGGCCGCCCTGGCACCACGCCTAGCTGGTACTGGCTGCCCTGGCACTACGCCTGGCTCGTACTGGCTGCCTTGGCACCACACCTGGCTGGTCCTGGCCGCCCTGGCACCACGCCTGGCTGGTACTGGCCGCCCTGGCACCACTCCTGGCTGGTACTGGCCGCCCTGGCACCACGCCTGGCTGGTACTGGCTGCCCTGGCACCATGCCTGGCTGGTACTGGCCGCCCTGGCACCACGCCTGGCTGGTACTGGCTGCCCTGGCACCATGCCTGGCTGGTACTGGCTGCCCTGGCACCATGCCTGGCTGGTCCTGGCTGCCCTGGCACCATGCCCGGCTGGTACTGGCTGCCCTGGCACCATGCCTGGCTGGTACTGGCAGCCTGGCACCATGCCTGGCTGGTACTGGCTGCCCTGGCACCATATCTGGCTGGTATTGGCCGCCCTGGCACCATGTCTGGCTGGTACTGGCTGCCCTGGCACCACGTCTGGCTGGTACTGGTTGCCCTGGCACCATGCCTGGCTGGTACTGGCTGCCCTGGCACCATGTCTGGCTGGTACTGGCCGTGGTGGCACCATGCCTGGCTGGTACTGGCCGCCCTGGCACCGTGCCTGGCTGGTACTGGCCGCCCGGGCTGGTACTGGCTGCTCTGGCACCATGCCTGACTGGTACTGGCCGCGGTGGCACCACGCCTGGTTGGTACTGGCCGCCCTGGCACCACGCCTGGCTGTGACTGGTGGCCTGGCACCATGTCTGGCTGGTACTGGCCGCCCTGACACCATGTATGGTTGGTATTGGTGGCCTGGCACCATGCCTGGCTGGTACTGACCGCCCTGACACCATGTATGGTTGGTATTGGTGGCCTGGCACCATGCCTGGCTGGTACTGGCGGCCTGGCACCATGCCTGGCTGGTACTGGTGGCCTGGCACCATGTATGACTGGCACTATGGCGGCCTGGCACCATGGGCAGATTCCCTGTGACGGTGCAAGCACTCCGCGGTGTGAAGGCACACAAGCAGCCTGATGAGGGCTGCCCACCTCGCCGAGGCTGTATCTCAGGAAACTGTGTGCCGGTCACGGCACAGCCGGGAGGTGGTGGAAGGCAGCAGCGTCACTGCCCAGCAACTGTGGCTGTACTGTGAAGCCATCTGCTCAGCTCCCAAACTCCTCCAAGATGTGTACAAAATATTTTTAAAACATTTTAAGCTGGCCGCCAGTGGCTCCCGCCTGTAATCTTAACCACTCAGGAGGCTGAGACCTGAGGATCGCGATTCGAAGCCAGCCCATGTAGCAAGCATGTCTGTGAGACTCTTATCTCCAAAAACAAAACAAACAAAAAATACCCTGGAAGCGGAGCTGTGATTCAAGTGGTAGAGCATTAGCTTTGTGCAAAAAAGCTCAGGACAGTGCCTAGACCCAGGGTCCAAACCCCAGGACCAGCACCACCCCCAAAAGTTAAGTGTCCAGCTTCATTATCCTCCAATACCTTCAACCATAACATCTTCATTCTCCTCTTTTGGTATCCAGTCTTAGGACCAAATATCCTGAAGATATCGTTTTTCTTCTTTTAAAGTAGCCAATGTTTTCATTGCTTCCAGTTTGTCGACGCCAGCCTCTCTACTTATTATTTCTGCAAGTGCGTCATTTATATCCTTGGCCATATTTTTAGCATCTCTAGAAAAGAAAAGAACAGCGTCTTTCCTCACACAGGGAGTTCCCAGCCCTCCCAATCCCCACCATTTCCTGACTCCTGTTAGTTCCTCCTCACATGCTCCCAGCTTCCCTTAGTCAAGGCTAACCCCCACCCAGGTGATAGCTCCCAAATTCAGCCTCCTGCACGGCCCCCTCCTTTAACATCAGCAACAGGTGTCTATGTTCTGAGACAGCCGGAAGCCTTACCTCGTGTGTGAGGCTCAGGACTAGCTTGCCTGGCCTCCTTCCTGTCTCTCAAGCATGCAGCACCTGAACAAGCTGTCCCTTCTAAGCCTTCATGCGCACACGCAAGCACACGCACACACAGCCGGGAAGCCACCGACCAGCACCTAACGTGTACACACACACACACACACACACACACACCCAGGAAGTCACCAACCAGCACCTAATGTGCTCACGAGCATACACACGCATACACACACACACACACCCAGGAAGCCACCGACCAGCACCTAACGTGCGTGTGCACGCGCACACACATACACACACACACACCCAGGAAGCCACCGACCAGCACCTAACGTGCATGCACACACACACACAAACACACACACACACACACACACACACACACCCAGGAAGCCACCGACCAGCACCTAACATACGTGTGCACGCGCACACACACACCCAGGAAGCCACCGACCAGCACCTACCGTGCACACAAACACGCACGCACACACACACCGGGAAGCCACCGACCAGCACCTAACGTGCTCGTGCAGCTCCTGGCGCTAGCAAGGCATGGCGGGGCTGCGTCTCCTTCAAGGCACTTCTGTTGTCCAGCACTGCTCTGGGGCTGTGCCCGGGGTGCACTGTCTGAGGGCAGGGAGCGTAGGTTTCTACCAGTCCTGGCTCTCAGCACCTCAGCAGATGCTCCAATGTTCGCTAGGCCACGTGAAGTGCACGATGGGACCATTCCGCTCCTGGGCCCCACAGCTCTGACCACCACGGAGTGCCGTGGTGCTCGGCCTACAACACGCGTTTCCGCTTCTCACATGACCACCTGTACCAAGAGCCTCCCGGGGGGAGAAGGGCCCAGGCCCCCAACTCCAGGAGCAGTTCCCCCTTCCTCAGCGGCTGATCCTCCCTCAGCCCCTGCTGTTCCTGCGTTGTCCAGCCACTGTCACTGTCAGGCCAGGGGCTCCTTGGGACCCTCACCTCAGACCAAGGGATCAGTGCCACACGCCCCTTTAGAGGCACGGAAGTGACCGGAGGAGCCACTTGGGGGACACATTTCAAAAGTTTGAACAGCTGGGGCCCTCTCCAAGCCCTCAAGTGCCTTTTTTCTGTATATTTATATAATCCAAGGATCTCTACTACTTTCAGGTGTTTAAAATGTCAGCCTGTATTTGACTGCTGATGGCTCTACAAAGTGAAGATCTACTCCTTTGCTAAAAGCTAAATGAAAATGGAAACCAAACCAAGTCTGTAGTGCTTTCCAACTGACAGTCAAAAACCTAGTTTTCTAGTAAATCAAAACAGACTGAGAAAACATCAACTTAGTAGCCAAAGCAGCTTAAAAAAAAACTTAAGCAGGAAAACAAAATTGAAAAATGAAAAGGAAATTACCAAAAGGTGTTATAAAAATTAAAAAATTAAGTTTCACTTAACCCTGTGCCAATCACATTGGTACCTCCAACCGTGTTTTCCCATCCAGTCCCCACGCCTGCCGTCCACTCACCCGCACACATAGATGCAGCCGTCCTCCTCCAGGAGGAGCCGGGCCAGCTCCTGGCTGTGGAGCTGGAGATTGTCCTGCACGTACTTGGCCGGGGCCACCGCCTCCCCCACGGGGGCCTCTCTTGAGAAGGAGACCTTCAGGTGAGTCAAGATCCCACGCGCAAGGAAACGCTGGAGCTCCTCTCTGAAACAGAATGCACCACAGGTCCAGGAAGGGTGCACTTACCATCGAGAAACTCGAAAACCCAACCCATATTCTCAGTGGCTGAGCACCTTGACACAAGAACTGTTTACCTGAACAAATAGTCCCTGTCCTTATGTCTGCAGCCAAAAAACAACCACATTGCTCCAAAACTTCCATCCGGGTGCTGTTCTTGGAGTTTCTCTCTGTGAGAAAAACAGTTCAGATGTTTGGTATACAGAATATAAAAAACAAACCTCATCTCATCAGAAAATGACATTGGCAGTCTGAGGTTCTCAACAGCTGATGGAAGTTCAGTCATTTAACTAGCGTTAACATCTACTATGATTTAGATGACCTTTTGTGCTACCATGCTAGAACCATGAACCTGCTAATAAGCATGCGCCCCACCATTGATGCAACCCAGGCCTGGTGTGGGCACTGGGAAAGCCCCTGGGACCACAGCCCTCGCCTTCCTCTTGTGCTTCTTGGTTGAGAGGTGAGCCATTTCACTCCAACCCACGTGCACACCATGATCTGCTGCCTCAACACAAGCTCTAAGCCAATCAATCGTGGAACCACGGAACCTTCCAGAACTGCAAGGCAAAGCTGTCTCTTTGTAAGCTGACTGCCTCTGAGGTACTTCATTATGGTCAGACAGCACAGCCCTTCAGGGCCCAGCGGCGGGCACTGCAGTAAGCACACATGCCTAGAAGCTGTAGACATCCTTGAGTTCTACAGGCTGATACGTACACATATCACAATGTGATATGTGCATGGAGCAATGCCGATGCTAAGTAATAACAGTCATTTTATGAGTAAGAATTTATAAATGAACTCTTGAATAAATGAACTCATGCATAAAATCAAGCAAGTAGGACATGCAAAGTGCATTTATGCTGTGAGGAGCACACGAACACCGCAGAGCATGTCTGCCCTGGGCTCTTGCTCTCTGCATGGAACACTGATAAAGAAGTGACCATCGAGGGGAGAGGCCTCGGCTACCCAGAGGACAGCGCGAGCCCTGGGCCACTGCTCCACAGCACCGAGAGAAGTATGATCATCTTGCTTTACACCAGACAGTGCTGTTCTGATACTAAGCTGGATCCTTTTGAAAATTACTGATGCCTAAAGTATACCTGGAATTTTCCAGTACAATGGGACCTGTTTCTACCAATTTTATCATGAAGGAACCTGAAGTTCATGCCATAAAGCACAGGAGAGCTGAAAAAAGGAAACTGCTGGAGCCACTGTGAAAGGAAGGTGCAGTACGGAATGCAACCTAAGGAAGTCATCACGCCTACCCCTCCCTCCCTCCCTCCCTCCCCCCCCCTCCCTCCCTCCCTTCCCCCCTCCCTCGGTGACAGGTGGGTGTGCTATCGCACATCTGATAACGATATCTTTTAAATAGACACTTGACAGCCAGAGTTCAATTACTGTAATAACTCCCAAAGAAACAAAAGGTCACTTCACAGCTGCCTGGGCTCCCGGGGGACACTTACTTCCCCAACAGCCAAAGGCACGCCTACCTGTGTTGCAGGAAACCAATGAAGGGAGCTATGCCGGTTCCTGGACCCACCATGATGACAGGGACCGAATGGTCACTGGGTAAGTGGAAAGAATTTACTGCTCGAGGAGAGATGGATACCTGAAACGGTAAACAGCTGGTAAGTGCGAAAGAAAACCTAGGCAAGAAGGTATGACCAAGATGACCTTTGCTAAGAAATCAGACGCAACATTCCCCTCAAAGAAGCATCGGAAAAATAAAGAGTAGCCCATGGAACCAGATGCCCATATCACTAAAGAAAAATTAAATTTACCTTGCATGTACTCAGAAACAGACAAATGACATGCACGGTTCTTGTGGAGAACAATGGACAGATTATAAGGCCTTTTCTAGGCAAAATTTACTTCCTAGCAGGCAACACACCATAGGTCTACAGAAGATGCACAACAAAGGAGACACAATTCTTCGTGTCTGCACATAAATGGCCCGTCAAGTTTCATAACATGATGGATTCAAGCTTTAAACGATAATAAGGCAGCCAAGACTAGGGAGAAGCTGCTGTGTACAGAGAACTGAAGTACTTGCTACTCAGGTTCTGGTATTACCAAGAAGTACTTGTTTGTGTGAAAGCTAGAACTGATACAGTTAACAGAGCTTTTTTAACATTTTGAAAGAGTTTTGTTTAAATCAATCATGCGGCAAAGGTATCTGCAAAGGACTCCCAAATGTCTCCCCCTGTCACACACAAGTCACGATGACCCTGCCACACATGTAAGTCATACTGAATGACAGGGTCAGGACTCCGTTGTACTTCGCATGGTAGTATAATAGCCCCACACTGCCTTGAACTCTTAGTCCTCCTGCCTAGCAAGACAGTGCAGGAATTACAGGTACATGTCACCACATCTTGCTTACATTGAGGAAAAGTTTGAAATAGCACATTGTGTAAATGGTAATGCTATGTCTACTTGGAAGTGACTGTGTACTTGTGATGACATCATTCAGATTCAGGTTTACTGAAAGGACTCAATGACAGGCGCCACACACAGAGAAATACACCAAAGTCACTATCTCCATAGAACGTGCATTATTGTGGTCAGAACTGTAAAAAGCAAACATAGATCCACAGACCATGAGTAGTGCAAGGATTATGAAGATTAGACAAGGCAAGGAACAGACAGATTGGAAAGGAGCTGCTAACTGAAGCTGCACAGTCGGAGAAGGCCTGGAACTGACAGGCCTTTGACAGAGACCTGAGCCTGTGCGAGTCGGCCATGCAAGAGCTGGGGCCTCGTGGAAAAGCACAGTGTAAAAGCTCTGAGCTGAGAGCTTCTCTGTTCAGGGGCAGGAAGAAGAGCAGAGCAACAATGAACCCAGCTCAGGACTCTCACTGCATGCACACCTACGAGCAGAGCAGCAGTGCAAAATACCAACTTCCATGGTCCTCGTAGAAAGCTGCAGGTAGGCTGCGCACTGACCCTGAATCCTCCCAGGGCCTAGGCAGCAAGATATGCCTGATCTAGACAACCTTCTACACTCTGCACCCTAAAAACAATGGCACTACTGCACACAGCAAAATTCACACAGTTCAAGGTACATCCTACCTCTAGTGTGTACATATCAGGTAGATAATAACGTCTTGTTGAAACAAAGAAAGGAGTGAGATGAGGGAATGAGAAGTATGTCACAAGCATCCATGCTTAGCATTTGCTATGTATGCTTGGAACTTTCTGGAGATCACCTGGTGTTTAGACATATCACTAAGACAGAACTTCTGTGAATATGTAATACTTGCTTTACAGAACAAAAGGTTTCCATTTCCTAGTGCACGTGGGTGTATAGCGCACGCTAGGTCTCATGAACGGTGCAAAGGGTCTCTGCTCGGGGCAGGGATGAGGTGGCTTCAAGCTTGGTCTCCCTGTAAGTCCTCTCAAGAGGGCATCGAAGGGTCCAAACTTTAACTCCAATAACTCAAGGCTACGTTTGTCATAATGCTACAGTGACACATTGATTTCTTCATTACTATGAAGAACACTTCATGAAAAGCCTGAAATCTCGTTTTATTTTTAAATGGGCAACTGTAAGTAAGTACCACATGTGGTACTCAAAGTACTTAATCGAAATATGAAGACATCACCTAATCTAAGTACAAATATACCCACAGCTTGTTCAGGAAACTGGGTAAACTTCTTATCCTAAGTGTTTATAAAAGGGATTTCCAAGTGGGAGTGCCAGCCCAGTGAGCAAACCAAGCCAGGCGCAAGCCTGTGTTTAAACTTTGGTATGGCAAGGAGGGAAGCCAGGCACTGGAGCTCACACCTAGAATCCTAGCTACTCAGGAGTCTGAGACCTGGAGGATCACAGTTCAAGGCCAGCCTGGCAGAACAAAGTCTGTGAGACTCCATGTACAATTACCAGCAAAAAGCAGGGCTGGAAGTAAGGCTAACCAGATAGAGTGTGAGCCATGAGCAAGCAAGCTGCAATGAAAGAGTCTTGAGTTCAAGCCCTGTTGCAGGATTCGGGCTGGACATAAGATACAGGTGTCCTGACAGATCCTTCGATCCTTCTTGATTTTTCCTGTCCTCCTTCTCACCGATCTATAAAGAATACTTACAAAACAAGGTGGTTTTTCCTGTGAATAGGACAGGCAAGCACAAGCTAACTATAGAAGTTTATAGCTTTGCAAATTCAGGAAATATGTGGACTGATGAAAGTGAGGGAAAATAATGTAGAACTGGCTAGTAGAGATTTTGAAATTTGAGTATCGTGTACCATTCCCTGGCTGGTGTCAGCAATGGCCAGTGACAGGGGACCTGGCTGAGTTCTCTCGTCAAGCTGCACACTACTGTGATACCTTTGGAGCCCAATCTTCTCTGTTGTCCGCTTGCAATGCCTCTGTGTTTGGCTGAAGAAGGGGGTCAGCCAACGTGGCCAGCCAGCCTGTGCACACGCCCCTCCGGAGGACCACCGCCTCCAACTTGGGAAATTCCACAATGTTGAAAACAAAACGTAGCTTGTCTGGATGACATAAGCCGGAGCTGCGGAAACAGAGGCGTAAGCCACGAATTCTGCATTAGGGCAAACATATCCCGGCTCAATCCATCTTTTCTATTGCAGCAGAGCAATAGATTCTTATGGACTTGCATCTGCCTGGTCACTCAGAGACAAAAGCAATCTAACTTGCTTACCCCCCGGCCCTCCCCTTCTGGATATTATTCAGGAAAGTTACTCGTTTCATTTGTCTTCAATACCAGATAAAACTTATAAATACCAAGATGCTGTGACTCATTTAATATTCATAAAGACCTTTCACCATATGAATGAATGGGGATAAACCCTACTGACTTTCATTTTCTGTACTCTGGTGATAAAACTAAAAATGTACTGAAGAAAATTAAATATTCAACATTATCTTTTCTTTTTCCTGTGGGGAGGGCTGGACTTTACTGATGCTTGAACTTAGGGCCAGGGTGCTATCCCTTAGTTTTTTCCACTCAGGGCTGGTACTCTACTACTTCCAGCTTTTTGTGGTTCATTGGAGATGAGTCTCATGGTCTTTCTGCCTGGGCTGGCTTAGACTCAGATCCCTAGATCTCAGCCCCAAGCAGCTAGGATTACAGGTGTGAGCCTCTGGCACCCAGCTTTCAATATTATCTTTAAAAGGTACTTCTACAAACCCTATTGCTTTTCATGTTATATGATAAAATAATGTGAAAGGGTGCCGGGCTGCTTCTCCTTCCCACAAGTGCCACAAGGGGAGTCAGGCCTGAACCTGAGGCAGCACTCATGGGATAGGGTACAGCAGAGCTTCCCCTTGCCCCCTCCCCCTCCCTCGCCCCCCTCCCTGGAGGTGGAGGGCCAGGACGCTGGGTGATGGGAGAGCCAGTCAGGATCTTCCTATGTGAATTCCCGGAGGACAGGAGTCCTGTGGCTCTCCTTCATACTGCTGTGCCCAGCCCCGTCTCACACATCAGCTAAGTTACCAGGAATGAACCCTAAGTCATTGAGGATTTAGAAATCTGGATGTTATATGATTTGGGGGGAAAAGAGGTTTCATATCATGTTAATAAATATGAATACCTTGCACATGAATATGGTCTAGGCTGGAGTTTAGGAAGATGTTCTAGAAAAAATAAAAACAATTATTAATTCACTGATACAGAAAATAGCTTTAGATTAAAAAAAAAATCTTAAGGCCTAAATTTAATTCCTACTTTTTCTTATTTAGAATATTTCAAAATAATTTATGCCCTAGTTTTAAATCATATTTTATAGCACATCTAAGTTCAATACTGTCTAAGAAAAGTATCATTAATTTTTCCTTCCAATTCCTAAAGTTAAAATCAGTAGTTCTCCCAAATGCTGGCCACATAAACCCAAAGAAACAAGAACAGGATCCACAAATGGGCTTTAGAGTCAAGGAACTCATTCAACTTCCTTGTATGTGAAATTGTCTGGGGAGAAATGTCTAGAGTTTTCAGATTTAAAATAAAGTCATAATCTCAAAGAAGATCACAGACTATTATTTTATAGATTACTGGAACTACATATGGGTTTAAGATACTTTTTCTTCTTTTACTTGTATAAGGAAAAAGTCTATGTAGTGTAGAGACTTTTTTTTTTTTTTTTTGGTGGTCGTGGGGCTTGACCTCTGGCCTAGGCACTGTCCCTCAGCTCTTTAGCTCAAGGCTAGCTCTTGAACCACAGCACCACTTCTGGTTTTCTGAGTGGTTTATTGAGATAAGAGTCTCACAGACTTTCCTGCCCGGGCTGGCTTTGAACCATGATCCTCAGAGCTCAGCCTCCTGAGTAGCCAGGATTACAGGCATGAGCCACCAGCACCCCGATATGGTAGAAATTTTTTAAGGCAACTGTGGAGAAACTATGTGGTTTCAAGGAGTACTGGTAGTCTTGGGAAAGCAATTCAAATCACCATTACTTGAAGAATATACTAACAAATATCTTGGAGTTTTTCTGTGTAGTATATTTTTTAATATATTTCAGATAAGCTTTCAATAGTATATCCCAAATGGTATAAACTTTTGATATATCCTGGAAAACAGGTCTAATAAAAGGTTCATCTTAAGCTTTAGATACACTTTTTTCTTAAGAAAGTTGAGGAATTTTAATTCCATAGGCTCCTAATATTTTTACATATTTTTAATTTTGCAAAAAGTTGTTTTTATAAATATTTAAAAGTAATGGGAACATACAAAAGAATAAAGCGTGAAAAATTTATATATATTAAGAGAACTTTCTAAGACTTCCTGACCACCAACTCTAAAGCACTGAACCAAAAAGTTTTTGAGAGAGCCAGCTCCAGGAAGGACAGACCCTCCAAGTAATGCTATTTTACTCTTCTGGGGAGGAAGAATGAGACGAAGGCACTATCAGACATCAACGGAGTCCTTGCTGGCCTAACTAGACATGTTTCAGTCACTGAAGATGCGTGAAGATTAAGGTCTGGCTGGGTATCCAAAGCACATGACATGAACTACCCCAGGCAGGTAAGAGAGCCTTCTAGTGAATACTAACATCTTCAGGAAGGTTTCCTTAGACATCAGCTGACCTTGAAGGCTGAGAATGACGCTAGACTACCTTTCATCTGGAATATTCTGTGATGAGTCTCAGCTTCCGAGTGTCGGAGCATGACAGGAAGAGCCCCTGGGCACCTGCAGGACCCTCTGTGTGGACCTGCCTGACCGAGTGTCTCTGCACCCACACGCAGCCCCAGCTGTGTTCACCTGCCAATTACATGGATCGTGCTGCTCTCAGGCAAACACAATACTTTTTTCTTAGCCTATGTCTGGAAAAAAATTTAGCTAAATAACCACTAAAAAAAATAAATTTGAAAGGACATTAGGTTCTATGCAAAAAGGAAAAACGAAGGTTTGTTTCAACAGAGGAAATGAAATGACAGAGACACCAATGGAGCAGCAAGGAGGCTTGGTACAGTGTGTGAAGACCAGACGTACCTCGGGATGGCACTCACCGAGCAGAAGGCCGAGCGGCGGATGGCAGGACGGGAAGGCGAGGAGGAGGTCCAACAGGCAGGCAGCAGCATCGCGTACAAACAGGGCGTAGTCCGAGGCTCCTTGTTTGCTGCACAGCTCCTGCAGCCTCCGCTTCTCAGCACTGTCACTGGTGTAGTCTGCCAGGGCTCGCACAAATGCCTGGGATAAGGAAGCCACAGTACATTAATTATGACCTGCGTTGAGTTAGGACTATGTGAGGAGTCAGACAGTAAGTGCTGCTCACTGGCACAGCAGCACTTGCAAGGACTTAAGAGACCCTGGGTTCAGGACCTAGCACTGCTAGGGAAGTCGAAGACACACACACACACACACACACACACACACACACACACACACACACACACACACACACACACACACACACACACACACACACACACACACACACACACACACACACACACACACACACACACACACACACACACACACACGAAAAACCCTGCAGGCTCCAAACACTCAGTGAAAATTCACCTGGTGATAGGATCATGCCTCCATCCTAAGCAGCCTGGCCAATCAATCGTAAGTACAATCTCCAATCACATAACAGGTTTATACCAATAATATAATCACAAAATCTCATAACTCAAGATTTCATCTCGGAATACATTTGTGTGTATGTGTGTGTATGTGTGTGTGTGTGTGTGTGTGTATGTGCACACATGCATGTGCTGTTGCTCTCGCTCAGCTCTTCTACTCATGGTATATACTCTACCACTTGAGCCGTGCCTCTAGTTACCACTTTTTGCTCATTATTTGTCAGTCTCATGAATCTGTCTGCCTGGGATAGCTCTAAACTTTGATCCTCAGCCTCCTGAGTAGCTGATAGGAGTGAGCCACTGGTTCAGAACACATACTTTTTGTCTAAGCAGATGATTATAATGTAGACCTCAACATTCATTTTACAATTGTGAAGTATTTTTTATAAGAGGGCACTGAGTGACAGTGATGCCCTGGGGACCAGGTGGCACCTTGGTCCCCAAGGAATGGCAGTCTAGTAAGAACATCAGAGAAATCAGAAGACAGGAGAGGAGGGAAAGGGAAAGGGGTCAAGGGAAGAGAGGACAATATTAATTATAGCACTCTTGATGCTCAGTGATAATGACTTCTGTCAGGGCCTAGCTTTGAAAGCTTTATCCATTAGTATGCATTTGAGAGAAATGTTCAGGAAGAAATCAGGGACAATTGTTTTTAAAATACAGTTCCTGGTGTAATACTGACCTCTAGTGGATTGTTCCAATTCCAAATGTATCTATCTGAACATCAGTATAAGAAACCAACTGGCTTCAAGTTTTCCCAAGGAATTCTGAATCAGCAACAAGCATATGTAACATCACACAGACGCCATGACTGAGGGAGGGATGAGCTCTTACAAGGAGAGGCGGTGGCCACAAGAGCCTGCACACAGCACCACTGTGTACTGTGCGATGTGAAGCTCATGCCTAGGGAGACTAGGACTATGACAACGACAGGTTTTATAAACCTACAACAGCACAATGTGAATGCAAACAAAAAATAAAATAGCTATCTACTCTATGACAATTGTACAATACCACTTGTCTTCGGAAACTAATTCTAAAAACCATATACCCCTGGGAATTAATTCTACAAATACGGTGCAAAGGACAGTTTTTAAACTTTGAAAAATAACGTTCTGTTTAAAAGTAAATTCTAAATAGACTTAAGCACATTTTAAAATGGTTACTTGCAAAGAAGCAAAAAAATACCTTTTTAGGAATAGATCGTATTTCAAGACACCAGGTGAGAATGAACTGAAGAGAACGCCCCTCAGGTACATGCTGGGGTAAGACAGCGCCTTTCTCAGGAAAAGACAGGAAAGAAAATCAGGATACAGAAAATAAAGAACAATCACAGCACTAATTCTGGACATAGGCTGAATGTGCCCCAGAACACAATGAACTGTCACCTTTACATCAAATGCCATCAAAATGTAATGACATGGCAAATCGGCAGTGTTCCAAAAAATACTATTCTCAGAACTTTATGTATAAACTCAAGATCAAGACTGCACACAAATAAGTTCGATGATTTAAAAAATAGCTTCTTTCAATTATAAAACAGCAAATATTTTTAAAAGCAATGTAAATGTTTACTTCTCGTCGCATTGAGATGTTTATCAAAGATTAGTTCAATTATCATTTTGTGGCCACTGTCCAATCAGTGTAAAAGCCACTACAGCTGCCTCCAATGCAGCCAACAGGAGAAATCAGAAGTGCCAGCCCGCAGTGTGTCTGTGTGCCCTGACAGGTGGCTGAGGCCCAGCACGGGCCCTGTCTCCGTGCTGCGTGTCAGCACCCTGCTGCGTGCCAGCACCCTGCTGCGTGCCAGCATGCTCGTCAGTGCAGGCACAGCTCTGAGCCGCACCTTTCTTCTTTGTGTCTGCCTTGATTTCCAGGAAAACCCGGTGCTCACGCTGGTCAGCAAGCTGCAGTCTTTGGAGAAGGCTGCGTACCTCGGAATCACTGTTCGGACAGATGACATTGAAAGCATCTCCAGGCTGATAGGAAAATCCTGTTGTCTAGAGAAGATCCAATATGAAAAAATATTCTGTATCAATACAGAATATACAATTTTAATATGGAAGTTTAAGCTGTGAGTTTTCATTGTAGACCATTTTCAGAGGGAAATGGAGGGCTAAATGGGATCTGAGTACTCCAATTCATTTATGGAATTGTCAAAGACACCCCTTACTGTACACAATCAATACATACCAATAAGCAATACTGGGCAGGCATCAGTACCTCAAACCTGTAATCCTAGCTACTTGGGAAGCTGAGATCTGAGGATCCAGGTTCTAAGCCAGCCCAGGCCGGGAAGTCCATGAGACTTTAATCTCCAAATAACCATCCCCCAAAACTGAAAAGCTGGAAGTAGAACTGTGGCGCAAGTGGTAGAGCACTAGCCTTGAACAAAATGAAAAAGCTCAGAGCTAGCACCCAGGTCCTGAGTTCCAGTTCCAGGACTGGCCCAAAATAGTAACAATAATAATACAGAAACTCAGAAACAAAAGAATCCTAATCACAAAAAGATAGTAACAAATGAGCCCAATTAACAGAATGAATAACTTTTTAATACTACTTTAGAAAAGAAACTTGGTAATTATGCCATGTTTTGCCTCTGTTACTACATCTTCACAGAACATAAAGCATCGCGTCCTTACTTTCCACAAAGCGAGGTCCATAATCTACGTAAGACCCATGTCAAAATTCTTTTTATAAAACATCCACACACATGCACCAAGGGAAGCTCATTAGGCCATCTGCACTGCTTTCCAATTCCCTTGTCCCTGCTTTGCTCCGTTCCGTGGGGGAAGAGGAGAGGAGAGAGGACCACCACTCACATCCCTGGCCTTCAAGGACAGGCTTGGCTCAGAGACCAGCCGACCTATGCTATGCTTTACAGGGTGAAGACCTGGAATATCAGGATAAAACCTGTTCTGGGGAACCCAGTGTACTCAACAGTACAGAAACAAAACCATCTAGTTTGGATGTCTGAGAGTCTTCTATTAGGATGCTAATAGAAACACTGAGATGACTTTAGTTTCTGAAAAACAGCCTGAAGAACCCTCATTACATAGTGCTGAGCAACTGGAGTGGGAAGAGGTTCTGAGCACTGACCAGCTAGGACTCTCAGTCAGCTTCTTACCCTGAGGGCAATGGGTCCCAGCAGGGGAGAGGGACAGAGACAGTGTGGAGCCCCCTGAAGTTGTAGGCAAATATCTCTACACAACCATTTGTCTTCCATTCTCCCAGAACCAGAAGCACTGTTCTGAGAAGTCAGTCCTCACCTGACTGGGTCTCAGCTCTGTTCTAACTAGCTGGTTAATCTCAGGAACAGCTCCTTTTGGTGGGCCAATCCCAGGCAAAATGCCTTTCTGGTACCATAATCCTTTTATGGTTTACAAGTAAGGCAGCAAACTAAGCTCTCTGCTGAGTCACTACCAGCCACTCCTCAACTTGGCCTTTACCTGGAGTGGAAAGGAAGGAGGGGTCACCTGAGAAAGCCCGAGGGACCAAGAACGGCGTGGTGTTCTGGCAGGAACCTCTTTGGCAGCCAGTTCCATGCAGGCTCGGTTCATGGGGACAATGTGACCACTGAGAAACGGTTACTTACTGAAATATCCAATTCCAGCAGGAGAGTGGTTTTTATGGCATCATCTGCAGTAAGCTGAATGGCTTTTGAGATTGGAACTTGAAAAACGGGATCCACGGAAGTCACAGATTCTTGGCTTTCCTCCTTGAGAAACAAAAGGGATTCAATATGAGCAAATGCAATGTCCAATCACACCAGTCCTTCAGTTAGCAATCGTGCACGCCCTGGCTACTACCTAATACTCATTTCTAAGGTAAAGGGTGCAACCTTGTAGATCTCACTTTTCAAAAGAACAGTTCATATATATTTAAACTCTTTGTCAAGACTTAGAACTTCTGAAAAACACAGAAAATATTAACATTTTCACATAAGGGCCTAGCCATCTTCCTAATATACTGAGTAGAGAGATAGAAGGCATGCAAAAAAATTGGGAAGGAGATTCTCAAGGAAAGGATCAGCACTTAAGGTAGAATGTTTCTGTCCAGAAAAGGTCACAGGAGGCCCTGGTACTGGGCAGCATTGGTCATATGGCTGGTGAGGCCTTAAAGTAATTATGACTTACAATTAGATTCTTACTATTTTTATTTATCAAGTTAAAGTACCTACACAGGACTAGTAGACTTTGCACTGGACAGCACAGCTCTTAGTTAACGAGACCTAATATCTTCCAAATGCCTTTTCTAACTTGATATTACTAAAAGTAGGAAACAATGATTAAGTGCTAATTAAATTTTCTCTTTAATTTGTGCTGGTCCTGGGCTTGCTCTCAGGGCCTGGGCACTGTTCTTGAGCTTTTTTTTTTTTTTTTTTAAATTCACAGTGTCACTTCTAGCTTGTCCGGTGGTTAATTAGTAATAAGAGTCTCATGGATTTTCCTGCCTACATTGGCTTTGAACCATGATCCTCAGATCTCGGCCTCCCAAGTAGCCACCAGCACTTAGCTAATTTCTAAGTTATTATGTGGGAAAGATGGGAGCCAGCCCAGGGCTGGCTGGTGCCTGAAGACGCTGTGTGTGTGTGTGTGTGTGTGTGTGTGTGTGTGTGTGTGTGTGTGTGTGTGTGTGTGTGTGTGTGTGTGTGTGTGTGTGTGTGTGTGTGTGTGTGTGTGTGTGTGTGTGTGTGTGTGTGTGTGTGTGTCGGGGGGGGGAAGGTGGGGGGCGAGGTCTCAGGTGTGACCCTCAGAACACTGATGTGAACAAGGTGCTGTGCATCAGCCCTGGCTGCCACCTGTGAGAGACTCTCATCAATCTCTGCTCACTGCGTGCCAGCCACGCCTCCCCTCACCCAATGTGGCCAGTCACTATGAGCCTTGACTCTCCAAAACTGAGGAAAAGTCTAAAGGAGCAAACTCCACAGGACTGGCGGAGCCTTTGCAGCTCCTCAGCATGCCAATTCTGCACTGGAGATCCCAGTCCCTGTGCGGCGCTGCTGCAGAGATGCTTTGAAAACGCCAGGGTGATTCCTGTCAATCCCAGCCATCTGGTAACGGCTGGTGCTACAATCATCTGCAAAAGATGCTAAAATGGCAGCATGGCGCTGGGCCACCCAGACTCAGTATTCTCTGTCGCAGCTGCGCCGGTGCAGAAGAAACCTCAGTCACATCTGCACACTCTAACCACCAGTCCAGACGCATGATTACTAAGCACCAGCATGTCTGCTCCCCAGCCTGATTAACATGTACTTACTGCTATTATCTCACTTAAGTGACTCATAATAAACACAAAGCACAAACACAGCAATTTGTAGTTATTTATGCATAAAAACATTATCTCAATGTTTCAAACATTAAAACAATAGGCTAAAATACAGCTATCATATTAGATGTTCACAAACAATTCTGATCATGGCTCCTAACCTGCCTGGACAGGTAGTCCGTGAGAATCTTAACCTCCAATTACACACCGGAAAGCCAGAAATGAAGCTGTGGCTTAAGTGGTAGAGTGCTAACTTGGAGCAAAAGAGCTCAGGGACAGCATCCTGGCCTCAAGTTCAAACCCCAGCACCATCAAAACAAACAAAAAAAATAAGAAATGGTGGTTGTCATATTAAAGGTGTTTTTAAAAACCACTTTATCTCATATTTAAAGATTAGATGCACTGGAAATTTATTTTACGTATGCTGAAGAAATTTTAGGGTACCTTTTATTGGTACTAGTAGGTAGAAATTAGCTATTACTCAACTCCCAACTCAATGCTCAAAAATGAAAGGTCTTAGCCTGCCCCAGCCCTGGAAAAAACACACACACACACACAAAAACAAAAGACCATTTAATATAGACAATAGATAGGTAAGAAACCAGCTAGAAAAACAAAATTTTCCCCATACTGCAGCATCCGAGGATGCCAAAGTCCACATAAAGTGTAGAGTATGCTGTAAGGAAGTTCTCAAAAGTTCCACTAAGGTGCACGCCTTGCTTCCCACAAAACTTACAAAGAAGTTCTGCAAAATAAGCCACTTACACTTCAAAGACAAGATGTGATACACTACATTATGCTTTGGGTAAAAAGCATTTTTGGTTTTATATATTTCATATAAATGTATTTAAACATTTATATTAATGTGTTTCTGTATAAATACATTTTATACAAGTATATTCCATTGTATAAATGTAGTTATACAATGAAATACATTTAAAATAAAGTAATTCTCTTATTACTTTTGTGATACTCGGAACTGTACCCAGGACAAATCTTACATACATTAGCAAGTACTCTTTATCAGTGGCCTACAGCCCAGGCCCATGAGGAACTTGGGGGAACAACATGTAAACATTAATGTTTCATGAATACCTTATTCACAGCCCACCTGTAACTTCATGCAGTACTTTTAATGCACCTGTAGCATGATTCAAATCTACCATATGGGATGCAGTATGAAAGTTTCCAATTATGGACTCATGCTAACAACACTCAAAGATGTTAATTTCATACCATTTTTCATTAGGGTGCTCAGTCTGTACTACAAGTCCCTTAATCCAAGAATGGACAAACACTTCTTGAAAGGCCAGAAAGCAAATGCCTAAAGTTTGGCAGGCCTCAACGGCAGCACCCTTCTGGCAACTGCTAGCAGAGCTCAACTTGTGCAGCAAAGTGTGTGTGGTTCTGTGCCCAGACCTAAAAACAGAGGCTATGGGTCACATTCACGCTGGGCAGGAGAGCTACAGCTTGTGGAACGATATCAAAAAAGCAAACACCCCAGGTTAAAGGGCACAAATAATACAAGGTGAATTGCTCACCTGACCCAGAGACTCCCGCAGATGCACCTGCAGATACTCTGGGGGTAAGGCAGGAATACTCAGAGAGGCTTGCGAGAGTGGAGGTACCGAGCACACAAGGGAAGGTTCCAACTCTTTGACTGAAGTACTGGAGTCATTTCTGTTCACTTCACCTTGCTCCAAAACCTCAGATTCCCTTCCTCTTGAGTCATCCAATCGCAGTAGCTCTATCTGTGACTCCATGTGTAACATCTCTGGCTTCAACAAAGTATTTGATGCCCTTGGAAGAGCGCCATTCATCTCCTGTCCTCCACTGGACTTAAAATGATTTGTGAGGGCAGTCCAGAGCCCAGCAATCCACGGTTCAACCACAAGTTCTAAACTGGTAGAAAAAGGGAAGAAGATATAAAGTTGTCTATCTGATCACAACAGAGGATAATAGGTGAGTCTACCCATCTGGCAGAATGCTAGATACAACCATAGAAACTATATTGTATAAAGAGTATCCCAAACATAATCAATACTCAGAAATATATACTTATATAACGGTTATATATAACATAAGCAAATATAAATGATTATAATAACTACTCAGAAGTTCTTTAAAAAGCACTCAGCTATCAAAAATATGAACATGTTCCCAGGTCAAGATATAGGAAATGAAGATACTGTAGTCATTAAGACAGAGGAATACAACTCCTCTTAATTTCCTAAAGTAATTGGTAGTTATAGTAAAAATAATTGTAATTGGTAAAAACAATTGGCAATCATTTCTTAAATAGTTCTTTTAAGTTAGAATTTCAAAGAGGCATGACAAAGGCTAAATAAATTGAGCAAATTTAGCCAAAATCCAAGGCTACTCCTATGTAGCAAGTATTGATTACATAATAAAGTACACCTTCTTTTATGCCTAACTTGATTGTGTTCATACTGATTAAAACAGCATCAGGACCCAACATGGAGTAATGCCAACTGCTTTCCACTCAATGAACATTTCTAATCTACCAGTTCTGAACAATTTTGTGGAGAAGGAGAATTTTCTGGGGGCTGACCTGAGGGAAACAAAGAAAGCTGGGTTAGCTTTCTTTTAGAAGTTGAACTAACCGTAAAGTTTAGTAGTCCACTTAGCACTAACAAAGCGCATCTCAACACTAACATTTCTCTTATTTCTGAACAGCAGTAAAATATTTTCCACAGAATAAGAAGGCTTATCAGAGCAATGGAAATGATGTTTTATCACTAAGTATTCAACAGTACACAGCTCACAGTTTAGGGTTTACCCTGAGGAATCTTACTGAAAGCAAGTTCATAAAATCACAGGCTCAGTAACAGTTACATATAATCATTACAGTTACACTCAGAACTCAGACATATTAAGCTGATAATATTCATAACTACAGAGAGAGCTGCTCAGCGAGGCTGGCTCATGAATGTAATCCTGGCTACTAGGGAGGCAAGCATTAGGGAGCACTGTGGATTGAGACAAGCCTGGGGAAAAAGTACCTAAGACTTCATCTCAACCTGTAAAAAAAAAAATTAGGGCTGGGCACTGGTGGCTCACACCTATAATCCTACTCAGGAGGCTGAGCTCTGAGGATCATGGTTCAAAGCCAGCCTGGGCAGAAAAGTCTGTCAGACTCTGATCTCTACTAAAACTACCAAAAAAGCTGGAAGCAGAGTTGTGATTCAAGTGGTAGAGTGCTGGCCCTGAGCAAAAGAAGCTTAGAGACAGTACCTAGACCCTGGATTCAAGCCCAGGATTGGTACAAAAAAGAAAACTAAACGTTATGCCTGCTGGGGACCCGCTATCCCGGCCATAGGTAAGAGGATCGCCATCCAGATTGGCCCCAGCATAACAATGCTCAAAAAATAACTAAACCAACAGGAACTGGGCATGGCTCAACTAGTGGCAGGCCTGCCTAGCCAGCACTCAAGTTCTGAGTTCAAATCTCAGGACTGACAAATGAATAAACAAGAGCAAATGTTCACTTAATATTTTACTGTATTACAGAATGGTTCTAAGGGGAAAACGTTCACTGTTCTTTTTTGTCTATTCCTGTAAGATTACACAGAAAATCTTGTTACTGACACTTCATAAGGAAGAAATTAAGGCCCAAAATGGGTTCAGTGAGAAAGTGGGGATCAAGGGTTTGAACCCAAGTGTTTACAGACCTGAGTCTGCATGCTTATCCCTCAGTGTGGGGCTACAGAAAGCAAGAATGTCTTCTAGAAAACACCTTGATTTTAGAAAAGAAACATTCAAGTAGTCAGGCTGAATTTTAAAAGGGGCAGAATACTAAAATACACATTTATGAATTTTAATACTTGGTCCAATAAACAGGCAGGAAAGGCAGAAGTATTTATAGATTTGCAAAATGTAGACAAAATGAACCTAACTTGTTAATATAGAAATTATATTAGCAAATAAACACAGTATATACGACTTAAATGTCTAATGCCAATTGGATTTGGTAAAAATAAATTGCAGCATAAAGGAACAAACTTAAAAGGTAACATGTAAAAAGTGTGGCTGATTGTGTCACTGTGAGGAATACCACGTGTGTTGCAGACCCAGTAAACACCCAGAGCATCCGAGCTCCAGAAAATGCTGGAAGGAATGGTGAGGGGAGCTGTCCATGGGAGCAGACAATGTACAGAGGACACTTGCTGGATTCATCATATTCATAAACAAAGACCACTCAGTAACACATGAGAGAAAATTGAGTTAATATATGTACCTAGTATAACAAACAAACAAAAACCATGCCTGTGTGTTATCTGGTTATAATAAAAACAGCTAAAAGTGTGTGCTGTTGTCTGACTATAATAAAAGTAAAGGCTAAGTGGCTGAATAAATGATATGAACACACTATAAGACCTTTGATTAAACACATTAAGATGACTTAAAAGGTTGTGCATGGGAGAAAAAACTGAGTTGTAAAATCAAGAATAAAAGAAACAAAAAAGGAAAAGCCTGGGTATTTGGCGATAGCCTATTGGTAGTAGGCTACTGCTGGACATGCTGACTCTTACAAAGATGCATACACTTTAGCTAAGGGAACTGCACTGGGATGCATTTCCTAACACATGTAGCACGCAGACACAACACACACACACACACAAATAGGTTACTCTGAGCTCTAAGGGACCTCTGTGGATCCTAGAGCTCTCAGAGCTAGAAATCTAATCTAACATGACTTCTAAGCTCAAAGTGTCATGTGGACATGGTTTATCACGTTTATACATAAGAGTTTATTGTTCTTACCCCACACAGTCATCTGCATGTCCAGTGTCATAGAAATGTCGGGCTCCAAGCTCCTGAAGTCGCTTATCAATTACTTTCCCTCCATTACAAAAGTATGTGTATTCGGAATCACCCAAACCTAGACCAAACAGATCCTTAGAGCATACTACACTTTAAATGTACAGACATTAAAAACACAAGAAATAATTAAAACAGTAATATTCTATACTCTTACAAAAAATACCATTTCACATGTTCATATTTTTCTTAATATTAAGTGGGGATGTTATGTTATCTTACAACACAAAAGTACCAGATATACTGGCACTATAAAACAAGACAAATATTCGTTGACAGCTGTTCAAAGAAATATACATACTTCAAGTTTTGTTTCCAAGAATCTGTAAAAGTACTGAAATTTCAAAAATGATCAGGCAGGTTTATGATACAATTCTGTACACTTTTCTGACCCTGAGCAGTGCACTGTCAACCACAACCCAAACCAAATGGCTTTGATTTTGCAAATAAAGTGTCACTGGAACACAGCCAGGTTTGTCTGCTTGAATATCACTATGACAGGTTTGAAGCTACAAGCAGAGTCTGGTCCTTTCCAGCAAGTATGACCCCTGACCTACAGCACAGGGCTCATGAGCACACACCCCCAGCTGCTATAAATGTTTGCCTTAGGTAAATTTTACATTGCTTCTACCTTTCATTTTAAGAAGAATGACTAACATTTCAAATGAGGCTGAAATTTTAAAATTAAAGGCTTGAAATTCTGTTTGATCGTCCCCATGTGAGATGGATGGACAGGATGACTCTGATAAGAAGCACTGGACATATAAATAGGAATGTTAAATTGTCACCACTGATACAATCAATTCAAGTTTAAAATGGAAAAAAAATCTAATAAAATTTGTTAATAAAAAAAATATATCCTCATGCTTTTTTCCAACTGAGAAATAGATGGATTCATATGTGAGCCCAACATTGACTAGAATATCAGCTCGAGAGGTTTCAGGATTTTCTTTACAATATTTAGAAAAATATTTTTTTTCAAAGTAATACCTGTTCATTTTTGAAAACACTAAAATGAGAAAAACTTCAGTTTAGGAAAACTATCACACTGTGAAATACTCTCTTGAACTTGTGCTATATACCAGATCATGGCCAGGATTCCAATTTCAACATCTAAGCAATTATTGATCATAAACATCCCCCTCTTCAGAAAAAAATCTCCGAAGATAAGTAATAAAACCACAAAGCCAGGCAAGAAGGGGCCCTCGACACCCTTTCCGGTGTCATCCTTTGCTTTTGATGGTCTTTCTAATCTTTTATCTTAATCTGTTTAAACTAAGCTCCACACAGCCCTAGGCCAGTTTTCTCAACCTGGAATACATTCTTAGAAGCGTTTAAAGCGTCACTTCCAGAGCCCTATCCCTGACATCACTGGTGATAAGCCAAGTGAAGGAATGGTTAGAACTCCCCAGATGTCTGAATATGCAAGCAGGGACCAAACACCACTAACCTAGCAGCACAGTCTTAAGACACAATTGCCTGGAATTTTCTGTGTGGTTTGCTGTGGCTTTAAACAAGGAATACCATGAGGGGCTGTTCTTTCAAGGGCTCTGTTTTGTTAGGGGTGAGGCCTGGACACTAATACTGTGAAAATTCTTTATGACTGGAACAATCTGGAAAGCCACGGAGAAGATGTGCAGAGCTAGGGGATGAGAAGCACTTGCCTCAGCACCTCAGGGAGAAAGGTCTAGCAGAGTATGGCTGGGAGGTAAAAACGGGGAAAACATATACATCTATATTTTTTACAGTTATAATATTTATGCAAATAAGACCCATATAATTCTACTTTATGGTTTTGAAAGATGTATTCAGATGCCAAGGTTTAAACCATTAATTAACATCATAAGGCAAGAGCAGAAAATACTGTTCATTACCCAATAATCCATACTGCAGGTGAGCAAAGAAGTCAGCGGGGAGTGTCTTGTCATGTATTTCTTTCACAAACTTCCGGGCTGTGTCAGGAGGATCCCCAGTGCCCGTGGTAGAGACAACCACCACCACAGGGGCAGTTTCCGTGTTCAGATCATACTGCAAAAAAACCCAGGCATCGAGTCAGGGATCAGATGCCATGTGTGTGCATGACCAAACAGCATGACAAAGCCATCAGCTTAGTTTACTCCATCTTCTACTTCCTCTTTATTTCTTTCCTTCCCAAGTTGCTGGAGATGCATGCTGGACTGATCAGCCCAATGAGCAGGTGTAGGATGTAATTCGGTGGAAATGTGCATCTGCTGATGTGGTTAACCACAGATGGGCACTGCACCCCAGGCTAACACCTAGTCCAGTCCTTCACTTCAGGAAACTCAGAGAAGAGAGACATTCACTCTGCTGCTGTGCTCTGTACCAAACATTACACAGGGGCTCTGGAAAGCGAGGCCAACAGCCCCTAGGCTAAAACAAGAAGCCAAGGACCTTGAGCTGGCACGGAAGAAAGGCAGCTACTGGGTAGCTGTGCCTCACTGAGCACAACTGTCTTTTCACAAGAAAATAAGAAGAGTGAGCGAAGAGATTCCTAGAGGGGAGGTAAGGGACATCCCACTGAAGATACAAACAACAATGGAAACATAGCAGCTCTAAAATCTTCGGCAAAGTTAAACACAGTCATTTATACTACATATGACACAAGAGCATAGAGACAGATAGGCATTTTCAAATGGGCAATTCAAAGTGCTGCCCTCAGCCTTGGCTGCTTGTCAATCACAGCTCCTCGTTGCCCCCAAGTTCTGGAGAGCTGAGCAGTCTATCATGTGTGTTTCCATCCTTAGAAACCAAGCTTCTAATAGAATACTTCACTCTCTTATGATCCCATGAACATTGCTGTCCATGAACACTCAGTGGCAGCAGGTGTAGCTTGATGGTAGGGTACCTGTTCAGCAGCCTCAAGGCCCTGGGTTCTATCCTTAGTGCCACAAAGAGTGAAATACAACGAACTCTTTGGACTCAAATTAGCTCATGCATCATTCACAGTAACAAATTCAGTTAGAGTCCGTCTGGTGGCACTGCAATGTCACTATCCAATGACAGAGCCTTCCCATAGCTGTACAGGGAAATGGCTTTCTAGGACTACATTACAGCCACATAGACAGCACTGCTTAAAGGAGCCAGCTGAGTGTCCTTCTGTGAGCTATGTTTCTAACTCTCCTGTGCTGCAGCACAGTCTCATCTTTTGAACCTGAATCATCAGAGATGATTGGGAACTTGAATGAGAAGCACTGAAGTGAAAGTGACTGTTACTGACTGGCATATCACCAGGATGTTAACACCTCAACTGTGAGGAACACTAGAATCTAGAGGCCTCAGACACAATGAAGAACACAGAACTGTTAGGTTTTACGTGCCCTCGAGGATGAAACTCTGCAGAGAACTAGGAAGCATGCAAACAAGCTGTGCCTATCTTAGTAGACAATCTTGTCTGCAGCTTAACACTACTACCCCTTAGCTTCTGTTCCACAGAACAATCTAGGTGGTCTCTCATTTGGAGGAATTCTAACATGAATCTCAAGGACATTCTTGTGTTGAGATGAATGAATGGAAAATCACGCATACAAACAGACACAACTCCACTGTTCTTACAGCCAACCTGTGAGAGAAACAAGGTGCAGCTTAACTGAAACTTCTTTCCGTTTCTGAAA
This sequence comes from Dipodomys merriami, assembly GCF_024711535.1. Lineage (NCBI taxonomy): Eukaryota > Metazoa > Chordata > Mammalia > Rodentia > Heteromyidae > Dipodomys > Dipodomys merriami. The sequence continues at coordinate 4,961,689 of NW_027204715.1, read as the reverse complement.
TACTTTAGCCTAATTCAAATATTTTTATAAACAAGAAAAAAAAAGCTGGAGAAATCTTACAAAACAGTTGCTAAAATACATCTCTGACTGTTGTCTTTCATTGCTGCTTTTTGTTGTTTAACAAACACCACTTCCCAACCCAACACTTAAAAGCCTAAAGCACAGCAACATCTGTAGGGATGACAGCTCTTACCTCGTCCGACTCACTAATACAGTGAAGATCAGCAGAAAATCCATGGGCTGCAGCTTGCTCGTGTATTTCTTCAGCTATAGCCTTTGCCTGTCCTTTCTGGGTGGCGTATAGTAACAAAAATCTTCTCATTATTTCAAGGCATAGACTGTGACTAACTGTAACAGTGACACAGAAAACAAGAAAATGGGTTATTTCTTAAGGAAGTAATAACAATACTGGCTTCATTTTTTTAAAACAATTCAATAATATCCACCAGAAATACAAGATAGCCTTCTTTAATTTTGCTTAACATTAATTTAAAATGAGCTTAAATAATTAATTCAAGTTAGAGAATGTAAGAGAATGGAAAGCAAATCCCATCCTCCAGAAATACCAATAGCAAACTGTCATTCAGAAGTGCATTCCTGTAATCTATCTATCCAAATGAACATAAGCAGGATCCAAACACCAGACAGCTTATTCCACAGGATCCCCCTTTTTTTTTTTTTTTGGTGGGTTGTGGGGCCTGAACTCTGGGCCTGGGCGCTGTCCCTCAGCTCTTCAGCTCAAGGCTGTGCGCTGTCCCTCAGCTCTTCAGCTCAAGGCTAGTGCTCTACCACTTGAGCCACAGAGCCACTTCAGGCTTTCTCTGCTTATGTGGTGCTAAGGAATCAAACAGGATCACTGCTGAAAGTCTTGGATACCTTGTTTCTTCTTTTTAAAAAAAGGCAAAAACAAAGAAAGTGCGCTAAAACTGTAGCATTAACTGGTACCTATTTGATCTTAATGCTAAAAGAAAAAATAACTAATCATAGTGCTAAAGTTAATCACAATGCAACTCTTCCTTACAACTTACTATCAAATGTGTACCATGGATGCACACATGGAAACAAAGTATCTCCAGCTCAAACTCTGATTGCAGAGTTTGGGTGGATTTTTGTTCATCCCCATTCTGTGGGTAATTTCAGGGAACATTTTAGAGTGAATCTCGAACCAAAGTCTTAACTGTTGGGTGCATGAACCACCTAGTTTTATGCTCTTCTTATCTAAATACAAAGTGACACACACCCCTACCTGAGATCACACTCAGTTCGTGAGCACAAGTCCTCGTGATCATGATCAGTGTCACCCTTTCCCATCATCTGTCTCCTCGCAGGACCCACACGCACTCGACGCGCGAGGCTGGAAGGGGCCAACATCCCGGATCCGGAGGAACCCGCATCCTGGGGAACCCGGACGGCAGGCGCCGCGGGAGGAGGCCCGGCCAGGCCCCTGGCGGGCAGGCCCCGCCCCTGTCGGCCCCGCCCCCTGCCAGCCCCGCCCCCGGACAGGCCCGCGGGCCTCGGCGCCTCCCGGTGCACAACGATCGTGAGGGCCGGTACAGCGCTCCCCAGACCCTGGGCAAGCCTCGCCGCCAATGCCCACCACGCGCAAATCAGCTCCCGCACCGATCCGGTCCGCTTCTCCGTCAGGCTTGATCCGGGACCGCCGCACCGTCCTCTCCTACCCGAGCGGCGTGGTCCGGTTCTCTCCCAAACTACTCCAAGTCCGATCAAGCAGCCCACGCGCAGTCACGAAACACGCTTGCGCGGCACTTATAACCAATAAGGAGCGCCGAAGGAAACCTGGACCAATCACGGAGCGCCGGATATGGGCGGTACCTGGGCGTGTCCCTGGAGCCGAGCTGCTCCTGATTGGTCAGTATTCTACCTTTCCTACCCACCCCCCCACTACGGAAGCTCCCGAGGCTCAGTAACCTGCGCTTTGGACCGGGCGTCTCGCGTGCGCAGCGCGGTAAGTTCGCCCGGGCTTTCCTCGCTGACCCGCGCGCCTCCGGGGCCGGCGGGCGGCCCGGTTGCGGGGACCGTGGGGGGCGGCCGGGGGAGGGGCGCGGGCCGGGCCGGGGTCGCAGGCCCGTGGAGCTCCTTCATTCCCAGAGGACGCGGCCCCGGGGTCTCGCACACCGGGGTCCCAAGTCCCCCGCGGGCCGCCGGCCGCGGGCGTCCCGCCTCCGCGCCCAGGCTCGGGGGCTGCGCGTGTTCGCGCGGCTCCTTTCCCCCACGGGCCACGGGGGACCTCGTCCTTCCTAAGCCGAGCCTCCCCGACCGGCCGACCTCCTGCCGGCCTCGCCCTTCCCGGGGAATGAAACACTGCGGGAAAGTTCTAGTCTCGAGATCACAGGATGGAAAAGCAAAGCTCGGGGCGCCGCCCAGGAGCCGCGTTCAAGCCCGGGACCTCCTCGGCCGGGGGTGGGGAGCGAGCCTGCCGGCCTGGTCTCCGCCCTGCCTCTGGACGCAGTTCCTCCTCGCCTGAGTCCCTCTTTGCCGTAAACGGGACCGGGGAGCCGCGGTGTTTTCACGGAGCCCCTGGGCGAGGACCCCGGCGCGACCCGCTGGGGATCTTCGGAGTGGGAGGTGGGGACCGGTTGGCGGGAAAAGTTGTATTGATCCTTGCGGGTACAAGTACGTCCTGTCTCTGTTGTCTTTTACCACGAGGTGTTTTTTTTTTTCTTTTTCTTTTATCGGTGAATCTAGAAGAGTCGAGGATCTGACGATGGCATGGCTTTGATCGCTCTACGCAGGAGCTTTCCTCCTCCGTCTAGTTTTCGGGGCTCTGGAGCTCTGGCTGCTGCTGCTGCGAGGAACCACCAGCCGGCAAATCCTGGCCCTGCGGTCCCCCTGGATTCCCGGCATCTTTGGCTCTGCTCGCTACTACAACCTGGGCCTTCCAGGGTCCGGTTCCATCATGCTCTCTGTAAGAAATTCCATTCGGAAAATGGCAAGGACCTGCAGCCCGCTGGCGAGCGGGTGCTCTCGCCGGTGCGCTACTGGGACGCGCTGAAACGGGATCTTAAAAAGGAGAACGAAAAGGCATTCTGCAGGAGACTGAACAGCTGCACCTCCTCAGAAGAGCTGTTAGGCGTCGTGAACGCACTGGAAACACTGCCCGACACTCTGGCCGCTGCAGCTTTGCAGCGCATTTGTGAAGTGGAAAAAAGGCCAAGTGATCAAAGGCTGCCCAAAGAAATCCTAGAGCATAGTGCCTTCCAAGCTCTGTGCTTCCGGTTTGAGCGAGCACCCTCGGACCTGTCCAACGCAGCCTTGGTGACTGGCCTGCGAGCGCTCATTCTGCTGCACGTAGATCCTCAGAGTCGCCTCATAATAAATTTGGTGGCAGAATGCCACAATCGTCTCAGAAGAGGTGGCCTGGAAAGCCACAATCTTTGTATTCTTGGAGAAAGTTTGATTAGACTACAAGGTGCAGCTTGCATGATGCTTGAACTGATTTTATGCCAACTGCAGGGGGAAAAATTGGAAACATTTACTCCAGAGGATACTGTGGCCATCTACAGAATACTGCAGGCATGTCCTGAAAAAGCAGACCAACATCAAACATTTTTAAATGCAATAAACAACTTTGCTCCTTCCATAGTTTCCCATCTGAGTCCTAAATCAATCAGTCAAATACTCACTGCGCTCGTAGTTCTTGATCAAACACAGGCAATGCCTCTGGTTATAAAACTGGGCAAATCTGTTGTTCGGTACATTCCGTATTTCACAAATGAAGAGCTCAGAAAGGTCTTGGAGGCCTTCATATACTTTGGACACTATGACAGGTTTTTTATGAGAGCCCTAGAGCAACACATAGCTTCGCTCTGCCTCACGCTGGATCCTGCGGTCACCAGCACAGTGATGGAATACTGCAGTATAAAACTGATTCTTTCAAAACCTATTCTCAATGCAGTGGCAGAAAGTTTTGTTTGCCAGTCAGAGAAATTTTCACCTATTCAGATTGCTGAACTAATTGAACCATTTGGAAAACTCAATTATCTGCCGCCAAACGCCACTGCTTTATTTACAAAGCTGGAAAATGTGCTGTCCACTCATTTCAGTTCTTTTCCACCCAAAACACTGTTGAGACTTCTGCACTCGTGTTCTCTCATAGAATGCCATCCAGTCAACTTCTTGGCCCGACTTTTCAGCCCCATTTTTCTTCAACAGCTCCAAGGTAAGTTGATTATGACTTGACCACTGGAAAAAAGATTTCACCTTTTTTGTTTTTTGAACGTGGGATGTTTTCAGTCATAGGTCTCATTTATGTTGAGTGATGATCTGCCTTTAGTTTTTCTTCTGGAATGATTGGCAATCATAAGTGATTGGTGCTAGGATAAGGGCATCGAGAGGATTCTGGGACATTGGATGCAAGGAGGAAACCAAACTGGAGCCCTAGCAGAGATAGATGGCATTCCCGTGGTGCACGGTGCTTCTGGTGGGAAGAACCAGCATGATGGACAGAGCCTCTGACCAGTGAGCAACTGTAATCTGTTTATTTTCTTTTTTAGTATATTTTTACTTATTTTCTACTTATTTTACTTATTTTCTTATGTGGTTGTTCAAGGGGTTTGAATTCAACTTGGCAGTGTGCGAGTACAATGCATCTTGATTAGTGTCACCCCTTTCATCATTCGCCCCAACTATCACCATTTTAAAAGAGGTGTGTGGTTCATTTTGTTCAAGGCCACCAGATGTGATCAACTCCAGAGTTAACATCATCACTTTTCATATATATTTTGTGACTGGGAGCTTGAATTTTGGGAAGTCGGTCAGTGAAGAAGATGCAGGGTTCTAACATGGGTGTTTCCGGTATCACGGAAGAGGCCTGTTGCCTGGGGGAATATGTTGCCATGCGTCGTGCTGCTGTTCCCTCTGTCCTTCTGCTTGATCGGACTGAGCAGTGGCAGGTGCTTTGTCTTTCAGGTGGACAATTGTACCTGGACAGATTGAGTCTGGCCCGGCTGACCCAGCTTTTCATGACCTCCGTCCTAGAGTGCCCTTTCTATAAGGTAGAAAACAGGAGCCCCAGTGGTGTGGCTTTTTTTCCCTAGGGTGGGGAGGAGTGTGGCTTGGCTGGTTTTCTTTTGTTCTTGAAATTCTTCATTTCTTTCACTTTTGATCTGGCTAAGTGATCTTCTCACAAGACAGAACTTTCTCATTTACTTGGAGTCAGTTGTCTCTACACAGCCTTTTCTTTGATAATAGTCGCATTTCTGTGTTCTTCTGGAAAGATCCATTTTGTTCATCAACTACCACGTTGCATGTGAGTGCCACGTTCCCAGATCCTCTGAGGAGTTCAAAGGCCTGAGCACTTCCCGTAGCCATTCGTTACCAAAGCATGACTCTCCATTCCAAACACATCCTACATGGTTTCTGAGTGCATTTTTGAATCCAAGCCAGAGTTTTGACTTTTCTCGGGCAGCTTAGTGTAGGTAGAGTTTGCTCTTCCTTATAGCACTGTAAAGACTTGTCCTTATAGCCGCACACGCCTTGTTGAGCTTGAGATGTCGCTGCCGAGGCTCAGCATCCCCTGTCTGTCCTCCATCCTCTCCTGAGCACAGAGAGGGGCTCTGTGATTGGGAAGAGGGTCTAAGACTGGAGAGACACCACTGTTGTCTCCGAGCGAGCAATTCTCAGGTGTACCCAGATACACAAACACTCTCTACTTGTTCGCTTGGAGTGGAACAGGTGATTATGTAAAAGTACTATGTTTTAAGTTACTCTTGTTGATGACATATTGGAAGTTTTAGTTTTTCTAGTGAGCTCTGCCTTTGTGTCCTCTGGGTTTTTCTGTCACCACCATTTAGGCTATTCAACACTGGAGGAAATCTTTCAGGTATTTTAAAACAAAATTATGTGCATCTTGTTCATGTTGTTCTTAAATAAATGCATAGTTGGCCATTCCACAGTATATATCAACATGCATTATCTCAGAGTTTGTTTTTCTTTTCATGGTGAACACACTCAGAATCTATCTTGCACCAATTTTCAAGAACAGAATGAATTAACTATAGAACTTGTCTTATGCCACCCAGGATTTGTTTTACGCTGTGATGGATGTTAATTGAACTTGGCTGTTTTCCAGTTAAAAGACCAGTTTGCTAGCACTGTTTATTTCATCACTACCTTTTCTAAATTGAAATGCCATATTTATCCCATTTTTTCACTCTTAAGAATTTTGGTGGAGAATAATTAAGGCCCTTGAAGCAATTATAAGAATTCAGTTTTGGACAATGCTGTGTTCTCTTCCTCTCCTCTGTCTTTAACTCCCTTCTTTCTCTCTCTGTGTATGGAGACTACTTTTCAAACATGTTTACAAGATATTTTTGAACTATAACTATCTTATGCACTGTCATATTGGGAAAAGTACTTGCCCATAGCTATAGAGAGTGGTTTTGCTTGTAAAGTAAGCTTGTGCCAGATGTTTTTTACCCATGTAACCTTCAGTTCTTTATTTCAATCTTATTTTTCATGTTTTCATGTATGAATTTTAGGGTCCGAAACTTCTTCCTAGGTATCAAGTGAAATCATTTTTAACTCCCTGCTGCTCCCTGGAGACCCCGATGGATTTTCCTCTTTATAAGTCCGTGATGATGGGACTGATTGACCTTTTAGGGTCAAGATTGTATTTCGCTTCAAAAGTGTTGACACCTTACTGTTACACCATAGGTAAGTTGAGTGGGAATTTTGTTTTGATCTGAAGAGTTGTGGCTTCTTTTGGTGACCTACAGGACTTAGTAGCCAGTGGTCTCTGAAAATGCAAAATGGATCTTCCCTTACCTTAAGACAAGCTGAAGCAGTGGTGAATGGCAGAGTTATCGTGGCAAGACTGTATCATTTTAAGTCTCGTTTATGTAGCTGATGTGGGTAGAATATTTTAACCTTTTTCTGTTTGCCTCTTCATCTCAAAATAAAAAGCGGTGACGTCCCGGGTCTTGCTGAAGGATGGGGTGAAATCTGACACTTGGAGCATGGCCAGCACTGCTCCGTCATCATTCGCTGCCGTTAGAGTTAAGACCTGGATTGTCAGGATTCAGGAGCCATCACTAAGGGGCTCTTTAAACAGAAAGTTAAAAATTGGAAGTTCAGCTCCTCGTGTGCACGAGCCCCATTTCTGGTATGCAGTGGCCACACGTGGCTGGTGCCTGCTGGGCTGGAGGCCTGGGTATCACCATCTCCGGGCACAGGCTGTCCATTGGGCAGCACTTGCTGGAGTCCAAGTCCATCTGCCTTTCCTGTTCTTCACAGTCGAGTCAAAGAATCACTTCATTAAGGACAGCAGTTCACAGGCTTCATGTGACGGCATCTAACTCTTCTCCTTAATGGGCTCTTTCTACAGAAGGAATGGCAGTACATGAGCCGAAGCGTGGTGGGGTGGGGTTGGGGGGGCGGCTGGAGGCACTCATATCGGGGTGTGGGACGAGGCGTCATATGCTGGAGCTGAAAGTGTTCAGTCGCCTGAGAGCTTGCCTCCCTCTGACACTGGGCCTGGGCATGGAGGAAGGCAAGGTGTAGGTGGTTCTCGTCCTACCTAAGATTGCTTGGGACCCCACTTTGCGCAACTGAGCCTGGACTGATGGCTGACTCGCTTGATGCCAGCACCTGTGAAGGTGGACCCCTCGCTGTTGTTTGTGGCGGTTACTTTGCAGCCTCAGCCCATTGCTGCGATGCAGGGTGGAAGGAGTGCAGCCAGGACAAGGGATGCGGGAGGTGGTGTTTGTGGCCTGGTACTCAAGGCATTGCTCCTTCTCTCTCACCAGATGTTGAAATTAAGTTAGATGAGGAAGGATTTGCGTTGCCGTTCACAGCTGATGAGGAGGTCCATAAAAGGTAAGAACTTGGCAAAGAATAAACTGACATTTTTATTCTTGAAAAGTTGAAAGCAAAAAAGACATGATTCTAGAAAATTAGAACGCTGCTTCTTGCACATTATATTTGTAAAGTCCTCGAGTGTTTTATAGACTTAAGATAGTAGCATTAAATGATTTTCAACACATTAAAGGGCAGTCTGCGGTTTGTTTTAAATAGTGTTGGCACACAGGAATACACTTTTTGTCAGACATGTTTCTTCCTTGCGCTTCCTCAGGGTAGCACTGTGCATTGATGGTCCAAAAAGATTTTGCTCTGACAGCAAACACCTACTAGGAAAAGAAGCGATTAAGCAGAGACACCTACAGTTACTTGGCTACCAAGTTGTTCAGGTATGATGTTGCCTTTTTTCTCCAAAAAAGTCTTAATTCACATTTGCTTTTTCTAGTTTACCAGTAAGTACTCCAAGTTATAATAAAATCTTAAAAGAGCTGATTTGAGCAAATGGCAGTTTGTGCATCAGGCAATGCAAAATAAGAGTCTTTGCCCCCCTTCCTCCCCCCAAGCAAATAGAAGGGCAGGACAAAGACAGTCAAGCAGAGTTGGTTACTGTCACCTTACTTGATAAGTCTTGATGGAGAGTCCTTGGTTTTATAATGAACAAAGTTCTACTGATTGGTCATATCTGAGTTGTGTTTCTCTCACAAGAAAAGGCCCAAGTGAGTTGTCAGTTAGGTTTGCATCTAAGCATGTTCAAGTTGTTTTCAACACCTCGCTGGCGTTGTCTGCCTACTCGAGGGCTTCGCAGCTCCATGCTCTGCTGTCTTCTGCCTCCACCCCCAGCTCTCCACTGTCCCATTCCCTTCATTCTCACCCCTCCTCCCTCCTCTCTCCCTTCCCCTCCGACTCTCCCCTTTCTTATTCCTCTCTACTCCGCCCTTCCCATCTCTCGCTTCCCTCCCCCTTTCTCTCTCCCTCCTTGCTGTGTCTGCCCCGCTGTTTTTCCATCCCCTGAGTATCTGCATCATGGTGACCCTTCACCTGCCAGCTCAAGTTCCCTGTCAGTAGGGAATCGCCAAGTTCTGGTTGTAGTTACTGCATATCGGACTCACAGCTGGTTAAGAAGGGGTGCAGTCCACCCTAACTGGGAAATCCACTCACCTATGGGGCGAGCCCTGTTCTAGGAGGCCAAAGCCAGATGTGACCTCTGCCCTCCTCGGCCTCCTCTGTGCTGGGAGGGGTGTGAGGAATTAGGTGGGGCGCTCCGGAGCACCGGGGGCTGTGGCGGTGGAGGCTGTGATGGGTTTTCTCTTCTCCCTTTGCAGATCCCGTGCCATGACATGGAGATGCTGAAGTCCAGACTGGAGGTGGTGGAATATTTACAAAGGAAAATATTTGCCCAAAATTCTGCTATTAAGTGGTAACAGGAAGGACTCAGAGTGAAAGAATTTGTGGGGTTTTTGTTGTTTGTTTTTGTGCTGGTCCTGGGGCTTGAACTCAGGTCTTGGGTGCTTTCCTTGACACTGTACCACTTGAGCCACAGCTCCATTTCCAGCTTTTTGCTGATTAGTTGGAGAGAAGAGTTTCATGGACTTTGCTGCCTGGGCAGGCTTTGAACTGCAATCCTCAGATCTTAGTCTTCTGCATAGCTAGGATTACGGACGTGAGCCACGGGCACCAACTTTCTCTTTGTTTTGTATTAAGGTTTGACCTGAAGCTTCATGCTTGCTAGGCAGGCATTCTATCATTGGCCTGTAAATGCTCACGTAAGGCCTTTGTTCTCCTACCTCTGCCTTCTATGCAGCTGGGATTACAGGCATTTGCTGTCATGCCCAGGTTGCTCTTTTAAATATAGTCTCCTTTTTGCCCAGCCTGACTCAAACTGTCATCCACTTCCTCTGCCTCTCATGAGAATACAGATATGAGCCACTCTGCCCAGCCCAAAGAACTTGTGTCTTTAAAAGACATGGTTTAATGGTGAATTAGCCTCGTTATAGAGTATGTAGAGACCGCTGATCTGATCTTATAGCATGTATACATTTACTAGGGGCAGATATAAAATTCTATTTTAATGTGAGTATCATGGATACTTTTTGCACATCAAACAAATGGATCGAGTATATAATAAAGAAATGTAATAAATCTGAGACCTGTGTTTTCTAATAAATATAAGGAAAATATTTCTTCATTTCTTCTATTTTTAGTTGGTAGATAAGGAGAAAGAATAATGGAAAGTAGATTCTATGGTTCTTTATAAAGAGATAATCATGTGGGAATAACAAGATATATTAATATAGGAACTGTGGGTTTTTTATTTGGTTTTTGTTTCTTGGTAAAGGCATGAAGAAATCAAGCTAGTTCCTTTAGGCTGGGGTTTCTAGAGGTGTATGGAGGAAGCATATAAACTCAATGAATTACAGGTTAGTGCATTCAGATTCAGCATTGTTCCATTTCATCTGGTTAAAGGTACAGAGAATGAGGACCAAGGCAGACTGGTAGAGAGAGCTCGATCTCTTCCCCCCCCATGCTCTGACTTAGAGATTGCGTCCATTGTGCAGATGACTGGGCTGGCTCAGATGACTTAATTCATCATAGTGGTGAACGTGCGACTTGAATTTGACCCTGAGAAGCCACAGCATCTTGTAGCCAAGCATCTCAGCGCAGGAATCCTGTGGCCTGGGTGGGCTGACCGTGGGCTTGTGCGGCAGCCTCTCGCAGCAGCTCCCACACAATAGCAAGTTTGTGTCTCAGGCCGCTGGGGCTACTGTCAAGGTGTTGGCCCGGCGCCCTGGACGGCTCTCGGCCATCACCACTGCCCGCTTCTGGCTTCTCGTGGCCTGGGGGTGGGAGTGTCACTAACCAGTCTCCATCTTTCCGTGGCCAGCTTCCTTTTCTGTGTGCATGTCCCTTCTTCTGTGGCATCCTTTGTGTCTGTCCTTCACATGGAGTCCCGGTCACATACTGTTCTTCAGTGTCTGTCTTCTTCCCATGCTATTCTAGTGTTTTTTTTTCCACATCCTCTTATGGAGATGCCAGCCATGTTGGATGAAGGCTCCCCTTCAGACTCTCAAGTTGATTAGTTAAATCTGCAAAGCCTCTGTGTTCCAATCAGATCCCAGTCACACACCAGGGACTAGACCATCGAGCCTGTAATGGGTGGGCATGGATAAAGCACCCAGAGACGAACCTTGCATAGGGAAGAAGGGCGCACAGCATTTGAGTGTTTGTCCATCACGCTTTGCTGTTGGTGACTTCACTGTGACGAGCCGTCGGTGGGGTGGGGACCATACGCTGTCACCTGAAGGAGCGGTATACCTTGGTTAGAGCGAGCAAAGGCGGATGTGGACAGAAGGTGCCATGGACTCTACATGTCCATCTTCCTGGGTGACCTCGACAGTCACTCAGTGTTGGGCTTGATCCTCACATCTCTCTGAAATCTGGGAAATTAGTTGAGTCACATTCTTTCACAGCAATTAGGCTCTACAAAGTTGACGTCTGTCTGAACACCAGCTCTTCTCTGGATTGTGCCAAGCCTCAAAGTCCTCTTACCCTCCCTTGCTGCTGAAATCTCATGCCATCTGCTGTCTTCCGTGGGTGCTAGTTTCCTTTTGCACCCTGACCCTGCCTGCTATATTCTTGAACTGTTGATCTTTCCCACAGTCAGCTCATCTTTGCTGTGAAACAACCCTGTGCAGGTTAGCAGCCTACAGTTTAGACACAAACCTAACTCTAGCCCCGAGATCCATTACACAAACCTGGAGGAAAAGACTCCCTGGAACATTTGCACTTGTGCTGTTATGAAAGCGCTGCTTCATGACTTGTTTTCCCTGATGGTTATCAGAAGCAAACATTTTTCCTTCCTTTTTTTGTTTGATAGTATCACAGTTTAAACTCAGCCTTATGCGGGCATTCTACCACTTGAGCCACATCCCTAGCACCTTTTGCGTGTAGTTATTTTTCTGATGGGGGGGTCTTGTGTTTTTCCCTAGTCTGCCATGGACTACCATCCTCCTATTTACACCTCCCATGAAGCGGGATGCCACTGTCCCCTGCCCACTTCATTCACTAGACACAAGAGAGCTTCAATCGTGGTGAGAAGGTGATGACTCGATGCCCACCAGCATCTGGAGGTCCTGAGAGGTCCTGAGAGAAGAGCTCTGGAGCGATTGGGAAGTGGAGCTCTGGAAGGCAGAGGGCTGATCCAGCAGCAGTGCCATGCCACCGCCGTGCCCAGTGGAAGGCAGGCCCCAGGAGGGAGGCGGGCTTTGATTCTGGCACCCTTTCAAACAGTTTTCCATCCTGGAAATGCACATATATGTATTATAAAAATAATTCATCCCAAAGGGTATAGGATTTCTGGTTTCACCAGTAAGAGTGAATTGTCAAGCTGTCCAATTTAGAAAGAAAGCCATCATGAAAACACCGAGTCTTCATGATTAATGTCTGGGCTTGGACCAGCACAGGCATCTACTCTGGTAGTTCTTAGTACCAAATAGCTGACGCTTAGGAATCAGCCATCATCCAATGAATTTGAAAATTCTACAAAATCTCTTAAAGCAGTGGTATTATTCCAACCAGCCACTAGAGGGCAGCAAGGTTTGCAACATTGATAGGACTGAGGATCTAAACACTACCTCCTAGAAGAGAGTGCAGTGTGTGTGTGTGTGTGTACACGTGTGCGCTGCGTGTGGACACGTGAGTGGGGGCTCAGGGGTTGTGGGCAGCTTCATGACAGTTGTGTCGCAACCAACAGGCAGTTTTTCTTATCTTCCTTTTGAGTGAACCAGGCCTAGACAAGAGAAGAGTCACGCTGTGCTGGAATGAAGAGGGATCTGTTGGAGACGGTGTTATTTGGTAAATACCATTCGTGTAGAAGAAAGACTAGGAGCAGAGTTCATTCTATTGTGAGTGTATTTGAGCAAAACAGCGAGCATCCAATTCTCTCTCAAAACAAGGTAGAGGTACTAGGAGACTGCACATAGGAAGGATCATGGCTCCGAGGTGGTAACTAGGTAAATTAGCATCTCAAGGCTGACAGTCTCCCCAGCTGGACATCGAGATCCACTGCGAGGTTATGTGGTGTAGTAAATGAGACAGGCCACGTGAGTGGGTTAGCCCCGTACCTGGGTAGTGGTGAATTCACAGGGAACCCTGGTCACACTGCTGTGTGGCATGCTTATGATTCTCAGGAGCCTGGGAAGTGGTGAGTTCACAGGGAACCCTGGTCACACTGCTGTGTGGCATGCTTACAATTTTCGGGAGGGTGGAGAGGAACCACTCACTCTGCTCAGTCTACCCCTGGGACCCCTGGAGTGTGTGACAGCTGCCTTAATGGTGAGCGTTGAGGACGGGGTGCCAAGAACGTTGTTCAAACTGGGGCTGGGAAGGTGGCTCAGTGGTAGATTGCTTGCCTTGCATGCATGAGGCCCTGGGTTTGATTCCTCAGCACCACATAAGCAAAAAGAAAAAAGCCGGAAGTGGCGCTGTGGCTCAAGTGGTAGAGCGCTAGCCTTGAGCTGAAGAGCTGAGGGACAGCGCCCAGGCCCAGAGTTCAGGCCCCACGACTGGACCCCCCTCCAAAAAAAAAAGAAAGTTGTTCAAACTCAGGTGAAATAGGACAGACCCCAGGCTCTACACCCCAGGAGGGGTGAGGAGGACTCCTACCTAGCAGCAGCCTGGGTGCCCGGCCCCACTGCAGAGCCTCAGGTGATCAGGTAATCAGGTGAGGGCATGCCTGACAAAGACCTTGCCCTGATGGTAGGCCGAGGATTTGCTTCTGCTTCTCAGGGAGGGGACCAGTGCGGTCCAGCATGCTGAGCCCACGGTTGGTGGGTTGGATATTGGGTTGCCTATCCCTTTCTTGAGCTGCTTGACTGCCCTCCTTCAAGCTTTGTGGTACGAGTCAGAAAACCAAACACTTTGTTGTTGTTCTTTGGCTATGGGGCTCCATCAGGAGGAATTTTGTCTTTATAGATTTGAACAAAAATCTCCACGACTCCCAGGGTCTCTGGCATGTAACGCAGTTTGTGGGTTGAACTGATATTTTGGGCTCCGATGTTTGCAAGAAATAGTATCTCTTAATAATCCTACGGTTTTTAACTTTTGTTATGGAAATTTTTGAGTACATGTAAGAGTTGAAACAAAAAGCTGTATAATAGATCCCCATGAACTGCTCCTCCCCCGTATTTGGCATGAAAAATTACCATAATTTTCCAATCACATTTCATCCGTCTTTCCCCTTTTTCTTTTTTTAAGCTGGACCATTTCTGGAGAAATCCGAACTATTATTTCATTTTGTCCTAAATAAGATACTTCAATGTGCCTTTATGACCATTTTTCCTAACCACCCATTATTGCAACAAACACAATTAATAAATACTCCCTTATCGTTTAATATCTGGAGTAGAACTACATTCCAAGTGTCTTGTGTGCTCTCAAAAATAATCTGAACCAGGAAACAAAGCTTACATCATGATTTTAGCTCTTACATCACTCTTGCTGCATAGCTTCCATGCTGGTAAATTGTTGTGGAAATTAGATGTTGATCTGCTGAGGATTCTTACATGGTTTGCTGTTCTCTGACCTATTCCCAGGTCTGCTGTATCTCCTAGTGAGGTTAACGCTCCATCCAGAAACTTCCTTAAGTCCAGCTAGGTTTTCTTTCTCTTTTCTTCCTCCCTCCTCTTCTCTCCTCCCCATTCCTCTCCTCTTCATCCTCCCCGCACCTGCACCCTCCCTCCTTCTTTTTCTTTATTCTTAGTATCTTTGCTGTATAGTCCAGGCTTATCTTGAGCTTATGATCTTCCTACCCCAGCCTCCTGAATATTGGATTATGGGTGTGAGTTACCACCAGTCAGCTTCTGTTTCCTAAGCAAAAATGCATCATCAGAGGTGTGTTGTATTTTCCTTCCTGTTCTCTTTTCTTGGTGTTGTTCAGACTAGTATGAAAGTTCCTCTGGACGGGCCTCCTGAATCCACCCTGCACCGTGCATCTACGCAGATTCCTGCAGCGATTGTTTTTGTTCCCCGCCCTCGCCAGTAGATTTAGCATCTGTTGATTGTAACCTGGATCTGTCATTTCAGTAGGTGTAAAAAAAACAATTTAAAAACTGAAGTGATTTCCTAACTCTATCATCCCTTCGACTTTTTATCCTTTTGTCTATAAAGGAAAAAAATTCTCACCCACTCATGTGCCCTAAAATCAAGTTTATACAGAAATAAAAGAATGTAGAATGAATGTTTTTCTTATTTCAGTAATAAGGGTTGGTGAACCAGAGGATTTGGTTTGCTTGTTTTAGGATAATGAGGAGCTCATGAACTTTGATATGATGTGCTGTGATGTTTACTATTACTGTTACTGCTATTCGGTGGTGGTATGAGCAGTGCAGTGCGTCTTGATCAGTGTCACCTTTCCGTAGTCCTCCCCGTCTTTTCTCATCCTGTCTCTACCTCGTTACACAGTTCGGTTTTTACACATGTACCGTACACAGAATGACAGCATCTGCCCACCCTTCCCCACTCCTTTTGTGTTTTGATCACTGAAATTGTCCCATTTTAGACCTGTGGGATACCGTCACCCCTCTGTCTTCTTGACGCGGTGGGATGTCCCTGTCTGGCCCCGGGTCGAGGCTCTCCGAGGAGCCGGGCGCTGCAGGGTGGTAGGGACACTGTGCTCATTGCTAACGTGGCCACTGTTCAGAGGTTTGGCCCCATGTGGAATCATATGAAGTCACAGCTACTGTTACTGTAAAATGAGCCAAAATCAAGTGGTCATTTGAAAGTCTCCGTTTGTACGTCTGGTGCTGAAAGGTACTGACCACCTAGACTTGGTCAGCGGGTGGGCCGGCCTGCTGGACTCCAGTGAGTGCCTCCACCTCCACTGCTCATCTGAGGAAGGAGTGGCGGTGTGGCAGAAGCTTGTGGAGCTGACCCCAGCTCCGTCCCCCGCCCCGTGGAGCTGACCCCAGCTCCGTCCCCCGCCCCGTGGAGCTGACCCCAGCTCCGTCCCCCGCCCCGTGGAGCTGACCCCAGCTCCGTCCCCCCGCCCCGTGGAGCTGACCCCAGCTCCGTCCCCCCGCCCCGTGGAGCTGACCCCAGCTCCCTCCCTGCTCTGTGGAGCTGACCCCAGCTCCCGTGGCCCCCCTCAGGCCAGGGCTGCCCAGAGGTCACAGGGCTGAGCTGGTGCTTCCTGCCCCAGGGGACGAGATTCGAGATTCGCATCTGGCATGGCATGGGGCCAGTCCCCTGCAGCGGGGCCTAGCAGGGAGAGGACAGAGGGAGAGAGGGGAAAAGAGGGAGGGTGGAGAGGAGGAGGAGGAAGAGGGGGGGTCGACTGTCCCAGGTGTGGAGGGGGAGGAGGAGGGGAGGAAAGGGGGAGGGAGGGGAAGGAGGAGGGGGAGCAGGGCCAGGGCCCCGCCCAGCCCGGCCGCTCAGCTCCGCCCCCTCCCCGTCCTAGCCGCCGTTTCCAGGCAACGGTGTGGACGCGGGTGGACGTGGAAGACGCGGGTGGACACAGGGCGGACGCGGGTGGACGCGGGCGGACGCGGACAGACGCAGGTGGACGCGGGACATGACCTCAGCGGCGGGCAGCCAGGGCCCGGGGGCGGCCGGGGCGGCCAGGATGTCCTGGATGGCCGAGATGGCCGGGATGGCCGAGGAGGACGAGGAGGAGGAGATCACGGCCGCCACACTGCGCGGCAAACCCCGGCAGGTGCCCACGTCGGCGCAGGCCACCATGGGCTACGTCCCCCCGCGGAGACTCGGCCCCAAGGAGCACAGCTACTACAACCGGCGGGCCGAGGTGGGCGTGGCGGGGGCGCGGCGGGGGCGGGGCGGGGACGGGCAGTGGGCGGGGCGGGGCGGGGCGAGGACGGGCAGTGGGCGGGGCGAGCCGGGGTGGGCGTGGCGGGGGCGCGGCGGGGGCGGGGCGAGGACGGGCAGTGGGCGGGGCGGGCCGGGGTGGGCGGGGCGGGGCGCGGCGGGGCGGGGCGAGGACGGGCAGTGGGTGGGGCGGGCGGGGCGAGGACGGGCAGTGGGCGGGGCGGGGCGGGGCGAGGACGGGTAGGGGGCGGGGTGGGGCGGGGGGCGGGCCGAGGTGGGCGTGGCGGGGGCGCGGCGGGGGCGGGGTGAGGACGGGCAGTGGGTGGGGCGGGCGGGGCGGGGCGAGGACGGGCAGTGGGTGGGGAGGGGCGGGGCGAGGACGGGTAGGGGGCGGGGCGGGGCGGGGCGAGGACGGGCAGTGGGCGGGGCGGGCCGGGGTGGGCGGGGCGAGGACGGGCAGTGGGCCGGGCGGCCGGGGTGGGCGCGGCGGGGTGGTGGGCAGGGCGGGGCGGGGCTTCCTGCCGAGGCCGGGCGGGTTCACCGTAGGGAAGGGCCGCAGAGGGAACCTTGTTCCCGCTGGCAGGCACTTGTAGGCTTGAGGTTGTGTTGGTGTGGGGTGGGAGTTAAGGCTGCGGTCCCCGATTCCTATCCACCAGACACCTCCCTTCCCTTCTTTTGAGTAGTATGTTTGAAAAGAACTGTTAAAAAGAGAAAAAAATCACGTATTAACTACGCTGTGCATTCCAAGTAGTGCTGCTAGTTCACCACTAACAGGGCATTAATGCACAGCGTGGGATAAACACGATCCCCCAAAGTAAGGAGACCATGTTCTAAAGCCTATGCTGTTTTACTGAGAATTATAAAAATCTATCTGCCTTTTTGATGTAATATAAAATTCAGGACATAGCATTCTGAAGAGCATGTTTAAAACTCAGAACATACCATGCTGAAGGATTCTGTTAAATATCACCTTGATGCCATGAAGAGCTATGATGTTTTTGAAAAGCTGCAGTAAGGACTCTGGGCGCATAGGCTTGCAAGTATTGACGCTCAGAATCAGACAGAATTGGAGGATTTGCCCACCTGGACTCAGTACCTGGCATCCCAGAAAAAGCAGAGCAGAATCCCACAGTCCTGTGGACCAGGCACAGTCAAGCACAAATGAGCAGCCCCGAGCCAGCTAGGGCCAGTTAACTCTTAACTCTAGTTGTCTGATAAATAACTTCAATTTCCTGAGACCAAACCCACCCATGGACAGAGAGACAAGGTATCTGTGAAGTGACTAGGGACCTGTCACTTGGAAGGAGATCAGGACAGGAAAGCCCCTTGGCCAAATGGGACCCACTGCCTGTTTCAATACAGTTTTATTAGAACACAGCCCCATAGCCATTCATTTGGTATTGTCTACCACCTGGAGTTGAGTATCTTTGAGTATCCCTGCAATCTGCTATACCCAAATTAATTACAGCGTGGGGTGGGCCTTTACACAGAAGTTCCCGGCCTGCTCTAAGGCATCCCTGGCCTGCCTTGGGGAGGAAGGACCAATCAATGCAAAGCGGATTTCTGGAAGTTTCAGCACACTTATAACTGGAGCGAGCAACAAAGAAATTCAAGACTTGGAGCCTTTAATATCGCATGAAAAAAAAGTGGTGTAAAAAATACTAACAGGTGAAGAATCTTGAGAGCAGTAAGAGTAGCAAATGACATTTCCAAGCCCTTTTGAGCAGCTGGGAACCAATGGGGATGATACCCCCCCGAAGATTTTACACATTGGTGGTTAACATCTAAAAGAGCCAAGAAGTTTCCGATTAGGGGTCATTTAGAATAAAAAAGGTAAACTGAGTCACAGGGTCACTGAAGACTCAATCTACGGCCACGTGGATTATTTCAGGCTGTACTGGAGCTCAGCAACATTGCAGAGTTAGCTCTCTGTCAATGCTTGGTCTGACCACAAATGTAGACATTTCTCATTCCCCAATTCATGGAATGGCATAGGGCCCAGGGCCTCTAGGAGGTACTCTATAAAGGATTCCTAAGGAGAAATGGGAGTTACAAAGAAAGAGAGCAGAGGGATCTCTTGCCCTTCCCATATATGGAGACACAAGTCACCATCCGTCAACCAGAAAATCAGTCCCTCATCCAACACTGAATCTGCTATGCCCTGAGGCTGGAATTTCCAATTGCCAGACTGTGAGGAAATCCTGTTCTGTAGAAGCCACCCAGTCTGTGGCATGTTACAGTTATAGCAGCCAGAAGACCTGATGAGTATGCAAACCCTCCCAGTGGTCCATGGAGCTCGTCAGCTTTTTGATGCTGCCACAAAATACCTGAGATAATCCAACTGAAAGGAGAAAATAGTGGTTTGGACTCAGGGTTCTCTCAGAGCTTTGGGTCCTTGCTCCTGTGGCTTTGGGATTCATGATCACTTGTTCCTGGTGCTTTGGGCCTGTGGGGAGGCAGCAGATGGCGGCAGAAGGGTGTGGTCTTGGAGGTGAGCTCTCAGCCTCCCTGTCTGTCAGCTGTGCAGATTGGTCTGGGTCACAGGCGTCCACGTGGAAGACATGCAGGGTTAATCGAATAAAGAGCTGTGAGGTGACGTGTAGGATACCTGACGTGAACACAGCTCGGGTTATGATGCCCCGAGAGAGATTACTAGAGCTGGTGCTCACTGGACGTTGAGTCCTGGCAGCTGTGTCTGTCATCCCTGGGCCCCACCCCCTTGCTGGAGATGGACAGAAGTGAGCGTAGCAGTCTGAGCCTCCCTCTGGTGGCTTTCAGTCCTCTAATGCAGCCCGACCCCGAGAATCCCAGAATTCCCACTCAAGCCTGCTCCCGTGTTTACAGCCCATGAAGCCACTAGCTACAATGTGAGCAGCTTGGGGCGGGGCGGGGGCCTCCCTGGGGGCTCCGGCAGTGAATTCCCCCGGGAAACGGGGTGCCAGCAGCAGCAAAGCAGATTCAGTGCAGCGGTGCCTTAAAATTACTTTTCTTCTTCTGCTGCTTCTGCCCTGTGCAGTATTTCTGCCAGGGAAATGAAAAAGCCGAGTCAGAAGCAAGCCCTTTGTGGAGGTTTTGATTAAATCTCTCAAAGTTACACTAAAGAACAAAAAAAAAACCCTAGATTTGTGTTGCACTATGCTGGTGGGCCGGGGAAGCTGCGTTCCCAGGGAGACTTGGGTCTGCAGGCCTCACCTCAGCTTTGGAGGAGACGAGCCAAGGCCCCTCGCATGCAGGTGAGGAAACCCAAGATCTCCACCTCCCTCCACTCCGGGCAGGGCAGGAAGCCGCTGTAGAGAATCACACCGACCCCCCGCCTCCCCCCAGAGCTGGAACGAGCAGACTCCCAGGGGCCAGCTCCCTGTGCTCCAGGGGGGGCCACGCTCCAGGTGTGGAGAAGGGAACCAGGGCTCTGACGTCAGCCTCCCGGTTAAGATGGAGGGCTCTCCCCCTGCCACCCACGAGCGTCTGTGAACTGTGACGCGGGGCTCCCTCCCCACGACACGCTCCCTGTGGCTTCTCTCTTGACGCCTTACCAGCCGCACAGGAGGGCAGAGATTTATTCCTGCCACTGCTATCTTCTCTGCAATCAAAGCAGAGCCCGGCTCTGATGCTCCACAAACTCTCACGGCACGAGTGAACGGGAAGGGATGCGCGCAAAGTGAAGTGTGGAAAACAGAAGCATAACCTAGAAGATGAGGTGGCCGCTTCAGGTTGGAGCATGTGCGGCTTGGGCCCCAGGCCGGGCCCCCACCTCAGGGCTGGTGGCTGGTGTGGGCCACCTGATGCTTCTCTCTGTGTGTGCTGGATGGATTTTTATTGGCCAGGGGCTCATCCCCAGGAAACGCAAGGCCTGGAGGAGCAGCGGGGCTGTCTTCCTCCAGCACAGGTGGAGAGGTTGCATTCAAGGTCCAAGTTCTCCTTCAAAGCCAGCAAGGGAGGGAGGGAGGGAGGAAGGGGGCGGGAGGAGGGAGGGAGGGGGGAGGGAGGAGGGAGGAGGGAGGAGGGAGGAGGCTGCACGCCAATCCACAGGGATTAAGTGCCACTGTCAATTACCACACCACGTTAGCCATGTCATCACCCTGTGTACCTGTGTGAGCCGTGTGTCCTATACTTCATGTGAACATGTTCCTACGTGTATCTGACATTTGTATTCGCTCCCAGGAAGGGTTGATATAAATCATCTTTCATGACTGTGACAGAATACCCAATGCAGGCCATTTATGATGGCTCAGAGTTTTGGAGGCTGGAAGTGGAAACAGAACACCGGCCCTGTGGTGAGGGTCGCCCTTAGCTACCCTGCTTTGTGTCCTGGACAGCAGTGGCAGGGGTACATGTCGGGGCAAGAAGCCTCAGGATTGGAGTCTCCCAGTCCCTTCCCTGGCACGCTCCAATGGCCCGAGGCCCTCCCACCAGGCCCCGCCCCTACACCCTGCAACATTACCACCACATGTACCGAAAACTAACCCTCCACACGGGGCCTCGGGAGGTGGGATTTGGGGAAATGATCAGGTCGTAGAGTGGAAGCGCACAGATGGGATTGGTGCCCTCATAAGAGAGGCCTGATGGAGTGTGTGCACACTCACAAGTGAGCAACCAGCACACACCAGACACGGAATCCACCACCTTCACTCTGAACTTCCGGCCTCCAGAGGAAGAAACCCATTTCTGTTGTGCATAAACCACCCAGGCTATGGCATTTCATCCTAGCAACTCAACAGGACAAATCTAAGATTCTTACTATGTAAGTGTGGACGCTAGCAGCTAGAGCTCAGGAGCGGGGTCTGTCAGGAAGTCACCGGGGAGTGGAGGAGGGTTGTCAAACACCTGCTGTCTGTCCTGGCCTTGCAGCGGCCTGGGCCTGATCGTGCTCACTCCAGCTCTGGGCTGCACACCGCAGCTGCCCTTCCTCAGCCACTTCCTACATAGTCCCAGAGATTAAGCAATCCTGTCTTCACTGGCTCCCCAGGCGTCAGTGGCTCAGCTTCCACATGACCCCTGGTCCTCTTTCTCTTCTTATTTCCAGACAGGGATCATTTCTCTCTATGACTGTTCATATAAGTACAGCCCAGGTTATAACCAGAAATTACACCGTGATGACCGAGAACACGCAAAATGCATGGGACTTCATATCAGTGAGGAGGTGAGCTAAGATAGAATCCTAATAAATTGTTAACACATTAATAGTTTGGGTATATTTGTGGATGTGTGTACACATATGCACACATGCAGGAAGGAATGAGCGTCTGCACACAGTATATGCACACATGTACATGTCTGCATATGTACATGGTTACTTGTGTGTCCTTGTGTGCACACATGTGTATCACATATATGTATATGCATGTGTGTGTGTGAGAACACACACGTTGCTCCATGTAACTTTCTTTACACTTTTATAGTGTCCTTCCTTCTCTGATGTCTTTTGTACATAACCTGTTTGGATCCTTTTGTTTGGGGCTGCAGAATTTGACAAGGAAAAGTAGTCCAGTTCTTTCTGACAGCTAAAGTGATCGTCTGAGTCCCAGCTGTCACAGTTTCCCTAGGGACAGTGACCCTCCAGGGACAGAACAACACATAAGGAAATTGTCTCCAAACCTAGACTAGAAGGGCCATCAGATGGCAGCTGGCACCTGGCACAGGCCCTCAGGTGTCCCCAGAAGGCTCTGAGCAGAGGATGCAGCTTCGCCACTGCTGCTGGAGGGGACTTGGGTGTGGCGTTGGGGTGAGGTCCACCTGGGTGGGACCAGGCTGACGCGTGGGCCATCCATCCGTCCTGAGGGCAGGCGACTGACCCACGTGCCGCTCCCCCTCTCTAGGAACAGGAGAGGACGGTGGGGGTGCGGTCCTCCTCTGTCTACGGGAAGCGGATCAACAATCCGGTGGAGCCCCTGAACCGGGACCACGGCCGCGTGAACCACGTGCAGAACGACTTCTACCGGAAGAACGACATCCCCAGCATCGAAGAGCCGGGCTTTGGACACATGGATCCCGCCTGAAGGGGTCTCGACAGCCGGTGGGGGGCGCGGCTGGCACAGAGAGGGACAGGCATCTGGCCTGCCTGCCTTTTGGGTGACATCTGTGGCCCAGCCCCTTTCTCACCGTGGTGTTGGTTGAGAACCAAACACCTTTAACACATAGGGAACATGGGGAGTGTGAGGACTTTTGAATGTGCCCCCAGTTCAGATTAAATGACCCTGGAGAGGGGCTCATTGTGAGCGCCTGAATTAAAGGCACCTGGCTCCCCTCTGTGGCGGCTGCGCGGTTTTGTCCTCTGCCTCTGGGCTCCACAGGGCTTCAGGGGAAGGCGGTCACGGCCCGGCCCGGCCTGTGCTCCCGGTGTGAGGACACAGCCTGACCAAGGCGTAGAATGGATGGCCCCTCGTCTGAGCTGCCAACCAGTGGCTTTGACAGGACTGAGAACACGTCCCAGTAAGGATGGCCTTTCACTGCTGCTCCTCAAAGGAGAAACAGCCCCAGGCCCCGGGAGAACCCCGGCTTGGGTGTTCATGGGACTCAGGGAAAATTCTCAACTCCTGCGTTTTCTTGTTCTGTGATCAGTCATTTAGTTGTTATTTTTTGAGCCTAGATTTTTCTCATCTTAATTTCCAAACCTAGACCACATTTTTGTGTGATGCAGTGAGCTAGCAGAGGCCAGGCGACCAATAAGGTCTGTATACCACCCAGCCCCAAGGAAAGGCCATCCATCTGATCACCTTCCTCCTGGGGATTGAACCCCAGGCCTCCTGTGTGCTAAGAACCCCCTCCACACACTCCCCCCACACTCGCCAGCCCCCCCTCCCCAGCCCCGACTGTTGTTTTCAATACATTCTTTTATTCCCAGTAGCAGTTTTAACCTAAGGTGGAAATGTTAACTTTGAGAAGTAATTTGAAATGCACTCAAGTCCTAGGATGCCAGCAATTGTAAATAAAGGAACCCCAAGGAGAAATCATCTCTCCTCCTCTCCTCCCGGCCCTGATGGAACTCCCCGCAGGCTCCCTCTTGACAGGCAGGTGATCTAATTAACTTCCATGCCAGCATCCCCATTCCTCCTTTCATTGTTTGGGATCTTCTAGGAGCGTTCTCTAAAGACAGATGGTACTGAATTGCTGGCAATTTCAAGGCTGAGTGATTCCTAAATATTTATTTTTAAAATGTTTCTGTTTTCAGTGTAGGTGCTTTCCTCCCTTAAAACAGCAGTCGTTTATTTGAGGTGCTTTTAGGTGCATTATATAGCTATACTCAAAGGCGATGTAGGAAGTCTGTATAAACAGAGCATAACCTGACTGCAGTAAACTGTCAAACTAAAGTTACTTTAGGCCAGACTACAACGTTAGCCATCTGCTTATTTTTCTAGAGCAAGGATGGGGTAGATCAAGATTTCAAAAGGTCTCAAGGGAAAATTCAATCAATTGCTGCTGATATCCTGGCATTTACCCTTTAAAGCCCATAAAGGATTACCCATTAAAATAATCAAAGAGAAGCAGTTCTTATATTAATCAAGTTTCTTTCGCAAAACTTCAACCATTGCTCAGTGATGTTTCCTGCTGCTCAGTTGTACGTAGACCAAGGAGAGCAGGTTGATTGCTGTGTTAGGAAACCAAATGTTGAGAAAGAGAAACATGAACGATTGACCAAACCCAGCCCTTGCGAAGCGATCTATTAAAGCGCTGGTGTCAGGGGCTGGACACGGGCGTTTTCGACGAGATATCTTCCTGTAAGGTTAGAGGTGAAGGAGAGCTTTGAGGAAGGCTTTTCACCCTGATGCCCAGGGGACAGAACCCACATGGAGCTGCCTAACAAGTCTTCTATCTGCCATTTTGCTCACGGGGATGCTGTTCGTAGCTCAGAGATCAAGGAGCTTTCATCAGGAGTGACCCTTTCTGGTATGAGGCAGGCAGTGTTCCATCCCAGCTTCGCCTTGTCCCATGAACAACCGTCTTGGCCATCGGCCTGTTCCTCTCTGCACATGTGTTCGCATTTGTAAAATGCAAGGGGTTTCACACTGGGTAGGGAATCAGAATCACCTGTGAGTCTGTTCCCTAAAACAAGAGGGTGCAGGGGTGAGGGGAGGCTTCCTGCGTCTGTGGTCCACGTTTGGGGCCCAGGACATCGTTGGAACAAGCTTCCAGGCGATGGCAACGCTGCTGGCTGGGCTCTCACCTGGAGAGTGAGCGTCTTGTGTGCCCAGAGCTTTGCCAGGTGGATGCTGACAATGAAGTCAATCATCTCCAATTCTACAGATTGGTCAGAACGGTGGTGGAGAGCTCCTTTTGGATTCTTTTCACCACAGATCCATGTTTATTGTCTCTACGGGGACAGAATTTGAGAGAACACGGTGAAACACCAGCTGTGGTCCGCAGAGGCCGGTGACCTAAAGTGACCTGGCATTTAGGATGTGAGGCCAGAGGATGTAGGAACCACCCGACGCTTCTGCTGCTCATCTGTGAGTGAGTCTGAGGGCCTCCCAGCCCAGGTTTCAGTTGGAGGGAAGAAAATGTCCTTATAGCAATTTTGCTTCAATCACCTTTCTGGAGTTGTGATTACAGGATCACAATTTTCCTGACTGAGGCAGAAAATTGAAAAAGTCCTGCCATATCCCCACTTTGGTAATAAAGGACTGTTCTGGCCCCGAGCTGTGCGTGCTGAGAACACCCTGGCCAGTGCAAGGCAGCACCCTGCCAAGCTCTCTACAGCCATCAACTCAGTTAATCACAACCCCATACCATGAGCTCTCAGGGAGGAAAATGCTCCTAAGAGGGATTAGAGATGGGTTCCAAGTCTCACAGCTAGTAAAAATCCGAACTGGGGTCAAACTCCAGACTTAAGCTTTAGGTCTGACTTTCCATTAATGAACTTTTTGAAAGCTCATCTGGGCCCTCGGCCTGGGTCAGATGCCAGCCCTGAGGTTATTTGAGGTTTTCCTGTAACCATGTGATTATGCATAATTGCTCTATGTTCATCGTTTGGCAAAGCATCATATCTTTACATTAAAAGGAAAAGCCAGATGCTGGTGGCTCATGCCTATAACCCCAGCTACTCAGGAGGCTGAGATCTGAGGATCATGGTTCAAAGCCAGCCTGGGCAGGAAAGTCCACAAAAATATCATTCCAATTAACCAATAGAAAGCTGAAAGTAGAGGTGTGGTTCCAGTGCTCCAGTCCCAGCCTTGAATGAAACAGCTCAGGGACAGTGCCCAGGCCCTGAGTTCAAGCCCTACCAAAGAAAGAAAGAGAAAGAAGGAAAGAAGGAAAGAAGGAAAGAAAGAAGGAAAAAAGGAAAGAAAGAAAGAAAAAAAGAAAGAAAGAAAGAAAGAAAGAAAGAGAAGGAAGGAAGAGTGAAAGAGAAGGATGAGAGAAAGGAAGAAAGAAGGAAGGAAGAAAAAAGAAAGAGAAGGAAGGAAGGAAGGATGAGAAAGAAAAAGGAAAGGAAGAAAGAGAAGGAAGGAAGAAGGAAAAAGAAAGGAGGAGGAAGGAAGAAAAGAGAGGGGGAGAAAGGGAGGAAGGGAAGGAAAGAAAGAAGGAAGGAATGAAGAATGGAAGGAAGGAAGAAAGAGAAAGAAGGGGGAAGGAGGGAAAGAGAAGGGGAGGGGGAAGAAGAAAACCTCAAAACTTTTGAAAATGTATGAGAGAAACTCCCAGGTCTTCTTCTATCATGACTGTGCAGCGCGTCACCATGGGCTGTGCAGCGCGTCACCATGGGCTGTGCACGTGTTCCGTTCTCAGCACAGCGGGCAGCCACTTCTCTCTGATAGCTCAAATTGTTGAGCTGCCAGACTTAAATAGCAGGCTCCAAAGGGTCCTCCTGGGGTTTGGGCATCCCTATCCACAAGGGCTGAGTGGACAGAAGGAGTTCTGTAGAGGGTACAGAAGTTTTACTGTTAAACTATTTTTCCCCTGAAAATATTCTCAAGAGATGGCAAAATTAAAAGCAGCCCAGGAGACGCTCTGAACGTCGCACACACGCACACATCTCCTTCCAGGGAGCAGGGTCCTAATTATCCGCAGCACAAATCGGTGCCAATTTGAATCACTCAGGACAATCTCAACCTCAGAAATAACTATTGCCAGTGGGGAGAAGGCCAGAGCAGAGCACGGGAGACAGCAGGAAGGAAAATCAAAGCCACAGGCACTATAAACCAAAGTACATAAAACTTTTAATGAATTAACCTTACAAAAGACAAATGGCGTCAGACCATGAGACGAGTTTGGTAGAAAACGGGGTTCTAGGCTGTGAGGATGACTTCTGGGGGTGCACGGCTGAGCGGCCGCTGTCAGGAGGCGCAGCCCAGACAGGTGACAAGAGCCGCGGGGCCGGGCGGGGGCCCCTGGGTGAGCACTGGCACGAGACACGAGGGTGGTGGGTGAACAGAGACTCCATGTGTGGCGACAGAACCAACTTAGTCACAAACACTGTGTGTTTAGATATCAGACTAGTGGATGCTTTTGGCGAGCTATCATATTTTCCAGAAAAGAACATGCACCCGGAGATAATATACACACCCCCCAGTTTTATTGCCTTAAGAATTTGTGTTTGCTTCACCTCGCTCCTCCTTGCCAGTTCTTTGAATGCTTTTCTTCTCTGAGCGTTCCTTTTCTCCTTTTGATTAGGAGTAAGCACAGTGCAAGTGGCAGACAATCTAGGCACATGTCAGACACCAACCAGGATGCCACCGGGTCAGGGGAACGAGTCCTCAAAGGTCCCGAGGATCAGACGGCACACACATTGAAACAAGGGACAGAGGTCGCAGTCAGAGCGTGGGAGGCCCTTGCAGAAAGGACTCTCTTCCAGCCCAAAGCTGGAAGTTCCTCAGGAGGCCACGTTGCTCTGGGAAAGGGACCGGGACATCTCTGTGTTTACGAAGTACGTCTTCAGATCGCCCTTGCCTTTCACGTTGATGATTCCGCGACACGTACACGTGTAGCCCAGGGTCTGTAGGATGAGGCTCGTCTCCTCGGTGACCTGCAGGCCAGGTGAACAGACGGAGAATGGCTCAGAACCTAAGTCAGTGGCACCTACCTGAGTACAAGGCTAAAGAGTCCCACAGCTCCATGCTCCAAGACCCAGAATGCCACTCCTGAGAAATGAACAGAAAGAAAGAGCATCCTACTAGAACTGCATGTTTTGGTGTGTGTGTGTGTGTGTGTGTGTGTGTGTGTGTGTGTGTGTGTGTGTGTGTGTGTGTGTGTGTGTGTGTGTGTGTGTGTGTGTGTGTGTGTGTGTGTGTGTGTGTGTGTGTGTGTGTGTGTGTGTGTGTGTGTGTGTGTGTGTCATGTGGCCTGGGAGCTGTCCCTCAGCTCTTCAGCTCAAAGCTAGCACTCTACTACCACTTGAGCCTTGGCACCACTTCTGGCTTTTTCTGCTTATGTGGATTTGAACCCAGGGCCTCATGCATGCAAGGCAAGCACTCTAACACTGAGCCCTACGTTCCCAGCCCCCTGAACATTTTTTAAGGGACAATGATGTTTAGTTCAGTATTGACGTAGCAAAAATCTGGTAACAATTTAAAACAAAACAAAAAAATCCAGTAATTTCCATGGCTAAGAAAACTATGGTGCTACCAGCCATGGGGCAGCGTGCACGAGAAAATAGACTAGTATTTAATCTGGATCCAAGTTATTATGTTAACCTCCTGGGATTATATTCTCATAGAAGAGATGTGCAAGAAAAAATGTAAATCTAAGTAAGGTTGAGGTGCTAGGATTTTGGATGAAATTCACAAATGGTCAATGTCATTTCAGGCCACTAAATGTTACTAATAATAGAATTTTTGGGAAATTCCCGGAGAAGCACAGAATCAACAGATTCATTGCCTTGACTTTCATGGATAAGTCACTTGTGATCGTGACCTAGCGGGTTTATCCTAGCAGTGGCCATGCGCTCAAACCTCTGGTCTTCAAGGTTCACTCATTCTCCTGCACTGCCAACAGATGCCAACAGAGGGCGCATCTCCTCATGTCCTGCCTGGGCTAAGGCTCGGGGACCACATAGTCTGACACTGGCTTCCAGTGAAGCAGCTTCCTGGGGAAAGGCTAGGACCACGCTGAGCTGCTAGGAGCCCTTTGCACAGGCCTTGAGCTGCCCCAGCTGCCACGTGCAGTGCACTCTTAGGGAGCCACGAGCAGGATCCAAGCCCCTCTGCGTGAGCGTTGGCAGAGCGTTCTGTGAGTGACACTCCCTCCAGCAATGCGTGAGGGGCACACGTGTGGTCTTAGGCGGCCCGGGCTACAGAGGCTCAGGAGTCCCCGCCCACACCCAGCCTTCCCCTGGAAGTGTGTGGGTCTTGGGCAGAAAGGGAAGGACTCGGTTTCTCAGAAAGCCCTGCGAACACTGCTTTGAACCAGGTGAGAAGCACACGGGGAGAAGGGGTCTGCACTCTGCACAAAGGCATCAGAGCATGGCTGTCGTGGGGGTCTGTGGTGCTCTGCCGCCTTGGGAGGGCGGATGGCAGGCCTGACGCAGGGCTGGCAGAGCTGGGGGCTGTGGACGATGCGGGGTGGTATAAAACACTTCTGCTTCTAGCACGGACCCTTCCTGGGAAGGGGGGAATCGGCAGGACTGGGCAAAGGCCATGCCAACAGCAAGAAGCCAGTCTTCTCAGCTGAGGAGCTGAGACAGGGCTGGCGGAAGGGAAGACAGCGGCACACAGATGGAGGTAGAAGCACCCTGAAGCCACTGGCCCTGTGTCCAGACATTAGCAGGCCTGGGGAAGCCCGCCCGGGCAATGGGAGGAGGGTCCTCCGCGGTTCTTTGGGCTTTGGAGCTAGAAAACACGTAGGGGTAGAATGCTTTCAACAAAAAGTGTTTCTCAGGCCAGGGAGCAGCTTTGCAATGGTCTTGGCACCACTGTCCAATCTCCCTGGCGTCACACACACGCTGCTCTTGCGCATACACAGAAAGGAAAGGCCGCTGGAGCTGCAGCAAGCACCGCCGTCAGGAGAAGGCCCCGCTGCTGAGCTCAGCACACGCACAGCCTGCAGACATCCTTCACTTCCCACAGGCAAAGACCTGCCTTAGTGCCTCCCCCACCCCAACCGGAGTGCACGGTGAGGGGCAGGGAGTCCATGCGGGCTGTACGGCTGCAGTGCCAGGAGGCCTAGCCACCACAGGCCCTCAGCAACACCAGCGGGGCCTCGGGGGTCAAACCCCACGAGCCAGAATTGCCCAACCATCCCTTAACCTGGGTCCTGGCTAGCTAGGTTCATGAAGAGTCTGGAGGTCTTTGTGCGCTCAGGGCCTGGGAAGCAAGGGTGTCAAGCTCAGCCGGGAGAGCCTGGGAATTTTCATCCCACTGCATTTCCTCATTACCAGTGGCTTCTTGTGTGTGTGTGTGTGTGTGTGTGTGTGCGTGTGTGTGTGTGCGCGTGCGCATGCGTGTGCACTGATCCTGGGGTTTGAACTCAGGGCCTGTGGCTTGCTCAGCTTGCTTGCTTGGTTGGCATTCTACCACACAAACTAGGAAACTAGGTCTGCAGCCTCTGCCAGCCTCCCCTCTCCTCCTGGCTCTCCCTCTCACCCACACCGCTCACTGCCCCACTGCTGCACGGCGGAGTTTCAGCACGCTTCCCGCAACAGATTTTTCCTATGATGGTTTTAGCCATTGTAGCCACTTCTCTCTCGTGGAATGGGATAAGTTCTCTTGTAATTACAGTTGTTTTCACCATGGTGGAAACTGACTGAAGGAGCCAAGGGAATATTCACGCGACATCATTTTATTTTTCTCCAGCTGCAGTTCTATCTCATTGGTTAGTTCTCCCCCCTTTTCTCCTTGAACAGATCCTAGAACTTTCAGGTCTTGTCTCTTCAAATCTAATGGGAGGTTGAAACAATTTTCAGTCAACCTTATGTTTCTCACCCCAATCTTCTGGTCCAGTCCCTCCCCTTCTCAGGGAAGTGGCACTGGGGTGAGCAAGGGCTATGTGCTTTCAGCTCCCGGTCTCTGCGCCAGGTAAACCCTTTCCCAGGTGCGGGGGCAGGAGAAGGGCTAGGGGAGGAGAGTGAGGCCGTGTGCTTCCTGCTGGGGCTGTCACATGGTCCTGCATACAGTTGACTGGGGGGTTGGGAGATCTGGTTGCTCAAGTGCAATAACTTGGGTATTATTAGAGTTCGGTTGCTGTTGCTGTTTTGAGTTACTGCAGAAACTGACGTTTCCCCCAATCAAAAGGTGTAAGTGAATTACAAAGTTTGTGCTTAACATGTAATTAATGATGACCACTGTGATTATTCCCTGCAGTTTGTAAGAGGCCAGGCCTGGCTGAGCTGACCCAGAAGGACTTACCTGGATTTTGTCCAGGACTCCGGTGCTGTCCATCCTGCTGGCCACGTTGACAGTGTTGCCCCAGATATCATACTGCGGCTTCTGGGCACCGATGACACCGGCAATCACAGGTCCGTGGTTAATACCTGCGACACAGCACAGCTGGTATCAAGACCTGGGCTGCAGCAACTGTCCTAAAGACTAAACTGTCACCAGGCCATTCTTCAATCCTTGCTAAGAACACATCCACCCAACGCAGGACACTCTAAAGCCCAGAAAATCCCTCCAGCTTGGGCATCTCTGCACGGCCACAATGTTTAAGTCTGTTCATTTATTTTCCTTCTAGAATGATCTGGACTCCTGTTTACCTATCCATGTATCATCTTTCTCTAATAGCAGAAAACTGGGATGCTTTTAAAATGTAAAAATTAAAACAACTGTTTTGTAGGTCGCTATAAAATCTTAGGTAGGTGGGTTCCAGTGGTTTCATAGATAACACCAACTTATAAATAAAGTTGACCTCTAAATGGTGAGTGGAGTAGACCTATGGCCCTCTATTTACTGTTTTGCTATGGTTGGACTTTTGGGTTGGCTCCAACGTTTTGCCACAATGACAAGCACAATGCCAACGTCCTTAACCACACGAGCAGTGCTTCTGTGCATCATCTTGGTGTCATCTGATAGGACATCCTGATGATGATGTGGGTCACGCGGCTGTTACCCCCTCATTCCAGGTGAGGAATCAGAGGGAGGGCTGTCACAAAGCCACGGGCAGCTCCAGGTCTATGTTCCTACAACTGGAACCGTCTCCACCACCA
Source organism: Dipodomys merriami (assembly GCF_024711535.1). Lineage (NCBI taxonomy): Eukaryota > Metazoa > Chordata > Mammalia > Rodentia > Heteromyidae > Dipodomys > Dipodomys merriami. The sequence continues at coordinate 4,929,981 of NW_027204715.1, read as the reverse complement.
GCTTCTGGTACACATACATGGCTTTTTCCCACTTACATCTTGTTGTTTTGATGCAATCTCTTTGGACAGTTAATGGAGCTCAAGAAGAATATGGTGGTGGTGATACCCACTTCTAAACTGCTTTGCAGTGGATTCTCCAAGTCTACACTACTGTTAGTGTAAAGAGTTGTCAAGCCAGAAGTGGATGGCTCGAGCCTGTAATTCTAGCTACTCCAGAGGCTAAGATAAAAGGACTGTAATTCAAAGCCAGCTGGGACAGGAAACCTAGGAGGCTCTTATCACCAATTAACCACCAAAAAGCCAAAGTGGAGCTGCTGCTCAAGTGGTAGAACACCAGTCTGAGTGAAAAAGCTAAAGAACAGTGCCCAGACTCTGAGTTCAAGCCCCAGCTAGTATTGGCACCTAAAAAAAAGAATTTGATAGAATTCAAGTTTGGGGATGTTTTTCACTTGAGGACATGACCGGCAGTTAAGGCTGAGGAGCTGGCCTTCCGTGAGGCGGTGGTGTGCAGCATGGTCTCTAGCTCGGAACATCTGCTGGTTTCTGCTGTCGAGACCTTTTCCCCCTTGAAGCTGGGCTCTCCTGTCCCACATGCATTGTGTATAGTTTCTAGAAGCTTCAGGGCTCTAAAGTTACTGCTCACTGTTCTAGCTGGTCTAGTCCTTGCTCTAAGGCATGGTAGAGTTCTTGGAATCTTGATTTATGTGGGATTTTTGTGTTATTCCTCCAGATTGTGGGACATCTCAAGCCACCACTAAGTGGTTGCTCTCAATAACTGTAATCATAAAAACCCATGCTGCGACACGGGTTGGCATGTGAAGAGGGCCCTTGGCATGGGGGACAAAGCTTTAAAAGTCAGGTCGGCGTCTACATGCAGGGACGCCTGAATTTGTATGTAGCCCCATTCGGGAGTGGGTGCTAAATTCTCCTCCTGGGAACACAGTTTAACCACACAATACAAAGAGGATTGTAGAAACCGAGGAACGGAGATACAGTGACCCTTCCCCTCCATTTCCCCTGGGCCCAGGCCCGCATCAGCTCAGCTGTGCTGACTAAAGGGGCATTCCTGAGAGATTCATTTTACTATTATCATTATTCCACAGATTTTAGCCGTGGCCTAAATATTATTCTATACCAGCTTACTAGATGCAAGAGAGGTGCGAAGGACATTCTGCTTTGCTTGTGTGGAGTGCTCAGTAAAATTTACCTCTGCCTGGGACAGAACAATTAATGCACTGCAGCTAGGTCACATGGGTCAGAGTGCCCAGGAGTCGGGGCTGGGCACAGCCTGGGACTGTCTCCCTCACCCAGCAGCTCTCCTGACAATGGTTGCTGACTCCAGCTCAGCCAGCGGCTCCAGAGGTGGAGGAGAGCCCAGGCTGGCGACGCCTGGCCGTGGGCCTCTCCACTCAGTACGAGAGTGAATGTGATTTGTGGTAGAGTGAAACACTAGGTTAGGTATTCAGGGGAACCGTCTACAGGACTGGTAAGCAGGCTGAGAACAGAGATAGCAATTATAAAATGATCGGGACAAAGTAGGCGTTTCAGCCAACACAATGGAAGAAAGTCGTCCACCACTGCGCACATTCACTTGGAAAATCAGGATCTGGATAAGAAAAATATTTGTGGCTGCTGAAGAGTTGTCCTGGGCCTGTGCTGGGGGCGGCGCAAGGCCATCTTGGACCCATCTAGTTATGATGAGAGAGGTCGCTCTGCCATGCAATAAACTTCTATTAAGAGAAGACTGGACATGTGCTCCCAAAGGTTCAGGTGTCCAATCCGGGTCCTCCTTGGTGTGGCAAGGTTTAAGATGTAGAATCATTAAGAGGTGTGTCTCAGTGCAAGCTCATCAAGTCACTGGGGGTGCAGCCCCTGGAAGGGGTCAATGAAGGCAACTCTTAGACTGAGTTCCCTTGAGAGGGGGCCCTTACAGAAGAGCAGGCCTAACCCTTCCAGGTGACCACGCAGCCAGGCACCTTAGACTCAGTGAGTTCCACCCCCTTGAGAGAGGGGGGCCACCCTTCAAGCCTCTAAAATAGTAAACCAAGCACATCATATTCCTTATGATCACCCAGCTTCAGGCAATTTGTTATAGCAACAGGGAAAGGAATGACACACCTAGACTTAGTACAACTGTTTGATGACACCATTTCTTAAGCTGCCAAAACAATCTACAGTACTTTGGACCAAAGTGACACAATGCTGGGGATGGGGGCCTCCCCCCTGCCCCTCCTCCTCAGCCCCAGCCTCCTCCCTTCCGTACTTGGCCCAGTCCTGGTTAAGGTGTGGTGTGCACAGAGCAGGCAGTGTTCAAAGGAAAGAAAATATATATATATATATATATACACACCTGGGGCTGAAAACCAGGAGCGAGTCACATTTGCGAGGCATAAAATCCTCTTGGGTTTTAAAGTTCAGGTTGCATGTACAGCAAAGGAAAAACTAGCTTTACATATCTAGATTTCTTTTTTTTCAAAAAGTTCAAATCCGTAAGTATAAGAATGTTAAAACCATACAGATGGAACCTGTCACAGAACCAGTGTCATGTGGACTTGCAGAGGAAGCAAAATGTGTTGCCAAGAAGACGCTAAGACTGTCAGAGAAGTTCTTACACGTCATGAATGCTGCACGCAATCGAGCACGCATCACAGGGAGCCGTGTGCGACCCTATGGCTTAAATCACACTTCTTTTTTAATGAGAAGTTATAAAAGGCAAGTAATCATGACACATGCTACAAAAGCAACTTCAAAGTTTGTTCGGACTATTAGAAATCAGGAAGTCTATTTTTTTTTTTTTTGCCCCTAAGACTGGAAGAAAAATCTAGAGCCCTATGGATAACATGAGACACAAGTCTGGCAGGGATCTTGGGGGTTAGAACACTGAAATCTGGATGTGTTACAGTAGCAGGTTCTTAGTAACGTCAGTGAAATAATGGAACAACATTCAATCAGTAACACAGGAAATAAGAAGTCCAGGACTCTGGCTGGACACACGTGAGCTACAGAGACTGAGCTCCAACCACCTTCCACCAGATAAACAGGCCATGCTTATGATGTGGGTCCAACCAAAAGAACTAATTTCCCCCCTTCCCCCCCAGTTTACACAGATGAACTTAGAGGCTCATCGAATCCCTCAGTCTGTCCACCTGGAACTCGGTCCTGCTACCCTACAGATGGAGTTATAACCGCGGCTACGGACCATTCTCAGTTCCTGGACTCCCTTCTCTGTTCCATGCCCAAGCCCAGACCACCTTGCCCCACGTACCCACTCGCAGCTTGAAGTCATTGAAGGAGTGCTTGTTGATGGCATCCAGTTTTGCCACCAGGGCGAACGCGAACTCCACCATGGTGCCTATGTGCATGTACTGCCGATCTGGCTCCTGGAAGAGAGGAAACCCACATGGACTGGGTGAGAGACACGGACAGGAAGAGACTCTCCATCGTGGATCTGTGCCCAAGCCCAAAGGGAAGGCTCGCAGGCCATAAGATGTTTTGGAAGAATTAAGTCTCATCTGGAGGACACGTGTGTCTGAGCCCGTTATTAGCGTGTTCAGGTGGAGGTGCCACGTGGCACACTGGCTTGCTTGTGACGCCTGCACGGTTTTCCCCAGAAAATGAGCGCTATCTCTGAGCCCTGGCTGCTCACTCAGGGTGTCTGCCCTCGTCACCCAGTGCTGGCCTTTGTCTGTTGATCCCTGTGGACTGTACCACCTTACCCCTGGCTTCTAGCAGGGACTGACCAATGGGAACTCCAGGAAAGACAGGAGAGGAGAGCCTTTGTCCCCGCCCACTGCCGGCTTTTTACCATGGTTGGTTCCCACCATTATGACTGAGGCTTCCTGCCTCTGGTGTCAGATGTCTTGTCCCCTGAAATTCTGCTAATGCTCCCCCCCTCCAGCTATTGCTTTTCAGGTCTCCAGGAGGAAAATGCTGGGGCCTGGAGGAGGACTCTCACTCCAGCCCTATGTGAAGCCATAACCCAGTTCCTGAATGTGACCATGGCACAGTGGGGAATGCCTTCTAAGAGGTCATTCCCAGAGGTCACTGGGGACATCCCTAACGCAGCAGGACTGGGGTCCCCTGTAAGAAGGGAAGACGAAGAGACAGGCATGCACAGAAGGGTGGACACATGAGGGCCCAAGAAGTGCCAGCTACAGGCCAAAGAAAGAGGAAAACCAAGCCTGTGGACACATGGATCTCCTGGCAGCCAGAGCTGTGAGGCATGCGTGCTGCTGGCCGATGCCTTGTCAGGCAGCCCTCAGAGTAACACAGGGGTAGCCGCGGCCTGCTTTGACTCATCCCTGAGTATCTTATAATTCCATGGGACACAAGTTATTAAACTGAAGGAGAGAATTCCAAAGTTTCCAAATGAATGAGAATTCATGTCTATTTACAAGTTTATATTTAACATCCCTTAACTAATTTATAGTTACCATTACTTTGCAAAGTCTATTATATTTACGTTCAAACTTTATCTTTTGTTAATTTCTATGTTTTAAAATAGATTCTCTAACACATACACAAGTGTGTGTGTATATATAAGTGTGTGTGTGTGTGTGTATATATATATATATATATATATATATATATATATATGATTCATACGATGCATTATTCACATGCTCTGGATGTTACCACTCCTCTGATACTTAGTGATAGATAGCCACAACACAGTGTGGAGGTTCGTCTGGGTATCAAAAGGTCTGGTGAGGTGAAAGCAGCCCGAGCCTGCTAGGTCCCTGTGGCCTGAGTAAGGACATCTTTTTTTAGCTCTGTAATCAAAGCTTCTGCACTCTGTCTGGCTCACTAGTTTGTGAGCTCCCCTGGGGAAGAGTCTGAGCTCTATTAATCTGTGTTGCCACAGGAGAATAAGGTCTCTGACACACAAAAACGTCATTGATGTCTGCTGAGTGACCACACTTAGGCTGACCTTGGAGTAACCAGGAAGAAATGGGCGGGGAGGGGTCACAGGAGCGCGGATCAGGTTTGGTGGAAGACGGACACGGGGGGAGGATAGCTAAAGCGCCCACAGAAGATGGCAGGCTTCGAGGGAAGGACGGGAATCAGGCTTAAAGGGACAGACTGGGAACACAGGCTGCCCTTGGCTGAGACACACGAGAGTCAGACCCTAGGAGTCATTGAGAGAAATCAGGAGCAAGAAACTGAGGGCTTGCACATATCAAGCAGAGCCTTCCGGGGTGTTTTTTATTTGTGGGGGGGTCTGGTGCTGTACCTCTGAGCCACCCCTTCAACAGCTGTTCTTACTGGTTATGTTCAGGGTACAGTCTCTTTTCTTGCTCCAGACATGACCCTGAGCAGTCTGCTTTAGACTCTGATGCGTCTGCCATCCTGTCCAGATTCCCCCTGTGGACAGTCTTTTGGTCTTTTCTACCCCGGTGGTCTGGAAGCTGGGGTGCCCTCATTTCAGCCTCTCATACAAGTTGGGATGGCATGCCCCACTGCACCCAGCAATGAGTTGAAAGAGGTTTTGCTGACATTTCTTCCAGGGCTGCCCTCAAACCATGATCTCCCTATTCTGGGCTTCCTAAATTGCTAGGATTCCAGACATGGACGACCAGCTCCCATCTGTGGTGAGAGTTTAATTCTGTTAAGGCTCCAAAAAGAGCTCAATCAAAGGATCAAGAAAAATATCTTAGGGCAGAAGCAAGTCTGGGTGACTTTGGATCAACTTTCACAGAGGAAGAAGAATAAAATCAGCCCCAGGCTGCTTCCTAAGGGCGATAGAGGGAGAAAAAGAGACAGTGGACTGTTACCTTACACATGGAAGGTAATAGGAAGGTGGGGACAGTCGGCAGCTAAGACAATATGGGCAATGGTGGCAAGGCTTCCTCATGTCATTGAGAATGAAAGCAGAGGATTCTTGGCCTTGGCACGGCTGTCATTTGTACTGGATAATCCTTGCACTGGGGCCATTTTGAGTATCACAAGGTGTCTAGTGCCACCCTTGGCCGCTACCTACTAAAGATGATGGGTATCTTTCACCTCTATTGGTGATGACAAAAAATAGCTCCGGATGCTGACAAATGTCTAGGTGGAAATTGAAGGAAAATGAGGAAGACCTGCATTAAATAATATAAATGAGAATGGACAAGAGGAGTTCAATTTCCCATTGAAATAGAAAGATTTCTTCATGCCTCTGGTGAATGATAGCTTTCTAGAACACTATTTTAGTAAATCTTTTTTTTTTTTTTTTTGGGTCCGGTCGTGGGGCCTGAACTCTGGGCCTGGGCGCTGTCCCTCAGCTCTTCAGCTCAAGGCTAGCACTCTATCACTTGAGCCACAGCGCCACTTCCAGCTTTTTTTTTTCCTGCTTATGTGGTGCTGAGGAATCGAACCCAGGGCCTCAAGCATGCAAGGCAAGTGCTCTACCACTGAGCCACCTTCCCAGTCCTATTTTAGTAAATCTTAACCCCCTAAAACTCATGAGAGAAAAACCAAATGATATCAATTGGAACTAAGGAGCAGAAAGTATTATGCTTCCTGCCTTTGGTGGAAAGGCAGTGTCATTTCTTAAGAACTGCAAGCTTTCTCCCATAGGCTTCTAATACCTTCCGTCTTACCACCTTTGGGGACCAGAGCCCACAGCAGCCTAGGAGAACACACTCCTGAACAGGAAGTCCAAACGGGCAGCCCAACACAAAGAATCTCACAGGACAAAGATCACCAGTGTGTGTCCAGCAAGGAGGTCATTGGGGAGGGAAAAATCACTTGTGTTAAACCAAGGAGCAGCACCTAAGCTCTTCTCCTTGAAACATTATGGGCCAACCTGCCTTCAGGGAGCAGTCGAAGTCCCTCAGCAGCATGGAGGGACTGAGTTCTGGGAGGAGGCTGAAATCCAATGTGAATACCTCACCTGGGCTTCGGAACCCCTCAGGGAACATGTGTGCCATCTCTGGATGTACCCAGTTCATTTTGAAAAGGTCCTAATAACTGAGCTCTCGCTACATATGCGATGGCAGCAGGAGGCATTTCCCCCAAGACTCAAATAATTTCTGCCTGGTCTCTGCACACATTTCCAGAGACACAGAAAGATGACTGCCTGTGTTGGGAGTTTCACCAACCAGGAAGATGGCTCAAAGTAGATGCGTGTTTGCTGAGATTCATTTAAAATCCAAGCGGTGGGAGATTAACATCAGCATGACCTTGCTCTCCCTGCTTCCTTCCATCTGCCAGGCACCTGTAGCTGGCTGCCATTGTGCTCTGTGTTGGAAATTTTCTGGAGTTCACATTCTACTTGCTTGATATGGCAGGATCCCAACAATATGACCTAGCCAGGTCCCCCCATGGGGGGGGGGGGAAGGGATTCCAGGAGATCTGAGATCTCTCAGTTCTCAGGGGGCCCTCCACCCTTCCAGGTGAGCAGCTGCCAGCCGCTGACCCTCAGCCCCGGTGTCTAGCTAAATTAGGCCCTGCCAAGCTGGGACAGAGCTGCTTAGCTTCCCTGGACATTGTAAAATGGGGCAGTTACATCCACCTCAGAGGCATGGACATGATTATAGGAACTGGTCTAAATCGTGGTGTTTTGGATTTCTCTAATTTTCTTTGCAGTAGTGTCCTCCCTGCCTGATGGGGGCAGTGTCTAGGAGAGAGAGGGTGTCAGTCAGCTGCTGTGGCTGTGACAAAAGACCCAGGATAACTCAAGAGGAGGTTCAGAGGATTCACGTGACCCTTTGGACCTTTGGATGTGATGTGTGGCAGAACTTCATGGCTGGAAAGAAAGGGCTGGCTTCTGATGGACTCACTTCCTGATTTCATGAGCATCCACCTCCTCTCAGGAGTGCCTGCTGCTGGGACCACGCCTTTGTACTAGCAGGGAAGGGCCTGAGCACCTGGCTGTGCTTTCTGTATTTCCCTCCAGGGGGCATCCCACACGGATACGTGACCTCTGCCTGGGACTGCAGCCGTCCTTGAGTGTCTGAGTATACTGTGAGGAAGGGTGCCTTATTTTTTTTTTCACTTTTCAGTTTCCTGTAAACAGCATGGAAGCACAAAGAAATTTCTGTCTGATATTGACACTTCATGGTAGCTTTGGCACTTGTACAAGAATGTGCAGCCCTGGGACCTCGCTTTGATTTCAGCAGAGAACTAAAGGACTCCCTGTTCTTACCGGTATAGGGAAGGGCCACACCGGTTTCCAGGAGCCCTTTCAGCCTTTCGCTCTTAGGAAGCTAGCAGGAATGAGGAGGAGACACCCAGCTTCCTCATCTGCCTTCTGAATTCTGCCGTTGTGCCAGGCACTGGGTGTGCTTTGCCTGTGCCGATGAACTCACTACCTCTCATGCAGGGGACATGGATTGTGGTATTCACACAATCTCCAAGGGGGACCCAAGGGGTGCTGGGGGACCCAGGCCTGGGGCTTGTTTGCAGACAAATATATGTATTTTCAACAATGTGTAAATAAGTATTTTAAAATAAAACAAGTACAGATAAACCATGACACAAAAGTTTCTAAAATCATAATAAGCAATAATGCTCATAGCTTGATAAAGAACCTTCTGCTTCCTCTTCCATTCTGCTCATCCCTCCCCTGACTCCTGGCACGGCCTTCCCAATCCTCCCTGGAAAGCGACTTTACACTATTTGCATCCATGAATAAAAGCTTCAAGGTTGGCTTATTATGCATGCGAGCATCATGGTTTGAATGAAAGGTTTCATGGAAGCATTTTGGTTTTGACTTTTAACTTCTTGGTCAAGTTTGTTTGGAACTGATTAGAGCTATTCAAGTCATTGCTATAATCGGTGATAATCTTATTGGCTGGTGAGGGGGTTAAGGAGGGACTTCCTCTGCTCAGAGGCTGAGCAAGGATCTGAGGGCCTCACAGAGGCTGAAGTAATGGAAATTGGGGGCTCTCTGGTAAACTGGAGGGGAGTTTGCCAAGGCCAAATGGAGCTACTGCTGCTACTCTAGCTGGTGGTTAACCTCAGGAATGAATATCAGGTAGATTATTTCATTAATTGCATGAAAATGGCCACTTTTCAGTTTTTATAAACATAATACACAGCCAGGCACCAGTGGCTCATGCCTGTAATCCTAGCTTCTCAGGCGGCTGAGATCTCAGGGTCCTGGTTTAAAGCCAGCTCAGATAAAAACGTCCAATTAACTACAAAGAAGCAAGATCTGGGTAGCTCACATGGTAGAGTGCTAGCCTTGAGTGACACAGCTTAGGGACAGCTCCCAGGCCCTGAGTTCAAGCCTCAGGACTAGGACAAAAGCAAAACCAAAAATAACACATAATACTGTGCAGGTCAAAAAAATAGACCTGTAGCCACCAGTCTACTATATTGTTGTGTGAAATCTAAAGGCCAGGAAAATGAAAGAGCTGGTGGGGAAAGCCTTCAGCGCTCAGAAAAGAGTGAGGTCCTGAGGGTGAAAGGAAGGGTCTGTGAGGTGGGAGAACCTCTCTGTACCCACGGCTGGATTCCATCCTGGATGAAGCCAGAGTGGATGCAAGCCTGCTCTCAATGCCAAGAAGCCTGCTTCTTTGAAAAGCAATGGTTGCTTCCTACATGGAATGCTATCTTTCAGTCCCATCGTCTTTATACTTAAAATTAGAATCTACTGTTACAGCCAAAAAATACGGCTGAGCAGAGTCAGGTGCAGAAGCACTGTCCTGACAGAGTTAATGTGTCGCCCAGGCACGCAGAAAATGCCAGTGAAAGGTGCCTCAGAGCTAACTTTGAGAAAGTTGCAATCTGAAAATTTTTGTCTCCTTTTGGATGTAAGTAAATTCCATTAATTTTCTGGAAATTCTATGTATTTTTCAGATTGAATGTCTTCTATGGTCAAAGGAAAGATTTGATTTTGTTGATCAATCGAGAAACAAAGTCTGAAGCTCATCTCAGGTGGGTTACAAAAAGAAAAAGTGACATTCATCTCTTAGGAAAGTTCCTAAAAATAGTAATAACATTTGTCAAGCACGCTCTCTTCACATCAAATGTGATGAACTTTACTTTCAGAAACTTTCATTGCACTTAAAGAAGACTTTGCCAAGACTCTCTCTCGACACTGTAATCACAAATAGCTCACATTGCGTAGGCCTTCCCATAGAACTATGATGACATGTATCTCATTTCTGTCAGCAGCCATTATCCCTGTTCTATTGGACACGCAATGGCATCGATATGCAAAACAAATATAAACCTCCACCGTACTATTACTGCTAGCAACTTTATTGCCTACTGAGACTATGGAGTCTGTTAAATATTTTGAACATGAAGTCCCAATGGCTTTAGGAAACGAGATGCATGATCATTGCTATAAACATGAAACTGAGATGCAGAAAACCTGCAAAAAATAATGACAGTCTCATGCTACTTTGAAAGTCATGTTCTTTTTAATCTCCCCCTGAAAACTATGACTGATTCTTCCCATTCTTGGGCACAGGGCTGAGGATGGCAGGAAGGGAGGGTGGTGGGTGGATGGGGGGGGGGGTGGACCGGTGAGAAGAGGAGAAGGCAAGGCAGAACCAGAGGCCACCTGAGGAGTTCCACATAGACAGCAGAGCTCCCAGACCTGTAGTTCCACAGCCCTGTCCTACAGCTCTTGCTCTTCAGGACCACCTTGGGCAAGTTATGCTTCTTCAGAAAAGGTTCAGAGCCTTTGTTACCCAACTGCTAGGCTTGTGATAAAGGTGGAAAAAGCAGAAGGTGCTGACATCTCACACCTGTAATCCTAGCTACTCTGGAGGCTGAGATCCGAGGACCACATTTGGAGCCAGCCCAGGCAGGAAAGTCTGTGAGACCCTTATCTCCAATAAACTACTCAGAAAAAGCCAGAAGTGGTGCTGTGGTTCAAGTGGTGGAGCTCTAGCCTTGAGCAAAACAAGTTCAGGGGCAGAGTCCAGGCCCTGAGTTGAGTTCAAGCCCCAGGGCTGGCAAAAAGGGAAAAGAAAAAAGAGAGAGAGAAAAAAAGAGCAGTTAGTCAGGGAAACAAAAGAAAAGTGAGGGTGTGTTTGGGTGGAGCAGGTTACTAATGCAGAGGGAAAGAAGCAAACCCAGGCAGAGAGCAGAGCCAGATAGAGGTGGGTGGATGTCACCAGTCACCCACAGAACCAGTGTGTGTGATGGCTCCAGTCAGGCCCTTGCTGGGGATGTCAGGGGACAATAGGTAAGACTGTAACCTACACAATGACTGAACAGCACCTCCCCCTCCCCACACACACACACACACACACACACACACACACACACACACACACACACAGCTCCCAAGTGAACTGAAATTGAGATGCATCACAGAAGCAGGAGAGGAAGAAGGGTGATCTGGACACAAGAATGCAGGTGTGGCACAGCTCTCCAGGGTGGGCACAGGAAGCTTCGTAGGAAGCCGTGGCTCTGCTCATAGCTGAGATCTGCAGAGGGTCTTCTGCAGTTCAGTGCATGTCAGAATGACCTGAGGAACATAGTCAGAATGGGGACTCCTGTCCCACTCAGTGGGTATAGGGTTTCCATGCACATGGCCACTAACTCACACCACCAGAGGTGCCTGTAGGTGGTGGGAGGACCAGGGGTGGAGCGAACAGGAGGAGGGCAGGAAGTCACAGGCCGTGTTAAGGTTGGGACGCGTAGGGAGAGATGGGCAGTCGGCAGGAGCCGGAGGCTCATTATCAGAGCTTATTTGGAGAGTTGGGAGGACGAGTGGAAGAGAAGGGACTGTGAGAAAAGCTGTGCCTGCAGGGAGCTGGGAGTGAGAGCCACGGTGGCTCAGTGACCCGGCCGGCAATGACGATGGTCAGCGGGGTCACAGAGCGGAGGAGATGGAAAAGGTGTCAAGTACAACCCTGATGCCGTGGATGGCGTGGGGAAGACCATGACAACTCCCTATATAGGAGAAGGGCAGCCATGGGAAGTGTCTAGGAGCTGAGCCAGGAGAGGATGTCCAGGGAACATTGACATCCAGCGGTGTCAGAGGCCACAGGTCAGATATGGAGGCTGACTGCCTGGAGCAGGCAATCAGAGTGGGATTTGGGGATCTCTACTGCCTGGAGAGGCAGGCAGGGCCATGGGCAGGCCTCCACGTGGGACTGGGAGGTGGGAGAGAAAAGCCCTGGGACTTGTCTTGAACATCCAGGAGAGTCTGGTGTGGACAAGCAGGTGGACTCTGTGGGCCAGAGAGAAGGTAGGCAATGGGTCTGCCCACCCTGCCAGACGTGAGAAGTTAGACATGAAATGCTGCAGGTGGCCTTCCACAGGGGGACTGGCTGCTTGGGGTGTGGCAAAGTGAGGTCCGCATGTCTAGAAGGAGACTTTAGGCTTCTGGGAGCTCATCAATCTTTTTTTTACCCCCCGGTCATGGGTCTTGAACTCTGGACCTGGGCGCTGTCGTTCAGCTTTTCAGCTCAAGGTGAGCCACTTGAGCCACAGTCCCATTTCCAGTTTTCTGGTGGTTTACTGGGGATAAGAGTCTCATGGACATTCCTTCCCAGGCTGGCTTTGAACCGCGATCCTTAGACCTCAGCCTCCTGAGTAGCTAGGATTACAGGCGTGAGCCACCACTCCCAGCTGGAGCTCACCAATCTTAAGAAATGGTATCTTGAGGGACAGGGTAACATTGTCCCAAAAGAAATGGACTCTTTACCTGACTTATGCAACTGAAATCCCTCTTGTACATCATCTTTATGATGGCAATAAAAACATAATTAAAAAATGAAATGATATCTTAACTCAGTATTTAAAAACTCAGACACAATGCAGACAGAAGCCTAGAATGAGATAAAGTAAATATAGTGCCAAGGGGTAAATTACACCTTTCTACTGCTCTCTGCCAACCAGATTCATTATCTTGAAGCCGTTATATCCCACGTGACTGCATTGAGACCCAGCTTGTACACATGTGGCTGTGGTTCACTAAGGCCATAAGCATGGGGCCTGGCAAGAGGGAGATGGTGCCCACAGGTTTCATCCCCTCCCTCATCCCTTCCCTCATCCCTTCCCTCACTTCTGCTCTGCCTCTTCTGTCCTCTGCCTTCATCCCCTCCCTCCCGTCCCTTCCCTATACCCTTCACTGTCTTCTCTTTTCCTCTCTCTTCCCTTCCCCCTTTCTTTTCCTCTTCTCCCCTCCTTCTCCTCCTTCTCTTTCTGTCCCCATCTTTTCCTCTCCCTCCAGAGCAGCCAGCTGGCACCAGCCTGTCTGTGGTATTCACCAGGGCAGGCCTTCTGCACTGACAGACAGGTTCTGACAGTGCTGTCCTGAGCATCCGAGAGCTTGAGGCAAAAAGAGAAGAATCTGTCTCTACATTCATGTTTTCATGTTAATTTTTCAGTGGTTAAAGGCCGTAGAGAAGCGTCAGTTTGCTTCTGTTAAAGTCAAGAAAGTAAAATTATAATCAGTTCTAGTACTGGTATAAATAAAATATCTAAAATGTAAACACTGTTATATATTAAAACCTCTATGTGATGCATTTTTCCTGTAATTTTTCAACACATTAACGTTCTGAAGAAAAAAAGGCAATCACTAAGGATATGCAAGCCACGCGCCGGGCCACACTGCCTCCTTCTGTCTCAGGCTGCAGGGAGAGTCACTGCTCAGAGGCTAAGAGGGAGATTTTTCTAGGGGTTGACTGCTTGTTTCTTTTGTTCCTTTTTCTTATTGTGCCTACCTGTTAAGGATAATTCTCTGGAAACGAGCAGATGAGGGGATGACAAGTAGAACACAGTACCCGTTCACTCAGACAAACATGAGGGTTGAGATTTGAGTGAGACCACTGCCTCTAGCCGTTAGATCTGCAGAGATGCCCCCAGAGGACCAGCTCTGTGAAGATGTGTCCTCAGCCCTCACTCCTCCATGGACCTGGAAGGGGATCTGAGATCGTGGGCTCTTCTCTCTTCTCTTTGGAATCCATCTCCTTTCACAACACTGTGTTCTGGTATATTCTATCCTTTGTACAGAGTGGAGGGAAGATCCCATAGCAAGGCTGTGCTGCAGCCAGGAGAGAGTCCACTCTCCTGAGGCGACAGAAGTCTTGTTATCGACTCCTTCTAAGAACACACTAAGATTGTGAGTGTGTGTGTGGGTGTGTGTGTGCGTGAGGGACAGGAAGTGAGAGAGACATAGAGATACAGACAGAGATAGAGACAGACTGACTTGGGGCTTGCACTCAGGGTCTGGGTGATGTCCCTGTGTTTTTTTAAGCACAAGTTTAGTGTCCTACCACTTGAGCCACAGCTCCAATTTTGGCTTTTTGGTACTTAATAGGATCCCATGGGCTTTTCTGCACAGGCTGGCTTTGAACTGTGACCCTCAGATCTAAGCTTTCTGAGTAGGCATGAGCCACTAGCACCCAGCTTGCAGTAAGATCTTTATGCACAGCAATAAGAATAGTGAAAAAAACCTCTAAACCCTTAGTTGACTGATAATACTCTATTTTATCCAAATCACTTTTCAATCAACTTCCTATGTGGACAACTTTCTTTTACCATATTATTTAAAAATGAATATTTAGAAAGTATTATTATTGTTCTTGGTGAAATTAGGATTTGAACTCAGGGTTTTATCTTTGCTAGGCAGACATCCTTCCACTTGAGCCATGACATTAGCCCTTTTTGCTTTAACTATTTTTCAGGTATGATACTATAGTTTTTTGTTTGTTTTTGTGCATAGATGTGATGACAGGTTTGTACCACCGCCCCAGCCCGGCTATGTTTTGTTGAGATGGGGTCCTCCTGACTTTTTACCTGGGTTTGCCTGGGTGTGAGACACTGAGCCTGACTGACCACATTGTGATAGATGACAAGTAGCTTATCTTCATGAGACCGATTAAGTAATAGTTTTCTTCTTGTACTTCATCACATACTTGTGTGGCATCGAGTGGCTATTTGATTCCTCTTGTTCAGTAGGAGTTTGCAGACCTTCAGACTTTGAGAAATTTCTAGAATTCACTTTTGGTCTCAGAAGACCATGCTCACTGAGCTTTTAGGAGACTGTCTGGGGCCTTCCTTGCACAACGACTGTGGTTCTAGGATGGCTTGTGGATACCCGAGACCTTGGTCCCTACCTGGGCGTGCTCCTGGCTGGGCACGGCGCTCAGACCCGTGGCTGCCATGTAGGTGCTGCCGATCGTCTTGATCTTTTCAACCCCGCTGAACTTTGGCTTGGACAGCAGCTGCAAGGCAGGGACAGACATTGAGTTGGGTAGCTGGCACTGACCACCAGTCAGGCGTGTGGGCAGTCTACCCCATACTGGGAGGCAGACCAGATTCAGCTGATGTCACCACCCGCCCACACCACACGGGCTTGGCTGGGAGCCAACACGTCATGCATTTCATAGAGAGCCACTGTGGCCTTGGAGGAAAAGAGAGCCCGATGATTTACTTTCAGTGAACACGAATTACTTCTCCAGCTTTGCTGCTGAAGGAATCAGAATCAATTACAATTCAATGGCCTCAAATAAATTTCCTGATCCTGTGTTTGCAAGGCATCAATACAAAATTATGATTCCATGAGTGATATCTTTCCCTCAGGGTTAAGTGATTTGTGACAAATTGTCAGCACTGAGTACTTGAAATGGAGAGAAGAAGTATGGAGAAGAAAGATTTGCCCATCAACCCCAACCTAAGGCTTCTAGTGGGTGACCAAGTTACCAGATTTCACTTTGATTCTTCTCTGACCCCCTTCTTTAGGGCTTGGGGTGGGATAGCTGTAATATAAAACCTAGAAGTTATAGGGAAAGGATGAGGATGGGGGAAGATTCTGGAAGGTTCTATATGAGCTCACAAAGGAAAGGCCCCAATGAAAAGCATTAACTGAAGACCAGAAGCATTCTCTTGCCCCTTCCTGGGCACTCCCACTTTTAGAGAAGTTTTTTTTTCTCCAGAATTACATGCTAAGGAACTTAAGCTAGATGAGCATGTCCCCATTTCTTCTATTCACCTTCTCCTGTCTAACACGTCCACATAACCTCTGTCAACCGTCCATCAGTACTGGGGACTTATTTCTGTTTTACCAAGGAGTTGTTTAAGCAAATGTGCCTTTGCTTCCCTTTATCACATGGCAGAAAGTAGAAACCTTGAAGTATGTGCAGACATGCCAATAATCTACTATAATAAAGAAACATTCTATTTTAATATGTGAAGAGATGGACATGTACTTTCCCTAGAGGTCAAACTTTTCTAAAGGGTTTATTAGTGAAATTGTAGCTGTCTCAGTCATATCAGAATTCTACAACAGAATTCTTTTGTCTCTCCCAAATTGGCCAGGGACCTAACTATAGTCCATAGATGTAACTCAAACCACCACAAAGTAGGCCAAAGGGCCTGTGTGAAGAAATCAACCCACTTCACATGCACAGGAATTGCACACTACAGGACTGGGCCTTCCCCTGACTTTCAGGATTATGTTTGGTACCTACATCATCAAAGTCAGCGATGATCTCATTCAAGAGCCGGAGACATTCCAGACCTTCCTTGTTCACGTCTGATTCTGTGTAGAACTCCTTGAAGTCCGGAATAGAGGCAAACATGACACAGACACATTCGTAGGACTGGTGATATAAATCCTGCCAGGAGAAAAAGAAGAGCTGAGCACCAGGAAACCCTTCCAACAAAGACCCCCAATGCAAGTGCTTGTTTATGCTCAGATGATAAAGAAGCCCCTCAAGAGCCCACTCACCCCTTCTTAGCCCTGCCTCTGCCCCATCCATGTGCTACTGACCAGGAGGCAGTGAAGCTTCTAAACAGCAGATGCAGATTCCCAACTCCACCACAAGTTAATAGGAGACATCCTCCCATTAAACTTTCCCGCCCGCATCACTACCTGGGATCACTACAAGTGATCAGAATCTGGCCTGGGATCATTTCCCAGATGACAGTATTGTGCTAAAATACACGGCGATAGCTATATTCTTTGTATGGGAATTTTTATGAGTCCACCCCTGTGGGTGTGGCGGCGGTGGGGGTAAGAGAAGAGGCTAAAAACCACCAAGCGGTTTTAATTACACCTGAAAGAACCACTGGAAGTCCTCACTTCCAGTGGACTTCATGCAGGTCCCCATTTGACTTCAAGTGGAAAGAGACTTGTAGCTCTTCATTATAGATTTGAGTAAAATTGTAACATCTCACATACACCATTTCAAGGTGTGTCCATAATTTTACCACTCTACAGTGACACCTTCCAGTTCAACTGAAGTTTCAGAAAGGAAAGGCTCTGGGTGGGCGGGGGTCTGCACTGAGGTTTGGAAAGTCTGCCCTCCCACTGGCCCTGGGTTTCCGGGCCCCTGACCCAGGCACTATTATCAGGCTGCAGTGCAACATGGGAAACACTCAGACCACTGGGAGAGAGTTTGCCAAACAAGATGGTTGACCTTAGGGTGGAGGGGTCCTTGCCCTTGTGAGTGGCTGGTGCTTCCTGTGTGACTGGCAGGCCAGGACCCCACTCTCCGTGGACACTGCCTGTGAGCGCTCCTCTGTGGGACACTCAGATGAATCCTGGACAGGACAACATGGGGAACACTACGACTGTAGTGACTGCTGGCCTCTCGCAGGGAGGTTGGTTGCCTTCCCTGGTCTCATAAATGCATCAGAGCCACGGCCACCCAACTGAAGACCACAACAGCTTCAAGGAAAAGTAGACTCATGTCACACTCTCGTTTCCAGTGCCCATCAACCTGCAGCGCCTTCTGTTACATGAACAACAGAATGAAGACGTGCTCACTTGATCCTGTGTCCGCATTGTCGAGCACTTGTTGGGCAGATCTGTCCTTTGTTTCTCTCCTAGTAACACTGTGAACATTGGTATTCACAGCAGACAGCCCATGACACATGTGACGGCCGGGGACAGATGCCGGCACTGCTGACGGCAGCCCGCGAGTCAGGGGAACAGGGAAGAGATGGCCACTAGGAGCCTCTTTTAGTTAAAAACGTCAGTTTTCAAGTAAACAGACTCTCCATTGAAGAAAAGGCTAGCACATGTTTTCTGTGCCATCAATTTACCCACTGCCTTTTGTCATTGGCCGAGTGACCCCCGGGGAATGAAGATTATGTCAAGAATAAGCAGGATAATTTAGTACCACGTGTCAGATGGGCACCTCTCCGAGCCCTCATGTGACCACCATCCTCTGAGTCTTATGCTATTGTGTCCTAACTGCAGATAAAGCCACTGAGGCACATGGTTCCCAGGCTGAATGGTGGCCATGTCGGGCTGGCCTAGCCAGGATAGTGCAGAACGAACGGAGAAGCTTCTGGAAGTTTAAAGGGAGCAAAGAAGAGGCTCCTGAACAACCAGGCTCACGCACCGTTGCCAGGCAGCTCCAGGCCCCAGGCTCTCAGCAGAGGTGTGAGCCTCGCAGTGTACTCTGGGATGAGCCTAGCACAGTGGACTATGGGATGGAGGAAACAGATCCTTCCCGCCAGGTAGAGCAGGAAGTCTTCTCATGCCACAGCAATCCATTCACAGAAGCCAGGAGCAGAGTTTGCCATGGTTTATGTACTCTGATGAGTTTAGTTCAAAGTCTAACTGTATCCCTTTGAGTAGCCACGTTCTCAATATTCATTCTGACCAACCAAAATGTCAGGAAAGTGCACAGCACTGTAGCCATGTGACTGAAACACAGCGTCCCACAGCAGTGGTGACCTCCCAGAGCCACAGGACTGTGTCTGTTGTTCTAAGTGCCCGGCTCAATTGGTCAGCGGCCATCCAGTGCATCCTAACAACACTCGGAAACTGCTGAGGGTCATGACTCTCGCATGCAGTGATTTGTTCAGCTTGAATGAGGAGAGGCCCAGGGATGAGCCGTGGTAGGTCCCTGCAGGGCTGGGCTGTTCTCGGTCAGGTGTGCACTGGGGACTGTGTGTTCCCAGGGAAGGAGCAGCTATCTCTTGAAAGTCACGGCGAGGAGTGTGGTGAATCGTCACTAATATCCCAAACTGCCTACGCATCGAGGCAGAGGCTGAACCAGGCCTCCGCCCAGGCCTCTGACTGTCACCTCAGGACTCAGATCAGGTTGAGCCAGCCGGGTCCACACATAGAGCCTTTCCCCTCCCAGCTGCCTGCGCAGAGACATCTACAGGAGATACTCTGTCCACATGTCTTCGTGGATCCAATTAGCTGCATTAGAAGGAAATAACCCTCGCTTGGAAAACAGTTCTCTGCAGTGGCACAGAGTCTCTGCTGTGACACACAGTAGGACCACAGAGGGAAAGAAGGCATCCATGTGGGCTGCCAGCACCAGGGCCTGGGCACTGTCCTGCCCTGTGACTCTCACTTAGGCCAGTGTGGCTCCCTGCTCGTTGCTCTATGAAATGCCCGCCTGCCTGGTACATGGCCCAGTGCCAGTGTCCCGCATTCTACTTAGCACAGCCACAATGCCACCTTCTTACCAATGGGGAGACCAAAGCTCAGATCCCGGCGCTGGTTCAAGGTCACAAAGCAGACAGTGAGGGGACTAAGATGCACACCCACAACAAATAGCTCACTTTTCATCTCTCTCCTTGCTCCACCTTCCCTGATGACTGCCGATGGTGCTGCGGTGTTCCAACACTGCTCAGAAAACACCCGGTGCTGCGGTGTTCCAACACTGCTCAGAAAACACCAAGCAGGAAGGAACAGAGAACACGCTGCTTTTGCTGGCCTGGTACTGGGAGGTTCTCGGTGGTTGTGGGTCCCATCAGGTCTATGACACAGAGCCTCCGTGGTGGCCTCTTCCCAGGTCTTCGGTGTCTCAGGGAAAGGATCACCATGGAGTCCAGAAACTTCTTCCCTGTCCCTCTCACTCTCTAGCCTCCATCTCCCACCTAGCTTCTAGCACTGTTTCAGATTCAGAAATCCCTTCCTCATGGTTGACATCCCCCCTCCCAACCTTCACTGTGCCAGCGTCTGTGGAGATAACAGACTCTGGTCCCCAGGAGGAGCAAGGAGTGTGGCCACTCTGTGCAGATCATCTCCATGACCAGGGCAGAGCTAGCTTGGCTTCAGGATGGAGGAAACAGCAGGAACTTACTGAACTTAAACCTGAATCAAAAGCTGGAGTATAGACAGGCTCATGGAAATAGATCATTCCATAACAGGTAAATGGATTTCATTAGCTGTGATCAGTAGGGAAACAAGTTGCTCAGATGCCTTGTGAGCATAGAAAACACCAGAAGAAATAGAGTCAAAGAGTCATCTCATCCTGCACCTTCCGAGGAGGAAGAGGGCAGCAATTTCCAGAAAGCCACCTACCACGGGCTCTTATCTTTCAGATCAACATTAAATACTCATCAGAGAAAGGCGCAGAGCCTTTGCACTGCAGTCTCACCTGAGATGAGATGATTGCTAAGGATTTAATTTGTCAGCGGGGTTCTCTCTGCTGCCTTCCTGTCTGTCTCCGCAAACCTCTGAAACCTCACAGATCTGACCTTGATGACACAGTAGCCCTCAGGTGCCATTTCAGACTAAATTATACCATAGATCTGGCTGCTCTATCTTGCAATTCAAAAATATTAAAGAAATTGCTTGACATTTCATTCCATAATTGAGTTCAGTATTTCAGTGACATCCTAGGAAAACATCCATTCCATTTCTACCCATTCAGATGGACGAATCCAAGTCTTTGTCTGGTGTCATGTGGATCTGGCATGTTGTCTCATTATTTTTCAAATTCTAACATCTTTTTATTTATTTATTGTCAGTCGTGGGACTTGAACTCAGTGGGCCTGGGAGCTGTCCCTGAACTTTTCTGCTCAAGGCTAGCACTCTATCACTTTGAGCCACAGCTCCACTTCGGTTTTCTGGTGGTTAGTTGGAGGTAAGAGTCTCATGGCCTTTCCTGCCGGGGCTGGCTGTGTAGCTAGGATTCCAAACTTGAGCCACCAGCACCCAGCTTTGAAATTCTAACATGTTTAAGAGGTTCCCAGGGAAGCACAGCGAAGGAGCCCTGGGCATATAGACCTTGCGGCTTATCCTGGCCTTGGAATTTGGGTTCCATTGTATGAGGGAGGATTAGTGTTCTCCTAAATTAGGGAGAAGGAAGTGGCCACTGGGGGGGAGGGTATTTGGGACTGCAGGGTCTCATAAAATTCTCCAGAACTTTATACGATTGGGAAAAAAAATAAACAACAAAAACGCAAACAACTTCCAGAAAAGAATCAGGTCCTTGCTGAGACTTTAAAAGGTGATTCCCATTCAGTACTTCCAACTGGCCACCCATCAACAGCACTCAGGCCGACCAAGGCCACCTGTCACAACGAGTATGCAAAGTACCACATCAGAATCTCTTCCAATTCAAAGCTCTGCTTCCACCACGCACCCCGCCCCGGCCCCGTTCCCAGAGAGAGCCTGGCCACCAGGGCCAGCCCCAGCCCTCCACCCCTCTGACCTCGTTTTTCAGGCTCCTGGCCAGGAAATGCTCCGCCACGTGCGCGGGAAGCACGTTCTCCAGCAGCACACGATTCAGGTTCTCCATCGTCTCTATCTCCTCCCGCTCTTTTTTGAACTTGTTCTTCCACAAGAAGTCTAACCTACAGTAATATTCATTCTGTTACAAGAGGACACAGAGGTAAAGAAACAATAGGCATCTTGTCCTGCCAGAGAGTGGAGGTTTCAAAGAGAAAATCAAAAGAACAACACAAAACCACACCCAGAATCCCCCCACAGAAGGACCCCCTCCCCACAGACCCCTCTGCCCTGCCCAGCATTTCCCAATCCACCTGTCGCATAGAGTTGCAAACAACTAAGCAAAGCAAGGAACCATCCTGAGCAACAGTTGTGGCGCAGGGCTTACAAGTGTAGGTGGCAGCAGAGCTTCCTGAATGGCTGTGTTAATAAATCATGGCTTGGATTATCCTCGGCAAAGGGGCACGGTGGAGTACAAAGGGTGAATCAAAGGAAATGAGAGCGAGCACAGAGCATGAATCATGCACTGACTGCTGTTCAAAGACCCGTCATAGCCTTCCTTGTGGCAGTCTGACTTTACTGTTTGTAAATGACTTTCTGTTGTCCCAAATTACACGATTAAGTCTTCAGGGTAAAATATGATAGTTTTTCATTCGGGATTACACTGTACATAGCTATGCCATTATGTGAAGATGAAGCACGTGCTGACATCATTTAATTTAAGGGAGTTCCTGTCAGTGAAAATATTTGTGTTCATACTTTAGAGTATATTTAAGTAAAATGGTTTTTAAAAGGCAGATGTTACTTATACGGTGGAAATGGAGACACTCATGTACTGACAAGGGTCTTTCTGGTGTTGGGTTGTCATGGGTCTCTGTCTCCTCTGATGTAGGTGATGGAACATGATCTATCTTGACTGAGTCCACACAGAAGGAGAGAATAATGTAAGGACAAATAAATGCAAAAGGGGTTGCATGCAAAGGTTGTCTATTAGATTAATAATAATGATGGTATCGAGCATAACAGCACACACATCCACACACATCCACAATACACAATAGCCTCTCATGTAGAATTTTAAATAATTCACATTCCCCAAACTGAAAAAAAATAAAGATCATTTATCAGTTATGTTTGATTCTAACTACACATGATTAAAAAAAAAAACTTCCCCTCCTCCTCTGC
Organism: Dipodomys merriami; assembly: GCF_024711535.1. Classification (NCBI taxonomy): domain Eukaryota; kingdom Metazoa; phylum Chordata; class Mammalia; order Rodentia; family Heteromyidae; genus Dipodomys; species Dipodomys merriami. The sequence continues at coordinate 4,907,471 of NW_027204715.1, read as the reverse complement.
TCTGGCATTTATTTTTGCCTCATGTAGACAAGCATTTTTTCCCTTCTAAATACACTGCTCAAAAGACATTTTAGATGTTTGCTCATATTACCTGAAAGCCAAATTTCCCACCACACCATACTAATACATAGTGTCGTGTTCACTGACTAGAGAAGCCCTCACACTGGGAATAATGATGTGTGTGTGGACTGTGGGGGCCAGCCGGGATGGGTCTGACGTGGCAGATGCACTGAGCCGTGGCACCCAGGTGACGATTGCACACCCAGCCCTCCGTGGGAGCTGCAGGACTGCAGCCGCCTCCTAGAGGGAAGTTTGGGTAGTGAGCCCACTGCCATGCCCAGAAGTTACGCAGGCTTCCAGAGCCGCCGTTTGTCAGTCTATGCCGAGAAGGAAATCAGTAGCTTGGAGCCAGTTGTATTGCCTGAAAAGGGCATTTTCCTCCTTCATCTGTCTGGGTGCCTAGCTGTTCCCTCCCCAACCCCCTTCTCCGGTTCTGTGCTTGGTCTGGCTATGAATACCTCCCAAGCCACATGGGGCTTTGCACCTCCACGAGCAGTTTCCAGGAAGTGGTGCTGTGCTCCAGTGGTAGAGAGCTAGCCTTGAGTTGAAGAACTGAGGGACAGCGCCCAGCCCAGAGTTCAAGCCCCATAACTGACCAAAAAAAAAGAGCATCGATCCTGGGCTGAGCTGCAGGGCGGCATGCAATTCTGCCTATCCTTGAAGACTGAGCTCCTCCTCCACAGAATGACATTGGCCTGACCTTGGGGTCAGGCAGCTGCCCCGGTTCATGCTGTCAATTCACGCCACCTGGAGTACAGACAGACCCTCGCTGGGTGTGCTGCTGCTTCAGCCAGGATGAAATGCGTGCTGCTCCCTTTTTCAAAAGAGGGTCTGGGAGGGCTCACATTTCAGTTATGTACTCGATTTTAGTACAGCAATAGCACTGTAGATTTGAATAGGAGATGTGTTACTTTTTCATTAAGGTTACTTAGAGTTCCCATACTTGGTACGGAGAATGCTAATTTGTTCAGAAAGAATACATATGCATAATGTGTATGAGATGGCCATAGGGCAGAGAGGCCATTAGAACCAATCACAATGAAGCTAAGTAGTGAACCATCTATCCAGTCGCTTACTAACCAATCAGAAACGCAGTGACTACCAGGACCGAGTGCCTGGGGCACTGGGAGATGCTCTATTCAAATATGGGGCAGTTGTCTGCAGCATGCTTGTGAAGTTCAGATAGGAGTGCAGAAGCTCCACATCGCACACACCAAAGCTCTCAGCCCAGAAGAGTTTTAGGACTTATTCACTTTGTGGTTTGGGGGCTTAAGGTCATATTCAGTGGTGCCCGCCACAGGCTAGGTGACTCATAGCCGATGTTGCAGAATGACCATGAAAAATGACTCCTCCGCCAGGGGTAATGAGTTTTCCAGGCCTCCCTATGAACACATTACTTATTGTCACATTAATGATAAAAGTAGAACAACTCTTAGTAAGACTGGCATCACCCAGTTGTATTAAATTAATGAATACTTAATGGTGATATCGAATACTTTTTGGTTATTTATCTTGAATCAATCAGGGAGTAAATGGGTCAATTGTCAGTCACTGGCATTAAACACCATTAAGTAGTGGCACCAAATTGGATCATTTAGGTGACTAATAGAAACTCAAGAGCATTGTAACTTGAGTTTAGGTTCTCACAGCAACAAACAGGAGGCTACAGGAGAATCAGGGAAGCAATGAGAGAAAAGGCATGATGTAGGTTGTCAAAAGTGCAAGCCCAACAATGCAGAATGAATGGAGAGACGCTACCAGTCAGGAGATGGAGGAAGAGGAAGCAATCTTACAAAGCGCTGCAGAGGACGGGGCAGCTCAGCCCAGGAAGCCTGGGGTGGGTTGCAGGATTAAGTCCTCAGGAAGGACACAGATCTCCTGCCTGGGCAAACCGGAGAGCTCAGGTCCAGATGTGGGACTGACAGCTGCAGTGGCAGATTACCTGTCTGAAATGCTGCTCAGAGCTCGGTAGCAGGGAAAACTGGAAGTCAGACCCAAGTTCACACTCTGTACCATGCCTCTCAGATATCTGCTGCATATTTATGTAACTGTTTCATAATGTGCATATAATCTTCATCGGCTCCTAACTAGTTATTTGTTTGTTTTATACTGCCGATATCCTAGGACTGGTTGAAGCAGGCCTGACTGACTATGGATGAGTCTGGGACTTTGTAGGTAATCCGTTTCATGCAGAGGCAGAAGAAAAGTAATCATCTTGAAAAATCTTACATCCACAGCCTCTCCTGGGGGGTCAGGAGAAAGTGGTGGCTTCAGGACGGAGTTTCAGTCATGTCACAAATAGAGATTTATTTTTTTTAAGAGGGTCCTAGCATTGGGAGAAGTATCAAGCTACTTCCAGCAAAACAACTCTGCCCCCCTTATGAAAATGCAAATGACAGCTGGGCGCTGGTGGCTCATGCTTATAATCCTAGCTACTCCGGAGGCTGAGATCTGAGGATCACGGTTCAAAGCTAGCCCAGGCAGGAAAGTCCGTGAGACTCTTACCTCCAATAAACCACTCTCTGGCCTTCACGGCTGTTTCCTAATGGGGTTAAGTGTATTTGCTGGCTGCTGGTCTTTGAGGCATGAGTCCACCATACAGATGATGGCCTTTTAATAAAGACTCCAGAGTCGACCTCTCAAAATGTGGCTTCTCTGTTTTCTCTGTATCTCGCTATTGAATTCACTTTATAACACCATCTCTTGCATGCACAACATTTTGCCCTTGTGCATTTTTTTCTTTACTGTTTCTGACCCACACATATGCTATGTATTTTTGGGGGCAGTGTCAGTATTGGGTCTTGAACTCAGGACCTCTCAGTTGGCTTTCTTGCTCAAGGCTGGTGCTCTACTACTTGAGCTACAGGTCTACCTGTCTTTTCTGGAGGAATTAATTGAAGATAGGTACTTAATTGAAGATAGGTACTTAATTGAAGATAGACTTGCCTGCCTAGGCTGGCTTTGAAACCTGATACTCAGATCTCAGCCTCCTGAAAGGCTGGGATTATAGGCATGAGCCACCAATGCCTGGATATATGATGATGATTCTGGTTCTTAATCATTTGTTGGCACAAAAGCAACTACAATGCACACCAATGAAGTATTATTAATAAGCTCCTGAGGAAACATAGAGAAAAGATTTCTTACCTGTCTGCCCAGCACAAGCAGTGTGATGAAGAATATAGAGAGGGACACGGAGCCCATGGTCTTTAGGTCTTTCCAAATGCCTGGCCTATTAAAAACAAAAACAAAACCAACAGACAAAACAACATGCACACAGGACTTAGAATTCCAACATCAACAAACTTGAGAACCCCCACAGCATGCTCAAATTCCACCCTACAAAGCACACATTTCAACACATCCCAAACCTAAATTGAACCAGAATAAGCCAAAAACTTCACCTTCTGCAAGCACAGTCAAAAGGCAGTACTTCCAAACTCATAGGGGCTTTTACTTTACATCAAGCTCCAATAAAGATAAAAGTCAGAACTAGCAGAGCATTAAAACCATGCTCTTTATACCTTGGGGGTCAATGGGGAGAACCAGGTATCTCGTTTCTTCCACCTTTTCATTACCATTTGAGACAGTAAGCTTGAAATGTTTAATCATGTGAGGCATAAAAATGAAGGAGGGAACTTCGTTTCTACAAGCCCCTCTGACCTGTGGCTGATGCAGTTTCCCGCACTTTGTAGCGAGTACTCAATTGTCCTCATTTTCCTACGATTTCATGCACAGAGGAGGGCGCCTGTCCATGGCTGCTCCCCCTCAGGTCCAGGTCATTTCTTCCTTCTCACCTTCTTGCTGTGCTGGCCAGAGCCCCATGTCCCATGACCACAGGGCCTGCAATGCTACACTGGCACTAGGTGACATCTACCGCCATCCCCAGGGGAGTCCTGCACAGCCTAACAAAGGGTCATTTCTCACATGGAGATGTGGGGAAGACTGGAAAAGTCAAGATTCACTGGCTTCCACCCCTGTCCCAGCAGCAGCTCAGGATGAGTGCCGAGCGTTCACTTTCCTCTGGTTTATCCTTGCCTTTTGACTTCTAGTTCCCCCCAGAGCTTCAGTGGTGGCTAAGAGGAAAGCAGCCATGGAGGGCTTTGAAGTCAATGACTTGGGTTTGAAATCTGAGCGATGGGACCTTGGATAAAGTTCTGCAAACCTTATCCACCCAAAAGGGTACCGGCGCCCACTTGTTCTGGACATTTTATCATGTATCTGTCCACACAGCAGAGTCTGACACCAAAGTCCTTCATGAGTGGTACTCATGATTTTAGGGTTAATGGCTAAACGACAAAGGTAAAGAAACTCGAAAAGTAGAGAAGAAGATAAGGAGGTCCATAATGACTAAGTTCACTTAGTCATTGTACATGAGCTTCATGTACAAAAGAAGAGTGGATTCCTGGAGGCGTTAGGAGACCCAACCACTCCCCCCCCCACCAGTGAGCCCTGCTGGCTTACAAGCTGGGGATGTGGACCCCATGAAGGTTTTATGTGCATTGACTTCCTGCTTCACTTAGGACTGATTTTCATGAAGTGTAGTTGCTCCTCTCAGTCCAGGGCAGCTGTGTCTAACAGCACAGCTGGAATGATCCTCACCGACAAACAACGCTGCCCTCACCTTCATTTTAAACTCAATCTTTTCTTCTGCACGGACACCAGTTCAATGGTTAGTAAAGCAGCACAACACAGCCCCCTGTCCGGGAGGCTGGTCTAGGCTGCTCACCAGCCTAGAAGCCAGGGCATGCCCTCCGTCCAACCCACCCTGTGAGAACCCAACTAGGAGCAAAATGCAGATGCCCAGCTCAGGAGTCGGTGGGAGCTTCATCATTGCCATGAGTCAGACCTCTGCTCCCTTTCGCACGCCCAGGGAAGGGACCTAGAAACCCAAACACACAGAGGCAGCCACTTGGAGATCCTTTTATGCGACTCAGGAGCTGGCTGGGTTTCCAGTTAGCAGATGACAAGTGCACACGGTAGCCAGTGGAGAAATCTTTTCTGGGGACTCCTCCCAGGAACACATTTGGAGTGTGGTTTGGTCTGGGGTGGAGGCACATCCATTCCATCTATCTCCCCAGCCTTGTACCTGACTTAAATGGCGGTGAGTGGTGGCTAGCCAGGGAGGAAGCTCTCCACACTGGTCAGAGGAGAGGATCACCAAGTCTGGACTTAACTACCCCTCCTTCCTGCTTCCCTTGCTGGTGTGTGCACGAGCGAAGGCGGGCAGGAGAAGGGGTGGCGGAACGGCCGGTCTTCCACAGATAGGATATAATCTCAGGTAGCTTCTGGGTAGCGTCCAAGCCACAGTATTGATCACCGTATTAGTTGTTTCCCATTGTGCAGCAACACAGTAGCAGCACCACAGGGTGGCTTCAAGCAGTAGGGATTTATTGTTGATAGGTTCCGAGTTCGGGAGTCTAAGTCAGGATGCCTTCTGCACCACACCCCTGAAACCTACAGGAAATCAGTTCTTGCTGCAGCCTAGGCTCTGGCAGCTGGCCGGCTGTCGTTGGTGCTCCCTGTGGGTAATCTTCCCTGCTCCCTGGCTCGCCTCAATATCACTCCTGTCTCGGTCTTCATCACCTGGAGATTTCCCGCGTGTCTGTCACTTCATGTGACATCTTCTTATGAAGACACCAGCCGTATTAGACGAGAGGGCTTTGTAATTTTGCAAACCTCACCTTAATTAATTGCATCTGCAATGACCTTATTTCCGGAAAAGGTCATGTGAGGAAGGATTAAAATTTCAGTATACCTTTTTTTGGGGGGACACAAGTCAACTCAGCAGTCAGGCTTTACATAAAGAAGACCCCACCGGTGCCACCCATCCGGTGACATCCCCTGTGAGCTGTCTCTGAGCATGGCACTGTCACTGACTGACAGGAGGGGACGTCGGTAGTACAAATGAGTTTTCCAACAGCATCACAATGTAGTCACAACTATCTATCCACAAGTTAGACTCCAGGGATGTCAGCCCACAAACATGCCTGTAGCTATCCAGGCACCGATTTGCAAGTGGTTGCTCTCTGCCTGAGGCTGCTAATGAGCAATCCTTCTGACCCTCAGGTTTCAGGAGTCCAGAGAGCAACATATCTGATCAAGCAGAGTGAAAAAGACATGGAGGAATTATTTGGTGAACGTGTGGCTATTCAAAATGCAAAAGGCTTGGGTAAGAGAAAGCAATCCAGGCACACAGACACACATACATTCTTCCTTAAAAAATAACCCCCCACCAAAAAAAAAAAACCTGGACATTTTCCTAGGCGAAATGGACTATTTTTTAAATAAGAGACGTATGCAAAGAAACCTACTTTCTGTTGCGCTGTGACTAGTTGACTGACTGAAATAGAAATATATATTCTCAGGTCACTGATGGGGATAAGCATTCATCTGAACCTGGGTCTGGATTTCTGTCCATGACTCATAAAGAAGAGGAGAAGGGCCTGGAATGATGGCTCTGGGGTAGAGGGCTGCCCCTGTGATGCTCAAGCCCTCACTTCAAACCCACTACTGTAAAACAACAACAACAAAAACACCCCAAGCCAGGGTCTCTGGCTGACTTATCCGCTGGCTTTCTTGGCCATCTCTTGGGTACACTAGTAAGGAAGGAAGTGCCTGACTTTGCCCACAAGAGACCCCTGAATCCACAGGAAGCCGTGATGTAAACCATGCGTAGAATGGAGGGAAAGAGTCCTCTCCCCATGGTCTACTCAGCGCGAGCTGTGAAGTTAATTATAGGATCCCATGATGCAGACCAGAACAGAGCAAAACAAAGCACTCCAGAAAACAAATGTTGAGTACAAAATGAGCGAAGCAAAATAAAGACAGCCCTGAGTGCTGTAGTGCATCTTCCTCTCGGCCTGGGCGGTGAGGGAGGGCAGGGAAGTGCTACTACGCCTTGCTTATGGTTTCCCTTCCTCCCTCCCCTCTCCTCCCTTCCTCTCTCCTTTCCTTCCCTTCCTTTCCCTCCCCCTTTCACTTTTCCTTCCCCTTCCCTCCCCTCTCCTCTCCTCCCCTCCTCTCTCTCTCTTTGCCAGTTCTGGGGCCTGAGCTGAGGGACTGGGTGCTGTTCTTTCTCTCTTTCCCTTAAGGCTGGTGCTCTATCACTTTGAGCCCTGTACCACTGCAGACTTTCTAGTCGTTAATTGGAAATAAGAGTCCCATGGATTTTCTTGCCCAGGATAAGTTTGAATCATCATCTTCGGATCTCAGCTTCCTGAGTAGCTAGGATTACAAGCGTGAGCCACCAGTGATCGCCACAATGTTCTTTATGTCTGTGTGTCTCTTCTTCTAACTCTACTTCTTGACTTGTCACCTAAGCCGCAGCCTTGTTCAGGCTCACTGGAGCCTGATGGGTGACAAGGCATGAGCCGTACCGTGTAGCCAGGTCCCATAGACCATATGAAGTGTGAGCAATAACAGCTCATTATAAAAGTAAGGCTAAACTGTCATGTTGGCTAGGGATAGCTAAACTTGCCTGCAGGGTTTGTAGACACTCTTTCTTCCCCTTATTGGACACAACTCATGACAATTCTGTGCACATTTCCAGACAAGGTGGCTCACTGCCATCCAGGGACAGAATCGTGCTTTTGTAACGTGGTATTCGCAGAGGCGAGCAGATATTCTAGTGATGCACAATAAGAGAACAGCTCATACTCCTGCTGAGAAAGAGCCCGAGGCGGGTCCGAAGGAACGCTGTGCGGGGCTGTGCGGGCTGTGTGGGGCTGTGCAGGCTGTGCGGGGATGTGCGGGCTGTGCGGGGCTGTGCGGGCTGTGCGGGGCTGTGCGGGGCTGTGTGGAGATGTGCGGGCTGTGCGGGGCTGTGCAGGCTGTGCGGGGATGTGCGGGCTGTGCGGGGCTGTGCGGGCTGTGCGGGGCTGTGCGGGGCTGTGCGGGCTGTGCGGGGCTGTGTGGGGCTGTGCGGGCTGTGTGGGGCTGTGCGGGCTGTGCGGGGCTGTGCGGGGCTGTGCCGGGCTGTGCCGGGCTGTGCGGGGCTGTGCGGGCTGTGCGGGCTGTGCGGGGCTGTGCGGGGCTGTGCGGGGCTGTGCGGGCTGTGCGGGCTGTTTGGGCTGTGCGGGGCTGTGCGGGGCTGTGCGGGGCTGTGCGGGGCTGTGCGGGGCTGTGCGGGCAGTGCTAGCGGGCCCTTCGCTATGGAGGTAATGAGGCTCTTTGATTCACTCGGCTGGGCTTGGGGCAGTGGATGGTCAGAATTCATGACTCTGTGCAAGTCAAGCGCTGAGGCTCTGTATAATCCATTATTACCTCTAGCCCTAAATCAAACAAAGCAACACAGCCTTAAAAATAGGATGATTTCTTATAGATGATGCTATTCTACTGATGGCTGCTTTCTATGGAAGGAAAGAAGAAAGCTGATAGAAGCTAGCTAACCCCGAGTCCACGTGTTTCACTGTCAAAGTGGGCAGCTGTGATTTCCTCCGTCCCTGCTGCCCGGCTGGTGGGGTCAGACACAGAAAAACATGCTCCGTGCTTTTGGCAGAGGGAGCAAACAGGAAGGATTGGGAGAGCTGAGATACTCAAGACATTTCAACATTAACTCCAGTGTATCACGGGAGATGCAATGTTTGAAATCATTATTAATTTAAAGAGGAGAGCTTCAAGAGATGCCAGGTGTGCCAAGAAATCCAGCAACATCTACAGATGGACAGATGTGCAGTGACCCTTAGCTCCTTTCCTGAAAGCGATGAATTCTACAGTGCTGTCCTGACTCTCCTTTAGTCCATGGCCACTCAATCCAAAGTTGGTCAAAATATATCACAATAGCTCAAACTCAAGACGTCAGAGTTTCTAAGGGAGAGCAGGACAGTTCTCGAAGTTCAACGCTTTGGTCTCAAGTCGCAAGGACCGCCATTTCTCCCTGTCATCCTGAGCTGCCAGAGGACGCTACACTCTGGATGTGACTTCTGCCTCAGCATGTGCCTGTGTGCTCTCCGCACAGCATGTGCTTTATTCTGCCAGCATGGGTTGGAGCATGGAGCTCCTAGCGGGCTCCTCTCTTCCAGGAATCTTTGGAACTAAGGGTCTAATTCTAGCCTCAGGTGAGTTCATATGAAATAAGCAGAAGTGTGGATGAGGACAAAACACTTCGACTGCTGTCCTCACGTCAGTGTCATTGTAAGAGGAGCTCAGCAGCCCCGAGAGCTCTGGCTGTGGCTAGGGAGGAGAATGTCCTGGGTCAGAACTGGGACATACGATGGGCTCAGCAAAACATCTCGCAGATGATACGGAAGCCTGCTATAAACACCTAAGAATTACAGAAAGGCCTGTCTGGACCTTCTAAACACCAAGCTCCCATTCTTCCATCACATGAAGCGATGTATCAGGATCCTACATGGCAGTGAGGTTAGGTACTGGAACGCTCTGACCTACAACAGAATTGGGTTTTATTGGCACACTCTCCCGTGGGTTGTTTTTTGTCCTTTGTCTCCAGAAAAATCTGCTTTCTATGTTTATGAATCTGTAAAAATATCTTGGGTGTCCTTTTCTGAGTTATTCATTGATCTGAAGTTTGCCTAGTGCCTTTTCTAGCCTTGGTAACTCTATTGACAAGAGAACTGCCTTGCTGGCTCATCCATGATCAAGAACCAATTCAGTTTATAAGGTCCCTGCCACAGAGGCCAGCGTGAGCGCGTGTGCGAAAGCCATACCTCTCCAACTGTGTGGTCGCGTGCTGGCATTGACTCCACGTGGACACCTCCACGTGGACACACTCTTGTGAAAGTTTCTTTTCAAAACTCAAGAAGGTAAACCAAAACTGCCGTGGGTATTGATGAGACACATCCTGAAGGATCAGGAGCTGTGCTCTGTTTTCAAGGAAGTGGATGAGAGGAGAGATTCCATCGCGGCAAGTATTGAGAACCGTCGGCATGTCTGGAAGCTTTTATTCACTCATGGAATGGATGATTACTGAGCATGTACTAAGTGACAAGCACTGCTGTAGGTGCCATAAACATGGCAGTGCCATTGAGTTCAGGTCTTACGTTGCTTCTCTTGAGAGATGAGTTAAAGTCAGTGGAGGGGACAGGGAGGAGAGACAGAATCAGAGACTGAGATGGAAAGCACCGACAAGGCAGAAAGGCCATGTCTGATTCATCTAGGATCAGTCCTTGGAAACTTTCTACCTTTCTAGAGTTGTATCAACAACACAGGGAAGCTCAGTGCTGGGTATACAGCAGGAGGCAAGGGCTGGAGTTAGGTTCTCTGAGTGTATTCACCACCAGGGAGGCACACATCCAAGGCTCAGTGGGTAGCAAGAAGATTGACCTTCACAGCTAAGCATGGGTCCCAGAAAGACCAGAGCAAGAAGCAGGAAACCAGCCATGGGAAAGGATGAAGATATGGTGCTCAGCAACAGGCCAGCAAAGGAACAGGGGTAAGTGCTAGGCGTCAGTGCCAGGGACCAGCTCCATCAGAAAACAGGTGCTGTCCAGCTGTCTTCTGAGCAGCCTCCTCCGTGAAGGGCATCTGAAGGGCATGTCCAGCTCCAGGATTCCGCAACATTCACTCTCCAGGCCCAAGGCCAGACCATGGTGCTATAAACATCTTACTCTCATTGCAAAGATCCTTAATCAATTATTTGACAGAGTTCTTGAATCTCAGGAAAGAGCAATGCTGGCTGTGGCTTTGCATCCGGCATGAGTCATCGTGTTGTATCCAACAGGTACCAAGGCTTGAGAACTCAGGTGACCATGAGCTCCTGCTCTCCAGCTCTTTCTCCCAGCGTGGCCTGGGAGCTTACATTACATGAGATGAGTTTGCTCTTGTGCCATTGCGTCTGGGCTCTTACAGCAAAGGGACACATTTGGTAATGCTGGCACAGGGATTGTGCCAGAACCTCCTGAATTGAGGTTAGGGAAAGAGACTGGTGCTTCCCTGGAGAGGATGCTGGATTTGGTGGTGGACGTGGAGATGGAGCACCCAGGCTCTCTCTCAACCTTTCCTAGGCTTTGAGTCATGGTAAAACCAAACAAAGGGAGAACACACAAACAAGACTGACATGAAAGGAAAGGGCTCCCAAAGCTAAATGCCATTATCTTTCCCAAGTAACTGCACAGCGGGGTCCACGCAGAACCTGGCAGTCTCTTCACGTGCCTTGCTGAAGTCCATAGAAATAATCCTCTGCCCAAACCTGTCGGGCCTCACGGCTTCTTTCGCTTCCCCTGTGTAACAGACACCAGCACTTCAAATGTAATAAAGGGAAATGTACAGGCATCACCCACCGAGTGTAGAAATCGGCAGTGCCACGTCTGTTTAGGAATATGATTCAGGTTCTGACAAATATTAAAGTATACTTGGCTGGAGATGTTGAGAATTTATAGGAAAATTAACTTTGGCTTTCATTCTCACCATGAGTAAGGAATCATAAAATCTGCTTAATGCAATTATGCAATTTGCATCTCTACTGCTATAACCTTGATTACAGATGATTGGGGTTTCCACGATCTAGAGGATGACAATTAAGCGTGGCAAGGAGGGTTGCTGGGGTTACATTTCTGGAAGTGTTTTATACTGGCAAGAAGTCATCAGTATAGTGACTGCCTTCTTCAACTTCCAGAGCAAGAAATGGATGTCAATAGTTGAGACATTTTCTTTATGTTCCAGGAAGGAAATAAAAAATAATTTGGAGGAGAATGCAAAGCAAATACCCTGAGGCTGGGGGTCCACACACACATTTCAGGCTTGATGTAGAATATTCTGTTACTGAGTTGTGAAAGGGAGAGCATCATAAAACGATTAAAATATTGTTCTTCAAGCAGGGGATATGATATTTCTTATAAGCCTACGAAAGGAATTTGATAACAGACAAGTTTTTCTACAACTGGATCCCAGCACGATTCTTCTCATGAGCTTCGCAATCCAGATTTTCTGAGGCTCTTCACTTCTGCCCTTTCCACAACAGTAATTAAGAAATCTTTACTAAGAACCTGAATGCCATCAATATAACTGAATATAGCTGTTTTCTAAGTGTTGTTGAGCTGGAGACCGCTTTACCCTCCTGGTGATATTGGGGTTTCTGGGGTGCTGTGAGCTGCAGTACTGGCACTGGGACTGGCAAGCGGTGGGTAAGGGTCACCGGTGTGTAACCAAACTCCCTACGATGGGCTGGATAGTCCCTCAAACAGGAATGATTCAATCCAAAATGCCAACAAGATTGGAGCAGAAAACCTTGGATTGCTTTTGTCAATGTAGTTCAAATTAGGCCAGTGGTGGTGCATACCTGCAGTGCCAGCTACCCAAATGACCAAGGAACAAAGTTCAAGTCTACACTAAGCAACAGAGGGAGACCACCCCACGTACATATATATATATATATATATATATATATATATATATATATATACATATATACATATATACATATATATACACTTATATGTGTGTTTGTATTTATACATATGTATGTTCTTCTCTCTCTATGTATATGTATTTCTCCCTCTTTCTCTCTATATATGTGTATTTATTATATACACATATTTTTTCAGGTATTATGATACAAGGTTTTTCTCTAAATCACATCTTCCAAATACCTTTGATGACCCATATTCTGTTATCAATCACATAACACTCATCATCTTTCAGAACCATCACTTTAAAGAAACTCCCTTCACAATCACCAGCAACCATGGCCTTGCTTCTCCACACTCAGTACACACTCACTATCTCATCAGCATGAAAGAATCAAAGCAAAAAGGAGAAGGGGAAGACAGTTGCTCACCTCTCAAACAAGACCTGGCTGTAGGCATCAAGGATGTGGGCATGGGTGTGGAGCAGGATGGTGTTGTAGCCCAGCAACGCTAGCATCATGATCAACATTTTCAACTCGTAATTCACTCGCAGGAAAACCGAGCAGGAGATCAAGCCCAGAATGCAGCTGTATATGAAGTACTGTGGCAGGGAAATAAGAGAGACAGACCTTGAAGATCTCTTTAAGCTGTCTGGGAAAGCAGATGCCTGGGTTTACCCTCTGATCCAGCATAAAATGCCTGAGTACATTTGATTTGTGTGAATGATTCATCTCTGTGCCTTTCTGATCCAGTCTGGCAGAAGAAGTAAAAATAAACATATACAATGCCAAATGCTTTCCAGATACAAAGCTAAAAAAACCCTACATTGCATAGATTTCATAAACAAGCATCATGTATCTCTCAAAAATGAAAATGATGTGACCCTCTGATACATTTATAATTTTTTTAAAAAGTCAGTACTTGGAACATTTTGGCCTTCCAATTTTTTAATACATGAAAAGGATATGAATCATTGTAGATAAAGCTGTAAAAAGTATAAGAAATCGTAGACTTTTAATTAAAAGAGAAACTGCATGTCACAGCATCTGAGATGGAATGGATTTAAACTATAAGCCTGGCCCAGGGCAGACCATGAGTGCCCTGGAAGCTGGACAAATGCCAGAAGACTCTGGAAATGTGGCATGTCCCATAGCTCAGCACGTCCCAGCTCAGTCCAGCAGAAGCTGGGGCACGTGTGCTCCCCTGATCTACCGCACAGATGGGCTGAGGATAGCCCTAGCCCAATCCTGCTTCTGTCGCTCACTGACTTGGTGTCACTCGGTCACTCTGGACCAGCACCCTAAACAGCTGACATTCAGCACTTTCACCCACACAGGGTAACAACTCTTTTACTGCTGCACACTGGCGCTCCTCCTAAGCTTCCGCTTTTGTCAAAGGGGTTTTGGCTCAAATGCACGTGGAATCTGCTGGTGTTCTTCAAAAGTTATCCGTCATAACCAGTGTTGCCCCACTGGGAGAGAAGGCAACATAAAAAAACCACTTACATGGCGGCGGTGTCTGTGTGTGTATATTTGGGAGGGGTCCAGGAGACCGGGGGATTGAAGGTTGTTTATTCAGGTTCTCACAGTGCCCTGGTTTGAAATGCACATCAATGTATTTCATGTCAATGTAATTTACTTAGGATTTCACGTGTTAGGTGTGAATTCTGGGGGGGGGGTGTTCTCTCTCCACTCATCCAGTTCTAATATCATGACTCAAAGAGGAGGAGGAGGCAAATCACACAGCAAATTTACTTATCCCCCAACAGAGAGGGCTCCCAAATCCACACAGGAAGATGCAAGCCAGTAAACCATTCTGGAGAACTCAATAACAATAGGTGGAGAAGACCATGGCTAATTCTCATGAGGACTTAGGAGGAGACTTCATCTGAAGACCAGAACCCTGGGGATAAAAGTTAACACCCATGGTCCCCTGTCTTCCTTGTCCTTGGGGACACGGTCATGCTTCTGCAATCTCGAAAGAACTCCTCAGTTCACTGCGATTGCACACAGAGGGGTAAGCTCCCGGGAAAGAAGAACGATGAGAAGGGGGAGGAAAGGAGGAAAGGAAAACATCAGGGAACCAATCAGTTCAATAAGCTGGCAGAAGTAAAATTTATTGTTATGCCTGATGGATTAAAATACTGCTTGGAAATTTTGAAAACACATGTATAAAATGAATTCATTTCAGTTTGTAGCAGTTACTGAGCATTCTGTAAATTGACTATTGGAGATAAAAATTAAATGGATAAGATCTCTGTTACCTTAAGAGGACTGTTCAAGAATGGGAAATGTTCAAACACTGTTGTTTTTTTTCTTTTCATGAATAATGTGTGAAAGAAATTATAAATAGTAGACGTAACATTTATACTAATAAGACTTCATGTGTTAAGAAGACTTGAAAAATTTCTAGATCTTTTGTGACACTGATTAAAATGGGTCAAAATGTCCTTAAGAATTACTGAAGGACAGAATCACTGGGGAACAGAAATAAGTGACACAGATTCTGCCTCCATCTCCATAGTATCAGTGGATAATCTTAATTCACAGAACCATTAGTAACATCTCTAATCAACCAGACATAGAGATGAAGTGACATAACCATGAATGTACTATGGTAAGGCACAAGGGAGGCGGTGGCGGTGGCAGAGATAGTGTTAACCTGGCTTCACAAGTTTGCAGACAGTGGTGATGGTTAGAGTTTATAACTCAAGACCTACCAAAGAACTGAAAAAAAGTGGGAGGCCCTAACAACAATAAAATGAAATTCTAAAGCAAACCACGGACCGAATCTGAAACATAAGCTGCATAGACAATAGCATTCTGGAAAGTGACAAATACAGCAACGAGTGTGACATTCTTACCGGAAGGAAAAACAAGTTTTGTGCGCGCAGAATGGCTGCTTGGTTATTTGTGGCAGAAAAACTTGAGTTTGTGGTGTTGGCAGTGGGAGGAACCGTTTCCTCCGAGTCACTCAGGAAAAACTGCAAAGAGAAATGTGTCTTTTCTTAGTGAAATGGGTGCAAAAGCAGAGGAAACAAGTACCAGGCTGGAGCTGCGTTTACTGTCCCCACAGGCAGTGAGTGGCACTGGGAGTCAGCATAGTCCCGTGTCTGGGAACTGTAAGTGCTTATAGCTTTCGAAGCCTTGGTAAATTCTATTCAATAAGTAAACAGATATCGTAATGTTCTGCTTTCAGGAGGCAGTTTCTGGGCTTCAAGATTGATGCTAACCAAAACAGAATCAGCAGTATCATATACCTCACTCTGTTTCCAGACACTGAATGCACCCACAGATCAGGGCTTTCAATATGGTTGTTGTCTTTTTTTTTTTTTTTTTTTTTTTTCAGTCGTGGGGCTTGAACTCTGTCCCTCAGCTCTTCAGCTCAAGGTGACCACTCTACCACTTGAGCCACAGTGCCATTTCCGGTTTTCTGAGTGGTTTATTGGAGATAAGAGTCTCACAGTTTCCTGCCCAGGTTGGCTTTGAACCGTGATCCTCAGATCTCAGCCTCCTGAGTAGCTAGGATTACAGATGTGAGCCACTGGCACCCAGCTCTTTGTTTTTTATAGCAATGTGTTTTCTATCATGGTTCAAATAATTAATAAGTCAATATGCTTATATGAGTTTAAGGAAGGAAATTGATTTTATGGTAATCACCAACTCTACTTGTTTCTATTAGTGTAAACACCCGGTGGCTCAGATCCTGAGGGCTGCTGATTTGTAATGGATATCCTCCGTACTGTAGAAAAGTGGTAGGAATAAGAACAGCTCTCTTTTTCTTTCTTCTACCTGTCTCTTCCCCCTCTCATTCTCTCTGTCTCTGTCTCTTCTTCTCTTTTATTCTTTATCTCTTCTCCTTCTCTCTCTCCACCTCTTTCTCTGCCCTCTCAACATGAGAGACTGTTTTAGTGACCAAAGACCAAGTTGTTGAGAGTTCTGGAAAGATAAATCACAGAATCATGATTTGGACCAGATCCTCTTTCGTGAAGAAATTCACTTTGTCTGTAAGTCTAGACTGCATTGTCTGCATGGGGGAAACATTCATGGTTTTAAAAGTAGAACGAATTTTGATATAATTCCTGCAGTTGCTTTTTCTGCGGGTGCTTTTGTCTTGATTTATTACCTTTGACATTATGACTCTTGTCAAACATATAGATTAATTTACTTAGTAGGCAGGAAGATATTTGGCATATTTCTGCATACATGACTCTTCTGTTTTACAAGTGG
The DNA here is from genome assembly GCF_024711535.1 of Dipodomys merriami. Lineage (NCBI taxonomy): Eukaryota > Metazoa > Chordata > Mammalia > Rodentia > Heteromyidae > Dipodomys > Dipodomys merriami. Next base: position 4,890,877 of record NW_027204715.1, on the reverse strand, counting down.
TACTAGATGTAATATTTTTCCTTATTATGTAATTTGATAAAACCCAGCAAAATATTGATTTAAAAGTCAAAGAAGGTTAGAGGAAGAGATTTCTTTATTTAGTGCTAAATTATATATTACAATCTTAGTTTTCTAATCCTTGAGAAAAATATGTCAGTAAAAAATGAATAGCGTGATTACTTTGCAAATAATACTGGGCTCTAAAACTTCACAAAGTTAGATTTGACCAACCCTAAATTCAATTGACTTAAACACTAAGAACCAAGGAATGACCAAAAAACACCAAAAAAAAAAAAAAAAAAGGAGCCTACAATGCTATCACAAAGTTTACTTTCAGGTACCATGGTCTAAAAATAACTGATGAAAAATCTTTGATAACATGGCCACACTGGCCAGCCAGTACATAGCAGGGGGCATTATGCTCCCCTGTATGAGGAAAAAATACGTCTTTACAAGGGTGCGGTAAGGCCAGCTGTGGTGGTTCACGCCTGTAATCTTAGCTACTTTGCAGATGGAGATTGAGAAATCAGGTTAAGCCCAGGCTAGGCATAAAAGTTCCTGGGACTCCCTTTCAATTGCTGGGTGTAGTGGTGTGTGCCTACTCTTCCAGCTCTAGGAGAAGTACAACAGCTTGGTAAACTGGTACTTGTCTGTCCTCCCCAACATAGGCAAGCACAAGTAGGAGGATTGGAGCCCCCGTCAGCGGGGCATAAAGGGAGGCCCTCTCTTGAAAATAACCAATGTCAAAAGGGATTGGGGGCGTGGCTCTGGGGGTAGAGCACATGCCTGACAATCAAGAAGTCATGAGTTCAATGAGTACAATCCTCAGTCTCACCAAACACAAACACCAAGAAACCAACACACACAGAAAACAAACACAAAGAAACCACACACACACACACACACACACACACACACACACACACACACACACACACGGTGACATAAATACATATGATGTTGCAAATATGTAAAGTAGAAACCTGTAATCACCATGGGCATGACCACATCCCTAGCTCTTTGGCTCCCGTTCTAGTATCTATTAAATATCCTCCAATCAAGCAAGTGTTTGAATTCCCTGTCCTCCTTTCAGATATACTGCTTCAACTTCTCTGTAAAAGGAATCTCCACAATCATAATTATTTAGAGGAACTGCCCTTCATAATAAGTTCTAAATCCTTGGTAATAATTAGACAATGAACAACGGAGCTTCACAAAATCCTAAAGAACACTGCAAAATCGCTTCCTAAATTTTGCAGTCCCCATATTGGAATTAATGCTTCTCAAATAAGGTGAGCACATAGAAACTTTTTATTTGGCATACTGTGAACACACTGTTTACCATGATATTTACACCTGGTAATATCACTGTATTTGTCTTTTAATTGGAATCTGAAGTCCAGATTGATTAGGGATGAACTACTGATAACTTCTTGTCTGTGAGGCTCACAAGTTGTTATAACTTATTCATACTAAATCTCTTGTAAGTTTCTCAGATTTGATGTAAGTTGTCACATGATAATGCAGTCAAGTTCAGAGTAAACCACAGCATTCCTGTCTGGGTGCTCACGTGTGACTACATAGTCTGCTGGGAATGAAACTGAACAAAAGAAGGGTTCTTTGCAATTTGATACCACAACATTCCTATATTTGAAACAATATGGGGCACTGTGTTCATTTTTTATGAAGGTATTTGTGGTCACACAGATGAACACCAAATGTTTAAAATAGTCCAGTACAATCTCCCAATTCAATTTACGTAAATGGACCTGCATGTTTTGTTACTCAATATCAGCACAAAACAAGAGCTTGACAAGCCCATTCCTTGAACACACTGTCCCTACTGAGCCTGTTCTGATCCGAGCTGTGGAGATACAGGCTCAGCAACAACACCCGTGAAGAGGATCAGTGCTGGACCTGGTGTGAACTGGCTCATCTCAATAGTCAACAGCAGACACTGGTCAGCAACAGCCTCAAGCCCTCTCAAATTATGCCCAAACATCTGTCCCCTGTGAGGTAAACAAGGGGAGGGCAGGCGACGTTAGAGGAGCCATGAATCAGGGCTGCCTGTCATCTCAGCACAAGCCCTGGCTCCGGGCTGTAGCGTTAGTACGAACTGAGAGCTACCAGCACAGACAAAATGTGAGACAAACCAGACCCAGAAGAACAATTACAATGGCCTCCACTGATAGAAGACACTTAGAATGGACCCGCTCACGGGAACAGAGAATGCCAGCAACCAAGGGCTGGGGAAGGGGCTGCGGGGCATTAGTGGTGCTCAGTGTGTTTGAGATGACTAAGTTCTGGAGATGGGTAGGGATGATGTCATAGCACTGGAAATGTCCTTAATGACACTAATCTGTGCTCTCAAAATGGCTAAAAAAAAAGCCTTTTAGATAACTTCTTTTGCACAACACAAATAATATTTTTTTTAAAAAGGGAAATAAAGAAATAAAATTTAAGTATCTATGATTTATCCTAATAAAAAACACTTTATAACCACAGGGGCTATGCATGAAGACTGGAATTAGGCTATGACCTGAAACAGAAAAATGCAGTTTGGGGACTTCATTTTCTTCCCAATGATGTAAACAAAGAAGGTGCACACACATACCAAACCTCCACCCAACACAAAGAATGACTGTTCTTCATAGGAGGCGTGAATCCATGCCTCATTGCAACCATAAGCGGAAGTAGGTGTGGGTAAAGCAGACAGACAGCACAGGCAGTTATTTGACTACGTTCAGGGGAAGCTGGGCTGCTGTCACTCCAGCGGGAGGTGGTTTCTTCCCCAGCTGAATGAAAGAAAATGGAGCTCACCACCTTGGCCCTATGTCCCAGGGAGGGAGGGAAGGAAGGAGGAAAGAAGGAAGGAGGAAGGAAGAAAACAAGAAAAGAGGAAGGGAGGAATGGGAAGGAGGAAGGGGGAGGGAAGGAGGAAAGAAGTAAGGAAGTAAGCAAAGAGGGAAAGAGGAAGGGGAGGAGGAAGGGAGGGAGAAAAAGGAGGGAGAAAAGAGAGGGAAAAGAAAGAATGTGGGAGGAGAGAAGGGGTGGAGGGAGGGAGGCTGTTTGTCTTCCTATTGGCTGTTGGCCAGTGGGGAAGGTCAGCTCCCAGGAAGCGCACTGGCCCTCTCTGTGCGCGTACAGGTGAGCACAGGTGAGGGAGGAGGAGGAGTATTCGGTGTATTCTTAGGGTTTTGCAGCAGTCAGCACCCTAACAGTAACTGAACACCGGCCTTAAGGCTGTGAGAAGGGCTGGCAGTCCCTGTCTTCAGCCACTGCTTCTCTGCCCCTCCTCCTCAATGGATTTTACTGCTCGGCTACTCCTGCAGCCTTCATCTGCCTGAATGCTTTGGCTCTCGGCAGTGTGCTCTCCCGGGGAGCTGGCTCTGGGGTGGTGGGACTAATGCACATACACAGGGCACTGCATTGCACATGAAGAACCCATCTAAAGAAACTCACTTCCTTCATATTTGTACAGTTTCCCACAGTGTCCTTTGCCTGCCTGTGCCTCAAACCTCCACGACATCTCAGGGAGCATTAGGCTGCGCCGCAGCTGCTCTGACGCCGTCTTAGGAGGTTGCAGGTTCCATTCCTAGTCAGGGCCAGGCATTCTGGGAGTGCCCTCCCCCGCCCCGCAGCTTGGCCCCAGCTTGGCGGGGGGGCTCCAGTTGCTATAAGCCACACCCACTCCTGAATCCCAGGGGTGTGGGGAACTGTGGTCTATGAGAGGACCTTGAGACCTGATCTTGTGCAAACATGTCTGTCCACTCCCCAGCCTCGTGCTTCACTGATTCTCAACATACATTTCCACTCTCCTCCTAGATCCAAGGGTCACCCCTCCATCTTTTTTTTTTTTAATAAGTTTTTTTTATTGTGAAAATACTGTACAGCAGGGTTACAATCACATGAGTAAGGTAATGAATACATTTCTTATCAAGCATTGTTTCCTCCTCCTGTTTTTCCCCTACCATCCCTTCCTTCCCATTTCCACAACTACATCCCCACCCTCACCCCCCATGACACCCCCCCCCCACCTAAATGGTAAAGTTGGTTTTTCGACATGGCGTCTTGTACATCTCATTGTTGCAATGGGTCAACCTGTATCTGTATTTAAACGATGATTTCTGCCTGGTAGGCTTTTACCAGCCACCCCAGTCCCTCTGTGTGCATTCAGTGCTGCCCTACTGCATTTCAGGATGGCTTAATCAGCTGCCAGTCTACCATGAACTCCTGGAAAGCACAACGTGACTCAGGAGTCTAGATGCCTCACATTTATGCAGTGGGAAAACTATGTCAGGAGATATTTATCATTATGAAGTTATGACTGTCTGGTCACCTCATCCAGATTAGATGCTTCTGTGAATTTCCAAGCACCAGCAATATCTGCAACATTCACACGCCAAGATTCATTCTGCTACTGGTGACAGGAGAATAGTTACAAGGAGATGGCTCCAGGTCATTAATGGGTAAGAGGTTTATTTGGTGGGCATCGCAGGAACAATGACATGGGTGTGAGAGGCGTGGTCGTTGGTTCCATAGTTATGAAGTGTCCCGTCTGTCTGTCCCAAGTGTGGTAGGGATCTTGACTCAGCAGAGTTTCAGAACTACCCCTCCACAGAAGTTGACTCTCGTGTTGAGATGTGGAAATGGATGCCTGTGACATTAATGAAAATCTCTTCCAAACCCCTTCCAGCAGGAGCTGGGGTTTGCAATTGGGCCTACCAGCCTCTCCACTCACTCACCGACTGATGCTTTTCATACCCACCCTGGTGACAGTGCTTGTTATTTCTGAAGCTTGCTGAGAGCCATCACCAGCAAGTAAGTGGGGACACGCTTTAAAGTGGCTCATGCAAACACTTCCTTTTCAAAGTTAGACAAACCACGTTGCTGCTGTGAGATGCTGCAGTCGTAAGATCAGTCTTTGGGCAATTGGGCAAACTGGGCAAAACTGGGAAACCCAGTTTGGGGCAAGTTTTCAAACCTGCCTCAATCCAGAACACAGAAAGCAGGTGTGCCCTGCCTGACTGGAGTCCCGACCCACCCCGGGACTTACTTACCATGTTGAACACAGCCATGGTTAGGATGATGGCCGTCGTGATGATCGTGAGGGAGACCCTTGGCCAGGGACGATTTGCAATGATGCTGGATGACTTCAAAAGCCACATGAGAGAGGCAGAGGCTTTTTTGCTGCATTGCTAGGAGGAGAGAGATAAAGGAATGTATCTCCACTTAACATATTCTCTCAAGTTTATTAATAGTAATGTTTAAAACCATAAGAAGTACCAACATGGTTCAGAGACTAAACAGACAGATTCCATTCCCTCAAACCAGTCATAAACTTGATTAAAATTATGTTGGCTTCATTGTTATGAACAAATTAAGTGATGGAGACACAGGTATGCCTTTACAAATAGACCTGAAGTTACGTTTTAAAGTAATTTTTTTTGGCAGAGAAAAATGTGTCTGTTAATTAAATCACTTTGGGGTATGCATTGGGCCTCATTTGAAAGTTAATATGAATTCAGCAAAGTTATGAAGAAAGTAGATCAGCACCAAGCAACTGTCAAGCCTGGTCTACCTTCTGCATAGCTTTTGTTCTTTCTCTCCTCTCTCTCTCTCTCTCTCTCTCTCTCTCTCTCTCTCTCTCTCTCTCTCTCTCTCAGAAAATGACTGATGGCCTTCAGACTACACATTGCAAATTTCACCGTCCAGACTTTCGCTTGGTACAGCAGATGATCACAAGCATATAAGCAGACCGTATATGAATCTTCCAAGAACATCTCCAGCGGTACAGCATCTTCACCGTACTTGCCTTTCTTTCTTTCACACAGAGCTCTATTCAAAACACTTCTAGATGATATGATGACGTGGATCAATACATGACATTAAATTTCCCTTCTAAATTATCTTTTAGTGTAATGTACTGCCAGCTATACTTATATTGTATGATAACTGCAGAGACTTTTATTTTACAAAACAAAAACTCTGTAATAATTGAACAAGAACTTATTTCTCCCTCTGTCCAGCCTGGAAGTTCCCTTTCTACTTCCTATTTCCATGGTTTAGATCAGTCTAGACACTCTATGTCAGTGTAATTATGACTCATTTCACTTCATTCATATATATATATATATATAATATATATATATATATATATAATGCTTTGAGGTTCTTTATATTGTATGTACTGTACAATAGCATTTCCTTTCCTTTTGTCAGTCCTGGGGCTTGAACTCAAGGCCTGGACTCTGTTCCTGAGCTCTTTTGCTCAAGGCTAATACTCTATCACATTGAGCCACAGCATCACTTCAGTTTTCTTTTACTTTCTTTTTTTTTTGCCAGCCCTAGGGCTTCAACTCTGGGCTTAGTGCTGTCCCTCAGCTCTTCAGATCAAGGCTAGCACTCTACCATTTGAACCACAGTGCCACTTCTGTCTTTTCTGCTTATATGGTGCTGAGGAATGGAACCCAGGGCCTCATGCATGCAAGGCAAGCACTCTACCACCGAGCCACATTCCCAGCCCCATCACTTCAGTTTTCTAGTGGGTTAATTGGAGATAAGAGTCTCAGAGGCTTTCCTGCCTGGGATGGCTTTGAACCACAATCCTCAGCTCACAGTATCCCAGCTGAGTCACCAGCGCCCAGCCATTTCCTCTATTGCAATTATATGCCACATTTTGTTTCCCTGATCACCTACCGAAGGACAGGCTATCTGCTTCCATCTCTTAGCTGTGGGAAATGATGTTATGTATGGTTACTGGAAAAGGTCTCTTGCTACAAGAAGGATCAGAGGCCTTTACAGAATTGCAGCCTGGGTCTCCTCACCATTCACTGTGGGTCCTCCATAGCACTTCATACTTAGGGCCATCTTTCCAGGTAGGCACCATTGTGAATCTCACCCCTAAGTCTAGGTAGGGAGGTCCACCTAGACGTGGAGCCCACTAGCACCGGCCGTGATGGTGGGGTTTGTCTACGCCATCTGATGTGGCAGGAAGTACTGAAGACATCTCTGCAGATCTACATTTCAATCTTTATGCTAAAAAGTCTCTGGTCCCAGGACTAGCTATCCTGAAAGTACACACACAAATGATGACTTCAAAATATTCAGAAATAAAGACATGATGCCCTTTAATCTGACCTACTGAGTTAATACAATAGTGGACAGGGTTTGAGGTCAATATACTAAAATAGTACTAATGTAGCACTAACAAGCCCCAACTTATTTCCCTATCCATTTTACATATTCTTTCTAAAGTATTAGAGACATACATATTGTTATTGTTATTGTTATTATTATTATTATTATTATTATTATTATTATTATTTGTCAGTCATGGGGTCTAAACTCTAGGCCTGGGCTCTGTCCCTCAGTTCTTCAGATCAAGGCTAGCTCTACCATTTGAGCCACAGCACCACTTCCAGTTTTTTCTGCTTATGTGGTGCTGAGGAATTGAACCTTGGGCCTCATGCATGTGATGCAAGCACTCTACCACTGAACCACCTTCCCAGCCCAAGACATACATATTATAATATGCTAAAGGTCAATACAACAAGAAAATAAGACCAGCATAGGATGGAAGATGGTTAGATTGGTAAACAGTCAGCCTATATAAGTAACTGTAATCCTGCTGTACATACCCTTTATAATAAAATCTTAAAAATTAAAAAAGTCAGGCATCCATAATAATTACAATAGTTATTATTGTTGTTATTATTATTAGTGTTAATTATTCTCTCTGGTCTTGGTTTCCTCACCTCCAAAATGAGGATCACCATGGTGCCTGCCTCCTGGTCTCATGCTAAGTTTTAAATGAACTGCAGAGGGCACTAGGGACAGGGTTTACAAATGTTAACTTTTCCTCTTATTTCAATGAATAAAACATGATACTTCTCAGAAACATTTTAGTGACCAAGAATCTATTTGCTGTCTATTTCTTTGGACAACATTATTGAAAGTAAAAGAAAGCAACAACGCATTAAGGTTTTCCCTCCTCTTCCTCACTATGGTCCCGATATAAACGATGGATAACATATGTACAGTGTATAGAGGATCCAGTATGGAGACAGCATGGTTCAGATCTGCTTCTTGGATAGATTTTCCTGGGCACTGTCCTCATTTTTCTGTAAGCCTGTTAACAACTTTGAAGTAAGCGGCCTTGAATGCTGGTTAGTTCAGAAGACCATCAACCTGATGGACTCCTGCTGAACTCCTTAACCCCTGGCAACTCAGAAGGCACATCTACACTTCACACTTTTACACAAGAGCAGGGTTTTGATAAGGAATGGGGAGGCCTTAAATATGTCACTGAATAGGATGATTCTCCACCCAAGCTCTGAGCACACAGGGGCAGAGAGGTCGTATGTCTGGTGCCGGAACAGCCATGTGAACATGTGTGTCACGATTGCTTATTTCTGGTGTTACCCATCCAGAGAGCTGTCAGACTTGGGTTCTACAGAAGCTGTCATAAGTTACCAAGAGTCACTTCCAAGTCCAATGCTATCCTCACCTGGCTCATCACCATCTAGCTGATATTCCACTAAGTCAAGGCCTTTGATTGAACTCTGTAAACTTAGTGAAACTTTTTTCTGCCAAAGACCATTTAGATATTTATAACACCATTATAGGATCGTGCAAAATTATTGATAAAAGTACATCACCATAGGTAGCCAACAAGAAGCATATATGTCTGTCCCTTTAACAAAAAAACAATTTCGATGACCTTAAATGGCCTACTGGCCAGACTTTCTCACCCTTGGATGTAGTTGTATCTTGATTATCTAAGATTATTGCTTTTATTAAGACAGAGTTACTAAAAATCAGTGGCTTTTTGTCTGTACTAGAAATTTTAAATACATGTGATACTGAAAACATGAAGAACAGAAACGATAAGTCCACAGAGCTTCAATAATTGTTAGTTATAGCTCAGATTCCATGACACAATCAATCAGATAAAAGATTATCTAGTTATTACACAGAACTATTTGTGAAATTATAAAATTAAATTGTTCTGATTTTAAAAATACCTGGTAACAATTTTAATAAATCTGTCCTTTGAAAATAATGTTCTGTGCACAGGCTCATAATTTATGAAGCACATCTGGACAGATGCATGATAACGTTAGTTCTACTTACGCAACATGGTTAGTAAAATGATAAGTAGGTGCACCTGGGTGAGGCTTACAAGCTCTATTTGAGGTTTGTGGGCGTACCTGTAAGATTCCGTCTCTGTCACCGTTTTTACGCATGCCTCAGAGTCCCCTGTGCAACCATTTCTAACTTTTTAGGCCAAATGCTCACAGATTTCAATGTCCATGAGTCAGGCAGGTTTTTTTTTTTTTTTTTTTTTTGTCAGTTGTGGGGCTTGAACTCTGGGCCTGACTCTGGGCTGTCCCTCAGCTCTTTAGCTCACGGCTAGCACTCTACCATTTGAGCTACAGCACCACTTCTGGTTTTCTGGTAGTTTATTGGAGATAAGAGTTTCACAGACTTTCCTGCCCGGGCTGGCTTTGAACCGCAATCCTCAGATCTCAGCCTCCTGAGTAGCTAGGATTATAGGCGTGAGCTATGGGTGCCCAGCTAAGGCAGTTCTATTTCCTTCCTTGTCACTAGAGAAATAATGCTGTGGCACAGGCAGTATGACAACTGGTCTACCTTGCTAATGGCCAGGAGAATGAAGTGGAAGGATCTAATACAGAATCAGAAAAAACCCATGATGAAGATAAGAGAAAAAAAAAGAATAAGATCTTCAAATAGAAGAAATCTAATTAAGGATGAAAAAGGAGAACAAAATGCCTTCATTTGTTATCTTTTACAAAAATGGCTCTTGCTCTGGGCATCAGTTATTATTATTCTGGTTATATGTTCCAACAAAGATTGGTACAAAAGTAAATCTGTCAAAAATGCTGGGCATTCTAATTTAATGTCAGAAATGACGAAAATGTTACCAGTGTCAGATAACATTTTGGCCTTTACTCAGAAAGAGCTGTTCAATAGACAAGAGGAGAAGACTGTCTGGCTTCAGTTCAGCCCTGTTTGGTTGCTCTTGCACCTGGTCCTCTGCAGGTGTGCCCAGGTCCCAAGATTCGTTCCGACCTCTCATGAGCTGGCTGCATCCTTCACAGGGGAATTGTGGCTAAGGTCAGCTTTATCATTAACAAATACAGCCTTTGTACTAAATGCAGCAGGAGACAGAAGAATTCATACATATTTATAAGAAAACCCTCGACCAAGTTAATGTTGGGACAATGAATAACATGGTGTATTAGAAATTATGCAATAGAAACACTAACTAATATTCTTAATCCTGTGTAGACAGATCCCCTCATAGGGTAATAAAATATTCCTAGTTTTATTCGGATTAAAAATAACAAGGAAAAAAAGATCTCTTCCAGAAACATTTCTCTCTCTGTCTCTCCACTTCCTTTCTCTCTTCCTAATTTGAACATTTTACATTGGAAAGAACTAGTCGCCTCTTGCTGTGAAAGTAATTCTTCAAAATTTAATTTAATAATTATAAAAGTTAGATGCATTTGTAGTTTCATTACTGCTCTTCTGAAATAATATGAGCTATATGAAAAAGAAGATGTCCATACTAAGTAAACACTAATTAAAAATTTAGAAAAGAGGTAAATATATCACAGTGTCCTAATAAGGAATAATTATCTAAGAAGCAAAACACGTATCAAAATATCAAAAACATGGTGGTCAAATTTTTATGCAAATATGTACTTTTGAGTATTTGCCTGAAGGAACATCTCCTTCTGCATTTTAGTTGGCTGAGGGACCATTTTGAATGGCAGGAACACACAAAAGCAAAAATTATTCCAAGTACTTAATGTCATAAGGACTATCACATGTAATTTGATTATTTAAATTGTTCTTTTTTGGGGGGGCTCTGGTTGTGGGGCCTGAACTCTGGGCCTGGGCACTGTCCCTCAGCTCTTTAGCTCAAGGCTAGCACTTTACCACTTGAGCCACAGCACCACTTCCAGCTTTTTTCTTTTTGCTTATGTGGTGCTGAGGAATTGAACCCAGGTCCTCAGGCATGCAAGGCAAGCACTCTACCACTGAGCCACCTTCCCAGCCCCTTAAATCGTTCTTGAATGTTCTATGTTAACACATGGTTATGTCAGTCCATCACATTGGATGAAATCGCCCACTTCTCTCTCCTGCCCTGGGTGAGCCACATTCCTGCATTGTCACCACACTGAGAGGCACTTGTCACACTGTCCACCTCGTCTTGTTGGCTGAGCACTTGCCTCTGTCTAGGTGGCTTGGAATGCTCGCAGAGCTGGCTGAACACATCACACTCATCTTTGCTGCTTCTGAGTTCATCATGGTTTTTCTCATGCAGAAGAAACTCGGCAATTGTCCACTCTTTAATAGCAATCCCAAAGAGAAATAAATTGCTAGGTGACAGAAACAGAGAGAAGTCTCTCTGCTAGAGGGGTGTCCCCATGGGACTGGCCCAGAAACATCCTAGAACCAGGACACATGCTATGATAAATCTGCAGGGTGGGATTGTAATGTGGACCTACACAAGCTGAGAAGCTGGGGCTGATCTCCTCGACCAAGCAGGAACTTCCAAAGGTTGTGGGGTTTTTTGGTAGAGAATGAGGAAAATGTTACTCATTAGTTAGTAAGACTGCACTTCCAATGACAAATACTAATTCTAAACATAAACACTAAGTGTGAAAATGAATCCTCACTATCAGTGTTGGGTTGGAAGTTATCTGTCTCATAATGACAACCTCAAGCCACACTGTTATGAACCAGGTCAGAATCAGAAAAAGTCTTCTGGTTTCTGGAAGCAAAAATGAACAGCATGGCTTGAAAACCCAACGTGACACTGAGTTGAGGCATGTCCCAGATGGAAGCAGGCACGGGCACAGACTGAACATAACTTCAAAAAAAATGGTGAGAGCTGGGGAGATATCTCAATGTTAGGACACTTGCCTACTTTTATAAGGCCCTGCATCCAGTCTCTAGTACCACCACCACCACCAACAACAACAACAACAATGAAAAACCCACAAAAATCCCCAAAACTCTCTCTTGCTCCAAATTCCTAAGGCATCATAGACAAAAAGAGTATGAGAACTGGCACAGAACTTCAGATATTACAGTCCAAAATAGCCCATAAAACAAAATCAGGCAATAAAAGAAGGACTGGACTCTACAATGCGGGAGCAAGTTGTGAAGCATAGGCGACAACAGACACTTGGACTCTGCAGAGATGAGAAACACAGATAGTAGGAAATGGGTCTGAGCAAATAACCCATCACAGGACAGGCAAGGTTGAAGGAATGGAAACAGGAAAGTTTGTGACAGAAGCCACAAAGACAGGATTCAACAGTTTCTTTTCCTTTCTTCTGATGCTACTGTGGCTTGAACTCAGGGTCTTACACTTGCTGGGAAAGTACTTTATTACTTGAAACAAACCCCCAGCCCACAATGTACTTCTAACAAAAGTTAGAATGGAATAGAAAGGAGAGAAAAGTGATAAAATACACCCAGATACCAGACAGTGACGGGAGTGGGGTACAGTCCAAGGCTGAGTAGCCACCATGACTTTACATCAGGAAAAATGGAGAACAGACACCCTTTAACACAGCAATCTGTTTTCCAGAAAGATGAAGAACAATTCTACAAATACCAAGAAAGACATTCTCTACCAAGAGATGACAACAAGGCAGAAAGGAGATTTCTCAGTACAACAGAGGCCAGAAGAATACAGAATTATGTTTTTAAATGCTGTAGTGAAACACTGCATTGGGAGATATGATTGAGGATTCACAATATTTGTGATTATAGAAGAAGAAAACCTGAGGAAATTGTATTAAGAAGGGGAAGACAGCCAAAGGAAGTGGGGAGAAGGTGAATTTAACTTAGGTACATCAGACGTATGTATGGAATGACACTAAAATGATAAGTGAAACCAGGTGCCACATCTATAATCCGAGCTTCTCAGGAGGCTGAGATCTGAAGACTGTGATTTAAAGCCGGCTTGGGGGGACATCGGCAAAACTTGTATCTCCAATGAACCACCAGAAAACCAGAAGCAGCACTGTGGCTCAAAGTGGTAGAGTGCTAGCCTTGAGTGAAAACGTTCAGGGATAGATCTCAGGCTCTGAGTTCAAGCCCCATGACTGACAAAGAAAGAAAGAAAAAAATGATACGCAATCATAATGAAGAAAACCCAAAATTCCTTAAAAATATAAATCCTGAGTATTACACATGTGCTTGCATGGAAAGGATGGGAAAAGAAAGTAGTTGTGTCAACAAGAAAATTGAGTCTAAGCAGAAAAAATATTCAGAAGGAGTAGTGAAAAAAGTAATTGTTAATTGACTACAGATACCAAAAGACAGAAACAGATAATGTAAGTAGCTTAAACTTAAAAATGCAACGAGTGCTCTCATGGAAGCTAGGAGGGTGATCACGGTTTGTGGCATTCTGCCTGAAGAAGACGCGCATCTCCTTTGCTGGCCGTGGGGTGTGAACTCAGGGCGCTGCTCTTGCTAGGCAGCCCCACACCCTTTCAGTGATGCCCCAGCCCTTTTCACTTTAGTTATTTTTCAGGTAGGGTCTCTGTGTTTTTACTTTTGTCCCAGCTAGCCTGCACTGTCAGCCTCCTCCTTACCACGTTGCTAGGTGTACAGGGTGTGAACTGCCATGTCTAGATTGATTATTGAGATGGGTCTTGCTTAACATTTTTCCCTGGCTAGCTTCCCTGGCTCTGCTTCTCTGATCCTTCCAACCTCTACCTCCTAAAGGAACTAGGATTACAGGTTTCAGACGGTGGAGAAATTAATGGATTTTACTAACCATACATGTTACAGGTTTTAAGTCAATGGCTAAAAACCAGAGCAAAAACCTAAGAAACAAAACTTGTAAGTTATCCATGACCAACTCCATTGGTCAAGAGAAAGCAGAAGAGCAGAAAAAGGAGTAAAAACAAAAAGGATACAGGTGGATTAAAAAAATAAGATTATATCCTGGTACCAGTAGCATCCTAGCTACTCAGGATGCTGAGATCTAAGAATCACAGTTCAAAGTCTGTCTGAGAGACAAATAACCAGCTAGAAGCTGGAAGCGGAAGGGTGGCTCGTGGGCAAAGGTCAGCCACGAATGAGTAAATAGAGCATGAGGGAGATGCCGGGGCACAGAAAGAAGATCATAGCAGTAATAAATAAGATTAGACACATAAATGGATGACCCTTTTTCAGTAAAAGGGAGGGTTTTTTTTTGGGGGGGGATAGAGAAATGACGTGCAGTTGGGATGTTATCTGCCAGAGATACAAATAAAACATACAAATCTCCCAGGTGAATGTGAAGGTAAAACACAGAAGAAGGTTCATCCTCAATTCCACCCAAAGAAGGCTGCAAGCATTGTACCTGACATTAGAGCAAACAGACTTCCAGGGAAAGCTCTCCTGTGGAGTCGAGTGTTTTGCAGTGGCCTGTGTATGACCTACTTCGCCTTCTTAGCATGACTTCTGTGTTAGCCTTTCATCTCTGCCTGGAAAAAAGGGGGTGTGGAGGGGCTGGCATTGTGGTGTCTCCGCTTCTTAGCTAGTCACAGCACAAGTGATGAAAGCTTCCTTGGGATTTCCATCATCTGTTTCCACCCTGTGTGTTCTAAAGAGGACTAATTTATTTTGGTTAGAATCCTATTAGAGATGTAAGTCCAGCTCAGTAGTTTAGAAGTTCAATGTAACAGCAACTTGGCCTGTTTCTATTATTTCCAAAGTAACAACCAGAATTTCTTATTGCCAGATCTAACAAAAATGTAAACCTGAATTACAATCTCCCAGGCTAGAGTTATTGTATACCTGGATGGATTATTTTATAATATCTGTCTCGGTGGACCTGTTGCAACAATGAGAAGTACACGTTGTCATGTAGAAAACGAACTTTACAACTTTGGTGCGGAGGGGGGGGGAAGGGGGGGGAAGGAGAAGGATTGGGATTGGGGGGGAGGGGGGAGGCTGGGAAGGGATGTGAAGGGTAAACAAAGGAGGAGGCTGCAATGCTTGGTAAGAAATGTACGCATTATCCTGCCCATGTAATTGTAACTCCTCTGTACAGTATGTTCACAAATTAAATTAAATTAAATTAAAAAAATAAAATATAATATCTGTCTCTTTATATATATCTTACAGATAATGTACTGTGCTACCTGTAATTATTTTATATTATACTTTGAAAGACACCCATGCACACAGAAACCATTTATAAAGTAATTGATAAGGGTATTTTCTTATTAGAATATTTTAAAGTTAAGATCCAGTTGTAAATCTACCTTCGTGTTTTCAGTGTGTGTACCATCTTCTGAGATGCACTCCTACTTTACTACAGCACTGTAACGACTCTGCCTCTGCAGAGAGGACTGTTCATTGGATTTCTGGCCAGTGTGATGGAGGGGTTGTGATCCCTAGGTGAGTTCCACGGACAGCCCTGCCTAATTCTGGTGCTGGTGACCTGCACACAAGCTGACCCTCCTGAACCCACTTCTAATGACAAGCCTCCAAGGCGTGCCTCCATTTTGACACCATACCCTTAGTTGTACACAGTGGGAGAATTACAAAGTACCCGTAAGCCTCCTTGTCCTTAACGTTCAGTTGGATTGTCTCCAAGGGCTCTTATGAGAATAATCAAGCCAGTCTATGCCCAGTGTCTAGGCAAGAAAGTAGGCATTTTTAATGCATTATTGTGTCATTGTGATAAGGTTGCATTTGGAACCACTCATGGGGACCTTGCCTGCCACCAGCAGCTCAGAACTATCTTGATTTCTCCTCTCCTTTCCTCTCCTCTCCTCTATTCTACTCTCTTCTTCTCTCTTCTCCTCTCCTCTTCTCTTCTCTCTTCTCTTTTCCTTTCTCCCTCCCCTTCCCTCCCTCCCTCCTTTCTTTTTCCTGTTTCTCTGTCTCTCTGTCTTTGTCTCTCTGTCTGTCTGTCTCTGTCTGTCATCTGTCTGTCTGTCTCCTTTCTTCCTCCTACCTCCTACCCCAGGGCTTTAACTCAGGGCCTGGGTACTGTCCCTGTGCTCCTTTGCTCAAGGCTATTGCTCTGTCACTTGAGCCACAGCTCCACTTCTGGCTTTTTGGTGTTTAATGGGAGATAAAACTCTCACAGACTTTACAGGCGTGAGCCGCCAGCACCCAGCTCCATCCTGAACATTTCTCACCAAAGGACAGGAAATTCACACAGGCTGTGCAGGCATCACGTTGATGATTCTGCTCTGGTGTGTCCATTCTATCCTACGGGGTTCAACAACCACTATTTCTGCACTATTTTTTATGAGGAAACATTATCATGAATGACGGGAAGGGAAATTCATGCCAGTGCACTGAACTATTCTGGAGTTCTGGATTGATTCCTGGTCCGAAATGAAGGGTCTGAACAGGGCTACCTCTGGTTCCCTTTCTACTCTAGAGTTCTGACGTTGTGAAGTACTAGTTGGCATCAGATACAGGAGAGCCCCTCCTGAATATGCGGGAGGCAGAGTGATCTATGGACCCAGGCCTGACAGGCATGGAGGCTGGGAGCTGGGCAGGGCTGGCAGCAGGGCTCACAGTAATGAGCGCAGAGCTACAAGCTCACAGGACGTCTGATCTGGACCCAGACAGGGGCAGGAAGTTTTCTGACTCATGAATCCAGGAAATTGTATTTGGGTGCCACTTGGTGTGTTGTCAAGCTTTCTGATATTATTTATCGGGTCTTTCAGGTGTCCTAAGAACAGCAGCCAGCAAAGCGGAGCTGAGATGAACTCAACTGCCGATGCCTCCATCCAGCAGAGCAAACATCCTAATACAAACCAGAAGCTGTGACAGCCAGCACCAAGGCAGCTTGCTGAGGAGGCCTGGGTTCTTCAGCATGCACTCACGAGGGTTCTGTCTGAAGGAATAGTCTGAAGCTAGAGCTCGCAAATTTCAGTGCACATGAGCAACCAATATTGAGGTGCATGAGGAGAGCTACAATTTTCCATTCTATTGTCCTTCATGCATTCATTTATCCGAGGAGCTTATCCCCAGGCTAGAACCTCCGTAGAAAGAAACATTCACATAGCCCTTGGGGCATGTCTAACTCTGCTGAGCAGAGGTGAGGGAGGAGCTCTGCACATCAGAGGAGAGAGGGAGAGAGGGAGAGAAAGAGCGAGGGAGAGAGAATGCAAAAATGGCCCCGTGGAAATAATACCAGAGGTCTGCAAGGACTTTACTTAGCACCAGGTCCTTAAACAAGTGTATGAGGACAGCATTTGGTCAGGCCTAGTGGGAAATAGAGAAAGCTTACAAACCCATTCTTGTCTTTAGGAATTTACTGTATACAAAGCAAAGAAGAAGGAAAAAAGTAGAGGCTTAGAGATGATGTTAAAAAAATGGAGGCTAAGATTATCTTTTCTGTGATACCCAAGAAGAGCCATCACAGGAGCTGAGTACAGAGTCCAGGAAGGTTTTCAGGGAGCCACTCTGGAGGACCTCACAGTGCGGGGGCGGAGGGCACTTCAGGGGAGCCCGGGGCAGACATGGCTAGGAGTATAGGGGGGGCACTTCAGGGGAGCCCGGGGCAGACATGCATAGGAATGTAGGGAATCCAGGCAGCCTCACTGGTTTCTACTTCTCTCTCGAGCAAACTGAACACTGAGTCCTCTTCAGGAAATTCTGTCTCCTTACCAGCTTCCTTAGTGTTGTTCCCACAGTTTGTGGCAGTGAACAGCCCTACTTCACACTCAGAAATAAGCTGACATGTAACTTTTTATGGGGAACCAGTATTTAAATCACAAACATTGAAAATACCTGGCCTAAATTAAAACACTTAATTATTTTTTACAGGTGGTGGTGATTGAACTCAGAGCTATGAACTCAGATGCTCCATTACTTGAACCATACCTCCAGGCCCATTTTGTATTGGTTACATTTTTTTCATGATTGGATTTAAGTAGTTCTAGTAAGGGGTTTTCATTCCATATGTCTGATTAAGAGTACAATGCAACTCAATCAGTGTTATCTCTTCCACCATCGGTATTAGTTATTTTTGAGATAGTGTCTCACTGAGCTGTAACATGCCTACTTGTGTTCATCTATTTTGGACAGGAGTCTATTACTCCATATTGCTATTGGTTGAGACTGAGTTTCATGCATTTTTTTTGTCCAAGCTGGCCTTGAATTCTGATCCCCTGGCCTCTGCCTCCCAAGTAGGACTTATAGCAAGGATTACAGCCTCACTAAAAGATAACTTAATATTTGCTATTTTCATATATTCTAAAATATAAAAGATGTATGTGGTTTAAATTTTAATTCTTCAGTTCCTTCCAAGTGTCATATTCTTCACTACCACAAGTACTGTGAAAACTTAGAGATGATAAAAAAAAATGTTGACAGAAACAAACTAACAAAACCATGAACTTATAAGTGTGACATACATCATTTAAACCAGGCATCTCTGTGTACCACTGTAATCCTAGTTACTCATGAGGCTGCAGCAGGAAGATCACAAGTTTGAAGTCAACCTTGATTACCTTGTGAAGCCTTAACTCAAATGGGGAAAAAGGCACTCAATAGTCTAAACAATCATCAAATTATCCTCTTGATTGTTCACTAGGTAACTCCAGTGTGGTGTGAACTGAAAAATGTAAACCAACAAGCTCCTTGTTTTAAAACAAGAAACACATTTTTTAAAACAAAATGAACGGACTTCAAAGAGTTCTGTGTTTGAAGTACTTACCAAGAGCTGTCCGGCAAAACAGACGAAAAGGATGAAGGCGAGTGAGAGAAACGCAACTCCAAAGGAAATCCCAAGGACAGATGTTCTGCCAACAAACAGAGACAGGCTGAGATGGAGATCCTTCCAGATCTTTCATTCTGTGTGCTAATGTTTGACTTCACTGGGACTTAATTAAATGAACACTGTGGTCCTTGCTAAGTTGTTTCTTTTAAATGAAAAAGGAGCTAAAGCAAATCGAAGCGTACATTCGTGGAAGAGGTTCTGCAGTTGTGGTAGATGAATGTGCTTCAATTTATTGACCTTGTCCTGTAAACAGCAGTTCTCTGAGAGAGAAAAGATCTAGACATTCCTCTATGTGGGTCATACATGCGCTGGGCATGACCTCCATCTCTGTGTCTTCTTCCTGCCACTGGAAATCTGGTAGCTACCGCCTCCAGCAAGCCCCACCATGATGTCTTTGAGGCTCGGGCTGCCCTTCCACCTGCCAACCTGGCTACACCAAGTCCTCCCCTCTCCCATCCCATCCACCACACTCAACTCTGTTCTGCACAGACAGTGTCATATGTTTCCTGAGAGTCTCCCAAGGCTTCACAGGTCAGGCCCTGGGGCATGCTTGACCAAGGCAACAAATGTGAAAGCACCATGTGGGTAAGCCAAAGCCCACGAGCTAAATTCTGACCCTAGCGCATTATAGATTCATTTACAAGAACCAGATATGTTTCTGAGATGTCTTCTAAATAATTCATTCAAACTCCTTTAAATTGCATTAAGGATAAGGACAGAATTGGTTGGAGTATGCAAAGGTCTGGGGCACAATGAATAATCAAAGATAAAATTGAAATGGAATATCCAAGGAGGAGTCCGAGACCACAGTGGAACTCTGTGTCAATGACAATGGCTGGAGATGGAGAAGAAACCAAAGAGGTGGAGCTGAGAAGAGGAAGGACCCCCTCAAACGTGACCTCACCCGTAGGCAGAATAGAAGAACCAGATGCAAGTCAGCAACAAGCTACAGCCCTGCCTAGATGCCTGGGAGAGTCCCAGAGGAGAAATGGCCAGACGCCACACAACAAGCAAGAGCCATCGAAACACGTTCAAACCAATGCTTAAACCTGCCCCAGGGATGAACGGCCACTGAGTTATTTCCTAGGTGTGTCAGAGTATTTTCAAATAGGTGGCCTGATAATCTTTTTTGCACATTTATTAGCAATTATAGGACTGCTAAAAGGTTGCATGCACACTGAACATGCAGATTGTTGACTAGCCCTGCGGGCAGGCCCATGCTAAACTGCTTTGATGCAAAGAAGAGTGGCATACCCGCTTTGGAGCACATACAGTCTACTGGAGGGATGTACTGTGTGTCTACCAGCATCCACTCTGTAGGACACTCCTTGGTCTGTGTGGATTCCCTTGTCAGATTCCCTAGCTACCAGCCTTCCTCCTGAGCTCATCAAGTCCCCAGAATACCTTCTGGAAGCTTCCTGCTTAGGAAGGCAAGGGACAGAAGAGAAAGCCCTTTTCTACCGAGTTAAGAGGGCTCTTGTCATCGCATTGTGACACAGTGACCTACCTGCTTAGCTTGTCACCATCTCTGTTTTCCCATGCGCCTTCTCAGTCTTATTTGATTCTATACCCTGCTAGTTCTCATGTCAAAGAAATGCTAGCCTTATAAGGCTAAATTCAGAAACAAGACATCATTTCTTAGGTATAGATCTGTGTAATGGTTTGCTGCTATGGTGGCAGTGATGATGATGGTGTCGGTGACATGGTGGGCAGGGGCTAGGAGTATGGTGACCCAGGCAGTGATGATGGAGATGATCACGTTAATGGAGATGGTGACAGTCATCTCAATGGCAACTGCCATGACGATGCTTATGGTGGGGGTGGCTTGGCGGTGATCGTAATAATTGCAGTTCTGAGGAATCTGTGCATTTTATAGTTCATTTTAATGTCACGATAACTGTGTATAGTAGATACCATGATTATCTCATCTTTCAGAGAAATTGAGGTCCAGAAAAGTTGATGCTGTCTCCATTAAACAGTGCTCAGGATTTATGCC
The DNA here is from genome assembly GCF_024711535.1 of Dipodomys merriami. Taxonomy (NCBI): domain Eukaryota; kingdom Metazoa; phylum Chordata; class Mammalia; order Rodentia; family Heteromyidae; genus Dipodomys; species Dipodomys merriami. The sequence continues at coordinate 4,870,091 of NW_027204715.1, read as the reverse complement.
TGTGTAAATTTATTCCTGACCTAGGTTCTGTTTCTAGGAGCAGATATGTCATAATTCTACCTAGTTTCATAGTTTTATATCTGAGTCAATTTTGCTAATGTTCCTGGAAAACATATATGGTCATGTAAGTTCCCAAATGTAAAATATCCTACATAAAATCTCTTAAAATTTTAAAAATCCTCTATCTGAAATAATTTCTTCTTGTGCTTAATGTTATTTTTCTGTTGTTATTTAATGTTATTTTTTCCCTTAGATGACTCTTTTGAGGTTGCACATTTTGCAAAATCTTAAAGTATAAATTTTAGGTTTACTATTATAGTATTATGTTCATTTTCCATATTATTATTATTGCCTAACTAAACTTTTGCAATTCCTTTCTTCTTTATTGAAACATATACTTCCCCCTTTCTTCATTTTTTTTATTATAGTCTTTGGTATTTTCTACTGAATGGATTCAAGGACATATTCTAGTAGTTGCTGCGTTAGCCAAATCACACAGATTTTTCATTCATAGCTACTCATTGTAACTCTTTTCTAAAACCCTATCATTTCCAGTAGTGGAGGTATGGTTCAAGTGGTAGAGCACCAGCCTTTAGGAAATGATAAGCAAGAATAAGAGGTCTTGAGTTCAAGTTCCAGTACTGGGACACACACACACACACACACACACACACACACACACACACACACACACACACACACACACACACACACACACACACACACACACACACACACACACACACACACACACACACACACACACACACACACACACCCTATCATTTCAATTTCCAGTTGCTTTCAATACAAGAATAATTCAGATATCTAGATTTAAAATTCCAAAAGGAGATTCGTGTGAGTTGGTCCTTGCCATCTTTAATTTTATTAGGTTTGATCAAAGATTATGACCTCTACTTTTTTTCTTTTGATATTTTTCCCCCCTTGGGTGTGCTCTGCTTTTCCTACAACATATAGATTTTTGAAAATGACCCATCTTATTTCATACTAAAAACAATGGGTAATCTCTACACCCATCTGTTGAAGTAACCTGCTGTGGTAAACACTTAAGGGACTCACAAGTTTGGTTTGTTGACGGCAAAAGTGTATTCATTGCAGGTTTGTCAATGCACCAGAACATTTTAATAATTTCTAATTTATTTCAAGGAGATGCTACAGTTCACAGCTTTTCATGACTGTTAAACTGGAGACTGAACCTTTATAGTATCTCCCTGTTTCAAGACTACCTTTTATTTGAATTCTGTATTCTCAGAATTTGATAGTATTGCAGCTCCCTGCAATTTGGTAAAATGTTTCCTGGAATAGCTATTCTTCCTCTTTATTCCCAATATTTCTCTTTCTGTTGCAGCTAGAGATATACATAACAGGGATTTTGCCTTTGATTTATAGATCCAAGGCTTTTGTTGTTATTGTGTTGTTGTTGGCTATGGGGCTTGAACTCAGGGGCTAGGTGCTGTCCTTGAGCTCTTTTGCTCTACGACTTCGAGCCAGTGTCACTTCTAGTTTTCTAATGGCTGATTGGAGATAAGAGTCTCACTGACTTTCTTGCCTAGGCTTTGAACCTTGAGTTTCAGATCTCATCCTTCTGAGTAGCTAGGATCACAAGAGTGAGCCTCCAGTGCCCGGCTCTGGCTCCAACATTTTTGTTTGTTTTTTGGTGATGCTTAGGTTTGAACTCTGGACATTGCACTTGGCAGGCAGGCACTCTTACCAGTGAGCCACAGCTCCAGTGATAGCACCAGCCTGTTCACCCTCTTCTACAAACAGAATACTTTTACCCATTCACAATGATGGTTACTGTTCGAGCAGTTCCTGTGATTTTATATTCTTAAAGTGTTCAGTGACTAGGATTCACACAAAAATCATTTGTGTACAAAGTACCCTTTTGTGGGAAGAATTTTTAAAAGAAATTTAATGACCTTTAAACTTTCCATTGTATTGGTTTTGGTACATTGTGTTTTCAAGACAGTCTTCCATTTAATCTGAATTTTAAATCATTTTGTCTTTGTGTAATTTATGACTGATCTTGTTAATGTCTTTAGGGTCTGTACTCAATCATCCTCAGTTCCTTACTCTGTTAGTCTGGGTTCTTGACAATTAACTTTTTTATTTGCCTTTCTGGGTCATCAGTTTAGGAACTTTGAAACTCTTTTTTTTTTTTTTTGGGTCCGGTCGTGGGGCCTGAACTCTGGGCCTGGGTGTTGTCCCCCAGCTCTTCAGCTCAAGGCCAACACTCTATCACTTGAGCCACAGCACCACTTCCAGCTTTTTTCTTTATGTGGTGCTGAGGAATCAAACCCAGGGCCTCAGGCATGCAAGGCAAGCGCTCTACCACTGAGCCAACTTCCCAGCCCACTTTGAAACTCTTGAAATAAACGAATTAAGTTTTGGCTTTAATAATTTGGTCTCCAAGTTGATTTCTAAAGTACCAGTCTCTTCTTTCATCATTTGTATCTGTTCCTTTCTTCTGGTTTGATTCTAATTTTCTCAACTTCTTCTGGCTTCTTATGTTAGAAACTTAACTGATTTTAACCCTTTTCTTTATTCTAATATAGCAACAAGTTGCCCCTGAGGGTTACTGAATGGGTTATGTCCCACATATGTTAAAATCATTTCTTTTGGTATTCAAGCATTGAAATTTTTCTCTTATAACTTCTCATTTGACTCCTTGGTTATTCAAAATCATATAGGTTAACACTGGCTATCTGAGAATAATTTAAAGCTATTCCATTGATTTTCCTAATTATTGTTGACATCAGCCCTGGACATACCCATATCCTACTCGCTCTCCTCTCAATCTGCTCACCTCTGACCCCTTCCCAAACCAATCTCTAGAAGCTTCATCGTCCCATTTTTACACGTGCTCATAAAGTATTTCATCCATTTTTGTTCTCCTTCACCCTCTCTGTTCTCCTTCTCCCTGCCCATGAGTGTCGACAACCTGGACAGGAACGGTTTTCTGCCTTTCAATTCTTTTAGTTCAAATTAATTGCTAAGAGGTTTTGGTTTTGGTGTAGTCAAACATCAGGGTGTAAGATTTTATTTTTTCTAACTTAGTTCAACCTTCTCAACTGCATTGAGGGACCAGTATACATTATGTCTTAGTCATACATTTTGCAGTTGGGTTTTATGTTCTACAAACTAGTCATTAGAAAGCCAATAATCTTACTTGAATTTTCCGCATTATTAGTCATACAGCCAATGATAGAAAAGGAATCTATAAACATAGGTGTGATTATGAATTTGTCTAATTCTATCTTTGATGTTTTTCATGTGTGTGACACAGACGATATGATCTCGAGTGCAGGAAAGGGTGTTAAGTTTGAAATGTAAACCTGTAGGACTCCCCGATGGGCTCACCCCACAGCAGCTGCTCATTCAGGTGATGGTGCCTCGCTCTCCACGTTGTTATGGACAGAATACCCCCAATTCCTGGGTTTAAATTAAATCCCTGCTGTGGTGGTACTTGGAGGTAGGCCACTGGAACAGGAGTGGGTCACGAGGGTGTGGTCCTCAGGAATTCTACTGGTGTCTTTAGAAGAACTGGGCAGATGGCTAGCCCTGTCTTCTTCCATGGAGAAGAGGCAGTCTATCACCATCAAGAAGGCCAGCAACAGACCCCAACCTTACCAGCACCTTGACCTCACACTTCTGGCTTCTAGAGTAGTCAGAAGTAAATTTCTACAGTTTACAAGCCACACCTTCCTCTTCATGATAGAAGCATCAGGGATTACAAACGAACTGGAGGCCAAGTAACAGTTGGTCGAAAGCCCTCAGTGATTACCACTGATGTTGCTCGTTCTATCAAAAGCATGTTCAGGCCCATTAAGCCTACCAAGATGTTTGTCCAACTTAATCAATTTTAATTAACATTCTGGTTGCAAAGCTGTTTCTTTTAAACATACAAGCATAATTGATTTATACACTTACTGAAAAGCAATTTTGGCCCTTCCCTGCCATCAGGTAAGGGAAATTAACAGCATTTAACCATCGGCATTTCAATCAAGTGCATTGTTTTATCCAGGGATCACGCTGATCCAAGACAAGGTCTTTTGGCTGCCTGTGATTTTGCTTCCAGGGCAGAAAAGTGGCCCCAATAGGGATGAAACACACATTTGGTGAACAAGCCAGGCAGAGACCCGCCCTCCTCAGACATAAACATTGTTCCAATGGGCACCTTGTGGTGTCTTTCTCTGGAATTCTACTTGGTGGGAGGGCTTTCACACCTCTCTTCTCAACACCCTCCCTCCTCCCAAAGGGAGATTCTGTCATCTCCACTCAGGTCTGCTGTGTGGTGCTCAGCAAGGACAAAAAGAACCAAGAGGAGAGAAATTTTCACGTTAATCCAGGGTGAACCAACAGATGCCTTCTCTTCTCAATGGCAACTTCAAAGGGACAGACAATTCAGTTTTACAAAGTGAAAGTCAAAAAGAGAAAAAGGGATTGCTAGCAAGTGGTCTTCCTCTGATAATAGGACTTAGATATCTGGGCTACTGGAAGATTCCAAGATAGAGGAAAAAGGGAAAAAGTATTATCTGTGTCTGACAAAGCAAACTTCCTCTTCACAGTGACAACAAAGACAGAAGATTTGAATATTAGACACTCTGTTCCCTGAGACTCACAGTCCTCTCTCTTTCTACTCTCTCTCTGAAAGATGAGCTCAAGTTCTCTCATGCCTGAATTAATACACCCATTCACTTTGATAGACAACATAAAAGAAACTACCAAAACATGCAGAAACTTTTCATTCTGAGTCACTTTTTCATCTTTGAAGATAGCTCACATTTTTATTAAAGCGACAGTGTAGAAATCACCTCCCCACAAAAGAATCAGCTGACAACTTAATGACATCTATTCAAATCCAAGTGTTACACCACAAGGAAAGGCCACCTGTGGGCTCCACAGGGCTCAGGCCCAAGCACCAGCTTGATGCCCAAGAGGAAAGCAAAGGAAGGGGGGATGAGGCTTGAGAGGACACACTTCCATGGGTCCTGACAGACAAGGAAACCACTGCAAGAAGGAAATGCAGGAGGAGACATGTTTCTGAAAAGAAACAATAATCGGAAATGAAATAATTTTCTTGGTTTCTGAAAGTGTTGTCCTCTTTGGAGAGACTTTCCATTCTTCCAACTCCCTCCTGTGACAGACTGTGTTACTTATGACACAGAAAATACCAAGGCCCGCATTTGGGAAGATAGCAGAGAACTGAATTAATTCATCGACTTTAGAGTCAAAATGAAGTCCCAGTTCCTTGCTCATTCTTTAGCTCAGCCGTGCACCTTTGTCAACACACTTTTATTTCTTAGCCTGTGTTTGAGGACAGATATTTTTTCTCTTGTATCAGGCAATAAAGAATTGGCACTGAGAAAGAATTTAATTAATAATATTTTCGACTGAACACTGGATAAGTTGACATTTGAGAATTTCACGGAAGATATTGTGAGTTGAGAAAAACGGCCCCTCTGGTTATGTATCCTAGCACAAATTCATGGGGAATCAAGAAAATCTAGTGGAAACCCCTCAAACAAATGGAGCAGTTAGCTAAAGAATGATACAGACAAGCCTTCTATTGCTCCTATAACTGCCAGCGTATGTACTTATTTATTCTGGGCTCAGTGATAGAAATCAAATGCTTTGAAGTAAAGAAGGGAAAAGAGAACTTTTTTCCAGTTTGCTAAGCTTCTGCCTGAGACAAAATTCAACCCAATTCAAGTCCAGTTGTCTATGTTCTAGCTGTACTGCAGACATTCATGGGTTGAAAATGTTTTCTTTGGCTTTCACAAAATCAATATCGATAAGAGAGGGAAAATTGTACTTAGAAATTACTTTTTTCTCTCTTATTGTTAGGATGAAAGTTTTAACTTTTCTTTATATAATGAGAATTGGATTCTTAGAAGAAAGCAACTTGGTCTGTACTGACTCTCACCAAGCAGCTTCAAGAGAAGAGATCACCTCGGAATCACAGTGACCGGATTATGTTTGCCAACGGGTAGAACTAGAAGACACACACCCAGAGCATGACCTGGAGCTCAGTTTCTCCCCACTGAACCCAGTTTTCTCCCCGGAGCGATCAAGTGGTCCCTGACATGGAACCAGCAAGATGGCAGATATAAGACAGAGAAAAGGGAGCAGGACGCACGGACAGTGAAAACAAACGGCTGGGTACACCTACGGCAGGTTTCCCCTTTTAGTTTATAGCAATGTTGTTTATTCATTAGATATAACACCTGGTGGTGCTGTTCTTTATGTTCCTCGATGGGGCATCAAAGTAAGGAAGACAGATTTATATGTAAAAAAAATCTCAATATGGTGAATTAGTATGTCCACTTTGGAAATCCAAGCAAGACTCATGGGGAGCACTTAACCTCCAAAGTCTCAGATTTACTCCTCCTCCCTGGTGACATGACAAATGACCTCTGTTTGGAAACTAGCATCCTTTCACACCCTCAAATACAACCAGACCCCAGTAAAGGTTCATCAGGCTGGCTCCAAGGGAAAGCCCAGAGTACTCACTTTGGCAGTACGAGGATCTGCACAATAAAGATGCAGAAGAAGATGAGACAGGCGCAGGTCACGTAATACTTGAATGCTGGCAGTGCCGTAGCCCGGTACTGAGGGGAGAAAAGGAAAGGTTGAACGATGCTCTGTGAGAGCGAGATTTTACACAATCACCCAGCAATCTGGTCGTACCTGAGGGGAATCTCATCGCGAGTTGTTGACTGCAGCATAAATGAGCCAAGGCTATTTATGTCAGGCAGTCAGTGGACCCTGCCCGCAAATGAATGTAAGGGACTTCCACACACCACAACGTATGAGTGCAACTGTTCACAAACTCATTTATTTATATGTAACCAGATCACTCCAGTGTACAGAGAGGAACCTGACCGGAAAGCTGAGTGAACCAACGGAGGAGACGAGTCAGGCCAGTGCTCTGAGCACCTTGTCAGTCTGTGGCTTACAGTTATTTGGGGGCAAAGAGAATGAGGTTTTGCACAATAATCCGACTTCTGAATAGTATTAGAAAATGCGAGACCTCTCCATTGCATCTATTTTAGCACTGTATTTTATTATTTGTCTTAAGGAGCCTCAGAGTGGTGAGGGAAGGCATGACAGGAAAGGCCACTGAGCTTTGCTGAGCTGGCTTGGGGGCTTTTGCCAGCTTCCTCTAGTCCGTCACTATCAGAAGGGGCCTTCACAGCCCAGGGGGCTGCCTACCATCCTGGACCATCAGCTGGCTGGTGCTGGCTCCCGGCCTCAACAGCTTTCCCTGTTTGGCTTCTAATGAACACAAAAGCAGCACCAGTGCACTGATGATGATGGTGATGATGAAGATGGTGGTGGTGATAGTGATGATGACGATGATTGATCCCTTTTCACACAGCCCTTAAGGTGTTCCAGAAACTTTACATACTATGTCGCTGAGGTAAGGCAGAAGCCAAGGCTGCCTCCCCGATTTTGTTGAAAGGAACTGCAGGGTGAAATGGTGGACTGAACCATGAGGCCATTACTCTCATCAGGAAGACTGAATCCCAAACCTCAAACATGGCCCTCCACTGCCTCCCCCAAAGAGTTAGTAATACAATCTAAGGAAATACCTCTTTGTGACAATGTCATCAAAACCTCTTGAAATACTGTCGGGTTGAGTGGCTCTGTCTACCTAGAAGGGATGTATGCGTTTCTTGGGTTTGATCCACTTGAGTTTTGGCGATGAAGGATGGCTCTCCTTTGGCTGATGGAAAACCCACTTCCTGGCTGCCTATTTGCCTCTGCACTTCCTGGTACATGACGCACAGTGTGGGGATGGGTGGATGGCTTAATCATCAGCCTGCTACAAATTTGCCCTAAAGCTACATTTCACACAACGATCACCTTCTTCTTATTAGGTGTGATTTTTTAAATGAATTTTGTGACTTAGTAGCCAGGAAAATTTACATGCAGATGAAGAAGCTATATTGGCATCCACCTGAAATGTGATTATATATTATGCATTCATTACACTTTATCTTTTAACATTTCAGGCTTCTGTGCAAAGATTGAGTTGGAATTTCATCTCAGTGTGAGCTAAGGAAAAGGACCTCTACCAAGGTGGAATGGTAAGGGTCATTAGTATCTTCTGCAGTCCCTCAGTGATAAGCAAGTGTCTTAAAATCTAACCGTGACAGATTTTAGAAGGACTTTTGGTACTTTCATTCACTTTTCATAAAGCAATGAGCTGACTCTCATAATGATGATACGAATGTTTGCTTTCACATAATTCCTTCTGTTGTGTCTAAGTCTGTGCATAATTATATGACCACATTGTTGGATGATGGAAAGTGCTTCTGAATCTTACTGCTTCTCTAGACCAACACAAAAGGTGAATGAAGTAAAGATGATTTGAAAAAGCAACTGACAATTACGACTTAATTCATTTTTTCAAATCCATAAAAACTAAACATCTCCTTCTTGCTTCTGCCTGAAATAACTTTTGGAGTGATACAAGGTCAAAGTGTTTAGATGTATAAAACGTACTAGTTTGGGTTTTCAAATTTTCTGGATGGGTATTGAATGTAAAGTTTCTATTTTCTTGCCAAAATATCTAAGCAATTTTTGTAACTACACTGCAAGTTTACATGGAAGGATTGTGTTTGCAAAGCCTTCCCAGAGAACAATCACACATACAGAAAACTTGGCATTAGCTTCTTTCCTTTCTTTTGGCCACATATTGTGGACATGATACCATTTACTACCAGGAGGGCTAAGAATCTGAGAATTCAAAGTCAGAGTTGCTAACAAGAAATATACTGAGACAATGTCTGCAAAGAAGTACAGAACAAGCAAGAAGAGGTCTTGATACAGTCCAAGGCAGTTCAAATGTTTCTCATTACAAAGAAAATCATGAAGGAATTCAGAACCACCACTTGAGAAAAAAATTGATTGAGCTTGATGACAAAAAAAATGACTTACTTCTTTTTCTAGGATTTTGTTATAAAAAAGCAGTGAGATTCTCTGAATGTCTTCAGATTTGAGCCATTGCCTGAAAAAAAAAGGACAGAAATCATCAAACCAAAGCTCCAGCCAAACACCTGGAACTATTCTTTGTAAAATGACTTCTCTCTTGATTACACATCATCCCACACGGAATAGTCTCTTAGGAGTGTATAGTACCAGCTTTAGTGGGTGTGGAATCCAGAGATTGTTCACGGGATCTGAAAACATGACATGCCTGCTCATGCATTGTCCTTTTCAAAACTTTCAGATTGAAAACGGTCATGTCAGATTTAGACTTCAACAATTCAAATCAAATGGCTAAGGAGATAAGTCATTAAGAGGTTCCCAGTATGTCAATAACTTGATTTTCTGAGAGTTTACTTTTGAATGCCTCACAGAATTACTAGCGGGACAGAAACAGATATGTGGTGTCAGAGGTGGCACTGCATGGAGTCACACAGCTCACAGCGAAATCAAACACAGCCCTGAGTGGGAGATGCGAGATGGAAGATACACCTCCTATACGCACTGGGATTTAAGACAAAACCTAAATCTGAACATAAAAGTATTTGGAAATATCAATAAAAAATATTCCTGCCTTATTTGAGTCATTAGTCACTTAGAAAATTAGACTCCTATTTTCCTGTCTTTGCTTAAATAAAAGAATTTTGTAATTTAAAATAATTCAGTGATCTGACATATATGCATATTGTTTTTGTCTTGGTATATATATATATATTATATAGAATACAAACCTATACTAATGTTATATTTATATAAATTATAGATACTATATAAATATCTGCATATTTACATTTACATTTAGATATAGGTATTTGATATTTGTATCTATTTATACTATACATTAAGGAGAAAATGATGTTTTATATAAACTTCCAAGAATATATTTGTATGTATTTCAATAGTCACTGACTCACATGAATTAATTAATAGAGTACTTTCAACTATTCACTATGTTTCTGTACATTTGAATCCTGAGGTATTAGAGTGAAAAGACTCAGGTAAGAACAGCAAAGAGTGAATTGGTTCTACTTCAGGTCAATCAAATTCAGTCTCTCCAGATTCCAAATTAGATCTCTAGATGTAGCTTTACCTGCCACATTCTGTTTATCTCTATAGCAACCTAGAAGGCTACCCTGGCAGAGGGGACATCTTCAGGTCACCTTGGAGCCCTCTGCCATTCTTTTCTTAAAATTTATTTTTATTTTTTAATTTATTGTAAAGGTGATGAACAGGAGGGTTACAGTTACATAGTAAGATAATGAGTATGTTTCTTTTTAAACACTGTTACTCCCTCCCTCATTTTCTCCTGCTTACCAATCCCCACTCCCCTCTCAACAAGTTGTAAAGTTCATTTCCAACATAGTGCCTATTGAGTATCATTGTTGCATCACTTCAGCCTTTGTTCTGCTGTTTCTGTGATTCCCTTTCCCTTCCACTGATCAGATAAGCTTATATCCAAGACAAAGGCCAGAGAAAACTAAAATAGAAAGAAAAAATAGAAATAACTGCATACAGGACATAATAAGAACCTCTGGTTTCCAGTTCTTGGAGTTCATCCTGATATGCTTCCTTATATATTGTCCTAGGCACTTAGCAATGGGTTATGTGTGTTATTACAAATGAGGGAAACCATACAACCTATATATCTTTGGGCCTGACTTGCTTCACTTAATATATTTTTTTTCCAGGTCTTTCTATTTTCTTACGAATGGGGCAATGTCATTCTTTCTGATGGAAGTATAGAACTCCATTGTGTATACATATTGTATCTTCTTGATCTATTCATTTACTAAGGGGCATCTGGGTTGGTTCCATATCTAAGCTATGGTAAATAATGTTGCAATGAACATGGTTGTGCTGGTAGCTTTAGTACGGCCTTCTTTGTGGTCATTTGGGTAAATGCCAAGGAGTGAGATTGCTGGATCCTAGGGGAAATGGCCAATAGACACATAAAGAACCACTCAACATCTCTGGCTATAAAAGAAACACAAACCAAAACGACATTGAGAGTCCATCTTATCCCAGTTAAAATGGCCCTTATCAAGAAGCCTAGTAACAACAGATGCCAAAAGAGAATGCTACTACACTGTGGGTGGGAGTGTAAACTTGTATGACCACTCTGGAAAGCAGTATTGAGGTCCCTCTGCCATTCTAACATTCATTTCCAAATGTGCACTGAAACCAGTTTGAATGATCCAGATGACTAAACTATTGACATGCACACTTTATCAGAGGCACTGAAGTCTTTTCCAGTGACTGAAATTGGAAGTGAGCTCCAGCTGGTGACTGGGGCTTATATATATAATCCAAGCTACTCAGGAGGCTGAGACCTGAGGATTTCAATTCAGAGCCAGCTCAGGCAGGAATGTAATTGAGACTCATTTCCAATAACCACCAAAAAAGCTAGAATTTGAGCTATGGTTCAAGTTTTAGAGCAGCAATAGCCTTGAACAGAAAACCTCAGGGACAGTACCCAGGCCCCGAGTTCAAGCCTCAGGACACACACACACACACACACACACACACACACACACACACACACACACACACACACATACACACACACACACACACACACACACACACACACACACACACACACACACAAATTCACTGCTTGACTGAATCTCTGGGCATCAAGGAAATAAACAGTTGGTATTTCTTTAATGTGCCTGTTGTAGAGCTGTTGGATTCTTCGCTTTTATGAGACTTGTTGGAGGAACCAAGGATGAATGAATATTAGAATTTCCAGATAATAAAATTTGAAATAAATGTTAACCATACTGATGGTTAATACTATGTATTTATGAGAATATGAATAATGTATTGTGGTAACTTACTATAAACAGTTCTTTTCTTTATTGAGAAAGAAAAATCTAATTTAAAAATGTTCCCCAATAATATAAGCCTGGAAGCAAAATAGGAATGAAGGTCAGAAAGTAGAAATAAAACCAGCTCCTCATTTATCCTGGGGCTCTACCCTCCTGTGCTTCTGTCCTGTGGGTGGACAGGAGGGGGCTGGGGACTCCACTAACAGTGCTCCCATGGCCTAAGGTACCTCTTGAGTCAGGGACTCAAGGAAAATGGCCAAATTCCAACAAGTGCAGAAATGGGAAGGGCAGACATCATCAAATCAAAGCTTGCTCTTACTCCTCTTTTCCACAGCAAGTCCAGTGTGATCAGAGGCAGTAAGTGATGGGCCTAATCTTGTCCTTACACTGAGGAGAATGTGTTCATAGCACTGATTTAATCATCTCTGTGAATCCTCTGAAGGGGACTACATTCCCCTAATGACTTGTAAGAATTCAGAGACTTCATATGATCTGGTTTCTGAATAGGAAATATTTGTCTAGGTTGATAAGATCAAATATTATTCTTAGTAAGAGAATCAGAAGAAGAGAGGAGGGGAAATGGGTGTGGGAGTGTGTATTGTATGTGTGTGTTTTATTCATGGACTCCTGATATTTTCTCTGATCTAAGATGGTCTGTATCATGGGGAAATTATACTCCATCCCCAGTGTATACTATAGGTGATTCCTTATTGATTTAGACTAAGATTTTTTTTTGCTAAGCCAAATAAAGGAAAGCAGGGGTGCACCTTGTCCTCACTGAAATCCTTCTGGGGTTACAAATGTAAATTTTCACCCATGGGAGTAGTGAGAAGATCGTTTTCCTACTATTGTTCCTTCTGTGCTCACACATTGAAGAGCAAACCCCAGCATGGCTGCACTGAGGAAGCAATCAAGAAGGTGGACGAGAGTGAATGAGGTGAGGGGCAGGGCCTGGCTCATAGAATGAGTGTTCTTATCAGCCCAGAGAGCTTCCCCCTCTACCCTGTACCTAGCCCCAGGAGAGGCAGGCTTGTGCACTGGTTTGTCTGACGCTGAGCAGATGCTAGTTACATGAACAAAATGAGTGAATAAACAAATCTGCATGGAAATCACTGTTTTCTGTCAATAGCAAAAGACAAGTAAATGGTACAAAAATAACTAAATGGTACATTAAGGGCAGATCTCTAATCAAATCCTTAAGTAGAAATTAAAAGATCAGAGAAACATCACATCAAAAACAAGTGTAGTTAATGAGTGTTTGATGCTAATTAAAATATATGCACCTAAGAGCCTCCACCGAAAACATTTCTTTCTTTTTTTTTTTGAGTACAGAAGATTTTTGTCTATTTTATTTGCAAAACATGTTGTGAAAAATCACAAGAAAAGCAGCTACACTAGCAAGAAGCCTTGCTTAGAATGGCACTGCCTGGATGGACAAACCAAATGGACTATTCAAAAGCAGCCATAACAGAAAGCCAACAGCCACCCTTCGGCATAACAGCCTAAGGGTGAAGGCAGAAGCAGTTAAAGAAGGTTTTGGATTAGTCCATGCTTAGTGTGGATTCAAAGCCTAGCTCATGATGATGACGACTATGATGATGATGATGGCGACAATAGTGATGAGAGTGATAAGGACAATAACTAACAGTTAAACACTATCACTACTTCTCTGGTGTTAGGCTGGTGGGTGCCAGAGCATTGGTTGCTCTTTCCTGGTGGGAGGGCTGGTGGGATGGTTGTGTCCTTCCACCTGTGCTATATGGTACTAGGCTCCCAGCTTTAATCATTTGCTTCTTGGTTGGTGATGTGGTGAACTTCCAGATGGGACAGAGGCAGAACAGTTTTCATGGTCTGTGCCTAGGTACTGCTGCCGTGTCTGGTGCATTCTGGGATGGCTGGGAGCACATAAAGAACTCTAGGCAGATGATAATTCAACATTCAGCATAACTGAGGTTCAGCTCCAGCCTGATCAAGATGCTTTGTTTCATGGACACATATAAATTTACATACAGGGACACACACCTGTTAATCACATACACATTTGAGTGTTTCCCCCCCCCCCATGATCCCTGTAAATATTCTAAGCATTTGGTGGAACAATCGACAACAGAATTCTATTTTGAAAACCCATGTGATACCCAAGGCTCTGTGTTACAGGCAGAGAATCCTACGTGAAAATAATCGATACTTTTCAGAAGCTGATTTCCAAGTTAAACATTTCATAGGTTTCTGTTTGTAGGGAAACTTTTTTGTGAAGCGTTTGTTGGAGACTTCCCAGTGCTCATTACAATGCAATCCAACATCAGGTGAGACTCTAATGTGTGCCGGCTCCCCTCTGAATCATCTGCCCTCTGCCCTCTGAGTTCCTCAAAGACGGTGAGCTTCTCTATGACCCAGGTGAGTTTACCGATTGCACAGGGAGAATGCACAGTTTGCTGAATGCAACTATTCTTTCCAGGGTGTGGAAGCTACTATCTCATTTAAATTATTCCTTGAAACCCTAATGGGAACAATGGCTGTCATCTGTAATCCTAATCTCAGCAGCCAGAGATTGTGACTATGGTGGTTAGAAACTAGGTGGGACAAAAAGGCAGTAGATACTATCTCAACAATTAATCTGGGTGTGCTGGCTTATGCCTGCAGTCCTGGCTACAGGAGAGGCACTAGTTGGAGGATCACGGTCTGGTATCAGTCAGGCAAAAATACAAAAACTTATCTGGAGGAAAATACAGCTGAGCAAAAAGGGCTCTGTGCCCAGGTGCTAGAGTCCCTGCTTAGCAAGCATGAAGCCCTGAGCTCAAATCCATACTGACTCCAAAATAAATAAAACACATTGTTTTTGCTCCTACATCTTGTAGACTATAGACATTCTAGGGGTAATTTTTGGTTTCACACGGTGAATAATATTTTTTCTCCTAGAGAACAAGTGTGCCTCTTTTGCGTGCTGTGAATTTACACCAAGTACTTGTCCTGGACTTGGGGCACTGCATGTGGTTATCTGGTGTCTTGGCTAATCAGTACATTTTGAATGGATAGTGTCACATAGTGTCAAACAGCACAATTTGGAGATTTCTTCATCAAGATTCTTGCTTAGCATTTTAGGCTGCAATTTTCTCTACACTTGAGACTGTACCTCTCTTGTTCTTTAATAATAACTGACTTGGTAAAAATTTCCTCCACAGCTCTTACTGTTCTTTGCTTTTTTTTTTTTTAAAGAAAAGGAATACTATTAGTTGATGGACAATAAGGAAAATGAGTGAATTGTCCCCCCAAATCTTCACTTTGTCATGATAAAAATTACAGTCGACTGTGAAACATTTTTGGAAAATATGACATTGGTTCTAAATAGTTAGCTTTAAAATAAGATAAAGTAAAAAACAAAAGACTACTCACTTCTGTGCATTGATCCCATCAATGGCTTGAATCATCCTTTCATTTAACTCTTCTTCGAATCGTTTCTTCTGAGACTTGGTTCTAGATGAAAAAATGAAATATTATGGGTAGGCATATCAGCACTAAGGTAAATATTAAGCCAAGTAAGTTCTCTTTGCTGCCAAAACCTCTGTTTAGTATGTTAGCAAAGTAAATAGGAAAAATGACCATAACCCATCAGCAGGCTTTTCTCAGGTAACACATCTACAGTCTGAGCTGAAGGAACTGACCAGAGGGTTTGCTACAGTGAAGAGGTTGGCTTGTTGTGCACGGAGAGAGAAATTCATGAGGCTTTGCAAATCAATAAAGAAAACATGGACTTGGTGTTGATGAGCAAGGACTCCTCTCCCGATGCATTTGCCTTTGACTTGCTGTTTCCATGAACTATTCTCTGTTCTGGAACTTCCTGGGAAAGCATTTGGTTTAGTTGACAAATTCTTTCATTGGCCAGTTCAAAAGAACCTGGAAACCTACAGTGCCATTTTAAGCATATCAAAGCTTGACTCTTTGTCAGGCACCATGGCTCCAACCTGCCATCCTAGCTATGTGAGAGGTGGACATTGTGGGGTGGGGGTAGGGGTTGGTGCCAGGACAGCCAGGGTTAACACGTTTGTGAAACTACCCAGTCAATGATTGGGCACTGGCATGCATTTGTTATCATCAGCAATGTAAGGACACACAAGTCAAAAGATCCAAGCCCAGGCTGGCCTGGGCAAAAGCAAAATCCTATCTTGAAAATAACTAATGCCAAAAGGGACTAGAAGAATAGCTCAAGTGGGAGAGCTCCTGTCTAGCCAGCATCAAGTCCTGAGTTCAATCTCCAATACTGCTCCTTCCACTGGGGGGCGGGGGGAGGGGAACCTCAGCAACCACACAATACCTTGCAAGCTGGGTGTCAGTAGCCTGTAATCCTGGCTACTCAGGAGGCTGAAATCTGAGGATCGCACCTTTTAAAGCCAGCTTGTCAGGAAAGTTTGTGAAATGATCTCTTTAACCAGCAAAAATCAGGGCATAGAGGTATTATTCAAGAGGTACATGCAAGCCTTGAGCAAAGAAGGTAGGGGCCAGTGCCCAGGCCTTAAATTCAATCCTCAGTAATCACACACACACACACACACACACACACACACACACACACACTCATGTTTGTAAACAACTTTACTTGGTATCCAAAATAAATGATCTTTATTCATAATATAACATGATTTCTAAATGAAATGGGTCAAATAATAGTATCTCCCCCAAAGTAACTTGGTAAATGATATGAGAATGATTGAACAAGAGAAAAAAGTTGGAAGTTTTGTTTTTGAAATTGAAACATCTACGGCAAACATTAAAAGCACAGTTTAGCCTTCATGAGGCTATGCTTTATTTTAGGATTGGCCATGATTCTACTTCTCCTTGTTTAAGAGGATAGACCTAATCTGGAATAAAAGTAATACTATTCTGAGATAAGAACTGCCTCTAGACATAGATAAGAAGAGCTATAAAGCATCACATTTATTATTTATTTGTAATTAAATGCTGCAGAATCACCAATGAGATGGGTGGATTTCCACTTCCAGGGCTCTATGCTATAGATCTGTGGCATTGCTCCTACTGGTTTAAACAGGCCAGTGACGGTTCATCTATTCATATTGAGCAAATATGATTAAGAGGTTTTAGCGTATCTAATTCCAAATCATTTGAAGGAAGCAAATTATTTTCCATCCTTGTCTGTCTGTCTGTCTGTCTATCTATCTATCTATGTCCATCTATCCATCCATCCATCCATTCATCCATCCATCCATCCATCCATCCATCTGTCCATCTGTCCATCTGTCTGTCCTACAATGCACTTGAGTCCCTCAACTTCAACTCAATAGCTTTCTTTTTCACAAAGACTACTGTGGAGCAGGGCAGGTACCAGGAATTTCTCAGGAAAATGTGTGTCTTTGCTATTACAGGCCCACAGGGGTGAGGCCTTTGTTCCTCTGGGTAGGATTAATTGAGATAGTGCCTGTGCAGGGCTGAGCCGGTTAATGTGACAGGTGAGTAGCCAGTAGAAGCATGCTGTGACAGAGCACTTATAGGGACACAGATTCTGGGGAAGTTTGCAGTCCCTGGCTGAGAGCCTCTCCTGTGTGCGTGATCTGACATCCTCAGCCCTGGGGCTCCCGGCTGACTCACTGGGACTTCCTTTGCCTTTCTGCATGGCGGATTCCCAGTCTGCACTGGCCTTGGCCCCTGCTCTGATTATCTAGCCCTCTTTCCATTCATTGATCCCAGAGTCCTTCCCAGACCGTCCTACCACAGGCCTGGGCACTTCCACCTAAGGAGGCAGGGAAAGGGCTGTGTGACACCAGTGCAGGAACCAGCCTGGAGTCTCACAGGGGTTTATCAGAAGCCAGGAGGTGGGAGGAAGGCCAGGGAGCCGACTCAAGAGCAGCTTTCTGTCCGTAGTTCTCAGAGATGAAAAAAAAAGCCAACAACCCCAAAGGAAGCAGAACAGTTGTGGAATCAGCACCGCTAGGCCGGCAGGACAGAGAGGCCAGCAAAGGAGGCTCCGAGTCACGCAGCCTGAGCACAAAGCTTGGTTCCAGCCGCAGCTGCCATGTGGCTCTAACTATTCTACTGCACCATGATGCCTACCTCCTTCCTCTCCAAAATAACCATGGAATAACATCTACCTCCCAGTAGACACAAAATCAGCTTGTCTGTGGTCTTGTACAGAAAATGATGATTAATTACCATGCAATTCCTGGCTCTGCTCATCCCAGAAGACATTGCCCACATCCTACTGGGGTTCCACAAAGCATGCTCCGCTGAATCTCAATAGACAGATTCTTGAAGCAGAATTTCAGGGAGTAAGACACAGATGACACAGAGATAGGGAATTTAAAATGAGAAAGACCAGGGAATTTTCAGGGATGGGTGATCAGATGTATGCTTGTCTCCAAGTGGCTCTAAGGTTCATGTGTTCTCATCTTCATTGGATCCACAATAGGGCTCAGATTAACACCAGCTCTTTGTAAAGTACAGTATATGCCACTGAATGAACTGTTTCAAAACCAGGGAACTTAACCAGGTACTGGTGGCTCACGCCTGTAATCCTAGCTACTCAAGAGCCTGAGATCTGAGAACTGCAGTGTGAAGCAAGTCCAGGCAGGAAAGTCTGTGAGACTCATCTCCAATAAACTAAACAGAAAAAGGCAGAATCAGTGCTGTGGCTGAAGTGGTAGAGTGCTAGTCTTGAGCGAAAGAAGTTCAGGGACAGTACCCAGGCCCTGAGTTCAAGCCACAGGACCAGAAAAACAAACAAACAAACAACAACAATAACAAAACCCAAGAACTTGCTTTTCTTCCTAGCATAAGGACTCTAAATATTTCAACTCAATGCTAGAATTTTGAATTTTGCACAACATACAAATTAAACCCAGTATAGCAAAAAAGAATCTGGAAATGTTCTGGAGAATGTGCTGTGGCCATGTGTGTTTACAGTTTACGCAGATGCAACATATTTTCTTTAAGAGTGGTCAGCTCTAATTTCACCATAGAAAAGCTGGACTAGGTTTATATTCAGAATTTAACACAAAAACTGCTTTGGAGCAACTCATTTTAAAACAATTTGAATTGTAATATATATTAAGAGTCATTTCAAGAAAACAACTTAATATTCCAAAGTAACTCCCAAGTGGCATTTTCCTTCTCTCTCTTAATTCTAATAACAAGACACTAAGATGTTACCTTTAAGAAGCTAGATACAATTGAATAGGGCTTTTCACAAGTAGCTGCTCTTTTGGAAGGCATCTTTGAAATGACTATAATTGATGACAATTACTCTAGAAATACACAACAAGCATGAAGCCTTAAAAATTTATATATCCAAAAATATACCATACCTTAATGTGCGATTTTGAAAAGTGTGCTGGCCCATTGGTACATCCTGTATTAAAAAAGAAGTTTATTAGTAGATAAAATTTCTCCCAAGGAGAATGCTGTGATGATAATGGCTGTAACATCTTTCCTCTTTTATTATGCTGATTATCGTTTCAGTAACACTTAATTACCATGTGAAGAAAAGCTCCCAACCATAAATGTGAATCCAGATTGAAAACCCCGTTTATATTTAGACTATCAGGCTGAGATGGTCAGATAGCAAGGGAGACCATGACAGGAAATCACAGCACGATGAAGTAACACTGTTTCCCCACAAGCAAACTTAAGAAATAACATAGATAACCACAGATGACAAACTACAAATGATTTTCATTTCCTTAAAAACCAACCAACCCACCAACTGCTGATGGGTAATAAATCTCGACTAGTGACAAATTTTAAGGCATGAGGATTAGAAAGCATTGGGATGAGGAAAAAAATATCTAACTCATTATTTTCATTAGAATGGTATAAATCCGCTCATTGGCCACTGGAGACTAGAGTCTCGGGATGCTTTCTTCTAACAGGCCAAGATCCTGCAGGCTCCCTTCTTGATACACCCTCTTCTTGATTTCACCCTGTTTCACAGGTCCAGACACCATTGGAAACCTGAAGACTCTCAGCCACTTCTCCAGTGTGGACCTCTTCCCTGGGGTCTAGACATTTCTACCTCCCTGCTGCATGCAAGTCTCTAAGAGGCATACGAGACCCAAAGACATCCATTAGCCAACCCCTGATTACCCTGTCTTAAATAACCAGACATCCCCCCCTAGGGAGGCCGTCTGCCTCCCAGACACCTGTTCCCCACTGCCATGTAGCCTCAAGTCTTCGAGTCTTCCACTGCTGCAACCAATGCACAAGGGCCTTGCTCTCACTGGGTATTCCTGCTCATGTTCCTCTCTTGTTTGAGATCCCTGTAGGCCCCCACTATACTCAAGAGTGCAACAGAAGCGCTTTGCCTCTGACTCTGTCCAGGCTCCGGCCTTCTCTGCCCACTGTGGACAACACATTTCCATCATCGAGTCCCTGGCCTTCCCCTCGTTCCCCTGCTCCCAGATCTCAGTTTCCCTCTTTCTCTCCCTGAGGCTTCCCCAGCCACCCCCTACCTGAACATCCCCCCCCCCCCCCCCCCCGCTGCCCAGAGCAGCCGCTTGGTTCACTCTCAGTAACTTCCTCTGGTTTATTTCTCTGTGGCTATGAGCAGCACCTGATATGATCCCAATCATTATTCATTTCCTACCGATGGTCTCTCTCTGGGCATTAGGATGCAAACTGCAGGGTCTGTCCTCAGTTTCCCCCATGGACTGGGGGATCCCATGTCCCCCATGGCAGTACATTGCTTGCTTTGTTGAGAAAAGATCAAGGGAAGTGGGAGGAACTTCTACAATCAAGCCAAAACAAGAATATGGAGCCCCTACCTGCTGGGCTTCAGGTGACCTTGGAGGACCCTGGGGCTCACGGCACAGGAAAGATGGGACTTTCACCCACCATGTTTCTTGTGTGGAGCCAGTGAGCATCATTCAACCTGGAATTTCTTTAAAATCTCAACTACATCCCTAACAGAGTTAGTGCCACAAGGAAACAAGTATCTTCTGTGTTCCTCCCCCTCCGCTCCTGTGCGTCTTTCTATCTTCCCGCTCCCATGCTGATGTCTTGGCACACACACCCCTGTTGTAAGGAACTCTGGGATTTTTCTCCGGGTTGGAAGTGGGAGTGGTGTATTGCCACAGCTTCAGCGGGCTGTTGAGGCTTTGTACAGACAGGTTTTAATCACACTACTTATATTTACCTTCTCATTATTCTGTTTAAGGCTTTGTACTTCAGAATGAAAGAAAGAACTTGGTTAAAGAAATCTGTGAGAGCTGGGTATTATTATCTGTTTTAAACAACAGACCTAAAGGACAATGAACATCCCTGTCCCTCTTTGAGAGAGCCCTGGTGGGTCACGCTGGTGACAGACAAGCCCCATGCGGCAGGATGGGCGCAGCCTTTTGCTGGGAACCAGCCATGCTGTGGGGGCATCCAGGGGGCTCACCGTGGTGCTGATCTTCCCGTTTTCCGTGGTCATGCTGTCTCTGTGGTGCAGATGGGCGAAGGGCTTGGCTGCTCCCCAGGACTCCAAGTACCTGGTCATGCGGACCGAGGCCCTCATCTTGGCTCCGTCCAGGGTATGACGAGGCCTGAAGAGGTGCTGGGGACTCCGGCGCTCACCCTTGGGGTCAGAAACACACAGCATCACAAATGGGGCATCACAGCCTTCCTCCTCCTCTCCCTCCTCCCCCTCTCCCTACCCTTCCCCCTTCCTCTCCTCCTCCTCTTCCTCCCTGTTTCAGCATGCATCCATCAAGTTAGTGCTTCTAGCATCAACCCACCTCTTCACAGCTCTACTTTCATTCCCTCAGCACATGGAGCCCCATATCAAACTTACCAGCAGCAGAAATGTAGGGAAAAAACAATAGACGTACAAATAGACATGTTTATAAACCCTTCAACAACATGTGCTCAGCTACGATTTTGTGGATGGTTAGGTGTGAATGATGTCACACATAGACATTCTCATGTTCTTCTACAGACCATAATGCTCTCTCCCATGCCCTGCCTCCCACTGCTTACACCCAGCTACCCAGGGTCAGTCTTGAGAGGCTTGGAAACTTTTCTCCAAAGGAGAAATCTGACTATCAAGGAGAGCACCATGAGTAAACACCGTGAACTTGATCTCTCTTTTGTGACACTAATTTTCATCGCTCAGAAGTCTTTCGTACCAAGGTTTTTGCCATTCACCAGCTGTCTAATTTGAGGGCTTTAACACTCAAAATTTAGTGTTAATTTGTAACTAGTGATCATACTCATTTATAGGGTGGGAATGTAAGAGGAGTTAAATAAAGGACAGCTGACAACATGGGTCTGGCCGACCATGTAGTGTGAACACGCAGACACAACTTCTCACTGCTGGGATTGTTTTCCTGCTAATGGGAGTTTCCATGGCACACTACAAAAACATGTTTGTGTGTAAATGCACATCCTCATAGGTGGGTATGTGTGATTCATTTGTTAATCTTCAAACAATTTTTCTTTTCCTTTTCTTTGTACATTTCACTCTATTTTCATCTCACTGGATTTTTATGTCTTGAAGATTTGAGCAAAATCCTTGTTATTTTGTACTCACAGGCATCAAGGCTGTGTATAATGAGAATACACCCCACATATACACAGACCACTACCGACAGATACGCAACAACTCCGGGCTACAGCCTGCATCAGTACCCAGCTGCTACAGGCAGCCCAGGCCTTTCAACGATTCCTTTAGTCAACATTTGAATTCATGACTACAACACATCTTCACAACTAAGCCACTAAAGATATTTACAATCACTTAGAGGCAAACACTAGCAAAGAACAATACTAATTCTTGGTGAACAGCACTTTCCCCTATAAATCTTTTTCTCTCCTCTTCCCTTTCATTCACAGCAATAATTGGCTAATCACAGGCTCTGTTCAATGACACTGACCTTGGGGTTGATGACGAAGTAGGTTTTCACCAGGTGCTGTTTTAAATATGGGTCTCTGATGTCACCATCTCCCTCTTCTACTTTGTAAGCTCCATTCAAGTGCTCCAAGGTGACAGAAGAAATGTGAACACGTCTGTTCCAAAAGCAGATGGTCACAATATGGCCACGATACCAAAAGGTGAGTGTAAACAGGTTCTCTTTGTTTTTGATTTCAGCAACAGTCCCTCCACAAATGTAGGGAATGTGGTGGGAGTGTTCATGGAAAGATGAACTATAGTTTCCATTCCATCAGCCTTCATTTTGGAGAGTGACTCCTAGAGACCATGAAATTCTAATATTGGAACCTCTCTGCGCTCACAGACATTTCCGTGAATGATATTTCAGTGAACGATAGCCGAGGAAACATGGTCAGATTGAATTTTTGCATGCAAGGGTATCTTTCAAGATGCACATCAAATGTGTTTTTGAGAAAGAACTGCACTGTATGAAAGTGTGGGTTTTCTTTCTCAGTGCTGCGCTCATGCATCTCCAAATGACTGCTCTTGTTCATCCATTTTTGACCTATAACTGGCGAAGGAGGCTACCATTGCTTGTCCTAATGTAATGCTTAGACATCATCATTACTCGAAAGAAGTCCTGTCTAAATGGCATTAAAAATCATTCACTCAGGTCTCTACTTACAAATTTGCAAATAAGTAAAGCTTTATAATTTGGCCTCTCCACAATCTAACAAGGGTTGTAAGTGCAGTGGAATCAGGACTTGAGAGTTTGTGGGATATTATCGGGAAAAAAAAATTTGGTACCAAACCTGGACTTTGATATGTGATCGCCGCTCATTCTAGTGTTTACTGAGAGTGTGTCTCAGAGCTCGTGTTTTTCTGCTTACTCTAAACAATTCCTGGACACAAGTGCCATGGTACAACACAGGCAGGAAAGGTTGTCTGAGACCAACAGCTGTTTGTCCGCTGAGCGGTCAAAGTAACTGCGCCTCGTGAAGGAGGCAGACGTGAGCCTTGGCCTTACCCTGGGACTCCTCCGGCCTCCATGTGGTTGGCCAAGGTGACGTCATGTGACCACACATCATACTGCCACTTCTGCAGGCCGATCACGCCACACAGGACGTTCCCAGAGTGGACTCCGACACGCATGTTGATGTCCACCCCTGTGGCATCCCTCACTTTCCTGAAGACAAGAGAGGTGGAGTCATGACTTGGCAGCCTTGACTTTTTCTTTAACTCATAGCCAATTTCCCTGGCATTGTGTCCATTTTGGTTTTCTCAGAAATGCTGTCACAGACTCTCTTCCTCCTGTTACACACCACTGCTCCCTGGGCTCTGAGATTGGGCGTTCCTTCCCTGCCTCCCCACAGAGAAACACAATGCCCTACCTGTGGCCAGAGGTGGCTCTGGACTGCACTCTTTAATAACCAAGTATCAGGCACCCATTTTTCATGTGCTGTCTTGACTGTGCATTCACCCTGGAGTCATATGACACTATGTTCTCATGTCAGAGCCCTGCCTGTCATTTGTAATTCCGTTGCTTCCTGAGCTCTATGCCCCAGTGAGTAAGTTCGGCTAAGGAGAGAATAATCCAGCTTAGTCGAGAGTGGCTTTAGCCTGAATAAGGAGCATTTTATAATGATCATGAGATTACAGCTTTTCAATTGTGTCTATTCTTTAATAAAAAGAGGAAAACACTTTTCAAAAGCGCTTTACTAATGCATACTATATGATGGAAATTAATTAAACTTTCTTTAGAAAGCCAGTCACAGTGGCTTATGCCCATAATCCCAACTACTCGGGAGGTAGAGATAAGAGGATTGTATTTTGAGGCCAGCTTTGAGAAAAAGAAGCACGTGAGACTTTGTCTCCAAGAACAAGCTGTGTGTGGTGGTATGTGCCTGTAATCCCAGCTAAGGGAGGTTCGTGATTGGAGGCTATCTTGGGTGAAAAGCACAGGATTCCAACTGGAAACAATAATGGACATAAAAAAAGGCTAAATGTGTAGCCCGAGTTCAAATCCCAGAACCACCAAAAAGAAAGAAAGAAAGAAAAAGAAAAAGTGGGAACAAAACCCTCTCCACGGGCACAGCCATGTGTAGAAGTTCAACGAAGGGAAATGAAAATATTGGGCAGTGCACATTTTTCTCTGCCAACAATAACAACAAAAAGCACTCATCATCAACTCATCACTGCCAAGGACGTGAGCAGCAGGGAGGCCGCAGAGTGGGCATCGGGGCTGTGCTGCCCAGTGACGGGAAGAGACCCAGTGACCCTTCCCCGGGTCACAGCACCCTGGGTCACTAACATCAAAAAGTGACACAAAGCACGTCACGCTTACGTGATACCATACTAGATATCATTTGAGCACGCTACAATAATTTTAGAAGATAAAAACAAATGGCTTTCTACTTTACTATGCTCCCCATTTCATTCTGAGACACGGAGATGCTGGCCTCATTGGAGAGAGAAAGGGTAGAGACGAAAGCTCCGGGGCTTGCTAAGTTGGCCTTCTGTCGCTCTCTTTTTGGGGATTTAACAAAGCAATCTGCTATTTGATGTGACTTTATCAATCAGGCATAAGACAAGCCCAGACTGCCCCTAGGGCACAGTTTATACATGTCAGGAAAGCTCCCAGTTCACTGAGGGTATGTGCTTATATCTTGACCTACAGTGCCGTGGTCATCTTTTCACTTTGCAAGCCAAAAACACAAATTAATTATTTTATGCATCAGAAAAAAAATACGCGATTTGCTGATGAGAAAAAGAAAGCTGCGCATGATTGGTTCCTAGGTCACGTGTGTCATGTAGAACAGAGGGCAAGGGTGGAGTCCCTGGTCCACATGGTGGGCCTGCGGGACACAGAGACGTCCTTCTCTCTCTACCCTCTGGAAACTGAGCTCAGGGACACGCAAGGGCTGCTGTGGCTGCTGCTGAGCATCTGGACATCGTAGATACTGCTGACACATCAGCAAAGGCGAGTCACAGATAACGGAACACAGCTCTGCCGTAAGTAGGGAATGAGGTGCAGACATGTACATAGAGTCAAAAGACCTAAATGCAAGAAGCAGATAGGAAACTACAGTCTGTGATTCTGTTTATGTGAGATATCTAACATGGACACCTACTTAAGGACATAAAGTAGAGCAGAGAGGGCAGGCATGGAGGAGGAGGAGGAGAAAGGGAGTTGGGGAGGAATGGGTACAAGTTTCTGCCTGGGGTGGGGAAAAGACTCAGGAGGAAGAAAGGAGAGATGATATTGTCAATAAACTATTTGTGCAGCCCCTGGTCTGAAGGCTGACATTTATGATTCATAGATTTTTACCACAATAAGGCAGTGTTATGAAAAAGGAAGTTTCTGTTGAACCAATGCCCGTGCTCATGAATGCAGTGTAAATTCTTTTTTTTTCTCTCTAAAAGCTCTTGTACACGTTGTAGTAATTTAAGCTTAATGGAATTGGAAAGTATGCACTTCAAAAGCAGAAAAACAAGTTTCTGTACAAGAGAGGGCTTTATGTTATATACGCACAAATTTTCCTCTCCATAAAATTCTTCAGCACATTGATTTGAAAGTTTTCAGAGTAACCCGCACCGATGGTAGCCTTTCACCTCGAGTGTGAAACTGACGGCCAGATGGCCTCCAAGGGAAGGAGATAAGTTGGCGGAATCTATGAGTTCTTAGGACTAAATTTCCTTTCTATGTTGCTATTTCTTAAATTATCTATAAGTAGTTGTACAATGGATTCATCTAGCCACTAAAAGTTACTCACTTTTGTAAGAAAACAAAAAATACTTTTTCTGCATGAGAAAAGGTATATGATTTACTTATAGGAAGAAGCAAGTAGACCATGGCTATTCATGTAATTCATGTCTCATGGGGAAACTGAGTCCATGTGGCTCCTCTTGCTCCTCACCTCCATGCTGTCTCTTTCCCACCCTCCAGCTGCCCAACAGCACCTGCTGTGGTTTGCTGCTGAGCAGAAGCCCTGGGCAGAACTAGGTTTTTCCACTTCCTCTGGGAGATCTCGGCCTCTGGAGATCACTGGGCTGCCCTGTTACTCCCTGCCCAGAAGTCCTGACAGAACTACCTATGAACCTTGGAGTCACTTTCTGGAACATGGCCAGTATACACAGTGATTAAACACCAGATTTGTTGCCTTCTGACTTTGCCCTATATTAATAACCTTAAGATAAGAAACTGTACCAGTAAGTACATTATCTCCACCCTTTTTAGGTAAAACCAAACCAAACACCATGTGAGGAGGATAGGGAAAAATCATTACTAACATAGATAATCAAACAGCTCAGCAAACGAAAAGTCTTTGTTTATGCAATCAGCAGACAAAAAAATTACTATTGATAAGAATCTTCTGACATCTACAGAAAGTGTTACCACGGAAAGATGCATGACGGTACTGGCAGTAGAAATCACTATTTACTTTATATTTACCCTATCCTCATCAGAAATATTGATAGCATCATTCTTTCTCTTTTCTTTTCGAGATGGGGAGAACAGTTAGGCTAATCTTCAATTCACTGTGCAACCTAGGCTGGCCTTGAACTGACGACCTTCCTGCTCATCCTCTAGAGTGCAGGGATTACAGCACTGTGTGTCTATGATAATATATTCCTGCATAAGCAAGTGTTCTCTGGAATCATGGGGAAAAATATAGGTACAATGCAGAAAATCAGTACAGACATGAACTGGAAGTATATTCACAAACAGAAGACTTTTGAGTGAACACTTCTGGATGAAAGATCTGTTTCACTGCAGTCTAGTAGTAAAAAGTAGGTTTCCTTTTCTAGTGCGTGTTGAGAGATACTTTGAGTGTGGACTCTCTAAGATCACAAAAGATGTTCACTTAAAAGAAAAACCTCTGAAACAAACAAAATGTATTTCTAATTCACAATTCTGACTCTGGGCATTTACGCAGGTCGTGACTGAGTCACTCACTTGCCAGTCAGTGTCTGCATATTTGTATTTAAAGCACAGCCTGGCACTCAGCACCCAGAGACAACAGAAAAGCAAAGGTACTTCCAGGTCAGGACCATGACTCAAAGCTGCTGGGCGTTAAAACAGTGCACTTACTTTATGGCCTCACACATATCCAACCCCATTTTCACACAGTTCTTGGCATGGTTCGGGAGCGATATAGGGAGTCCGGAAACGCAGTAATAGCAGTCTCCTAAAATTTTAATTCTCATGCACTCATTCTCCTGAAAGAAAAAAGCATCACAGAATCTCATTTGCATGAGGCACTTGCAGAATGACTCAGATTTACCCACCACCACCAAGTGCTACCATTCCTAACCCTGCCCTGGGGGCTGTGGCCTGTGGGGAGAGGGGAAAGGATACCACCTCCCCCCAGGAAGAACCGCCCCCCCAACTCATCTCCAAAATAGCAAGAATAAAGGAAAAGGTTGTCAGGGAAAAGTAAAGAGAGAGAGTTTTTCTCTCAGCATGAGCAGAGGAGGATGAGGACAGGATCATATTCTTTAGTCAGAACATCTCCGAAGGAGATGAGGAAATGCAACATCCTGTGCAGAGCTGAATTGTTCACACCAGAATAGAAGGCCAGCACTCCATCGGAATTATAATCATCTTACACGATTCTCTGCTGTGCTATGGCTTTCTTCACTTATGTTAAACCTAAAGCAGATTGTTGCTACAGACATGCAGCATCTGATAAACATCTTTACCTCTAATAAGCCACCATTCAACATGGCCAAGTAATTTAAATTTAATTCTCATCTTAGGTGAGACTGTTGGAATACAAAGTTTGACTAACTCATTATTTTCCTTGGCTGGGTTCTATTCATATTGTAGTATATAGATCAAGCATTCATATGCATCTTTTGAATCTTTCAAATAGCTTATGGACTTTTTGGTACAATGAAACAAAAATAAAGTCTAACGTTTCCCTCTGGCACTCACAGAAGCTAATGTATTAAGGGAACAGATTTCAGACAATAAAATGAACATGGCATCTTCTTGCTCTTAAATACACATTAGGATTATGGAAAGTTCCACATATTTCTTTGCCTAACGAATTGTTCATAGGCTACAGTGCACTTCCCTGCTTATTTATAGCACTGCTGATAGCATGCCTTGCATTTCTAAATGCAAAATCATAAATAAGAAAGAGCAAACTTTTACCTATTGCTTGTGTTTCCTCCACACTTCCTACACAGACATTTCAAAGATAGTTCCTATAATAATCAGGTAAACATGAGCTCTGGGATGTGCACTCAGTAAGCGATAGAGTATGAAGCAGTAGATCTGGAGATCTTGGGGGTGACTATAACAGTGGCAATGATTTGAGTGCTCTGGCTTACAATGTGGTCTTTGCAACATTCAACGAACTGGGGTACCCGCGTATCATATTCTTTACGGGTGTATTATTGAACTGGGAGCCAGGGACTGGTGTTGGATTGCTGCCCCTTTGACAATCGGATAAGCAGAGTCAACCTAGATGGAATCAGCTGTGGCCCAGTCACTCTTCCCTTACAATGGTCAGGGTACGTCGCTGGGACTACTTCTGTTGTGAATGAGTGCGTCCTGCCAAACTCTTTGCAGACATTGGTCTTGATTTCATGGAGTGCCGGGCCTGCTGCTGTGTGACGGGGTAAGAGCCCGTAAGCTCATGTTACCATCACCATCCACATGTGGCTTCACTGGGGAGCCCTTCTCCCCCAAAATGAATATTTAAGAACTAGAAAACCCTCCACATTATTATTTAAATCTCAACCTTTCCCTTTCTGTTGATGAACACCTACAAAATCCCCTTCTCCTGGACTTTGTAAAGGATAGAAGGAGAGTTAAGCTCTCATTGACTTTTTAAAAGTCCCCTGTGGGCTGGGCACCGATGGCTCATGCTGTAATCTGAGCTGCTCAGGAGACTGAGGAGGCTGGAGAATCAGGGATTGAAGCTCATCCAGAAAAGTCCATCTCCAAAAAGTGAGGCTCCAGGTGTGGCTCAAGTAGTAGAGCACCAGCCAAGCTGGGGCCCTGAGTTTAAATGCTATTACTACTAAAAAAAAATAAAGTCTCTTGTGAGAGCTGTCATTTAGCATAAGAAAAAAAACACACACTCTTGGAAAGCTGAGCCCAAGAATGGATATTCTCACATATACAGGTCAGATTAGTTCCTAACATGCTTCACTGAACGGGTATGTGATATTTAAGATGGAGCTGAATTTATAATCAATACTTCTACATGTAATAGGTACAAGGAAGTATTTTTGGTGAAAACAATGCTAAGACAGAACTGGCAAGGAAGGAAACACTTCTTGTCCACTGCCCCTACCCACCCTAGAAGCTCCAACAAGCAAGGGATCACGCAGTTTGTCATAGCCTGTCCGCACTTGCTGTGCGTGAAGTCTGCCACACATGGTAAATCTGGACATCACATCCAGTGTCACAAAGTCAAAGCATAAAAATAAGACAATGGTAAGTAACGGTCTGGCCCAGTTGGTATCTATCCAGTTTCAGGGGTTCATTCAGAGGCCTACCTAACAATATGAAAAAAGGATGATTAAAGCAATTCCTTGACACAGAAATGCCTACAGGCATACTTTATAACACCCGTGCTGCAAGAACTGCAAATGGTATCACATCATCTTGCACATATTTATTGTGTGTGTGCTGAATTATATATAACCAGACGTTTTAAAAATAGATGAAAATAAGCAATAATTATATGTGATGGCGTTTCTTATCCTGGAGACAAGTTTAAGACGCCTCAAGACTAGATGGCAAATAAAACCAACACATTGTACAAGCAACAACGTCGCTGGAGGGGGCTTTCAGGACCAAGGGAAGATACTGATCATGGGATAGCGGTCAAGTAAGCTAAGATCCCACATGTCTCCCCCCACCCCCCACCCCCCCGCTCCTGCCCGGGGAAATCTGTGCTCACCTTCGCAATCTGGTCGAACTTCCCGAAGAGCTCGTTCAGCATGTGCACCAGCTCCCCTGGTGAGCAGTCACTGGCCAATCTGGTGAACCCCACGATGTCCGCGTACAAAATACTGCGGGGACAGGAGGAGGGACGGGGTTTGAACGTTTGTATTTGTTAAGGAAGCCATCACCATGTTTTCCCATTAGTAGTGAAGGGTAAGGTACAAATTCAACTGCCTGTGAATTTGGTGATACTGTCTTAAATGCCATGAGGAGGATGGCCAGGGCAAGTTACACTGAGATGCATGTCTCACATGGCTCATGTGTGAATGACCGTCTCCTGACTGTGAATGACTGTCTCGTACGCAGGAGTCAGAGAACAGAGAGGAGCTGCCAGAAAGGCTTGGCAAACCACGAAAGAGACCACCTGAAGGAAACCACGGCCAGCTAATGCCACAGAAACCGCAAGATGGGGACATTTTTCAAATGTATAAACATTCTTGATACATAGGAAGGGTTTTCTCTCAGACATCCAGTGGTAACTCAGCTCCTTCTCCATGTGCAGTGAGGTTTTCTGGTTTTCTATCGGGTCCTCCCTGAAGTGAGTTTCTAAACTCACATCGACACCGTCATGTGCTTGAGTCATACATATCACATGTCCTCGCTAAGATCTCCTGTCAAACGAGAGCAGCTGCGGCCACGTACTTCAAGTTTGAGTTAAATTTGTTTTTCCGTCATGAGCGTTAAGGTCCAGGAGAGACGTGCATTGGTGGTGGAGAGCCTGGGCTGAGGGACAGACGGGACCCCACCTCCCACAGACACTCAGCCGTATGTGGTTGTGATGGCAGCTGGTACTGAAATAGAGGCCACACCGCTTCTCTGACAAGTAAGCCATCACCACAGTGCATGGCGAGTGAGCCCTGGTGTGCATGCCTGGCACGCACACTGATCACCACATCAAGGTGAGTGAATGGAACAAAATAGCCCTAAAAGATGAGGTTCTGAGAACAGGTGGGGCACAGCAACGTGGCTCTTCCATGGCTGGGCATCAGGGGGTACAGCCAGGAGCCCTCCCTGCTCCAGTCTGGGGGTGAGGGCCATTCGGGGGTACTCTCCAGAGTTTAGGGGAAAGGGAGCCTCACCCAGTTCTCCTGGGTCACCACCCCAGGATGTCATGAGGTGTTTGTTTGGTAGTTCATTTTTTCCAGGTACCATAGTTCCAGCAATGGCTCCCTGGTCTGTAAGGAAGATGATGCTCGTCTTGGAAAAGCAGTTAACTTTCACAGTGCATTGGTTCAGGTACCCATCAGTCCCCTGGGGCCTTGGCCACTGGTTGGCCATACTCCAGAACTCCATTATGCCCAGTGGAAAGCCAATACCCAGCTCCCTGGGCTGCAGTATGGTCATAGAAACCCTGCCCCCCAGAAAGCCCATCTTGAGGGATCAGTCCTTGGGCCTGAAAAACCTATCTCAGGTCATCCTGTCACTTGACCCTGGGCCAAAATCAGGACCTCATTCTCCTCCTTTTGAGCTGTGCAATAAATACGTTATGGCAGACAGGACCAGAAATGACCTCCTAAGGCCAGGTCACCCAGGTCAAGCAAGCCTTTACCAGGCAGCAAGTAAAGTGACCAGTGGGTCCTGTAAGGTAACGACCCTGCTGAGAAGCCGTTAGCTATGGCTGGACACCAGAGAAGCTGGAATTTCTCAGCAGAGCTGCACCGCAGAGAGGCTGGGGCAGGGCCGCGCACCTCACCTCACGTTGGTATGCCTCTTGACGTACAGGTTGTGGAAGTTGTTTGTGTTTTCCATTTGGCCAGCTTTGGGGCCTTGCAGTCTCTGGATGATCTCGGCCTTCATCTCCATGGCTATGTGTGCTGGCAGCAAGGACAGCAGGAGACGCTCCTAGAATGAGGCAGGGAAGGAACAATGCACAGGTTTCTGATGACTATGGAGACAACCGAGCGCTATTCCAAATCACCACTGACTTGTAAGGGGGACATGGCGGGCATGCTTTCCTGTAAGTTAAAACATAGATTCTAGGAATACAAATAGAAAGAAATAAAAGCCAACCAGTGTTATAAGGTCAGACTGTGCAATATTGCTTATTATTTATTGAGCTTATAATTTATTGAGTTCTAAACATATGAGAACTTCCCCATGAGTAACAAAGACAGGCAAACTTATTTCCCAAAGGATATTATTTATCTATTTTTGATTCCAAAGTAGTGGAACAGGAATTATATTAAAATCCGAGAAATGAGTGGTCAGACTGAGATAAAAACACTCATTTTTGGAGCTTGTTCATTCCAGAGACAAAGCACAAGCTTGATGTCACTTCGGAAAGGCAGTTCATATCCCATACTTCCTAAAAACGGCAGTCATACATTTCCCAGTATTTCATTTCCTCTATGACAAACAGCCGGTCTCCTCTAGTGATTCGCAACTATTCTGAGAGTGGAGTTAGAAATATTAACTTCTGCCAAGTATCTGTGAAATATATCTGCCAATATATAAGAAACCAGAGGTGGACCACAAGGAAATCATAACAGCAAGCAAACAAAAATCTGTTTGTTTTTGTTTGGTGGAGTCAGTACATCCAGTAAACAAGAAATGTTACTATGTAATATTGTACTTACTTTAGTAGACCCTAATTTTAGAGTGAAAATGTCTCCATTCTCTTAAAGGAAAGCACATATTTATAATCCTCTAAAAATTTAATTGTACAAAGTAAAAGACTTCATTACAGAATTTTCATACATGCATATGACCATTGAACGCACCTTGATTGTATTCAACCCCTCTACTTCTCTTTCTGACTCCTTCCTTCCCTACCTTTGCCTTCTCCCTTCTACATCTTCACTATCTCCTCTGCACTTCTATGACCTCCTTTTCCCATAGTCAGTGGCGTAATTTTACTCTTCATAATGGCTGATTAACTTGTGTGTGTGTGTGTGTGTGTGTGTGTGTGTGTGTGTGTGTGTGTGTGCGCGCGTGCGTGCGCACACGCGCACGTGCATCTCACATTTTCCTGTATCTCAGACAATGACCTTCTCCACACATCCCACATGTCCTTCAAAGTCCTGCTGCCCCTCTAGGTAGCTGCTTTCGAAAGCTGACCTTCCGCCCTGTCCCCCACCCTCTCTCTTCTCTCTGGAACCACCTCCCAACTGAAAGATGGTACCTGTAGACCTGTATTGGGGCACACCTGGCATAAACCTGAGGAAGGCATTTCCAGGCAGCACCCCTCTCCCCTGTCTCTGTAATAAGATTATGCTGAATCCCAAGGGCCAGTCCTTCCTGAAAGACACAGATTCTACAACCAAGAAAAGGAGAATCAAATTTAGTAATTCCCTCCCACCCCAGCCTCATTTAACAACCAAATGGAAAGTACAATCTCTATTTTAAACCCAAATGTAGAGCTCTGAGCACGTTTTTATTGGGTGGTTTGAAAAATCCACAAGATGAAATTCATACGTTACGTAAAACAAAAACTTTTCACTTTTGTTGTTTTAGACTATTCTGTGGTGTGAGGAATCAAGATAGATTTGGCGAACCGCCGGCAGAAAA
Source organism: Dipodomys merriami (assembly GCF_024711535.1). Lineage (NCBI taxonomy): Eukaryota > Metazoa > Chordata > Mammalia > Rodentia > Heteromyidae > Dipodomys > Dipodomys merriami. The sequence continues at coordinate 4,835,917 of NW_027204715.1, read as the reverse complement.
GGCTCACCTGCTCTTGTGCCCTCCTGCCTCCACTGGAGGCCAAGCGGGCTCTACTAGGCAAGCTCACCAAGGGGACCCAGCTCTGGGGTCAGTGATGAGCGCGTGGTGAAGCAGCGTTACGCCAGAGGTGAGCCTGAGCTCAGTGGAATGTGAGGGAAGAGCTGTCCTTTACACGTGTCTTTCTCCCTTGATCTAAAAGAAGAGGCTGCAGGCTTTTCACCACGACGCGGAACCCTCTGCCTGCCCAGGAGCTCACTGCAAGAAGTGCTGAATATTTTTGCACAAAGGACAAACCTCAGCTCAATCCCTGATGTGACGAGATTAATAATGTCAGTACACATTTCTCCTTTTCTTCAAGTAGCTGCATGCTGTGCTACCTTCCCTGAAAACAACACACACACTGAAGCGCTAACCATTCTGGATGTCTCTGAGCAACGTTAGCATGCCAGGTCAATAGACAAATTTCCTAGGGAGACTTTTGGAAACCCACCTCGCCTATCAGTTGGTCAGCTGCCCCCTGACCATCACTGACTCATGCTCTTGCTAGAGCAGCTTATGTAATGTTAGAGAATTCGCTTGTTCTGGCTTACCCAAACATTCCCCAGAGACAGGGGGCTCTTATTTGGGGTCACTTCTTCACACCCTTCCTAGAGCCAGCCCCCACCTCCGCATAGTCATATTCCATAGCAATGACCTTTTCCTGGAATGTGTTCTTTTAATGTGTGTTTTATACAAGAGCACTAGAACACATTTCAATGTTTTATTGATCAACATGCAAGGCAGTCTGAGCTCTAAAGTATTTCTAATATAATGATGAGAATATTATAACTTCACTTTATTGTATTTTTGTGAGAGCAGACTGATAGAAAAGTGCAATCGAAACAAAGAAAACTTGTGTTCGAATTCTGATGTAAGATACAGTCATGCTCAGTATAGCATTATTACTTCAAAAAGCCATGAATATAATGAACATTGCAAATGCTTTATAAAGGGAGGGGAAATATTTAAGCATTAAAATATTTTTTCTCCATCAAGGTGCTTTTCTCCAATCCTTTTCTTTCTTTTTCTTTTTGGTATGGGGTCTTGAACTTAAGGCTTTGTGCTTAGCTGCTTGCTCAGAGCTGGTGCTCTACTAGTTGAACTGTGCCTTCAGACCAGCTTTTTGCTGGTTAATTGGAGATGACATATTATAGACTTTTCTTCCTGGGCTGGCTTTGAACTTGAATCCTTCTGGTATTAGCCTCCTGAGTAGCTAGCAGCATAGCCACAGGGGTCTAGCTTCTAGTATTTTTAAAAAAATTTTTAAAATACGATTGCATCCCATCAGGATGTGGAGCCAATGCCCTGGGAAGGAAGGATGTGCTTTCTTCCTGTCCCAACAGAAAGCAGTTACCAAACTGGCCAGATATTAGACACCTAAGCAGCTCTGGACCACCCGTGACTCCACCTCCAGGTCCGGAGGAGGCAGCAGCGTCATTTCAGGAGCATCCTGAGCACCACAAGAAAACTAGCATCTTTGTTCGTAGGGTCTGACTTCCATCTGGGCACTGCCCCAAATTGTTTTCTAGTCCCCTTCATCAATAAAGCATGCTCCTCAAAGGTCCCTTGGAATTCTTACTTTATATTGGTCAACTTCAAACACTGACTTCATATTTGATCTTGCTTTATGCTTCCTGGTTTACCTTACACCAAGAAGTGGTGCTCCTCTTTACAATGCTGGAGAGCAGCACACTTCCCCTCCTGGGAGGCAGAGACAAGACTTATCTTCTCTGCCACTGCAACCACAGTGCATCAGTCTCTGAGCTATAGTTAGGCTAAGTCTTGTGGGCTGGGAGACGTGGGGCTCTCTGTCAATGTAGGATTTTTGACACTTTAGGGAGCCATGTTTTGCCTTTTGTACAATTTACAGTCTTCTGTTGCAGAGATAATTATGTCCTGTGAGCCTCAACCCACCACATTCGGATGCAAAGCCTAAGTCCACAGCGCCCTAGGGAAGATGGTAGCTCTGGGACAGACAATAAGCAAGAAGGGAGTGGGTTCTTGAAGAGTAACTGTAGCTAGAGTGAGGAGGGTAAGGAAAGGCTGAGATGAGGAGGAGGAGGAGGAGGAGGAGGAGAGCAAGGGCTGGAGAATTTGTGTATGTGTGGGGGAAAGAGCTGTCTTGCCTATTTCACAGTCTAGAGAACTGTGATGCCTTGTCAAATTAAAACCAGGATGCACCTCAGCACATCTCCATCTTTGATGTAAAACACGAAGTCCTTTGGCTACATGCATGCCTTGTTTTCTCATTAAAACATGATAGTGACATTCCATTTTATTTAAAATCCAATCTTTTGAATTTTAAAGACTGGTGTTGCTCAGAGGGAAGCAGGTGTGGGGGTCCACACCTGGGTGGCCGAGACTAAACTTCAACTGTCAAATTCCAGGTCCAGGGACAGCTCTTTCCAGCTACTCTGATTTGGAAGTTCAAGAAGATAACCAGAAGGCTGGGAAGGTGGCTCAGTGGTAGAGTGCTTGCCTTGCATGCCTGAAGCCCTGGGCTTGATTCCTCAGCACCACATAAGCAGAAAAAGCTGGATGTGGTGCTGTGGCTTAAGTGGTAGAGCGCTAGCCTTGAGCTGAAGAGCTGAGGGACAGCGCCCAGGCCCAGAGTTCAAGCCCCAAGACCTACAAAAAGAAAAAAGAAAAGAAGATGACCAGAAAACTTTTAAAGAGCATACTGTGGGAAAAAAGTGGGAAGAATGAAATTACCACACATGCAATTACTATCTAGTTAAATGAAGTTACAGAAGAAAGTGCTAATCAAGGCAAATTGTAAAGGATGTCTATAGTCACTAATGACAGCAAATTGGTCTTTCTAAACTTGAACTGTTTACCATCAAGTGTCAATTCAATTCTGTAAAATACAGCCTCTAGAGAAACTGAAATCAACTCAGAAGGTGGAAAAATATTCAGCCCTTAATGGGAGATTGTGGAGGCCCCCCCTGACGGCCACAACCCCTCACAGCAGGGGCAGAGGACATGGCTGCACAGCAGCACCCAGCAAGATGGCAGGCGAGGCCTCGCACTAGGCTCCCACGAAGTCTGAGCACCCGATAACTCAACACCAGCACTAACAACCTGCCCCGAAGGGAATCTCATCATCAGAACATGACAACATTTTCCTATCACAAAGTCAATAAAAAATGGCCAGGCACCAATGGCTCATGCTTGTGATCCTAGCTACTTGGGAGGCTGAGAATGGTAGGACTGTGGTTCAAGGCCAGCCTCGGAAGCAAAGTCTTGAGACTCCTCAGCCTCAGTCATACTAGCTATCTGGGAGGTTAAGATCAAAAGGACTGTGATTTCAGGCAATGCCAGGAAGGGAAGTCAGCAAAGCTCTTTCCACAGAAAGAAGCTCAGCATGGTGGCCATGTTCCACACAATCCTAAAATAAGCAAATTTCAGCCCAGGTACAGGCTGGGGTCTGATGGCAGTCCTCAGGCTGCTCCCCACCAAGTGATTCTCAGCCAGGCTAGAAGCCCTCCCTGAGCACGAGTGGATCATCCCTCAGTGTACACATGCATCACCTGGCATCCTATAAACACGTAACGCTGTTATTTGTCAATCAAAATAACCAAGAAGAGAGTTGGAGCACAGAGCGTATTGTTCCCCATATCAGAAATCTTTCTTTGACAAGACATTGAACTGAAGAGATTTCTCGACAAAGTGCTTCAGGCTTCCCTTCCTGAGCACACAGCTAACTCTCAAAAGGGGAATATCTGTTATCTACTTTCTGCTGTAGATAGGAAGTTGAGTTTCTGGTGGAGGAGGGGAGCCAAAGTCTCTCCAACAGATGTCCAAATATTTGCTCACTTGTCCTGGTAAATAATGTGCCACCCAGACTTCAAAGACACAACCCAGCAGGTAATGTCCTCTGCATATTGTACCTGTCCTCAACTTCTGGTGGTTTAGGCACTACAACAATTATATCCAGCGGTAGCGCATCATTGCTGTGTGTATATGCGTGTGTGTGTGTACACACGTGCGTGTACAGTGTGCACATGATTGTGGGACTCAGAAGCTGTACCTGAGCTCTTTTGCTCAAAGCTAGTGTTCTACTTGAGCCACAGCTCCACTTCCAGTTTTGGTGGTTAATCAGAGATAAGTAAGTGTCTCATGGACATTTCTGACCAGGCCAGCATTGAACTGTGAACCTCAGATCTCAACCTACGTAGGAGCGAAGATGACAGCATGAGCCTTTACTGCCTGGCCGTGGGAGGGTCTGGCTACCAGTGTCCAGCTTCAACTATTATTTTTGCACATAAACTTTTCAGGTAAAAATAAATAATAAACGTGTTTTTTCCTTTCATGCAATTGTTTCTATCATATTTATAAGATGATTTCTATGTAGCTCTGTATGTCCCTCCCCCACAGCATAACCCATACTTTCACTGTTTTTGATGTAGGTATAATTTGTGGAGGGGAAGGGAAAAAAACAAATCGTTTAACTAGGGATACAGGTGGACCCATCGCAACAATGAGATGTACAAGTCGTTATGTCGAAAAACGAACTTTACAACTTTGGTGGAGGGTGGGGGGAGGATCAGGTGGAGGGAGAGGAGTATGGGAAGGGATGGGAAGGGGAAACAAAGGAGGAGGCAACAATGCTTGATAAGAAATGTACTCGTTATCTTGCCCATGTAATTGTAACCCCTCTGTACAGTATTCTCACAATAAAAAAATGAATAAATAAATAAATAATAAAGAATAAAAGAGACAGCTGACCACATGAATTTTCAGCATGATAATCAGCATTGTCCTGAGTTTCCTCAGATAAAAATGAAAGATTCAAGTGACAAATTGCACCACAAAGTCATTATAGAATAAAAGTCAGTAATGCAAATGAAATGACCATATGGAAACTCAAAAGAAAGGTGATCTTCCACAGTTTGCTTGTTCATACACTTGGTTTATTTCCTAAATGGCTGGCAAATATAGTTCATATTTATGACCAAGCTATATGTTCCCCCACCACCACGCCTTATTTTATAAAAGTCTTCTTAATAAAGCACAGAATTGTTTCAGGGACTCCCCTTCTAAATTCGCCAATACTGCAGTCTTTGAAGAGAATTATATTCTAGTTTACCCACAGAAACCCGGCTCTTGCTCAGGATCACTGTTGGAGCTTATACAATTGAAGAAATCTGACATCATGCAATTGTTTCCCTGTACATTATATGTGTTGACAGCTCAAACTCAGACCCTGCATCTAATGTAGTCGGGGATTTGATTTGCTGTTTCTAGCTCATGTACTTAAATCTGAATAGAAAAGATTTGAACCTTATCAAACTGTCAACCTCAGAGGAAATAAATTCACCAGCAATATGTGTGATAAGCCTGGTAGAACAGAGCTACATCAGTTTACCCAGGGCATGTGGAGCTCATTTGCATGAGTGCCTAAAGAAATCAAAGGCGTCCAGGCAGACCACGCCCTGGGCAGCTGGGTGCCTTCCTTACTTTTCCCTAATATCTTGGAATTCCACCTTATGCATTGGCTCCGGTTGGCTCTCCTCCATGCTACGGTCTCCTGCTGTTGGCACTGCTGGCTTTTGGGGCTGGATAGTTTTTCCTCGTGGGGTTGTCCTGCACATGGAGCAAAGTGTAGCAACATCTACCCAGTAGACTGAGACTCAGATTAGATTTTAGTAGCTCCTGCCCACCGGGTGCCAATAAAAACTCCGATCTCCATGGAGACAAATTGAATGCCGACAGGCATTGCAGAGTATTTCCTGGGGTGGGGAGGGGGACGGGTAAAATTTCCCTGTGGTTGAGAATCAGTGCTGTAGTTTGAAAGCCCTTCTTTGGACTTTTAAGATGACTACTTTTCCCTCTTACGGCTACCCTCCCCTTACTTCCATTCTCTCTGAACTTCACGGCCGAGCACTTCAACGATTTCATGGCCCACAGTGTTCCAGAGTGGGGCCACTTCTCTCCCAGACCATGGGCCAAACATCAGAAGGCCATGCCCGGTGACATGTCTATCTTGTAAGTGGGCTGTGTGCAACCAAAAAGATTCTCTCACCGGGCACCGGTAGCTCATGCCTGTCATCCTCGCTACTCAGGAGGCTGAGATCTGAGGATTGTGGTTCTAAGCCAGGCCGGGCAGGAAAGTCTGTGAGGCTCTTATCTCCAATAAACCACTCGAAAACGAGAAGTGGTGCTGTGGCTCAAGAGGTAGAGTGTTCGCCTTGAGCTGAAGAGTGCAGGGACAGCGCCTAAGCCCAGAGTTCAAGCCCCACGACCGACCAAAAAAAAAAAAAAAAGATTCTCTCATGGTACAGAAAGAAGAGAATTTATACTGGAGAAAGCAGAGTTCTCTGTCACGTGCAGGAACACCAAGACAGCATCTCAAATGGAAACTATCACCTTCCTGATAGAAAACACCACCCCCCCCCCCATCCTCTTCTTCCAGCTAAGGCTGATTGCACATCCAAATGCTCAAGCAGAAATGCTCACTCTGCTTTTGATGGCAGAACTTGCCTTCTCCCCAACCTACTGCTACTCCCAGTTCCTGGACACCCATCACCCACCTGATGGGCAACTCCCCTCTGAGCTGTGCATCCTTGGCACTCCTTCACGAATCGCTCCCTCCTTCCTCGGCAATGGGATCTGCAGCCCAGCTCTTCCACATCATGAGCAGTGCCAGCTAGCACTGGAGAAGGTCTTACCCCGGGGATCTCAAGGGCTGGCACCCTCCTATGGTTTCCAGCACCTTCCTTTGCTAACATTATCTTCTCCAAACTGTCCGATCCCTTTCCAATCCCATCCTGTTTCTTTCCTCCCAGCTGTCCAGCACAACTCCCCCCTTCCAGCCCCCAACTGGTGTGATTTGCTCACAATCACCATGGTGGTGACACCTGAACTCTACTAAAATCACCTGTTTACTTCAGGTGATCATGTATTCGACTGGGGGCTTTCAATGTTTTCTGCCCAGCGCAGAACATGGAGTCTGGAGCCCAGTGTGCAGAAGACACTTAGTAGACCTTTGCTGTATGAATGCATAAGTAGTGACTGAATGGACTTCCACTAAGAAGCTCATTAAATTGTCTGAAGTTCTAGAAGAAGACAATCTAGTCTTGGCTCTGTCTCTCGGTACGTGGACAGTGGGTAAAACATGCGACTTCTCCGGCCCTCAGTGTCCTTGAAGGCTGTGGTTGTGGAGATACACCCTGCTGTCTCTTTCAGCTCGAGTTCACTTCTATTTTGTCAGGTGTCAGAAGGAAACAGGAAAGCATCCTGAGTGTGGCAGCAGAAATGGAAATATTCTCAATTCTATTTTGGGCCATTACTGAAACCTGTAATTTTCTTCACTAGAAGAAATGATGGGAGGATGGGAGGGTTATATTCTACGTGTATATTTTATTTGTGTGCATCTATATCCATACCTAGGTTTGCCATGACACCCACCACTGGGTCTATGTGAACACTAGTATACCCGTGTACTAAGAAGAAAGAATATTTTAATTTATTTTGCGTATTTTCTCTGATTTCTAAGCCAGGAGCTAGTGGTTCACGCCTGTAACCCTAGCTACTTAGAAGGCTCAGATCTGAGGAGCACAGTTCAAAGCCAGCCCAGGCAGGAAAAGTCCATGAAACTCCTTTCTCCAATAAACTACCCAGAAAAAAAGCCTAAAGTGACACTGTGGTTCAAGTGGTAGAGCAGTAGCCTTGAGCAAAAGAAGCTCAGGGACAGGGCCCAGGCCCTGAGTTCAAGCCCCAAGACCAGCAAAAAATAGTCTCTGATTTCTGATCTTTCTGGAGCGGATGAAGTGACACTTGTCTTTCTTTTCTTTTTATTATTCTGAGTAAGTCTGAGCACTCGTGTCAATGACTTGGGCCAAGACTCATCCCATATCTGATACCAGCCACAGGCTCACAGCCTGGAATGCAGTGCAGAGGAACTTAAGAGGAAATGAGTAACTTATGATCCACAGTCCTGCCAAAGTGAAAAGAAGGCAAATTTCCTGTCAGCAAACAAAAATAGAGGATCAGCATGGGAATGAAAATGATGGCTAATGAGACAGGATTATATTGAATTAAAATGCATATTTATGGATTAATTTGAATAAGGTTGATATATATGCTCATGAGAATTCTTTACCTCAATACACCGACAAAAATATTTGTCAAACACTAGATCTTTAAGAGTATTATGAGGAGGTGTGCAAAGCTGAAGTCTGGTAAGATTTAGGGCCATGTTTTCTAAGGAGATGCCATTCTTACTAGCTCTGTCCATGCCTGTTGAGCTCAGGTCTGGCTTGGTTTGGGAAAGCATTTCAGTCCTTGGTTGTTATAAAGCGAGTTGCCTCAAAAGTGGATTTTTAGGACAACAGAGAGGTTTCTGTCCCCTCTTTTTTTTTGGGGGGGGGGGTTCAGTGGATGGGGTTATTAATGCTTTTGCTTTGGAGAAATCACATGACTCTCTTCAGAGGGAGGTTGCCCAGGCCTAGGCACACACCTGCTTGGCAGTCATTTCTGAGAATCGCCTTGGGCTTCCTGCCCCAAGTTTGGCCACTGCTGTTCTCCCGGCTATGCTACCTTCCACACGAGTGTTCTCAAGGAAGCAGTCCCAGAAACTGGAAGGTGGTCTTCAAGATCTTAGGTTGTTTGGGCTCCAGAACCTCTCTCTACCCCAAGACTCCCCATTTTCTGGACGCAACGTGGAACTTGATTGAAGCTTTAATCAATGTGAGAACCAAGGAGCTAGCAAACCAGAAACTTTAAGTCCACTCCCAGCCATTCTGAATTCCACCTTGACCTCCTATGGCTTTTCCATGTGCCCAGCTTTGTATTTAATTACTCTCGCATGTTCTCAGCATCCACATGTTTGCTCCAGGCTAATTAATACCATAGGAGAAGCGGGGTCCAGGGAAGGCTGTGATGTGATTTCTATGCTGTGCTCTATCATTACATTTTGCCTTTTACCAAAAACTAGTAGTCGTTGGCAAATAACTTTTAGAAATCTTTGATAAAAGGCAAGACACTAGAAATAAGTAGATATCAACAAATCACATCAGTAATTTTCAATTTATTATAAGATTGTTCTAGAAATCTATATAAATGAAAACAGCTTTTTTTTTGTCAGTCTTGGGGCTTGAACTCAGGGTCTGGGTGCTATTCCTAAGCTCTTTTGCTCAAGGCTAGTATTCTATCACTTTGAGCCATAATGCCCCTTCTGGTTTCCTGGTGGTTAATTGGAGATCAGAGTCTCACAAACTTTCCTGCCCCTGCTGGCTCTGAACTCTGGCCCTCATCTCAGATCCTGAGATCTAGGATTATTACAGTGTGCCACTTGTGCCCTGACATAACAAACATTTTTATACAAAGTCCTATTGATGTTTTATCGAGAAAATAAAATCAAACAACATAGTCTGTGACCCTTTTTAGTAAGTAAATATTTTAGGAGGAAATTTTAAAGATGGCATTAAGATTTTTTTTTCATGAATCATTCTTAAGTGAGCCACCAAAATATCTAGAAATGCTCTGTTCTTCCATTTAGTGATTTTACTAAAATAGTTTTTCAGTTGTTAATAAAAGCACATGCCATAATATTACCCAAGGCAAGGTAAACTCTGTCTATGACACATACAGTTAATACCACCACTAAAAGAATCATCCCAACTCTCAGTTCAGTAGATGGATCTCAGGCTTCATGGGTAATTAGGCTTCAACAGTATAACTCACATAAAATAAGATATCTGATCCTTATACATTTATCCAATTCTCAAACCTTCAAAATAAAATCCATGGTTTCTAGTAATTTAAATGAAAATAGGGGTACTTATTAAAATAGGACAATATTTGTAAAAGAATAACAAAAGAACTTTCACTAATTGCCAGTGAATCATACAGGGGAACATGGTTTAATATTATAAACTTTGAGGGGCTGGGAAGGTAGCTCAGTGATAGAGCGCTTGCCTTGCATGCATGAGGCCCTGGGTTCGATTCCTCAGCACCACATAAGCAAAAAAGAAAAAAGCCAAAAGTGGCGCTGTGGCTCAAGTGGTAGAGCGCTAGCCTTGAGCTGAAGAGCTGAGGGACAGCGTCCAGGCCCAGAGTTCAGGCCCCATGACTGGACCCCCCCCAAAAAAAAATATTATAAACTTTGAAAACCAGTCATCAAGAGGAGGAAGAAAAGCCCCCAGAGCGAAGGCTAAGATGGAGGTGCCTTCGGCAGTAAGCTCACAGAGCCAGTGAATTTCTCAGAGTAATCACGAAACTGGTGAGAGGGAAATTAAAAGGTTTTGTCGATTTCCACCTGAGGGATGATTGACTCCATGCCATGATGAAAAAAGAGATGCGGGGGAAAATGGATAAAGTGGTACTGTTTGTCTTGGTTAGGGTGAAGGTCTCCCCCTCAAGGCTGAAGAATGGGTTTGAATCCTATTTGTCTCCATGGAAATGGAGGAACAGTGAGAAATACTCCCCTCTGAGAAGTGTGTCACTAGAGACAAGACTTGTGGGCCATGTCAGGAGAAAGCCAGCGCACACATCTGGAGGAAGTGCTTTCTGCCACTAAGATTTTTGTCCATTGCAGCCAGGTAGAAGGAGCACTTGGTACCAATCCCACTTACTAAGTAAGACACACTGCAACACCGGGGGGGGGGGGGGGGGCGGAGGGGAAGTGAAGATAAAAGACAAGAAGCCGTGAGGTAGCGACTTTAAGGAATGTTTTTAACTACACTCTAAATAAATTAGATACCCCTCCACCATTACCACCATGATCATAACTGGTGGGGAGACAGAGGGGGAGCTGTGGGATGGGTGGAACACTAAAGCCAAGGGAAGCTGGAGACAGAGCACTAAGACCTGGACAGCAGTCTTTGCAGGACTCTGTAATGGAAGACTGAACTCAAGACACAGGGAACAGCGTGTGCACTGATGTCATCTTTCAGCTCATCATGTCCGCCACTGGATAGAGCTGCAAAGCAGTATGGATCCCAATAATGGTGCCTAGATCCCAGATAATGTCAGTTGATCAAGGCGGGGGATGGAAAACCAGGATTCTCCCAGAGCCCTCACAGACAATCTCGGGGAACAATGGAAATATACCCCAAGATGGCAAGCCACTAGGGACCCTGCCTTTCATGGCCCTGCTTCTGACTTCCTCTCTGGCATCTGTGGTTAACCTCTCCCTGCCCTCCTACTTTCCACGGGCTTTGCTGAGAGCCCTTAGTCTAAGCCAGCGGCAACCTGTGACAATTTGTGTCCCCATCAGCATCCTGACTGTGACAGAGCTTTGGAGACACACACTTAGTGGGAAGAAAGCAAGAATGCTGCTGCACTTCGTGTGGCATGGGGCTCCCTCACATCCATCTTCCTTCTCACACTGTCTCTACCTTTGCATGCTTTCACCCTTCAGTTTGCTGTGGTGATGGAGTAACCTGGTAGTCATCCATTTCTATCTGTGGCCATCACTGCCTCTCAAAGATGTCATTTTCTCTGCAAAGGTGTGGGATGCTAGTGTCTGACCCTCAGAGTGAAGAGGCAGGACTGTGACTTCGGGTGGCATAGAGCCACGCACCTTTCAGAGGGAACAGGGGGCTGCCGGACACCTCCTGAAAAGGGCCAGAAAATAGACCACTAAGGCTTCATGCTCTACGTGAGTGCTCTGCCTCACCGCTCACCTCTGCCATGGTGTGTGCCAGCAGGCATCATGAGTGTGCAAATGCACATGTGGGTGGCTCAGGTGACAATAAAACCTTCTTTCGTAGACGTGAAATTTTGATTAAATTTTAGAAGTGTAACCAAAAGGTCCTTAATCCTCAAAGACGCATAGAACAGATGGCAGACTGAATTTGCCCAGAGGCTGTAGTCTGAAGAGGAGAAAGCTCTCTTGGATTACATCACTTATTCGAAGGACATTCACATTTTTTCCATCATCTGTCTCTTCCACTTTAGTTAACATGTTAGACTTTATGTTAAAAGCCATAAAGTAGGTCTTCTGGGAAAAGAGCCATTTCCAGGCTGTTGCTGAATTTTCGACAGAGAACAAGACTATGGTGGTCAGAGAGGGCCTTGGAATCAAGTCTGGATTTGAGGCTGCCATATCCGTAAGTCTTGATGTTGATTATATTGCTGGCTGTCATCACAGTAGCATCTAAGGACAAGATTTGGGGTGCAGCAAGATCACTTTTCAAATTGCAGCTCTAAATTCCAAGTCTGGTCTTGGCCACTACTTTAAGTGGGACTTTATTCCCTCTTTATTCTGGACCTCTTTTTTGTTTTTTCACCTTAAAATAAAGGGATAATGCTGAACAATCTCAGTGCCCTGCTAGCTGGAGAAGCTGGAAAACCAAGACTTTTATAGCATTTAACTTGAGATAAAGCCAAAGCAGGGGGAAATGTCAACTTGAGTGTAACTACAACAAAGGCATCCCATTTCCCTACGCAGTAGCTCATTCTCTGGCAGTCAGAACTCAGAACACATGTTGGTTGATCTATAGTGGCAACCTGTAATTTGTGTAAGAAAGACTTAATTTAGAAGAACACACATGTCATTTTTTTCCTCATAACCAAGTGAGAGCTACAATTAGTTTGATTCATAAGCTGTCATGCTCGTCTCCAACAGACCCACCATGAACAATAAGCAAGACGTTTCTAAGGCAGCTCTGAGATGGAGAGGCGCGAGGACCAGCCCTCGGTCGTGTAATTAATACTAAACATAAATCCTCCTCTGCGTAGCTCTTGAATCTCTCATGTTCTCTCGAGCATCATCTTCTAGGAGTGCATCATTAAGCTGGAAAGCCAGTGAATTCATGCAGTTTCTACTGAGTTTTGCTCTGAAGCAGTCAACCTTTGAGAAACTGCCACAATAAGTAATGAATTGCCCCAAATTACTGATAAAATAAGAAATCCCCCAGCTTTTTCCCCTCATATCACCAGTCATATTGATTGAAGTAGAACTTGGTTTACCAAAAACCAGATGTAGTGAAAAGTGTTTCCAATCTCTGGTAACAAATCATAGAGGGTTAAGATTAGGTGAACAATAGGAGTACCTAGCTATGCATCAGATGGGGACCTCCTATCTAAAATATACTTAGAGCTCAAAAAATGGTTTGAATGGGAAGACACTGTCAACTGTGCCTACCTGTCTATTTACCCCATCATAATTTCAGTTAGTCTCACCCACACTTCTCTTCTTTTGGGACCCCTGCTGGGTTTATTTCCTCTAATTCCTTTTCCTTGCTCCCCCTGAAAAGGTTTCCATAGTTTCTGTGACTCCCATAAAAGTCAAGAGACAAGGTATTCCCTACCATCGGAATCATGAGGTCTCCCGACACAGCTGCTTAACCTTGGGTGGACTACAGGAATGCCTCAATACAGAATTATGCTTCTATGTTAAGAATCTACCTGAAAATAGTGGCATGGAGATGCATGCCAACCTACTCCAAAATTAGAAACGCAGAGCTATAATGGATCCTAGACTTTTCCAGAATTAGCAAGGACTGGGTCAGATGTTGAGTGACCTCACATATCTCTTATCATACTTTCCATCTTTAAGTCAAAACTTCAGAACAACTAGTGTCTTATAGTGTCCAACTCACCTGCAATCAGTTGGGGAGAAAAAAGAAGAGAACAGTTTATGAATGTAACAGGGAACTCCCTGGGTAAGAACCAGCAGGAGGGGGACTGAATCATAATGAACATAACACAATGCAATGCTACTTTATCACCCTCTGGCATTCCATGTATCTCTCAGAAGCACTTGACTGCCATCACAAGACAGAAGGCTTCTCAGGATGCTCAGCCTGCGGAAGGAACTCTTATTTTACACAGAGGACCTGGGACATGAAGCAGACGCCAGGAGTGGACTTTGACCCGTGTTTCATTAGACTTAGGATTGTCAGTACAACTGGACACATGGATGGAAGGTCAGTTCTCTAGAGAGTGAGATCTGTGGGCATGTCCCGCTAGGGAAGGACAGAAGGGCCTGTCCGGACAGCATGGAGCCCCTGTAACGCTGGGGCTCAGCTGCCAGGAAGTGTGAGAAGGCAAGCAGAAGATTCAGATCCACAGCTGGGCTCTCGGGCGGGGACTTGCACACAGGAGAATCTTAGTTTTGTTGCGGGGAAACATAAACGAAGTCCCGCCCACCCATGTGCTGTCATTGACATTCTAACAAAAACACGCCATGTTCCCTGCCTAAACGTGGGCCCTCAATTCAAACCAGCTCCTTTCTCCGCCGGAGCTATGTGGGTGCTATGTGGGTGCCCGGGGCGGTGCTGCTTCTTCCTAGAACTCGGGGGAAAAGCAATGGACCGTTTTCCTCTAAGGATTAAACTTTGACAAAACCACAACTAAACATTCTGGAGGGGACTTGTTAGGGAAAAGAGCCGACCATTCTGACGGTCAGGAGCCAATCCAGAAGGACAGACAGGGCCTGCAACGCTGGAGGCAGCAGCGGTGAATGGAATGGGGGTAGGCAGAGCTGAGGCCGTGGCCTCTACCAAGGACATGATGCATCAAGGGGAGCAAAAGCGACCCCAGGCCCGACCCCCCTCAGCTCTGCTCCCTCTGACTTCTGCTTCTGGGGTGCAGGGAGGTGACTGCCAGTGACCGGCTTCCCCTACGCACAGCAGGGGCCCCACAACACAAGGAGCACCTATGGGATCGCTCAGTCACTTCTTTAAAAAATCTTCCTTCTGCCTTCCGTGCCTCCCTCTCTAGGAGCCTAGACTCGGAGTTTGCTTCTGAGAGTGGACTGTGGTTACTGTTTTGTTGTTGTTGTTGGTTGTGGGGCTTTTACTCTGGGCCAGCGCACTGTCCCTGAGCCTCTTTGTGCTCAAGGCTAGAGCTCTACCACTTGAGCCACAGTGCCCCTTCTGGTTTTTGAGTGGTTCATTGGAGATCAGAATCTCATGGGGACTTTTCTGCATGGGCTGGCTTTGAGCCAATTGTCAGGTCTCAGCCTCCTGAGTAGCTAGCATTACAGGCATGAATTACTGGCGCCCAGCTTGGGGTTGCTATTAAATTAAGCTTAAGAGTCTACAAAGCCAAAGAGCAAGCCTGCCTGGGTTGGAGAAGGGCTGGAGGCCTTATGCGTCTCTTGATAAACATCAAGGACAACTGCTGGGAGTCCCAGGGCTCCCCAGTGATCTCCAGGCATCTTTCACAGCAAGGAAGGGGTGCGGAAAGGAGTGGAGAAGGGAGGAGAGGATGGAGAGGGAGGGGAGGTGTGTGCTGGTAGCTTTAGTGTGCTCTTGTTTGTGGTCAGTTGGGCAAATGCCCAGGAGTGGGATTGCCGGGTCATAGGGGAGCGCTATGTGCTTTCCAAAGTGGTTGAACAAGTTTACACTCCCACCAGCAGTGCAATGGCCACATCCACACCAGTATTATTATTGTTTTCTTGATTATAGCCATTCTAACTGGGGTGAGGTGGAATCTTAATGTTGTTTTGATTTGCATTTCTTTTATGGCCAGAGATGTTGAATATTTCTTCATGTGTCTATTGGCCATTCTTATTTCCTCTTCAGAGAAATGTTTCTTTAAGTCTTCAGCCCACTTATTAATGGGGGCAGTTGTTTCTTTGAGGATTTGTTTTGGGGAGGTTTAATTTTTTGAGCTCTAAGTATATTTTAGATAGGAGGCCTTTGTCTGTTATATAGGGAACAAAGATTTTGTCCCAATCTGTGGGCTTTCTATTTACCTTGCTAGTTATGTCCTTTGAAAATGTGGTATAAGTACACAATGGCATTCTATGTTTCCATCAGAAAGAATGACACTGCCGCATCCATAAAGCAATAGACTTTGAAAAAATTATATTAAGCGAAGCAAGTCAGGCCCAAAGAATCACAGGCTGCATGGTTTTCCTCATTTGTAATAACTAGACTATGTCTGTGATATTCTTAGCAGTAGATCACAATAGCTCAATAGCTAGGTGCCTAAGACCATATTAAATGAAGCTTATCAAAATGAACCCCAGGAAATGGAAACAAGAGGTTTGGATACTGTACTGCTTGCAGTTATTTCTCTTTTTTCCTTTGGTTTATCCCATCTCTGTTTTTGGTTTCTGCACCTTTTGTTTTGTGTATAAGTTTATCTGATTTGCAGAAGGGAAGGGGAAGCACAGAAGGGCAGGATCAAGAGTAAACAGTGCGACGGGATCTTCATTAGACACTGTGTTAGAAATGAATGTTACAACCTGCGGGGAAACAGGAGAAAATGAGGGAGGGGGTAACACTGTTCAAAAAGAAATAAAAGGCTTTATGAAAAGACTCTGCTTTTTCCTTCTTTTTTCTTTTTTTTTTTTGCCAGATCTGGGGTTTGAACTCAGGGCCTGGGCTCTGTCCCTGAGCCTCTCTGTGCTCAAGGCTAGTGCTCTACCACCTGAGGCACAACACTACTTCCAGCCTTTTCTGTTTATGTCGTACTGAGGAATCAAACCCAGGGCTTCAAGCATGATAGGTAAGCACTCCACCACTGAGCTGCATGAAGAGATTCTTTTGAAATACCCATAGAACCTTAGCTTTGCTGGTTTCCATAAACAGTATTAACATGAACATCCACTTCCAACTCATTGTTGTTGCTTGTTTTGTTTTGTTTTTGTGTCAGTCTTGGGACTCGAACTCAGGCTTGGGTGCTTTCTCTATGCGTTTTTGTTCAAAAAGAGAAGGACTTCTTTCTCCCAAGTACAACACAGAAATTCTGCTTGTCTCCAGTCTTCCAAGTAATGACCACAGGAATGCTTGCCTAAGTCTCCCATCTACTGAGCTTTTCGCTATATGCTTTGGATTGGCCAGCCCTTCAGAATTGCATAAAAGTTCTCTACCCCCTCTCCTGTTGGTTCTGTTGCTCTGGGGAATCCTTCCTGGCAGCTTACTCTCATACACAGGAGCCAAGTGGGACCTCACCATCCGGCCCTGTCTACTCTCTGCCTCTGCTCCACTCCTCTCTAAGGACAGAGATGTGCTGGGGTGTGGGAGAAGAGTATGAGCATGCTCAGAGCATCTCCTCTTCCCCTTGCTTTGTGACTGCAACACCCTCTCACCTGTTCCTCACTGCTGCTGCATTGAGTGTCTCGTGGAAGGTTTCTAAGCGGTGTCCACTCGGCACTACTAGAGGCCATGACTACTTTTAATCATTTAGTGCCAGATCGATACCAGGCCCTTCCGGGGAGCACCGTTAATAGTAGAGATGCCATTCTGATCCCCATCCGTCTGTTTATGTTTGTCTGTTCCTATTACAGTCCAGGTAACAAGGGGGTTGTTTATGGGGCCTCTCCCGACCCAGGTAACCGCACGAGCATTGTGCACGCTGCTCGCAGGGAGTGCCAGTGTGGCTGGCCATGGAGGCCTGAGCACGTGGTGTGGGCTGGTTTCCCCGTTGCCCATGAGCACTCTTCAAGTGGATTCTCTCTCTGACACCCCAGTGGAGGAGAACGGTGTCAGCTAAGAGGAAGGGAGCCTGGGAAGAATCTGTGGGAAAGAGGCGCGGAGGAGCCGAGCACTGTCTGCAGACTGTTGTCAGGCGGGTCTGAGCACAGTGGTGACTGCGGTTCACCTACCCTGGCATCTCTTCTCATGACCCCGCACCTTCTTTCCATAACCTGCTCTGGTCCCTCAACTCACATCACCTGGATTTCTGAGTACAAAAGCAAATAATTGAGTCAAGAACAGAGGTGTGAAAGTTAAATGCCCACACTCATATAAGTAGCTCCACTTTTCATGGCTGTATATCCAGGGGCTCCTCGGGGTATTGCCTCACAGTCAAGGAACTACAGATAGCAGCATGGAAAGCTGGGCATATACACTAATGCCTTCTTGTGTGCAGGCTGAGCCATGGGTTTACATGTAAAGTCCGCAAGCCAACTGTGTACAATTATGTAACAAAGTACATGGGATGAATCAAGCTGTTTTCCTTAAGTTGGGCCACTGTGGTGGAGCCGGCTAGTTCGGAGCAGAGGTACTGTTTGTTCTTAGTAACTCAGTATCCTGGTCTCACAAGTGTCCTGTTACAGCCACAGATATTGGAGGAATAACTATACGGATAACTCAGAAACCACAGAGCCCTGGGCTTTAGCCCAGTCACAGAGGGACAGGCCATAATTTTGCTATCAGTTTTAGCCGACTTCTTTCCTTTTGATTCCACAGCTAGTGAAAAACAATGAAATAGCCAACGGTAATCTGGAAATTGCAAAGTTCTTGAGTAGAACTCAGATGCACAATACATTCTTACACACAAAGAAGACAAGTTGCTTTGTGCCAAATCTCATCTTAAATTACACTTCATCGGGAGATATAGGCAATTATTTAAATTGCACATTGTTTACCTGGACCTTGGTTGAATCATGTGAATAGCTAAAGAAAGACCACCTGTGTTGAAAAGCAAACCTTATAAAGTTATACCTAATGACAATTCATACGTCCACATAGGTGCATGAACATATGCACAAGTCACTGATAGATACCCACTTCATCTGTAGTTTGTTTCAGTGGGTGTTTTGGTGGTGAGGGATGCTGGGAATTGAGCTTGGACTTTGCTCATGCTAGGTCTTCAGTATTCTACCACTGAGTTACATCCCTGGCTTCCACGTCAATGTTTTTAACTGAAGCTCCCTCAAATTCAGTGTGATATGTGTTACCTTGGCTGTACTGGAGTAAATATATGCCCCAACACAGTTCTAGATGTTTTCCTTATTGTCTGCTTTGCATGAAATCCCATTTACATTTGTAGATTTTGTGTAGAGCAGGTTGTTCTTCTGAAGATGTGAAAGGTCTGGAGAGGAAGTTTTTAAGCTCCATCACAAAGAAGAAATGGACAGTACAGGACTGGGCTTGCTCCTCCCTGTACTGTCCACCTTGCCAGACTCCATCCCTGCCCTTCAAATCATTCTATTGGCTCCATTTCTCTGAGAACCCTGGCTAATATGCTCACTATTAATAACTGAGTGATTGAGTTCCCTTAGCTTTGTGTTTTCAACAGAAGTGATACAATAACTACAATTTTCTCCCTTGGTCAAAAGAGAAAATAATAACTTGAAATTAAAAAAATAAAAGAATAAATCAAAGAACAGGGCAGCCCCAAGACTGAGCTAATTTTTTAAAAAAACAGCGATTATTGTAATGTGTTTATGTAAAATCTGGGGACAAGGAAATTAGGGGAGGGCTTTCAAATGAGACTCCGGCTCAGGAATGTTAGCAGTGCCCAGAAAGCAAAGCAAATCTACCTGAGTAGGGTCTGGGCACAACATCAAATCCCCATGCCGAGAACTTTGATGTCTGCCACTGGGAATCCAAAATATCTCGTGTGAAAATGAGGGAGAGTCTGTGCTCACTCTTGGAAATACAAGGAAGGTGGGTGTGTCCAAGGCCCTGGCGCCTGCGTGTGCAGTTCCAACACATCATCCTTCCAGTTCCTCTACTGTCAGGTGTGATTCCAGCTATGTCAGAGGTTAAGAAGAGGAGGATCATGGGCTGAGGCTGAGGCTAGCCTTAGGGGAAAAGCAGGAGACCCTAACTGAAAACTAAGTTACAAAAGGAGAGGGGATGGAGGTGTGGCTTGAGTGCTAGAGTACCTGCCTTAGCAAATCAAGGCCCTGAGTTCAAATTCAAGTACTTCCAAAATGTAACTGGTTTTGGGGGTTTTTGTTGAGACAGGGTCTCCATGTGTTTCCCAAATCGCTCTTGAACTTGTGGCTCTAGTGAACCCCCAGCTCAGCCTTCTGAGTATCTGAGACCACAGTAGTGGGCCACAGCACTCGGCTCTCTCCCTTGTTTAAAACAACCTGCTCCTAATACCATTTGTTGTTCTGAGCTGACCTGAACTGAAGTGAGCTCCCACTAGAACCCCTTGCCAAAGACCCAGTTAAAGACTTCCTCCTTCCAGACTTTATTTTACGATGATGTCTGAGCACTGCCCTTGTCTCAAATCTCTTCTCCTGCTGCCCGATCTTCTTTGTAGACTCTGATGGCTTCCTTTTTACTCCCAGCTCTCTGATAGTCCAGGTCCCTTCAGACCCAGAGTCCCAAATACTGCCTCCTGAGGTCTCCCTCCCAGGTATCTCTAGCTCAGTGTTTGATCACAAAACCAGGTTTGAACTCCTCCTGCCTCCTCAACATTTCTCCTTGGATTTCTAACAAACTTCTCCTGTGAATCCCAAAAGGTAAGTAACCTCTTATCTACCCCCAAACTGGCTCCTTCTCCAGGAGTCAAGATTCACTCTCATGACTGATGCTGCAAATCCCTAGCTTTGAATTTTCCAATGTGTGTGTGTGTGTGTGTGTGTGTGTGTGTGTGCGTGCGTGTGTGTGTGTGTGTGCGCGTGTGTGTGTGTGTGTGCATGTGCGTGTACTCATGTGTGCATACATGCTGGTTGGTACTGAGGTTTTATTTCAAGACCTGGTGCTGTCCCTTAGCTCTTTTGCTTAAGAGTGACACTTTATCACTCAAACCACAGCTCTACTTCTAGCTTTTTTTCCAGTTAATTGGAAATAAGCATCTCAGGGCTTTGAACTGTGATTCTCAGACTCATTAGTAGCTAGAATTACAGGTGTGAGCCGCCAGTGAAAGTGAGAAATATACTTCATAGTATTTGATACTCATCAACATCAGAAGATTATCCAAGGCAATTTTTGTCTGACTCAATCATCAGATTTTTATTATGATCTTCTCTCTGCTACTGCAGAGAGAATGATGGGAGCAACCACCCGGTACTTCCTAAACATTCTGTGCCAGAAAAAGTCAACTCTTGCTGGGCACTGGTGGCTCACGCCTATAATTCTAGCTACTCAGGAGGCTGAGATCTGAGGAACATCCTTCAAAGCCAGCCTGGGCAGGAAGTCGGTGAGACTCTCCAATAAACCACCAGAAAACCACAAGTGGCACTGTGGTTCAAGTGGTAGAGTGCTCACCTTGAAGAGCTCAGGGAAAGCACCTAGGCTTAGAGTTCAAGCCCCATGACAGACAAAAAATAAAATTAAAGAAAAAGTCAACAGTTGGCATCTTTTATACATTTAATCCTCCCCGAGTACGGCGGCATGGCTGGGATGGTAATCATTCTGGATTTTTTCATCTTGGGAGTCTCAGTGAAGAGGTAGGTTGCAGGAAGACTGAAGGGAGTCAGACATAAGCCCAACCTTGGGTGCCAGACCACCCTCTATCCTAGGTCTAGAAGCTAGCAGGTAAAAAAGAAACAGAGAAGAATTCAAATTCCTTAGTAAGTATACTCAGTGTAAAAAATAATGTGTGTCGATGTGTGAGGACCCCAGGCAGTACCCACATCCCAGAGGAGCCGCTCAGTCCCCGACCTGGGGCAGGGCACAGCTACAGGACCACATCCGGGGCACAGCCACAGTTCCCGAACCAACGCACTTACATAAGAAAATTCAAAATCATCACTTTAACTCTCTCAAACACTCTGAAACCTCTTTTCTTGGTTTCTCTGTTCCTTTTGGGGGGGCATATTTCTTTCCAATTTGTCATTGTTTTATTGCTCTTTCTGCAGAGCTCAGAGAAAAACTATAAAATGGAGGGCTAGCGTGTCAGGGTTGGGGCTGGGGAAACAGAGGCGACCCTCACAGGAGTAGAGGAAGTGGTATGTTCTCCGAGAGGGATAGCAGCATGCGATCAAGGCATAGGATATACATATGTGGAAATGTCACATAAACCCAGCCCTTCATACAATTAAACACATAAATAATAATAAATGATAATAATAGCCCTCTCCCAGACCTGCTAGATTACTTTGATTAATCACACCAATGAAGTAAAGTTGGTGTCAGAAAAGTGGCATTCCCAAGATTAACATCGTGAAAATGGCAATACTTCCCAAGGCTATCTACAAATTCAACGCGATACCTATCAAAATTCCACCCTCATTCTTCAAGGAAATAGAGGAGGCAATCCAAAAATTCATATGGAACAATAAAAGACCCCGAATAGCAAAAACGCTCCTCAACGGAAAGAACACTGCTGGAGGAATATCAATACCAAATTTCAAACTCTACTATAAAGCCATAGTAATCAAAACAGCTTGGTATTGGCATAAGAACAGACCTCAGGACCAATGGAATAGAATTGAAAACCCAGAAATGAACCTACAGACCTATAGCCATCTAATCTTCGATAAGGAAGCTAAAACAATAGAATGGAAGAAAGACAGCCTCTTCAGTAAATGGTGCTGGCAAAATTGGTTAACTACATGTAGAAAACTAAAGCTAGATCCTTATATATCACCCTGCACCAGAATCAACTCCAAATGGATCAAAGACCTTGAACTCAAAGCAGACACTCTGAAAACATTACAGGATGGAATAGGAGAAACCCTAGGTCTCCTTGGCTCAGGTCGAAATTTTCTGAATAGAGACCCGGAAGCACAACAAATCAAAGAAAGGTTGGACAAATGGGATTGCATAAGGTTGCAGAGCTTCTGCAGGGCAAATGACATAGCTGGCAAGATCAATAGAAAGCCCACCGATTGGGAGAAGATCTTTACTAGCCATACAACGGACAAGGGTCTCATATCTAAAATATACTTGGAACTCAAAAAATTAAACCACCCAACAACAAATCCTCAAAGAAACAACTGCCCAATAAATAAGTGGGCGAAAGACTTAAAGAGAAGCTTCTCTGAAGAAGAAAGAAGGATGGCCAATAGACACATGAAGAAATGTTCAACATCCCTAGCCATAAAAGAAATGCAAATCAAAACAACATTGAGATATCACCTCACTCCAGTTAGAACAGCAAAAATCAAGAACTCTAATAACAACAGATGCTGGAGGGGATGTGGACTGAAAGGAACCTTACTTCATTGTTGGTGGGAATGTAAACTTGTTCAACCACTTTGGAAAGCAGTATGGAGGTTCCTCAAAAGACTTCACATAGATCTCCCCTATGATCCAGCAATCCCACTTTTGGGCATTTACCCAAATGTTTACAAACAAGACCACACTAAAGCTACCAGCACAACTATGTTTATTGCAGCATTATTTACCATAGCTAAGATATGGAACCAACCCAGATGCCCCTCAGTAGATGAATGGATCAAGAAAATGTGGTATATATACACAATGGAATTCTATGCCTCCATCAGAAAGAATGACATTTCCCCATTTGTTAGGAAATGGAAAGGTTTGGAAAAAATTATATTAAGTGAAGTAAGCCAGGCCCAAAGAAGCATAGGTCCCATGGTTTCCCTTATTTGCAATATCTAGTATAGGTATGAGTCAAGCGGAAAAGGCCAGATAATGTGATGTTAGGAAAATGAAACCTTAAATATGTATTTTAATGTTTTCGTTTCTTTCATGCATGTGTTTCTAATGCATTTATAAGATTATTTCTTTGTTGCTTTGTATGTCCCTCCCCCACAGTGTAACCCCCGCTTTCACTATATTTGATGTTAGTATAACATGTGGAGGAGATGGGGACAAACAAGTCGTTTAAGGATTCAGGTGGACCTGTTGCAACAATGAGAAGTACAAAATGTCATGTCAAAACCAGCTTTACAATTTCGGTGTGGGGGGGGAGGGGGGTATAATTGGGTGGGGGGAGGGGGGTAAAATTGGGTGGGGGGAGGGGGGAGGCGGGGAAGGGAAGTGAAGGGTAAACAAAGGAGGAGGCTGCAATGCTTGGTAAGAAATGTATGCATTATCCTGCCCATGTAATTGTTGCCCCTCTGTACAGTATGTTCTCAAATAAAATAAAATACAATTAAAAAAAAAAAAAAAAAAAGAAAAGTGGCATTCCCATCCCTGAGCCCGTCTTCCAACCTCTGAGCTAAATGCTCAGCTAAATGCTCATTCCTGTCAGACAGTGTTAACCTGCAGAAGAACTTCTGCACAGCACAGAATATGTCACATGCCAAAGTTTGCTTTCAGCAGTGACAATGAAAACAATTTCAGAGAACGCAAGGTTATTCTTTAAATAGCATATCCAAAACTTAAAGACCAGGTAAGAGAAGTATTTATATGTATTGTCCATCACACCCTAGAGATAACTCACTGGAAAGTTTAATTTTTGAAAAGGTAGTTTTTGTTGTTGTTGTTTTTTTTTTTTTTTGTCGGTCATGGGGCTTGAACTCTGGGCTTGGGCGCTGTCCCTGTGCTCTTCAGCTCAAGGCGAGCGCTCTACCACTTGAGCCACTTCCTGTTTTCTAGTAGTTTATTGGAGATAAGAGCCTCATGGACTTTCCTGCCCGGGCTGGCTTTGAACTGCAATCCTCAGATCTCAGCCTCCTGAGTATCTAGGATTACAGCGTGAGCCATCAGCTGGCTGAAAAGGTAGTTTTAAGTTAGCAAGAAATGTTTCATTTCAATCAGTCCTTCCTATCAGTGTGAGTTCTTTTCTCTTTCCAATTATGTAAAAGGCTTAAAAGACTTTTGTTTGCTGTTGTATGCCAGTGCAGGAGTTCAAACTCCAGTCTTCACAGTGTCACTCAGATTTCTTGCTCACACAACTGGCACTTGTACCACACTTCAGTACGGCATTTTGCTGGTCAATTGGAGATGGAGTCTCACAGACTTTTCAGCTGGGCTGACTTTGGACCCTAAATCTTCAGACAGGTCTCAGCCTTCTGAGCAGCTAGGATTACAGAAGTGAGTCACTGGCACCCGGATTAATGGTTTTATACATGTCACTACTTTAATGGGAAAGGCAAAGGAAGCGCCTACAGCTATTGCGAGTGATTTAAAACCTTTACCTTTGATAGTTCATTGATCACATTTTATGGGTGCAATAAATTTTCACATATATCTGCTCAGGGCTGGAAACCTCAGCAGGTTAAAATGATTTTTAAAAGTGGTAGAGGTGGAAGGAGACATTTATTAATGGTCATAAGATCTATTTACTAGAAGGGGTATCGTTTCCTCCATCTTCTTGCTGGGCAAACAGATTTAGAGAAAAAAAAAAACCTTTCCATACTGGGCTTCAAATCTAGATCCTAGTTCCTGGAAGGAGTCCCTGCTGTCTGTGTAGACTACTCGTAATCCAGGATGAAGAAGAAGCTCCAGAGCTGCTAGTCAAGCCCTGAGCCATCTCTCTGTGCAACGTTATCCTTGCCAAGACCTCAACGAGTGCATTTAACCACCGAGCAACATCTTGTCAATGAACTGACCCATCAGCATCTTTTCATGCAACTAATACTCCCTGGGCAACAGGCCTCCGCAGGGGGACGGAATTCTGTTCCAGGAACCACACGGCCTTGCTCAGTTCTGCTTTATTAGGATGTGGGCAACTGTGTCTTTTCTTTAAACATTGATCTTTATTCCATGAGGTTTTGAAAAAAAAAAATCCCGAATTTTTGAACAATGAATCACCTTTATATGCTCTCATTATTTTGGCAGCAATACTTGAATGCACACAAGGGGGCGAGCTGGGTCCAAGGCGCAGGAGTTCCAGGAGAAAGATGGGCGTGGTCCCAGCTGGCAGCTCACCGGGGCGACCTGTGCCACCAGAGCAGCGCCACACCCCTTCCTTCACTTGTGCAGTTAGTGCTGGCTTCTTCCGTTGCTCCTGTTTCTGAACTGGTCTCATTCAGTGCAAAGAACCAAAGATGACAAATGCATCTTCAATAATGGCTGCTGCTACTGTGACTGACATTTGCTTCTGATTCTGCTCTATTAGGGAGCATGGAGGGAGAAGGTGCGTGTGCCTGTTTGTGTGACTGTGCATGCATACATGTGCACGCCTGCCTCACAGTTGTATGTGTGCGTGTGTGGGGATGCAATTAAATCAGGGTAGTTGGCAAATCTAGCTCTTGAAATATGTTTAGCATTTGCTGATGGCTGTCAATAATCAATTATACAACATAAAACAGCATAAAGAGGACCCTTCCCACAGGATTGGGCAAGGCTCTGCTTCTTTACCATGGGGTACTGGCAACTTTCCTTACTAAGGCATTTGACTCAAGCAGAGAGAAGGTTCTTGGATGAGTGGAGCTGGATCATTGCCACCTGTGAGCTACCAGGACTGATGATAGCAGGGCTGTGAACCTTCACTTTTTTTGTGGACCTATGGATCCATTTCCCATGAGTCTACAGAATTGGTGGTCCCTGGGAACTCCATGTGTAGCATCTGGAAGGATTAGATTGTTCACAAAGTAGTTGTTCCACTTCACAATTCCAGTTCTGGTGTACAGGGTTCTAGTTTTGTCCCGTCCCTTGCCATTGTCTGTTGTTTTTACTGGATCCATCAAAATGACTACAGAGTTATGTCTCTCTGGTTTTGACTTGCACTTTCTAGGTTCACACTTTCTAGGACACACAGCACCTTCTTCTGTGGACGCCGGACATTTGTGTTTCTTCTTTGGAGACATGCGTACTGAGATGCTTTCAACCACTTTAACTGGAATATCGGTTCTTTTATTATTGAGCTACACGTGTTCTCTGAATTCTCTTAATTCCAGTCTTTTACCGCGTGGATCACCAGAAAGATTTCCTTGACGTTGTCAGGTGACCTTGCCTTGGGTGATGGCCACCTCTGAAGTACAATAGTTGTTGATTTTGGTCAAATTATTTATTTTGATTTCCATTATTCTTCTTTTAGTAATACATCCCGACAAGTATAGCTACACATGGGGCATGAAGACTAAAGGTTGATGACAATACTTTACATGTCCTAGAGTTTTAGCTCTTACACTTAGCTACTTCATTCCTATTAGGCTAAGTGTTATCCATAGTGTGAGGGAGCTAACCACATACATCCTTTTGCAGGTGAAGCCGAAATGCTTAATTACCTTGGCACTCTTGTCAATAAAACAATGCTACCGATGGCTTCCTTCTAGACTTCAAATCCAACCACACTGGAGATTCAACCACACCAAACATACAGTTCATACAGTTTGATCTTCCTCGATATTATAGCATTGGAAGAAGTTTTGAAATTCGAAAGAGGGAGTCATCCAGCTCTGTTCTCTAAGAATCATTTCAGTTCTGTTGGGCCATTTGCATGTCCTAGATTTCTCCCCCCTGCTCTCTGCCCCAGCCCTGAGGTTGTTCCTGGGTTTTGAGACAGGGTCTGTCTACATGGCTGAGGCCACTTAGCTTTGCATGCTATGTTATTACATGTAGAACACCCACACGTGTCAAAACCTCAGCAATGCTCTGTTATAATAATTATTGCATATAATTTTGTGTGTTTTGAAAAATCGGAGAGAAGAACAACAGCACGTATTGAGCTTGTATTTATCTGAAAGTGATTTCTTGGTTGACAGTTTTCTTTGTACTTTCAGACCTTTGAACACACCATCCCACAACCCTTCCACCTCCA
This sequence comes from Dipodomys merriami, assembly GCF_024711535.1. NCBI lineage: Eukaryota > Metazoa > Chordata > Mammalia > Rodentia > Heteromyidae > Dipodomys > Dipodomys merriami. The sequence goes on along the minus strand of NW_027204715.1, from coordinate 4,808,668 downwards.
CTGTTCCTCATAAGAAATCAGCCTTCATCTAATAGGCTTCCTTTCTAAGTGAAGACGTTGTGCTTGGAGTTCAGCATTTCTACCCTGAGATGCCTGGGTGTGTGTGTATTTCTTTGCATTTATCTTACTTGGAGTTCTTTACTTTCATTTTTGGATTCAGTAAATTTGGGGAAATGTCACCTATGAATTGATTCGTTTTCTGCTCTTTCTCTGCTCCTTCGGGACTCCTGTGATGCCTTTCCTGACGGATGGGGCAGGGTCCTGAAGACTTTCTCCCGCTGCATTCCTCTTCCTCCACTTCTCCAGTCCCCACAGTATCTACTTTTCTGCCTTCAAGTTTACTAATTTCTTCTGCCAGTTCAAATCGGCCATTGCTCCCTTGCAACAATTCTCATTTAAGTTACGGTATTTTTTGTTTGTTTTTGTTGATCGTGGGGCTTGAACACTGGGCTTGGGCGCTGTCCCTCTGCTCTTCAGCTCAAGATGAATGCTCTACTGCTTGAGCCACAGCACCACTTCCATTTTTCTGGTAGTTTATTGGAGATAAGAGCCGCATGGACTTTCCTTCCCCAAGCTGATTTTGAACCAGGACGCTCAGATCTCAGCCTCCCGAGTAGCTAGGATTACAGGCGTGAGCCATCAGCGCCCAGCAGTACTTTTAATTACAGAATTTTTATTTGGATCCTGCTGCAATTTCTGTCAGTCTGTTGATGGTCTTATGAAAATGAGACCGTGTCCTCATTCTTTCCTTTATTTTTAGCAAAGTCTTTTTAATTCTTTGAACATATTTGTTATGCCTCTTAGAAGTCTTTGAGTCCTAAGATGAAACTTTCAAGGTCCCTCACCGAACAGTGTTTGATGACAAGGAATCATCCATCTATAGAAGCCCTTCCTTCTTGAGAAGAGAATGATTTTATATTTTTAGATGCAGAAATATGTATGTATGTGTATGTGTATATAAAATGATATGTCAGGGATGTGATTTCACCTCTTGGTTCATACAGCCTGAAATGTTTGCTGCTTGCCCCTTACATAAAAATGTTTCTGTCAATGCAGAAAGAAAACAAAACACTAAGACAGACAGGTAGACAAACAAAGAAGGAAAGAAAGAAGGACAGGAAGGAAGGAGAGCCAAAGAGGTAAGGAAGAAGAGGATGAAGAGGAAAAAAAGGAAGCTGAGGAAGAGGAGAAGAAATGAGGAAGTAGAGGAAAAGAAGGAGAAATGGAAAAGGAGAAAATAGAAAAGGAGGATGGGAAGGGAGAAGAGGGACAGGCAAGGAGAGGACTGGGGGAGGAGTACAGAGATATGATGGATTCAAGCAGGCGCGGTGAGACTTCAGGGTAGGGTCAGAAGGTCGAGGATCACGTTGGTGCGGTATCGGTCACGGTCATGACTTACTGTGGTCACAGGGTTTTTCGTTAATGTGGGCATTGGGCAGAAACAACACAGGAATATAGGGAAAGGTGACAGTGAGTATTAGAGCTCCTTTGGGAATATACCAAATTCTTTGAAGTGGGAAGAGAGCCCCAGATCCTTGATACAAGGGAAAGGGTGTGGTTGCAAACAGAGCTGGAAATAGGGTCAGATGCCTGGGGTGCTGTGAGCACCAGATGCTGCTCCCCCCGTGAGGGTGAGGAGCAGACACTCTCTGATGGATTTTGTCTCACACTTTTTACCAGCATCAGTGAGTTGTGCAAGGTTTCTTTGTGACACATCCATAGATGGCACTATGTACCTGCTCAGCGTCCACCTCCTTCATCCTCCCTCAGCCCCGTCTCCCACTGCCTACGCCAGTCTCCACAATCTTCACTTTTCCAATGCACACGCTGATCACACTCACCACCCTCTCTCCGAACTCATCTTCTGGCCTCACACCCGTACCCTACACAGGACCTGCATTACAATCCTGCCATTAGTCTTGCTTTGTTTTGTTTTTAGCATATGCTCACGCCACTTGGAATGGTAATCATCAAGATTACAAACAACAACAAGCCATATGGTCTTTAAAGGGCATAATAGGAATTCATAGCTGATGTCTCATGCCTGTAATCCTAACTACTTGGGAGACTGTGATCTGGAGGAGGAAGGGAGGAAGGGAGGGAGGGAGGGAGGAAGGAAGGAAGGAAGGAAGGAAGGAAGGAAGGAAGGAAGGAAGGAAGGAAGGAAGGAAGGAAGGAAGGGAGGAAGGGAGGGAGGGAAGGAGGGAGGGAGGGAGGGAGGGAGGGGAATAGCTTGGTCATACATATGAGATTTTGTTCTCAACTGATCATTAGGGACAATGTGAGTGCCTGCCATCCTAGATTATTCTGGAGGACACCCTGTGAATTGTGGCTCAGGCTAGACTTGGCAGAAAAGTTGGTCAAACTCCATTTGACCAGAAAGAAGCTGAGTGTGGTGGCTAGTACCAGCACTTGTCATTCCAGATGCAATGGGAAGCTTGAATAAAACAGCCACCGATTACTGGTGGCTCATGCCTGTAGTCCTAGCTACTCAGGAGGCTGAGATCTGAGCATCATGGTTCAAAGCCAGCCCAAGCAGGAAAGTCTGTGAGACTCTTATCTCCAATTAAGCACCAAAAAACCAGAAACAGAGCTGTGGCTCAAGTGGTAGAGTGCTAGCCCTGAGCAAAAGAGCTGAGGGACAGAGCCCTGGCTCTCAATTCTAGCAGCAGGACCCCACAAACAGACTGATCACATTTCAGGCAATCATCTTTCCAACAAGCAAGACTCTATCTCTAAAACAACCAGCATATGGTTCTGTGGTAGAGCACATGCCTAGCAAATGCAAGGCCCTCAGTTCAGAGCCCAGTATTACAAAGAAATACAAGAAAACAAGAAAAAGGTATTTCATTCATAAACAAAAAAGTATTTTCCTCATAAATAGAATAAATAGCAGAAAAAACTTGTTTCATTACCCCACCCCTCTCTCAAAATGCCATCATAGCTTAGCAAGGGCTATGTTTAGAAATGTTTTCAAATGCCGGAGCTGGTTAAATTTACCCTACATATACACTACAAGTATTGAGATTTTAGCTGTGTATTCTACAAACTTCTGATGTTTCCTTAAAGGAACTGGGCATCTAATAAGCTCACCTTTCCATACTCAATCTGCTATTTAATCAGAATATAAACAACAGAAGTTAACTGTTCGTTCCACGTTGCTACACACTACATAGAAATATTTCTAGCTCTCAAAAACCAAGAACATTTTATTCAATTGTGGCTCAAATGAAACCTAAAACAGTAAAATTACATTTCCTATACTATTCATATCTGAAAGTTGTCATGTTGTTGAAACAGGACTTTCGTTCAGTAATGCCTATCTCCAAATTTCAATCCTACTTCTATGACCTTGAGAACATAAAAATGACAGCATTTTCTAGCTAGAGACATGATTTATAACAGATTACACATATTTATTACACTTGTTTTATGTTCAATACGTTTAGAGTCTTATCTTCTGAGCAATCATTGTTTGCCTAAGCCATAACCACAAGCAAAAAAAACCCCACAAAACTTTGCTCAGTTCCACTAGTTGGAAAGCTTGGCAGAAAATCTATTATGCTTACAATGGTAAAAATGACTTGCTCACATATTTAAAATAATGCACTTACTTTGCCCAACAAAATTCTAGTAAATGCCAAAAAGTCTTAATTCATTTTATCTATAATTATCATCTTCTGGGTTTTATAGTTTAAATTTGCCCCATTGTGTGTGTGTGTGTATATATATATATATATATATATATATATATATATACACACACACACATATATACACACACACACACACACACACACACACACACACATTTGTAAATTTCAGGTCTCACAGGAAGTTCTTGATTCTATCAAATTTTACTTGCAAAAGTTTTCTTACATTATTAGGTAACCCCATCTATTTATATGCAATATAACTCAATAGATATTCATTGCATGAAACCATTAGTGTGAATAATATTGACACTTTGGGGCTATCCATTGATAATAATTGATAATATCCATATCAATGGCAAATTTTATTTTGGGGGGCAAAATTGTGTTTTTTTCCTACTATATGTTATAGTACTCTTCATTTTAAATATGAAAATTACTGTCTAATGGGGAAATTTTATCCTTTAGCTTGGTGTAGAGTTCCTTATGGTAAGTGTGCCTGAGTACTCACAATTAAAATCATGGCTGCCCTGTGCCAGGGAACTCTGTGGGAGCAAATGCCTTCAGAGGAGAGAGAAGGATTTAAGGAAAAACATCTCAGAATCATAGCTACATTGTGAGATGTACTAAAAACATAAAAAGTCAACCAGTAGTGTCATTTTTCTTTGACAGTTTAGGCAAAATTGAAAATAATAGAAAGATGTAAAACCACAGCCCGCTGGGCAGAAAGGAAATCTACTGGTGATAAAGCCCAGGCCTTTATCTTATACTAGAGGAAACGGAGTCCCAGTGAGCAATGAAATCATTCTCAATTCTTTGGATTTTCCCCAGGTCCTATTAGGGGAAAGAGGAAGAAAGGGGGAGGACCAATTTTATTGCACTTCAAGTCTTAAATATTTCAGTGGATGTGGAAAGAATATCAGGTAAACTGAGGCCAAGGACCATGAGGCTACAGCAGCTGTAGATAGTTAGATAGTTATAGTTCTAAAACTTTGCCCAATGATAGTAGAGAGGGAAGAGAAGAAGAAGAATCTAATATCCAGTAATGTAAGAATTGGCTCCTAGGCTTCATTAGTTCTTCATCTTCCTCAGTTTGCTCTTTTCTACGTTTTTAAGAGCCATCAACAAGGACTGCGAATTTCCAAAGGCTTATGTCTAAGTGTTCATACAGTAGTTCAGACTTCATGCGGGACTAACGATGGGCACATCATGAAATCAAAGAGGAGAGGCTGAGGTGCCTATTTGCCTTCTTCCTGCCTAGGGGCTGAGGGTCCTCAGGCAGCAAGTGCTCTCTATCACTGCTCACTACCTCGGGCCTTTACACTTGGAACAATCCCATGAAGCAGACGCTGTCATTATTCAAACTTTACAGATTCAGGAAACTGAGGCCCTGAGAGATTAAATATCAATCAAAAGCACTTCCCCAAGGTTTGTGAGCTGAGCGGGTGCGGGCTGTGGTGTGAGGAGCTGAGCTGTTCTTGTTCTGATGGACAAGGGGATGTTTGCAGAGAGGCTTCTGGGCAGGATTCCATCTCACCTGTCTCGGATTCCCCACCTGACTGTTGTAAACTTTTCTAGGGAAATGCTGAGTGCGCCGGGGCCTGGGACACAATGGGGAACCAGCCCAACGCAGGACACCAGCCTTGCTGTGCCACGCTCCGGGGTGACAGGCCACTGTCAGCTTCCCCAAGCTTTCAGTTAAACGTCATCAACCTCCACCCCATGTCCCTCTGGCCTAATGCCACAGGACAAAGTAATCCAATGGGACAAGATGTCCTGAAGAACACGGTGTCCTCAGAGGAAAGGTGCAGGAGTCCATAATAACCAGCTAAGGTGCAGGAGTCCATAATAACCAGCTAAGGTGCAGGAGTCCATAATAACCAGCTATGTTTGTGAAGTATTGCAGAAGGTTCTGGCTTTCCCCCTTAACCGTAACACCACTATTTACTTGGTCCTTAAACTGAACTTTTATTATACCTGGGTGGGAAAGGAGTGTGAACATTGAGTGTGTTAAAATGCACCCTTGAAGGACATGCTCTGTCCTTATAGAAACAAAGCTTTTTTTTTTTCCTCATTTGCATTAAATTCTGATCTACGCTGTTGAACCTAAAAAAAAAATCTAATTCCTTCAAACTGTACAAAATTAAAAGAATTCACTCTGACTTAACACGGGATGAACTACTGAACATACACACACACACACACACACACACACACACACACACACACACGCATACACACACACGCACACACACACAATCTTTTAGATAAGACATCACCACAATGTTCCCCAAGATAAATTTATCCAATTTAAAAAAATTCAGACTTTTCATTTTTGCTACTTAGTGCTATTTTTACATTAACTATAATTATTTACTCATTTTATTTATTTTGTCACAGTTTATTTTTTAACCCCAACCCTTTATCTCTTTAAAGTTATTTTAAACTAGAAGACATATTTGAATTACTTTGTTACAGTAGATGTATAAAAGTTGCATTTTCTGAATGCATACACACCTAAAAGACTTTAATCTTATTTGTAAGCAGTAGTTGGATTTGGTATACAAGTTGAAATTCAAAATATTTCCCTTCAATCATAAGATTTTTTTTTCTCTCCTGATTGCTAACACCTGGTAGTGTTGATGAGAAATGCAAATCAGACTCTCTTCCCACAGCAGTTAACCTAGCCAGTCCCCCTTGCCCCGCAACACACTTTTTATTTTTTGAATCTTTTAGGATTTCTCTCTTTATTCTTAACCCTAAAATCTTAGTGTAGCAAAGTCTCCTGTGGGTATCTGGAGTGCCTGTTGAATAAATAAAGATTCAAGCTCTTTAGCAGAGTATTTTACCACTTCCTCCTGTTTTTTCCAAGTATAAAAAAGCATCTCCAAGTAATGAATCTTTATACCTTCTTCTTGAAAGGAGGCAATGATTTGATTAGGAAATTTGTTCCCTGACATAATGATCCGGTCCAGCTGCCTTTTCTTCCCAAAGTTCATACACCAGCCTGAGGATAAGGACTAGAGTTCCTTTCATCTTACCAGTGTCTGCTATTTCCTTATTCAGAATGTGTGGGGCAGGGAAGTCCTTGTGGTCTCTGGGTTGCAGAAGCTCACTCTTCTCTAAGGTCTTTGAAGATGGGAATATGAGCTTTGTATTCATTATAATTCTTAAAAACTGCTCCCTGAAGTCAGCCAGACATCAAAGAGCCTCACCCATCCTTCTGCCCTGGTACAAAATACAGACTCCACTTGTATAGAAGTTCTTCTGTCCATATAGAGTTCACGTGAATATGTAACATTGGAAGCAAATGCTTCCAGATTAAAATGCTTATGATACTCAAGCTCAGCTGAGGTAGGTTATGTCATTATCCCTAATGGACAAATGAAAAAAATCAAGACCAGAACGTCAAGGGCCTTCCCCAAGGCCACACAGGCTTCAAGGGTTTCCAAAGGATTTAAAATCAAATAGCACAGAACCAGCACTAGGCTTATGACAATTGCGTAATACTACCTCTGAATAATCATTCAGAGGGCATCTGTTAATAGCACTGCATTATTAAACAGACCAGGCCCTGGAATTAACCATGCCTTGGGAGAATTAATATGGTTTTGCTGCATGCTATGAGCTTGATGAGTCAGGGGACACTGACAAACGGAAGCAAGCAAGCAGGTGGCCACGAACAAGGTGAAGACCTGCAATGTGAAGGAAGAATCTACACAGCTGAGTGCTCACTGTAGACGAGGAAGGCAAAGAAGGCGGACAGAGAGTTGGGGCTGTGGGAACGGGGAGCCATGGAGACACCCAGAATGACAGAAGAACGTGGTTTGGGCAGAGGTGAGGCTAGGGCATTCGTGCCTATTATATTGATGGAAAATCGGTCTGCAACTCGGAAAAGTACAAGCAGAATTCCTGCTGAGAGTAAAGTCAGCAACCTGGACAGGATGAACAGAATGCCAGAGGAGAAAGCTCAGCCACAGAAGTGGAGAGCAGATGCTGCAGGACTAAGAAATGAGTGGGGGGGGGGGCAGGAGGGAGGAAGCAGAAAAGTGTCTTCTTCTTCCATAGATATGGAAAGGAAAGAAAAAGACAAACAACGCCCTGTGATTTTCCAAGAATGGCTTCCCCCTAACGTGGAAACACAAAAGACAAACAAGAAAGAAACATGACCAAAGTGAGGATGAGGGTGAAAACTCATGAGTGTCAGCAAGTGTTTTTGGCTGGGCTGGATTTAGGCAGATGGATGAACAACGAGATTTGGAAGTGGGTAAAATTTCAAAGGGCACTGGGTTCATGCATGAACACGGAAAATGAAGCACATCAAACACTATCAAAAGGGGGCAGGAAGAGCTAAGAAAGAGGAGTGGAGGGGCAAATAGGATCAAATGTATTACACATATGCATGGAAATATCCCAGCAAAGCCAGTGTATAGCTGAGAACATACAATGAAAAAGAATTAGCTGTGAATGAAATACAGCATTGCAAAGACTTCAAGTGGGAGGAAGCAAGATTAGAGACATTCTTATGGTATATCTCAGAAGAGATAAGTTTTGGAGTTTATGTAGGTTCAAACACATAAGAAGTGGAAGTGTTTATGAACAAGGAAGACCAGACATGAATGATGAGGGCCATTTAGATCAGCAGTAATTATAATGGTAAAATGTTAGTAAAGATCCCAAGATACTTTGGAAATAGGATAGACGCCTTAAGAATCACACTTTAAAAGAAAATGTGAAATAGAATGACATTATAAAAAGAGATTAGGAAACAATACTAAACATTGGGAAACACAATGAAATTTTCTTGATGTGATTCTGACAAGTACAGATTGACTAAATTTATCTCCCTAAAGAGCAATGTAAGTTTAGATTTAGAAACTTCACGATGTAAAAGAGAAATGTTTAAGGAAACCAGAAAAAAAATTATCAACAGAGTTTTGTATTTAATTCTAAAAAAAAAAAGAAAAAAGTTGGTTCTCCTCCCTGGAAGCACAAAGCCTCCACAGGCCCGAGACACTGAGCGCCAGCTCTGAAGCCCTGATTCCAGACAGCCTGGTCAACAACAGGAGAAACCCAGAAGTGTGGCTCCCGAACGACTCCTGCCAACCCCGACTCACAATGCTTCTACTTACGTCATTCTCACCGCGCAATGGTGTGCCAACATTCCCATAAAAACCATCTCAGGGCAGACATCAATAAATTATACAGGGGATTGAGTACTAATAAGTAGGCTTCAGGGTGAATGATTTTGCCCTCCTATAGGCTAATGGAATTTTTCTGACCCCATTAAAGAAGGCTGGTCTAGGCTTCCCTGTTCAGTAGATTAGGCCGCATGAATTCATTTTGAACTTATGATATTTACAACTTCTGATGGCTTTGGATGGCATAAGCACATAGTAAATCACAGAGTGTTCCCACAGGGGGTCAGGTAGAAAGCACTGCTGGAGTGAAGAAGGCGTGTGCAGAGTGTCCCCGGAACAGATGAACTGCTCTCCGACTGTTTCCCTGAACACTGTTTATAATCAGACGACAGAGTTCGTGACCTCCATAGCAACATAACCTACACGATTCCGGAATGAAATTATTGACACTCTGTGAGAACTTTTGGAGAAAACTTTAAAATCTTATGGACTGGCTTATATTTTGATAAAAAAAAAAACCAAACATTTCTGGATAAGAAGCCTTAAGTAGTACTGTATTCAGAAAGTTGTAAAAAGATCTCACATTGTAGGTAGAAACATAAACATGCCCCAAATCAAAGTTGAATTTTCATATGAATATATATCTGAAGGGCAGTGATAGACTTGTAAAATATAGTAAATATTGAAACCACCTAGGCCAAGGACCTAGGAACAGATGCCCGAATGAAGGGCGAAGCTCAACTTGGCTTAAGAATGTTATTTTTAAAAATAAGTGTGACAAACAAGACCGTTAATAAAATGAAACACAGAAAGGTAATGTACCAATAAGAAAAAAGAAACAGATATTTGTCTTATTGTCACCTAAGTTATTCTGGAAGTTTGGATTGCTGTGTAATTGCTGTGTGTTTTTTTAACTCTTGTTTGTACAACTCAGTTTTAGCACACATGAAACAGAGGTTGAGATGAAAGTTCACAGAATCCAAGGTTACTGATTCAGATGTAGGGACAGTTTGGTTCCACATGGCACACAAGCCCCTCTCTCCTCATACCTGTCCCTACTGACCCCATCACCCAAGCCCTTGTAAGTTTCTAAGGCAGCAGTCAGTGAAGACAGGCACAGAAGCATCAGATTTTCAACTCCCTCACCCCTCTCCTCATTGGTGCTTCAAGGAGTGAAAACTGGGCATCCAGCAGGTGAAAACCTTGAAGTATGAGAGGGTGGGGTTTGATGACTCATTCTGTAATCCCAGATGAGGGAAGTAGGAGGGACCCTCAGAGAGACCCTCTCTGAAAAACTAAACAGAAGTAGCCGATGCTGTGACTCAAACGGTAGAACACTCATCAAGCAACTGCAAAGAGTGGAATTCAAACCCTCATACCATCAAAAGCAAAAGAAAGCATAAAACTGGATATATAAGAAAAGCCAGTTTTCTGGTGACGCTGATCAAGATGCATGATACTCATAAAGTGGCATGTTAATGAAAACCTTTTTGGACAACTCCTTGAAGATAATTTTAAACATAAATTGAAGAAAGAAAAGTAACTTTTCAAAAAACACCATGTCCATGGGAGGACTGTTATTTCTTCCAGTGGTGGGAAGATCTCTGTCCATATAAGGCCCACAGAATCATTCGGTGCAGGGCATGATGGTCACGTGTTCACTGTCTGCTTCTCATCCCTGCCTGCAGCCATCTGCATTGATAACTGCCCACAAATCATGTCATAAATACCTAAATTGCACCTAGCAAAATAAAAGCTCCCTACTTCTTGTGCCAATGTAGCACATCACTAGCTCATGGGTGAAGAAAGATACCAGAACTTGAAATGATCAAACTACCCTTTTGCAAAAACATCCATAAAATGTCATAAAACACATAGACTTCTCTTTTTCTGCATAGTAAAACTCTCAGTTTGGCTTGTGTGACACTTCATTTTTACACTGTTCATTTCCTAATCAAATAACTTCATGGTGCCCCAAACACAGAAGAGAAGGGCCATAAATTCCAGCTTACATGGGAAAAGAAAGGAACATTTTTCACAAAGACATAAAAAAAGTGCAAACTTTGTTTAAAGCCAAGCTTCTTTTTTGTATTATTCACCAGTAACTCTGAGAGATCTGTCAATTCACTGTCGTATGGAATTTGTCATATTGTATGTTCACTTACATCACTGAGGAGGCACATTGCTCTTTAATGAAACTTTTTTCCTGTGTTTTTCAACGAAGTACTCAAAATGCCACTCATCGCTCCTCAGGAGGCTTTTAGTAAGAAGGTGTCATGGTGCTGGAGCCTGGGCTGTGCATCTGCCACGAACCACCTCTTTTTATGGTTAGAAAGAGTTACTCACAATTTCCTCTGTGTACAAATACACCTTTTTGTAATATCCCTTCTTAAATATTTTCCTAACCCTCCCCGCCTCCCTGCGGTAGTAAAATTCAACAAAGTCTGAAGTAAAAATGATGGTAAGCACTGTTCTCATCAATGTCAAAATCAAACACTGGTTCAACGATTCCCTTCCACGCACACTGACAGGCTGATGGAATCCACGAGCCAAGTGTTTTGATAAAGGTGAGCTTGCTTCAACGCACCTCCTTCAGCATATTGAGATGAATAGGCTGGGATACGTTCAAGAACGTATTTTCAAATCTTGACATAAAAATTACATCTTTCATTACATACTCAAGAACTCTGTGTCGATGCTACCTCTTGGAAAGAGACAGATGCTTCCAACGACAATGAGGTGACAGGCACTAAAATTTGTTGAAATGGGTCAGCCAAAATCATGCTGGTACAGGGATCTGGGAGAGCGGAGAACAGTCATTCTGTGCTGCTTAGTGTCTGCAGTCTTCACAAGCACCATTTTTTTGAGCAGTGAAGCAAGTGAGCCTCATGCTGTGAAAACGTAGGTCAACGCAGCTAGGTTCATTCAGAGCATCCCGAGGTGCAGCTGTTCAGCAGTGGCCTGGGGCCTGCATGTAAGTCTGAAGAGAGGAGAGACGTAGGAATTGTTTCCCAAGAAGGTGTAAGGAATCTCACAAGTTCAAGGGTTGCCATAAGCCAGGAGAAGCTCAGGGCTGCAAGATTCATTTTTAGGGCTATCCATAATATTATACTAAGGATATAAAGAAAACTAATGGAATAATGGCCTTTGCCACCAGAGAGTTCACAGTCTAGTAGAGACAGCAGGAATGGGAGCTAGGGAGGCCTGCTTGGAAGGCCGCTGTCCCTGGCCATGGATGCCCAGGTCACCTCTCAGGGCATGATGGGAGTGTGGAGTCTGGGCTTCACAGTGTGTGGAGATGAGTCTGCCCCGTAATGACCCATGTTCAGGCAGCGCCATTGAGAGATGTTGGGGTGAAGACATCCTCTAGATACCTTCAAAGATGAGTATTATTTTTAAAGTTTTTATTTAAATGCAATCACTGGATCTTATTTCCGGGTGACAGGGTTCACACAACCAAGCTTGCCCAAAGAATGGCCATTTTCTTCAGGGCAGGCCTGGGTGGCATGTCTGCTGAAAACGACCCCTTTCCACAGCCAATGATCAGATATTTGTGGCTGTATTGCATATTATTTCCTCAGCAAAATAAGCCCTCATTTCTTAACCAATCTGGCCCCGAAGACAGATATCTAAAACAAGACCATTAGACAGAAAGAAATGAAAACGCCATTTGGAGGAGGCCAAGTGTAATTCAGTCCCCACTTAGAACCTGTCAGTCCTCATCAGTCCTCAAGTCCAGGTACCAGAAAGACAGCCTGGAGACTCTGTCCTCTCCAATAAAGAGTTGTCCCATGTGCTGTCCCAGGCTTCTTCACTTGTGGCTGCTACTGGCTGCTCAACGATCGTGAACTTCAGAAGGTAGGCTCTCTATTTATTTTACACGTGGATGAATTGGTTTTAGAATTTACTTTTGTGATATAGCATCACTATACTTCTAACACACGGTTAACCCTCATCAAGACTGATTTTTTCCTAATTTCCTTTTCATTTTCTTTACCATCATGCAGCATTTTGTGGCCCTCACTGTTTCTATGTTGCCATGTGCCTATTCTACATCACTTCTTCAGTGTTTCTCTCCAGCCAAAATCTTTCCTAGTGCCAACTGCGAGAATGTTTGCTAGCAGACAGAATGCAGGATACCTCTGATTTTTTAGTAATGCAGAAACTTGAAATTCTTTCTGAAAAAAAAAATCAACCAATCCTTCCACCATCCCTTCCTTTAAATCACTGATTTGGAACAGAAGAAAGGCATGAAGAAAATTATGTAAGATAACATACCAGAAACAAGACATGGCTTGCAATATTTTTCCAAAGGCACTACATTAAAACATAAAGCACAACACTAATTCCCAAGTTGGATAAGATAAAACCTGGCAATCACGCTTAGTAGTCATGTGACCTTGCACACATTGGACAGTTAGTTCCTCTTGTTAAAACAGGAAAAGAGACCTAAGATATAGAGTGGCTTAGAAGACAGCTTGGTGACACGTAATCCCTGCAACATGTGACTATGTTTGCTTACAGGACAAATGGGGTTTTTTCTCAATGTAATTAATTCCAGGAGATTATTCTGGATTATTCTGGTGATCCTGATGTAATTAAAGAGACTCTCAAAGGAGGTATGAGGGCTGGAGTCGAAGAAGAAAGAACCTGAATCACCAGATTTAGAAGAGACGAGAGAGACTGAGTAGAAGACTATTCCTGCAGGATTTGAGTGTGGAGGGAGTATGTAACTTCCTCTAGAAGTCTGAAGAGGCAAGAAGAATTCTGCTCTTCAAGCCTGCAAAAGCAGCTTTTGTAGCACAGTTGGACTTCTAACCCTTAATAGCAATGTGATTATAAATTTTTTTTTTTTTTTTTTTTTGTCGGTCGTGGGGCTTGAACTGTGGGCCTGGGCACTGTCCCTCAGCTCTACCAGCTCAAGGCGAGAGCTCTACCACTTGAGCTACAGCGCCACTTCCATGATTATAAATTTTTTTTTGTTGGTCATGGGGCTTGAACTCTGGGCCTGGGCGCTGTCCCTCAGCTCTTCAGCTCAAAGCTAGCACTCTACCACTCTATCACTTCTGGTTTTCTGGAGGTTTATTGGAGATAAAGGTCTCACGGACTGTCCTGCCTGAGCTGGCTTTGAATCATAATCCTCAGATCTCAGTCTCCCGAGTAGCTAGGATTACAGGTGTGAGCCACCAGCACCCAGCTCTATTTTGTTTTAAGCCATCAAGTTTGATGTCGTTTTTCATAGTAGCAATAGGAATCTGATGCGACAGTATTCCTAAAAGTACTAAACAGCTTGCCTGCCATTTTATGAAAACTGAAAGAAATATTAGCGACTTATCTCTTTTCCTTCATGGAAAATAACTGAATACTTATAGTACATACATAGAATGATTCCACAAATACTTAAGGTAGCAATGCAAATGAGTGATGCAATGCTACGATCTGCTAGTACAATGGGAAAGAGTTGAGTACACTTTATGCTTTTCAGCCGTGGTCACACTGGGATCACATGCTTGTTTCAGTGAGAGGAAAACCATTTTTCACTCAAAGACCAAAAGGAAGTTTGGTTCAGTGAACTCCCACTGAAGCGCAGCGTGCCTTCTACTGGAATGCGTTCCATCTTCAATCTTCAGGTAGTTTCCTGTTAAGGGAAACCATGTGAACACCCTTTAAACTTCTTTAAAATGGAGACACCATTCAGATGAAAGAAGATTTGCACTCTCCCTAAAAAAAGGCAAACCAGCTTTTACTCCTACAGAGCCAACATTAATTTCAACTTGCCACAGCAGTTAGGAGACAAGGTTCTTGTTTTGCTCTGAATCCAGCTCTCATCCAATTCCTGAGAGCCTACTGCCTACTCCAGAGAGATGCTCTTTTCTTAGGTCCAATAAAGAGCCATCTGTAATGCTGTGAGCAGCTCAGGAAAAAGCTGCAGGTTTCCTGCAGATGTGAAACATAAAACAAACAAACACACACACACATCAACCATAAACTAAAAACTGAGCACAAGAAACCCCTCCAGCTTGCCATCATGGCCTTGGTTCTAATGTACACATTCCTTTCCCTACCTAATAAAAACAATCCCATTGTCACTGTTCCCACAGGAGAGCACTTTTAGGGGGAGAATGCCACCCTGAGAAAAGCCATAAGGACCATTTTTATGTTTCCTTTTCTCCTCCCCACCCCCCACACCTTGTATACAAATAGCCACTCTATTCAAACATTAATTGCAATGCCTAGAAATTTTTCTCATTTGCACCTAGGAAAAGTACTACAAAATTTGAAGAAAGAAAGAAAGAAAGAAAGAAAGAAAGAAAGAAAGAAAGAAAGAAAGAAAGAAAGAAAGGAAGGAAGGAAAGAAAGAAAGGAAAGAACGAAAGAGAGAGAGAGAAAGAAAGGAAAGAAAGAAAGAAAGGAAAGAAAGAAAGAGAGAGAGAAAGAAAGAAAGAAAGAAAGAAAGGAAAGAAAGAAAGAGAGAGAGAGAAAGAAAGAAAGAAAGAAAGAAAGAAAGAAAGAAAGAAAGAAAGAAAGAAAGAAAGAAAGAAAGAAAGAAAGAAAAAAAAAACTAGAGAGTTGAGCAATTCTGGAAGGATTTAGGAATCACAGACCCTTCTAAAGATATCCACTGTTTATATCTCCCTTCGGTGCTGAAGGGGGGCGGTTTCTGGAGCTCCTCTGCTCCTTGATTTTTCTCCAAGGACCAAGAGAAAGGGAAAACAGAGCTGGGGAAGAAGGCCGAGAACTATTCAAGATGGTGGCTTCTCACCCTCTTGGGAGTATCAGCTTGTCTGAGGCAATCTCCATCATGTAACACTGAGTTGGACAACATAGGCACACAAAGACTGACATGATTTTCTGGCTACTCAGCACATAGTCTCCCGCATGAAGGACCGCACAGGACTCCACCGTTTGCTAGAGTGACTGTGGATGAAGCAGTAAAGGTTGGTTGGACAGAGGAGGAGGACTTGACCTGGACCAAGCAAAAGCAGCCATGGGATCCAGCCCTCGATGACTATAGCCTGGCTAGGATGTCGACACAGGAAGTCTCTGTGAAGACTGCGTAGACTGCCCTTGCCGATTCTTGTTTCCTAAAATCTGCCAAATTGCATCTTAATGGTTTTTAGCTGAGATAATTTCATGTTTCTACTTGGTTGCATGCTGTTCTGAAAAAGCACATTTATTTTCATTCTAGGAGATACTTTCTGAAACCTCTGTGGATGCGGACTGCTGAGGTGTCAATTCTATTCTGTTAAACATCTCAGACTTGAGTTTTTTTTCTTCCAGGTTTTCCTTGTGTCTTCCTTTGTTTGAAAAATAGCTATCTTTTCTATTTTTGTAAGGAGTAGTAAATATGTCAGGCATCCGTGGCTCAGGCCTCTCGTCCTAGCAACTCAGGAGCTGAGGTCTGAGGATCACGGTTCAAAACCAGCCTAGGGGAAAAAATATGTGATATTTTTATCTCTAACTAGCCATCACAAAGCCTGAAGTGAAGCTGTGGCTCAAATACTAGCGCATCAGATTTGAGCAAAAAAGCTCAGAGACAGCACCCAGGCACTGAGTTCAAGCCCTAAGACTGGCACATACACAAACACATGTACACACACATGCATACACACAGACACCGCACAAACCACCCCACATCAAAGAAAACTAGCAAACGGTAAGTGCATATGTTTGTGGGCATTCCCATGAGCTGACCACGTGGACCCTCAGTTGCTACCTGCTTTCCCTGTACCAAGCCTCTTCAGAGAAAGAGGATGGGTTGTTCAGTCAGTAGCCTTAACTAAGAGCTTTTGTCAAAGCTCTTACTGCAAACATTAAAGTATATAATCTGTTTGCTTGTAATTCTAGTTTCATGCAGCCCTGATCCTATTCTGAAAAGAAAAATCCAGAGGTGATGGGAAAGGACTAACCTGATACAAGCTCCATTGTTTTGAGAAAGAAAATACCTTTTCTAAAACATATCAACTCTAAGAGTACAGTGACACCAATAGCAAACATGTACTACTTTCTGAGGCAGGGGAATTTTCTAGAACCCAGATATAGTGCCTGAAGAAAAACTAGATGACGCTTCTACGTTAATAGCTGTCTACAGCTCTTAATATTATATCCAGTAATATATATAATATATATGTATATAAATACTTATGTACATATGTTACCATGCAATTTTTAAAAAGAATCCACGATGTTTTCCAATACCGGTGAGAAAACAATGCCCATTGGCATACTGCAATGCCTAGAACCATGTTATACACAAATGTTGCCTCAGCAAACATTTGCTAACCTGAACAAAGGACTATCCCTGCTTTCCAAAAGACAACTTGACTACTAGTCATCAGTCCACACATAAAAGTCCACTGCCAACACGCAAAGGTTATTTTTCACTCTCATCACCAAAACTCATTCTGATGAAATTTTATGGAATAGCTTAATTCAATGCAACTTAACAGAATCATTAAGCATCTGCTATTTGCCAAGTACTGCTGACAGAAAAGGTCCTGTGACAACGGCTCATAGAGAAGAGGAGCAGAGGTCACAGACTGCTGTACAAATTGTCACCTTCACACAGCAGGTTCTCAGTGACAAATGAATCCATGAACTCATGGCACACAGCACATCTCATGACCCTTACTGCAGCAAAGTGCATCAGCCGCAAGCCTTCCCTAGCACATCCCTTCTGCTGCCTTCCGCCGCTCTTGACGACCACATTTTCCTCTACACACCTCCTACTTGTCCAGTGTAATACCTTCTTCATCACCATCATTGTATTTTCCCAATGCACCTTTCTATGCACCATCCTCAAATATCTCCCGACCACATCAACTGACGATCCCAGCCACAGCTTCTCATCGTTGACCTGTGTACACGAGGGGTGGGCAACACACACTGCTGGGTGGGTGCAGTGGGAGAGGCTCACTCGGGTTTCTACAGGGAAGACTCTTGCCACAAATACCAAGCAGGTCCTGGTGCCCCAAGGAGGCTCAGTGATGGTCACGTGGTTTCCGCCAGGTGCCTGGGGAGAGCAGCAGGTGTTGCGGCTGTCTGCAGGTGCGTGATCCTAAGTCTCTGGGGCTGAAGGCCACATGGAGAACATGTCCCTTAGGTTATTTTTTGTCACAACTCCCAAGGGACAGAGCTCAGGGCTTTGCCTGGACAGGAAGCATCGCTTCTTTCTTTTGGGAGCTCATGAGTGAGTGAACTCCATATTCAGTCTTGAGATTACCACTATTTCAGTAATACCTAAAACAAGGTGGACAGAGAATGAAAAAACAAACCACCACCGTACTTTACCTGCTGCCGTTTTTCAAATTCCAGCTTGATCCGGGACTTGATGCAATTGCACGTGTCCTGATATGTCTGCTGCAGAGCAAACTCCATGAGGTGCTTGTGGTAGGCTCCGGCCAGGTTCCCACAGATGAAAATGATCACATTGGCCAGGATCTAAAGAGACAGACAAAAGGAGCTGCTCAGTGTGGTGAACTCAGGTGAAGACAAAAGGAACGTGCCTGTTAGCTTAAGAATTCAAAAACAATAGCAGGAGGTTAATGATACTTCTGTTTCCCAGCTGACACTCTTAATGACATAATGGAGAGCATCAATTTTCATTTGGGATTTGATCCTCTTCATGGCAATTTGGGTCCTTTGGCACACCACAGTAGTTCCCTCCCTCGTCTGGGCAGTATTTTCTTTGTATTTGTATTGTATTGTATTTGTATTTGTATTTGTATTGGCTAATACAATGTGGACAGAATAGCTGTGTGCCACCTCCTACCCAGCGTAGGGGGATGGTATGTTTAATACCACTCTGTTGTGCGTGGGGAAAAGTCTATGCTATACCATGTTCCAGTAGTCCCAGAATGACCTACGTGGAGCAGAGCTCCCCTGGCCGATCTGCCATCTACCACTGTAATGACATGGTTGTTACCACAACACGACTGCTAAGACTTGATACATTCATGCTGATTTCTCACCAAAATGGCATTCACTGAGCCCTTTGTTTATCAGGGAGTAAGGTAGCCTTTCAATTTCCTTTCAGGACATATGACTTAACTATTCTCTTGAAGACAAAATCAAGTCATGTTCACCATCATATGGAAAGCAAACAAAAAGTACAAGGAGAATATGAAATCACAACCCTAGGAAGAACACTGCATCCACTGGGCCCTGTCTACCCAGCTCACGCCCTGCGTTCTCAACACCGGTGCCAAACTTGATTCTGTCAAGACCCTGGTCTCCTCATGTTCTAAAATGCCAGAGCTCATTTCAATCATGGTTTGGGGTTTTTCTGTTTTTAACTTAATAGTGAATCAAAACTATCTTAAGAATCCAGAAAAGATGTAGAAATAGGACTCTGAATGTTCAGATGATGTCGAGTCTATCACACTCATCAATCAGCTATGTAGATATGATGCGATACTACTTTTATCAGGTTAATATTGGGTTCATTTAAATTATGTTATATTATCCACCTCACATACAATGCTTCACGTCCATATTTAAGCATTTTTCTAGACTATACTATATATTATATATGGAGTCCAAAGTCACACATATTTCAAGGGTGATCCTCCTCATATGATATGTTCTCAGCTTATCTGTTAGGAAAGACCTTCATCTGGCTATGGGGACGAGTCAGCTGATCTCAGAGGAATGCTAGCAAGACCATTTATCCCTTGTCTGTCTTCTCCAGACAGTTGTGATGGGAATGAGGAGGAAATTTTTCTCTCCATCATCACAGTGTCTTGGGTTATCTCTTCATGTGATGTTGATTGTGATCCCTTTCAAGCTCTTAGAAATATATTTGAGGGTGGAGGGAAAGGCAGGATTGAGTTACAAATGAGAAGAGTGAGTTTCTTTCTAGATCAATTCAGAGAAGCGAGGAAGCCATGGTGCAGATGAATGAGCCCCCAGCCCCACCCTGCCTAATTCACCTTTCCAAGGATATTTGGGTGGAGAAGCTCTACAATCCTACATTCTCACAGCTTTCTACAAAATGTTCTCCTCTCCTCTGTACCAGTGTTTTACCACCCCTCCACTAGTTTAGGTGACTACACTTTTTTCTTCTGTTTTCTTTTTTTTTAAGTTTTATCACTAAAGGTGATGTACAGAGGGGTCACAATTACACAAGTAAGGTAATGAGTACATTTCTTCTTGAACAGTGTTACCCTCTCCCTGAGCCCACTCCCCCCTAAGTTGTAAAGTTCATTTCCACCATGGTGTCTAGTAAGTATCACTGTAGAACTGGTTCACCCTTTGTCCCACCCTTTCTGTTATTCCCCTTTCCTTCCACAAATCAGATAAACGTATACACCAGACAAAGGGTACAGAAATAAAAAACAGTGACACCAGGGAATAAAGAAAGCAAAGGAGAAAAAAAGAAAGAAAAAGGAAATAGCTATGTTTCCATAAGAAAGAATGACAATGTCCCATTTGTAAGGAAATGGAGAGACTTGGAAAAAATATATTAAGGGAAGTGAGCCAGACCCAAAGAAACACAGGCTCATTTGTACTAACTAGAATATGTCTATAAGTCTACAACTTAATCCAAAAGACAAATAATTACATTTAGGCATGATTAATTAAACAGCACTATAAGCATTTGCACACTGAGAACAATGGAGGATATTTTTTTTGGGGGGTCCGGTCGTGGGGCCTGAACTCTGGGCCTGGGGGCTGTCCCTCAGCTCTTCAGCTCAAGGCTAGCGTTCTACCACTTGAGCCACAGCATCACTTCCGGCTTTTTTTTTTTTTTTTGCTTATGTGGTGCTAAGGAATTGAACCCAGGGCCTCAGGAATGCAAGGCAAGAGCTCTACCACTGAGCCACCTTCCCAGCCCCCAAAGGAGGATATTCCTAGGAGAGGATCACAATGGCTCAATAGCTGTGTGCATATAACCATATAAAATAATGCTTATCGAAATATACTCCAAGAAATGGAGACAAGAGGTTTTTTTGTATTATAATTTTTTCTTCTTTTCAGCTAGTCTAATGTTTGAACTTAGGGTCTTGTTCCTCTTATTTGGTGTTCTTTTGAACTATATCTCTATCCCTGGTTCATGGGGATAGAACTCTGGGCCTGGGCACCGTCTCTCAGCTCTTCAGCCCAAGGTAAGCACTCTACCACTTGAGCCACAGTACCACTTCTGGTTTTCTGGAGATTTCCAGATTATTGGAGATAATAATTGGCTGGCTTTGAATGGCGAACCTAAGATCTCAGCCTCTTGAATAGCTAGGATTACAGGCGTGAGCCACTGGTGCCCAGCTACACTGCTAATTCTTTTAAGGATAAGATCATGACCGAGGCAGGATTTTCCTACTTGAGACTTCCCATCATCATTGGAGATCAGAGGCTCAGGCCACCATGTGTACTCAGCTTCCCTATAAGGCAATAGAATCTTACAGACTTGTCTGCCATGCTGGCTTGGAACCATCACCAACCAATCTCAGCCCTTCACCTACCTGGCATAACAGGCACACACCGCTTGTCACCCAGCAATGGGTTGAGAAGGGAGCTCATGAACTTTTATTTTCTAGCTGGCCATAAAGAATGATCTTCTACTTCTCAGCCTCTCAAGTAGCTAGGAATACAGCCACTGTTCATGATTGAGGGGATTCAAATAGTAACATTTACTATTGTTCTCTGTCTTTGTATTATTTGTATGTGACATATCCATGTAGTTAGTATGCACAAATGCAGGTGATCTATGAATGACACACATATTAGCATGCACGTAGGCATCCCTAGGTAATTGGTATGTAAACTACATGTGTGCTGTGTATGTCTGAGAGCTACATGTGATCTGTGCATATCATGCATGTGCTCTGTGTGGGCTGCACACAGGCTTAACATGCATGTGTGTCTGTCATAGATCAGAGATGACAGCTTCAGAATTAGTGGCCTGTCGTCCTCAGCTGCTGGGGGCTGTCTTGCTTCTCAGTACCATGCGTGAACGCATCAGCTCTGTGAATGCCTTTTCTGAGGTGATGGGATGTATTAGTGACACTCCTGACCTCCCCATTGAGGAGATCCGACTCTGGCCAAGCAGGCTGAGGCAGGCACCTCATCCTGCGGCGCTCCATTCATTTAGCCTTGCTGTCCCTGGTCTTTGCAAAAGGATGTCTGGCTTGTGGGAAAGTCCTCAAACCTTGTCATTGCTGGACTTGCTTTAAAAGAACCCCAGGCACCAAAGAATGCAGGGAAGGAGAAAAGCTGAAGCAAACCACACAGTCTAGAATTAGAAAATACTAACTCCTTCTTCATAAGCTACAGCCAAAATAATAACTCAACTTCACGATTATGAAAGTTTTTTTCTCTTTTTCCATACACAGTGTGCTTTCAAAGCAAAAATGTCAATATCCAAATTAAGAGTGAAATCTACGCAGCAGAGGCGGTGGAGTCCTCCCCTCTACCCAGACCATGGCCCTAGCAGGGAGTGGAGTCTTTTCTAACCAGAATGACAAGAGCTGACCTTTCTGTGTTTTCTTCCTAGGATCCCACTGCCTGTGTCTGTCCGCTGGTTCCTTGGCCAGGGTCGGGGGGTGGGGGCTCCCTTTAACCCATGGAACATCCCTCCTTGCAGCCTCTCCCAGCATGCCTGGATGGGCGGCAGCCACCCAACACGGGCAGACAACCTCAAGAACTAGACTTGTCCTGGAACTTGAAGAAAAAACTTCCTGGGGTCCTTTATTCTGGATGATACATAGCTTTGAACAACATGGAACGTCAACCCTCCCTGGATCAGATAAGTAAAAAGAACACACTTCCTGATTCTCATATGCATAGTTAAAGGAAAATGCTCAAGAAATTAACCACCAAGAGCTTTAATGGCAAGTAATAAATGGGACTTCTTTTCTGATGAAAACAAATACACATTTTTTTTCCTTGATACCACCATTCATCTTGCAGTACTGTGCTCTAGGGTTAATAGACCTGGCCTTGGTATTTTAATAACAACTTGCATATTCCAAGACGACTGATGTCCTAAAACATCTATTTTTCATTCACATCAGCGCATCCATACGGCTTTATATAAAACCTGTCATATGCAGGCAGTGATTAGGTTAAGATTTTATAATAATCAAAACATTCTATTTTCCAGAAGATTGTTGAGAATATGACAAAAGATCCTATTTTCATAACATTGAATCTGTTTCATAACATCATCCTGTCTTGATGTCTTCTTTTCTCTTGTTCATTTAGTTCTTCTCACTCAGAAAGCAGAGGCGGGCACTTGCCCTCCCAGGAGAGAGCTGGGAAGAAAACAAATTGCTTAAGGTAATAACACCAGTCAAGTTTTACCCTGAAGATTAAATCCGGGGCTTGAAACTGTGCATGGTGCATGATTCGGAATCTGTGCTGACTGAGTTTGCTAACACGTCGCCATGGAAGTGTGGCTGTGTGCAGCCCAGCTCCGGATCTCTGCTTGTCACAGAGGTGGGGAGTTTGTTCACAAGTACCTGATGCTTCTCAGAGGTTCACAGCAGAGGCCTGTTAACAGCCCCCTGTGGGGAAGGTGAGGCCCCAGGCCCTGGGGGTTTTGCATCTTTCCTGCTGGTTGCCATTGTTTTTCCAAGTAGACCTCCATCTTTTATTTATTTCTTATTTTTTTAATGTTTTTGCTGGTCGTGGGGCCTGAACTCTGGGCCTGGGTGCTGTCCGTCAGCTCTTTAGCTCAAGGCCAGCGCTCTACCACTAGAGTCACAGCACCGGCCTATCTTTTAATAATAGCAAAAATCCAGAGTTTAGACAGGTTTTCTTATTTAAGCTTGGTGTCAAGGAACCAAAAGTCCAAGAAAATTAATGGGCTGGAGGGCTGGCTCTGGCCAGGCCGGGTTCTGGAGGTTAATTCTACAGTGTCCCACCCTGCCCCACATCATCTGTCTCACGTCAGATCCTTCCAAAGCAACACCACCCTCTTCCAGGGGGCAGGGAACGTATCTCTGTGGAACTTCTGATGTGGCTTTGTAAGACACTCACATGCTTTTCTTCACAAGGCATTTTTATCTTCTGCTATAAAGAGCTTCCATCATGTAGGATTATTTTAAGTGGCCGCGTTCTGGAGACCACACACGATGAGTCCTTGTCACTGTTTCAGCCGTGTATCTGTGCGTGCTCAAAGTTTTGAGAACGCCAAGCTGCACCCAAGTGGGTAACGTGGCTCGAAGGGCGACCTATCAGAGAAGATGCCAACGAAGAAGAGGATATTTACGGCGCTGCCTGATTATTTTCAAGTATTTGAGAAACTGACCACTCTGAGATACTATGCATTCCAAAGAGGTGGATGTTCTAATTCTTCACTTTATGTTAGGGGTCGCAAATGAAAAGGGTCACCGAAGGTATCAGGAAACGTGTGTGCAGGCTGAGGGTGAGGTGAGGCTTCTGGTTGTGAGCAAAGTATCATAATTTGTTGTTGTTGTTCTATGAACTAATGGTGCATTGTCAGAGAAGAAAGAATATGCAGAAATTTGAACCAGCTCATCAACTTAAAACAAGGACTATAAATACACAAAGCCACAGGGGGGAACAGTGGGAAGATAGCACCCTATGAGTGGAGCTGCAAGTGAGCGCCCAGCAGGCATCCTGTGTCCCTAGAGCATCGGGTTAGACTTAAGAGGAAATGAGGCTCTTCTTTGGAGGAAAATGATCAGGTGGAAGTTCTTAAAATATCTCCCAACTATGCCTACAGGAAATTTCAATCCAATTTCCTCACATGGTGTGGCCTGCTAGGAATAATATTAGCTATGTGCAAGGGCCTACAGAAATCTCTACTCTCATGCCCTTTAATGAAGGTTGGGAACACTGTGCTCTGATCCATCACATCATTGATTTGATGTCACATGTTAGCCTCCCTTTGATTTAAATACCTTCAAGTGAGGACTGGTAGTGTCAGAAAAATAGGGATACAGGACACTGAAAGACCTCAGTGATGGGTATGGGTTGAAAGGCTAGCAGTGGAGGTCAGGAGTCATATGCAATTGGATTTTCTAAGGAAACCGCCATTGTAAAAGAGAATCCTTTTGGTTGAGAGTGTTTTCATTTATAAACCATATCTTTTGTTGTTTCTCTCTGAATGGTATCAACCATGTACTTTTCCATCTGTATTTAGGATAAAAAATCCTGAACTTCAGAGACGGAGTGCAAGTCTAGTGCAATAACTAGAAAACACAGAGATGTGTGGCTTGTGGGGGCTCCTGCAACTCTCAGCAGCGCTCCTGCCACCAGTGGCTGATGCGTGCAATCCCACCAATTCAGCAGGCTGAAATCCACAGGACAGTGGATTGAAAAATCCACAAGACTCCATCTCCAGAATAGCCAGCAAAAAGCTAGATTGGAAGCATGGCTGAAGTGGTAGAGTACCAGCCAAGCAAGCAAGCCAGGAGAGCTGAAGACCCTGAGTTTCAAACCTTAGTACTGGGGTGGGAACTGTGTGGGCAAACACCGTGCTCAGAAGATCCTCGTGATCTTATTAGAAAGGCTCTGCCACAAATGAAGTCATGGGGAAAACATCCTCCTCCAATAGCAGAGTGATGACTTACCCACACGGAAACCCAAACTTGTACTTTTCAGCTCAGTGATTGTGAACTTGAACTGATGGGAACAGGTTTCCTTGATTAATAGTCTGGCATATAAGGAAGGAGAAAAAACACAAAGTTCCCAATATTCAGAGCTCTGTGGGAAGAAAACTACACCAGACTCACTCCCTCGCTTCTGGCTCCTTCTACCTCCCACAGAAGAATCTACTGCTGCTCTGATTACTCTCTGTCCATTCTTTCTCCCTTTGACTTTAAGGAAACACAACTATCTATGTTAGCGTCAAGTTTAACACCTCCTCACTCCAGGAAGAGGGGAGAACAAACAAATGGCTGGTATGAGGAAGTTACAGTGATGAAAATGAGGAACAGATAATCAAGTTCTATTGTGAAATATCTTTCCTTAAAGAACTTTGTCATTCTCTGTGAGAGAATTCATCAGGCTTTTTGGCAAGTCACAAAACAGAGAGAACCACTAACCACATAACCTGACATGGGGCTTTTGTGAGAAGTGGTCTCTTCCCAGGCCAGGACAACCATCACCGTAAGCCTGCAGGCAGGTGACAGTACAGCGATCACATCTCATCGTAAGTCGGCCAACAGATCAATGATCCAGTTTCACTTGCATCCCTTTTGATATTCACTAAAAACCATTGTCTCCCTGGTCTTTTTGAGTCCCAATAGTGGAATGAATGCTAACTACCTACCTTGATACTCCACCTCAACTGCTTAACAAGAGGTTTTTCTGAAATGTACTTATTACCTCGGTCATGTAACTGTAACCCCTCTGTACAGTACTTTCACAATAAAAAACTTATTTAAAAAAGAGGTTTTCTTTGTTGTTATTTTTAATGTACTATGTGATTTTTTTTATTTCTTTTGTATGTTCTTCCGCCATGGTATATCCCTCTTGTCACTGTATTAGAATTTAGTACTTTGCATCTTGTATATACATTTATCTAATTTGGGAAGGGGAAGGGGAATAACAGAACACTGAACCAAGGACACAGGATGACCCATTGCAACAACGATATTCACAGGACACTATGTGGAAATGAACTTTACAAATTCAGTAGGGGAAGGTGTAGGGGAGGTAGAGGAGGGAAGGGAGAGTAGGAGAAAAATAAAGGAGGGGGTAACAATGCTCGACAAGAAATGTACTCATTACCTTACTCATTTAATGTAACCCCTCTGTACAGCATCTTCACAATAAAATAACATAATAGTAATAACAACAATAAAAAAAGAAACCAAAAGGGCCAAAGGTTCCTGGATTTCCCATGGGGCTTTTGAAATGTTGGTCTCTGGGTCTTCCCAAACCCGCTCCCTTAGCGGAGATGACAGATGCCCAACAGCAAAACATATTATGTGTTGTCTTCCAATGCATTTAAAAAATTATGAACATGTAATTATATGCTAACTACAATCCAAATTCTACTAGTGTTAAGTCAATTCTGCTAAGGAACAATGTCCAGTTTGTCTAGTTACGGTGATTTGGGCAGAATTAAATGTTTAAAAAAAGGAAAAAAAATAACACACTGTAGTTCAGACATTTCACTAGTTTAGATAATAGCTCTAATCTGAATCAATGACAGATCCCAGTCTCCGGAGTAGCTGAGATTATGGGCATGCGACACCAGGTTAAATGTTCGACTCTTAATCCAGTTATAATGCAATTAAATTTCAACATGAGTGTGGAGGGAGCATCTAAGCCACATTACTTTACTTTGTCTTTACTCTGTGAGAATTCATTCTGGCTGCTTTTCTGTGCATACTAATCTGCTCTTCATATGGGGTAGATACAGCAGTCAGACTGTATTGGATCCACCCTAATAATCTTATTTCATTTGAATCCTCTCTTCATAAGCCCTATCTGTAAATACAGTCACAATTCACAGTATAATCAACATCAACATACTAGCAAGAATTAAAGACCATTTATGCATCACCAGAGAATTCACTTAATGGTTAAACCGGGGATGCCTTGGAGATTGGAGGCTGGTAGCACTTTTGCACAAATGTCACATACCACTGATGACAATTTAATATTGACCAAGGTGAGATCTTCATTAAATCAATTCATTCAACACACATGTTCTGAGATTTATTTATAATTAATTAAGTCTGTATCCTCCTTCCAGGAAATCATTATGACTGGGATAAATGCAACGAAGAAAACCAATGAAAAGTCAATAAAGCAAGCCAGCAGAGGTAACTGATGGAATGTTCTCCTGATCTGAGAGGAAGGCTTCACCACGGTCTCCAGGTCAGGAGCGCTGATGATTGCCTTGAACATTCTGCTTTTCAGAATCCTCATTTACTCTTTGTCTTCACGAGAACACACAGATGTTTGTGGTGACAGTACACTAGTGATAAACTGAGCACAATTCCTCAGACATTATTTTAACATTACTTGAAAAAATAAAACCACAAATCTAGAGGTTTCTCGGTTTTCAGTGTGCTTAGTGTCTCATTAGTTTTTTATACTACTAAGTCTTAGGCCAAAGCCTAAGAAGATTTTTTTGTGCCAGTCTTGGGGCTGGAACTCAGGACCTGGGTGCTGCCCCTTACCTTTTCTGTTCAAGGCTGGCACAAAATACCATGTGAGCCACAACCATGTCTCATGGACTTTCCTGCCAAGGCTGGCTTCAAATAGCAATTCTCAGACTCCTGAATGGCTAGGATTATAGGTATGAGCCACTGTTGAACAGATTTTTTTTAAATTATTGTAAAGGTGATGTACAGAGGAGTTACAGTTACATACGTCAGGTAATGAGTACATTTCCTTTTGAACTGTGCCACCTTACCCACTCCTTTATTATCCCCCTCCCAACTTCCACTCCCCGAAGTTGTATAGTTTATTTCCAACATAGTGTCTAGTGGGCTTCACTGATGAATTGGTTCTCTCTTTGTCCCACCATTTCTGTGCTTTCCCTCCCTCTCCCCAAATCAGATAAACATATACAAGACAAAGGGACAGAAATAAAAAATGATGACAGAATGGAATAAACCAAAGAAAAAGGGAAAGAAGAAAAGACAAACAGAGCCACAAACAGTACAATAATTTAAAAAACAACAACTCGTTTCCATTTCTTGGAGTTCATTTCAATAAATATCATTTTATAGGATCGTATGCACATAGCTATTTAGCCCTTGTGATCCTCTTCTAAGAATAGCCTCCTTTGCTCTCACTGTGTGAATGTTTATAGTGCTCTTTAATTAATCATGTCTAATTATTTGTCTTTCACTATCCATTATGTTTACTTGTAGAATTAAAGGCACATTGTAATTATTACAAATGAGGGAAATCATGGAGCCTATGTTTCTTATTTAGTAAGGTCAAAAGTAATTAATTATTATGTGCTAAAAACTTAGTAGTTGTTGCAAAAACCTAATATCCACTGCCATATATTGAAATAATACATAATATTTTTTATTTTGTTTTAAATAACTGTAGTGACTCAATGTGCCTGGTAAGCATTGCATAACTTCACCAAGCTTGAGGTTTCCACACAAAACTACCACCTACATTTCTGGTTCTATCTTGATTTCCACATCACAATGGTTTGTGCTCATAGCAACATTCAAAATCCATCTCTGCAAAGATATTAAATCAACAAAGGAATGCAGTATGATGTAATGGCTAAACCAGGAGTGAACTCAAACTTCTAATTTGACAAACAGTGTCTGGCAGATTTCAAGGGCTGCTCAAAAATATAAAACACCCTGCAGTACCCTGGAGCGCTTTAGTATACCATTGGGAAACAACATCAGTTTCAACAAGGCAAATGTATCAATTGAAACCAAAAGCAAAATATATTCATAAACAAAATGTACAACTGAAATATAGTGAACTTGCTATCTGTGTTGTTCTTGGTATGCTCTGAAATGATGCTAAATTAGCAGCAGGTATATTTTCCCCATAATCCCCTTCTTCCATGACAAGAAACAACAGTCCAGGAAGTAGGGCTATGGCTCCAGTGGTAGAGCACTAGCCTAGTGGTAGAATGCTACCGTTTACATGGTAGAGTGGTTTCTTTAAGTGGTTGAGCACTAGCCTTGAGCAAAAAAAGATCTCAGAGACAATGCCCAGGCCCCAAGTTCAAGCCCCAGGACTGGCACACACACACACACACAAAAGAACAATACTCCAACATATCCCATTGCTTGGCTTCAGTTAAGAACTCAGCCTGGGGGATAGCATGTACAAAAGAGGTCAAGTCCAGCCACGTGTCAGTGTGCAAAGCTTTTGGCAGGGATAAGAAAAATCAATGAGTTCAGAAGTGCCCGGAGCTCACAACAGAGATAAAGGAAGAAGGTGTAGCTAGAATGTGGAGAGAGATGTCAGCGTAGGTGATCTGGATGCCCACGAGGAGCTGAGCAGGAGAAGCATCACTGCCAACTTGCGTCCTGGCAGAGTAGTCCTTGACTGTACACTCTTCCTGCCTTGCCACGTTTACTTTGCCTTCCAGATGTCCAACCCAAGCCAAAGCCAGAGGACCAGAGAGTAGAAGAGTGAGACTATCACTATGGCTTAGAGGCCGCTTTTACTAAAATGCAATTCTACTCTAGAGCCAAAAGATGCCCAGTGAGTAAAGACCAAAGCTTGGAATCTCATCTGTCTCCTTTGCCTCGAATTTTAGGTTAGATTCCCGCTCAGCTTTGCATGTAGACATGTTAATCATTTAAGGTTTCTCTAAAATCTGAGAATACAACGTGATTAGCCCCAAATTTATCTGGCCTAACTCATCCCCTCTCAAGACTCAAGGGAGTAAGATCATAGGAACCACTTTCAAGATTCCAGGAGATGTGAGCCTTAAGAACACATCACCCCATGAATAGATGGTTCTCATAAGCAGGCGCTATCATTTCAGTTTGGAAATGGAATTTTCCCCTCATGCTATAGTGTCTGTCTTCTCCAGGACTCCTCAGAACCAGACCTGTGGCAATGACTGAACAGGCCACATTCTCACCAGTACTTCTAAGCTAGGCACTTTCCTTGCCTGCTCAACTTGTGTTTCTGTTCCTACTTAAAAGCGAAACTCATGTGAGCATCCTGGAAGATGGGGCTAATGACGTTTGGTCCTTGCTTTCCTGGTACGGCTATAATGATTAAATTCTTTTTTGCTTTTTACTATTACTTTTTCCATTTTATTTTAGGTCTCTCTTTGGTCTAGAAATCGTGAGGCTTGACCATATATCTGGACAGCACACAAGGACCATCATTACCTTGATGACTAACTATCTTTAACCTTGGCACAGACTCAGGTATGAGCTATAGGCCAAACCCTGGGCTCATCATATCTCTAGGAACTTGAGTCTGACTCTTCTCCAATGAGCCTAGAGGTTGAAAGCACCAAGATGAAGGCTGTAGGCCAGGGGTGGAAACCTCCACTTTGGAATGACCTTTGTAACCATAGAACAGAGAAGTTTGCTTCCAGAAAGGGAAAAAACTAACATACATGTCGAGGGCCAGCAATGGGATGCTCAGAGGAACAATGATGTAAGCTTATAAAGTCGGGTTTGACAAGACCACACTAAAGCTACCAGCACGACTATATTTATTGCAGCCTTATTTACCATAGCCAAGATATGGAACCAACCCAGATGCCCCTCAGTAGGTGAATGGATCAAGAAAATGTGGTATATATACACAATGGAATTCTATGCCTCCATCAGAAAGAATGGCATTGCCCCATTTGTTAGGAAATGGAAAAACTTGGAAAAGATTATATTAAGTGAAATAAGCCAGACCCAAAGAAACATAGGTCCCATGATTTCCCTTATTTGCAATTAATAGTATATGTCTGAGACAAGCAGAAAAGGTCAGATAAGTTGATGTTAGGGAAATGAACCCTAAGATATGTATTCAAATGTTTTTTTTCTTTCATGCGATTGTTACTAACACATTTATAAGATTATTTCTTTGTTGCTTTGCATGTCCCTCCCCCACAGTATAACCCCTGCTTTCACTGTATTTCATGTAGGTATAATTTGTGGAGGGGAAGGGGAAAAACAAATCGTTTAAATAGGGATACGGGTGGACCCATTGCAATAATGAGACATACAAGTCGTTATGTCGAAAGACGAACTTTACAACTTTGGTAGGGGGAGGAGGAGGGTTGTGTGGGGGGCGGGGAGGATGGGAAGGGATGGGAAGGGGAAACAAAGGAGGAGACTACAATACTTGATAAGAAATGTACTCATTATCTTGCCCATGTAATTGTAACCCCTCTGTACAGTATTTTCACAATAAAAAAAACAACAAAAAAAACAAAGTGGGGTTTGAGATATTTCTAAATAATCTCCTTCTCCAAATTTACTACAAATTATTTCTTCTGTTCTTTGTGATTCACTTTATCAGTTGAGGCTCATCTTATTTGGTTTAGAATTTGCTTTAGTGACTATGAAAAATATTAAATAAAATGAAGATGTATTAAACATTGTTCAGATTGGTCACATTTAAAATTACACTCATCTTCCTGCGCTTCTAATCCTCCTCACCTTGATCTTCTAATACTTTCTGGTTCAACTACTTGATCTTGTATTAAAGCAAAACCTCCTCTACACAGAGACACTGTTTGCTTGGTACTAGTGCTTGTTCCTAGCTCTGCAAGGGAGATTCTAAGTCCTTCAATCTCTTCAATGATAGTTCTTGTCACTCATAAGCCCCTCTGGTTACATCTGAGTTTTTGCTAAGAGAAGAAATGATTTGCGACGGGGCTGGTTATATAAAAGCCTGCTGTTAGAAGTTTGAGGCTTTGAGGAATTCAAGAAAAGGTGCTGGACACAGGGACAATGATTCAGTCCACGCTATAGAACGGTGACACGAACAACCACACAGAAGCTCTGGACACTGAAGCGCACACCAGGCAGGGTGATGAGGAATGGCAAATTTGTGGAGAGTTCATCTGAAGGGCAGAGGGCTGGGGGTAGTGAAAACAAGGATCACTTTTGAAGAAAGGGGAGACATGAGGAAGTCGGAATCCCTAACTTGTAAGGCTGTCCCCCATTCTAGATTGTCAGTGCCATATGGAACTACAGCTCATCGGCAAAAGGATGCTCCCTCTAGATGAGACTTGGATGGTAATAGTCTAACGGTAGGGCGCTAGGCTTTGAATCACCCCTGCACAGCTAGGTGCAGCTTTTCCCTGACCTCATGCTTCCCCTCAGTCCAGGGAAGGCCCCACTCATGAGAATCCCTGCTTCTGGAAAATCAATCCAAAAGCACCTATGCATCTGTGCCACATTCTGACTGATGTCTGACATTTCCTTGTGGTGTATAGGACTGGCTGTCCTGAAAAACTATTATATGGTTTCCTACTTCTATTGCATGATAGTCTCAATACCTACTTAAGTGACTTAACCTGGTTGGGGTGGAGACCACTCTTTTTCTTCCTCATATCCGACTGTGAGGAATCAAGAAACACTTCTAAAAAGCAAAACAACAAAATAAACAATGATTATCCTTTGAGAAGAGCTCTGCGTATACTAGAAAGTCATTTCTTATGTTCTTATTATCTTTAAGTAGTTGTACAAAGGGGTTGCCTTTCAACAGGTCATTTTATGAGTTCCATGCATCTTGTTCACTGTCACACCTTTCACTGTTCTCCCCTGTCCCTTCCAAGTTATGTCAATAAAATCACTTTTCTGGAATAAGCTGTCTTATTCTCCTTCATTGCTGCAAGGTTGCTGAGGTGTCAGCAGGCACAGGACTGCACAAGACCAAGTCCCTGCCACACGGACCCGCAGTCTAAATCCAACAGGTAGGGCCGAGGCACTGCCCTGGGTGAGTGCTGGCTCACTCATCTCCCAGACGACTATGTTTACTTTCTGAGAGCGCTTACTTCTTTTTTTTTTAATTTTTTATTTATTTTTTATTGTGAAAATACTGTACAGAGGGATTACAATTACATGGGCAAGATAATGAGTACGTTTCTTATCAAGCATTGTAGCCTCCTCTTTTGTTTCCCCTTCCCATTCCTTCCCAGCGTCCCCCTACCTCCCTCCCCCCACCAAAGTTGTAAAGTTCGTTTTCGACATAACAACTTGTACTTCTCATTGTTGCAGTGGGTCCACCTGTATCCTTATTTAAACAATTTGTTTTTCCCCTTCCCCTCCACAAATTATACCGACATCAAATACAGTGAAAGTAGGGGTTATACTGTGGGGGAGGGACATACAAAGCAACAAAGAAATAATCTTATACATGTGTTAGAAACAAATGCATGAAAGAAAAAACCATTTAAATACATATCTTAGGGTTCATTTTCCTAACATCAACTTATCTGACCTTTTCTGCTTGACTCATACATATACTAGATGTTGCAAATAAGGGAAACCATGGGACCTATGTTTCTTTGGGCTTGGCTTACTTCACTTAATATAATTTTTTCCAAGTCTTTCCATTTCTTAACAAATGGGGCAATGTCATTCTTTCTAATGGAGGCATAGAATTCCATTGTGTATATATACCACATTTTCTTGATCCATTCATCTACTGAGGGGCATCTGGGTTGGTTCCATATCTTAGCTATAGTAAATAATGCTGCAATAAACATAGTTGTGCTAGTACCTTTAGTGTGGTCTTGTTTGTAAACATTGGGTAAATGCCCAAAAGTGGGATTGCTGGGTCATAGGGGAGTTCTATGTGGAGTCTTTTGAGGAACTTCCATACTACTTTCCAAAGTGGTTGAACAAGTTTACACTCCCACCAACAATGAAGTAAGGTTCCTTTCTGTCCACATCCCCTCCAGCATCTGTTGTTATTAGAGTTCTTGATTTTTGCCGTTCTAACTGTGGTGAGGTGGTATCTTAATGTTGTTTTGATTTGCATTTCTTTTATGGCTAGGGAGGTTGAGTATTTCTTCATGTGTCTATTGGCCATCCTTCTTTCTTCTTCAGAGAAGTTTCTCTTTAAGTCTTTAGCCCACTTATTTATTGGACAGTTGTTTCTTTGAGTATTTGTTGTTGGGGGTTTAATTTTCTGAGTTCCAAGTATATTTTAGATATGAGACCCTTGTCCGTTGTATGGCTAGTGAAGATCTCCCAATCTGTGGGCTTTCTATTGATCTTGCTAGCTATGTCCTTTGTCATGCAGAAGCTCTGTAACTTCATGAAATTCCATTTGTCCAACCTTTCTTTAATTTCTTGTGTTTCTGGGTTGCTATTAAGAAAATTTCGGCCTGTGCCAAGGAGACCTAGGGTTTCTCCTATTCCATCCTGTAATGTTTTCAGAGCAAGAGCACTTACTTTTCTTAGGAAGTGGAGCAATGTTTTTCATATGGCAGGATTCGCTCTCATTTCTTCAATTTATAAAGAAAATAAAGAGAAAAGTAACTCATGTGGGACTGTGATGATCAAAATAAACTACTTAGAGTCCCCAACTCTAAATGAATTTCTGGGATGAATTAATACACTTCCTAAGTGTATGACAGGTTTATAAGCCAGTCATAAATCAGAAATTCTTCCATGGGTACTAAGAGTTTCAAAAATAAATACAAAAATACAAAATACTTGGAAGAAGTGGACCCAATAGAAGAATATCAAGTGTAAAATGATGCCCAGGCGCCAGTGGCTGTTGCCAGAGTTTGTAGCTATTTTGAAGACTGAGGAGGATTGAAGTTAGATGCCATTCCAAGCAAAAAGTTTGCAAGACTCCATCTCAACTCATAGTTAGGCGTTGGTACATACCTATTATATCTACATAGGATGCTGGGATTGACATGAAGGTGGTCCCAGGACACTTTGGGTGAAATGAAATTTCACTTTAGGTGAAAAGGTCTATAAGTCTCCATCTTAATGCTGATACATGCCTGACCTCTCAACCGTAAGGCGAAAGCACATAGATTATGGCTCAGTTGTGTACCCAGGCAAGAAGTGAAACAAGGTATGACTCCAGTGGTAGATCATTGGCCTAGCAGTTGTAGGGCCCTAAATTCAAACCCTAGTACTTCCAAAAGCAACAATGACAAGAGTCACGCCGTTAGATGTTTGAAAGCCCAGGGTTACACTGTGTGAATTAGTTCAGAGGCAGGAACTTTTTAAAGGTCCTAATAAAGAGCAAATTCTAATTGAAAACTTTCATTTTTGTGTCACATATAAAACAACTGTCCATCTACTGATGGGGACAGTATTTATGTTCTCATAATGTTTGTGTATGCCAGTCCTGGGGGCTTGAATGCAAGGCATGGTTGTTATTTCTTAGCTTTTTCGCTCAAGGATGGCATTACATGAGCCACAGCTCCATTTCTATCCTTTTTCTGGTTAATTGGAGATAAGATTTTGACAGACTTTTCTGCCTGGCTCAACTCTGAACCATGATTCACAGATCTCAGTCTCCTGAGCAGCTACGATTACAAGGGTAAGCCACCAGAACCCAGACGTATAATTTATTTATTTTTTGACTCATAAACATTTAAACTTCATGCTTTCACAAGATTATCTGGAATATGATATAAGATAAAGCAGAAAGAGAAGATTTTTGAAAGTTTAAAAACAAGAGTGAATTCCATTTTCTTCCCCTAAGCAGAAGCACAGAAAGGCACTGCAGAGCCGCCCTGAGCAGTGGCCCTGAGAGTTTTTTCTCTAAGAGAAAAATTGAAATTCTGTACTTGCTACAAGGAATCATTTTCACACCTCAAGGATCACTATAGCAATCATAGCAGTAGAAGATGCTGATGAGAAAAAGTCGTGGCAGGCATCAGAATCTATTGGGAGTAGTGTGGGAACGGATGGGCCCATGCATCGTTCAAGTGTGCGTGGGAAATTCATTTCCATCACATCTGACAACCAAATTTCACCACTTGCAAGAAAACTACTTTTTTCGGTCTACTTCAAGGCATCCACCAGCATGGAGCAGTATGATCACCGTGATTGTCAATGGTTCTCACACAACAGGGCCCCCATGCTACTGCTTGCTCATCCTAGACAAGTCCCTTAGCTTGCATTCTTTTTTCTTTCTTTCAGTCATCCCCAACACCAGTACCTGCCCATTACACATGGTTCATTTCTTGCTTTCTCTTCATGGGCAGACATCTATGTGTCTACATACATTGTTTGTACTTTTTTGACCCCTGGCTCTCCTACAATACTACTAGGCAACATCAAGACACCACCAGAACTATTCTTTCAAGGATACCGGCACTCTCCAGTTTTGCCAGCCCAATGAGCTTTCTAGGCTTCCTGGCTTAACTCCTGAGCCATCTTGTCAGAAACAGCTGGTCTCCTTCTCTTCCTGATGATCCTGACTCCCCCTTGGCTGGAGCTTCCTTGGGTATGCCCAGTTTTTTCTGACTGCATCAGTCTGACTCAAATGCTGGTGACCCCCTGGGCTCTGTCTAGGATGCCTTCCTGAATTTCTCCCTACGGTGCCATCTGCACTCCTTGTTTCATCTACGCTATTTCTATAGCACCAATGGCCAAGCCATACCAGGAGACCAGACCTTTATTTGGGGGGGGGGGTCTGAGTCCTCTCAGAAAATTGAGCCTCTCTGCCTTGATTTCTCAGTGAGTTCCAACTCCCGGCCTCCCTGGCTGGTGTGCTTCTCTGGTACAGATCATGAAATAGACCTTTGGAGTTGGTGCCTTAAACCTTATGTTTTCCAAGTTGCTATCATCCCAAGCAATAAACATTGGTTCTCAAGAGGAGGTAAACAATTCACAAATACATAAACATCACATACACAGATGTGCCATATGCCTGTGTAATTAAGGTTTCAAGAGAAAGTTCTGAGAAAATAAATCAGAAAAGGCACCTTAGGAGGGTAATAATAGGAGGGGTCAGGAAAGAGGGCCTTGCACATTTTAATCACACTCACAAGTGTCTAGATGTGAGGGCTCAGCTTCAAAGCCATAAAAGGTCGGAGGGCTTTCGATTCGTCCAATCTGGCATACCTGAAAGAATGATTCCTCATGTTCAACGAACACAAGAACCTCCCAGCTTCCCATGCCAGCCTTCTCTCCCTTTTGGAAAAGAGAAACTCAGCATTCCAAGTGTCCAGAAGGTTCCCAGAATTCCACTTCAGAGCTCCTCCCAGGTCAGGGACCACTCCAACCCATTAGTGAACACTTCTAGGTAGACAAATGCTATCCATGTGTACCCTAGGAAATGATTTTTTTTCTATCTGAGTGCATCAGATAGAAATAAATATGGTTAATGTATTGATAAATCCATCAGCCATAGATATAAATACCCCTCTGAGTTGATGTATCCTTTCTCATTTGGTAGAACTTAAATTATTAGAACTTAAATACCAGTTCTGAGTTTGACTGTTCCACTTCTGTAATCATCCTAACGAAAACATCCCCATTAAGCATGCATATAAATTCTGTGAGCAATCCTATGCTCTGGTTAGGAAATCAGCGTCATGAAATATTGTAAAGAATGCTGTCAATCGGAAGAGCTGTTCAAAGGCATTTTCTGATTCATTCTTGGCAACTGCTAAGGCAAAGAAACTTCCCCAGTCTTCTCCTCACTAGCGCTCAGGGCTCTGGGCTCTGAATCAGGCAATGCATAAGAATCAGCTGCAATTATAAAAGCTACTACTTGTCTGCAGCCCACTCAGGGAAAGCCAGCAGCTTCATATCTTTTTAACATAAATCTCTCCTGGTGAATATGTTGTACAGGACCAAGGGAGAAACTCTTGTCAGATCAAAGGCAGATGACTCAACTTGCATGTTGCCAGAACAAAGGAACAATTCAGGTGGGGAGGACAGCAGAGAATTCAATAGTGGATTGACAGTGGTTCATGGTAATGAGGGTGGGTTTCTCCGCAGGGGGTGGCTTTGTTACTCAGGCAGGAAATGGGAGGCCTAGGGTCATGTTTTAAGCTGCAGGGAAGATACAGAGGAGGGCTGCCACAACACTAGGGAAGCAACAGCAACTTCCCTTAAGAGGATTAGAAACCCTGTCAGATGAAGTAGAGGTTGGATGGAAGAGCGCTGGAAGAAAAAGAAGGCAGGATGGCATGGGAAGCGGTGAGCCAGTGCCTAAGCTCCAAGTCTCACAGCACAGACAGATGGCATTTTATAGGTCCCATGACACAGGGTGGCCAGAACCAGGGCTCCGATGAAGGACAGTGTGCACGCAGGATGGCACTAAGGCGCATGTTCGTGGAAGACCGTGTCCCTGTCACTTCTGAAGGAGTGTTTTTAATATACTCTTTCTGAATTACGGTGCATATATACACTTTAATTTCAAAGCAAGTATCAGACATTCCACAGTTTCTAAGATAGCTAAAACCATCAAGTTAGAAGCAGATAATCAATTATCATTCTGAAATTATTATCACAATTACCATCATCATCATCATTAATTTGTGCTTCTTGGGTTTGAACTTAAGGACTCAAGCCCGATAAGCAAGACCTCTACTATTTAAACCACTCCCTAAAAATGTGTATTGTTTTTGTAGAAATTTTTTTTTTGCATCAGTTGTTTTTTCAG
Source organism: Dipodomys merriami (assembly GCF_024711535.1). Taxonomy (NCBI): domain Eukaryota; kingdom Metazoa; phylum Chordata; class Mammalia; order Rodentia; family Heteromyidae; genus Dipodomys; species Dipodomys merriami. Next base: position 4,769,901 of record NW_027204715.1, on the reverse strand, counting down.
AGTCTAGCCTCAGACTTACGCATTCTATTTATGCTTCCTTATAACTAGGATTACACAAGTACTAAGCCTGGTTTGTTTGTGAAGAGGTAATCTCAATAACTCTTTACTTGAGCTGGCCTTGAACTACAATCCTCTAATCTTTTCCTCCTGAGTAGCTGGAATTACAATCATGAGCCACCACTCTTGGTTCAAAATTTTAGAATTATGTACGATTCTTTTGCTCCATTTTCAGTGCAAGTCAGTATCTTACATGACATAGCATTTGGATTACAAACTCTGATACAGAGTTTAGATAATTAAGGTGATCACATTCCAATGCCTGTAAGAACATAACTGGAGTCATTAATAAATAAGAGACCCTAATAATAAACATATACTCTGATCACAGACTAAATGTAGATTTAAGTGTAAAACCATACTTCATTAATTATGTTACATAAATCTTCCTTCCTTCCTTCCTTCCTTCCCTTCCTTCCTTCCTTCCTTCCTTCCTTCCTTCCTTCCTTCCTTCCTTCCTTCCTTCCTTCCTTCCTTCTTTCCTTCCTTCCTTCCTTCCTTCCCCAGTCCTGGAGCTTAAACTTAAGGTCTGGACACTATCCCTGAGCTCCATTTGCTCAAGTATAGTTCTCTACCACTTAAGCCAGAGCTCTACTTCTGGCTTTATTTTTGTAATTTATTGGAGATAAGAGTCTCATGAAATTCCCTGCCTGAATTGGCTTTGAATCATGATCCTCAGATCTCAGCCTCCTGAGTAGCTAAGATTACAGGCATGAAGCACTTTATTTTTTTTAAGGCAATTGAAAAGTTTTATTAGAAAAAAGACTGTTAATTAAATCCAATTCTTCCAAATAAACCCTAGACACGCTAGTTAATATTTTCTTTTTTATGCTTTTTAAAAACTTCCTTTGATTTCTTCTTCATATATCCCTTTCACTTGTACTTTTGCATCAGTACTGGTTGCAGACACAAAGGAACACTGTGAATCCTAGCGAGTTTCCTCTCCAGAGTAAGCAGAGGCCACAGGGACTCCTTCCCTGGCCCTCGCTGTGATATTTTCCTCCACACATGGCCCTAATGCCCACAGAGAATGTCTGTGAGCATGCACATGAACTTGACTCCTGACCTGGCCAAGTTGCAGCCTTCCTTTGACCCACATCGCCACCTCAGCCCTGCTCCCTGCTCACTGAAAGGGACTACAAGTATGCCTCTATCAGAAAGAAGGACATCGCCCCATTTGTTAGGAGATGGAAAGACTTGGAAAAAATTATATTAAGTGAAGTAAGCCAGGCCCAAAGAAACATAGGTGCCATGGTTTCCATTATTTTCAATAACTAGTACAGGTCTAGGACAAGCAAAAAAGGTCAAAAGCTATGTACATATGACCATAAAAGATGATGTTAAGTGAAATGAACCCAAGACAGGGACACAAGTGGTTTTCTTCTTTCTTGCTATTGTTTTTTAACATACGTATAATGCACTATGTGATTCTTTTGTTTCTATTGTATGTTCCTCCCCCATTGTATAACCCCTGTTTCCACTGTATCTGATTCCGGTGTTCTGCATCTTATAGATGGGGAGGGGGAGGGAAGAAACAAAATGCTGAAATAAGGAAACAGGTTGACCCATCGTAACAATGATCAAGTATTTTTTTGGGGGGGGGTCCGGTCGTGGGGTCTGAACTCTGGGCCTGTGCACTATCCCTCATCTCTTCAGCTCAAGGCTAGCGCTCTACCACTTGAGCCACAGTGCCACTTCCAGCTTTTTTCTTTTTCCTTATGGGATGCTGAGGAATCGAACCCAGGGCCTCATGCATGCAAGGCAAGCGCTCTACCACTGAGCCACCTTCCCAGCCCATCATAACAATGAGATGTACAAGACACTATGTTGAAAACGAACTTTACAACTTTGGGGGTGGGAGGGAGGAGGTGGGGAGGGAAGGGATGGTAGGGGAAAAACAAAAGGAGGAGGTAACAATGCTTGATAGGAAATGGACTCATTACCTTACTCATGCAACTGTAACCCCTCTGTACAGTATTTTTACAATAAAAAATATATATGGGGGGAGGGACTACACTCAGCATCACTTTGGAGTAAATGGCTCACTGCCAGGCTCACTGTGTCAGAGGAGATGCCAGCGTTTGCTGGGACACTGAAGCCACACCTGACCCAATTGCACAGGAGCAAGTCGGCATTTGCCTACCTTCTCCCTGTGTACTTGAAACCTAAGCATTTACTTCCCCAGGACTCATCAATGGTGTGGAGACAGGTAAAAGAGAAGCTGCTTTGGAACAGGAAGGGCCTCTGTACCCATTTAAAAAAAAATCCCAATAAAGAGGAGCAGATGCAATTCTTGGCATACATCTACATTCCCACGTAAGCTGGATTTCAACGCAGAGGAAATGGCTGTATCTGCAATACTTCTTAGGGCTGTTAAGAAAAAAGCCAGCAGACCAAGAAAGACAACTGCTCTGTTTTCATGAATTGCTAGAGCACACATAGCACCCCTCTACCTTTGCACTTCTTTTTATGTAAGGCAAACAAATGCCTATTTGTTTAAGCCTCTGTCTTCTGATTTTCTGTGTCTTGCAGCCAAATGTCTGGCTGACTCATATGTTTGGGACAGCCCAGTTGAGTCAGCAAACAGCCTTGCCTGTGGGTAGCATCAGCTTCAGAGCATGTCTGGAGGTAAAGCAAATGAAAAAGTTGAGACCACATAGAAAAGCCGTGTATGCAATGAACCTTAAACAGGCTGGAAAGCTAAATAGAGAACAATTCAGATGGATTTGGAAAGCATTAACCTTTGCAGAGAGACATTAAGGCCAAGAGGGATTTCTGTAGGAAAGGTGGATAGAGTGTAGCATGCCAGAGATCTACTAGAAGAGAGCTCTGGAGGTGGACTTTGAGTAAAGTACTAGAAGGCAGCGGGAAGGCAGCCTGAATAATAAGGTCTGCACATCTGCATGTTGGGAAGATGCTAATGCAGCTGACACAAGGAAGGCATCCTTGGAATGCTAAAGAAAATGGTCCCGAGAAAGGGAAGGCATAGTCTTCTTTAAGGCCCCGGTGAATAGTAATGAGAGCTATCAGCACCACAGAAACTCTCTAAGTGAATCTTGCTCAGTTGCAATTCTCTGATGGAAGTAGGTAGAATTGGAAACTTTTTAATTCCACAATAACCAAAAAAAATGTGTTCACTTGAAAACTACGCTATCATTCCCATGTTAATTCAGGACTGGGCAGTCATCACAGGGCAGTGTGGAATCTGGATCCCACAGCAAGTGTCCTTCTATGGAGAAATGGCTCCGTCAAGAAGGTCCAATTCCCTTCCAGATCCAGCAGACAGGAGAGAGGGAGCTTCCCAGGAGGGTCTTGAGTCACTGGTACCAAAGGAGGGGAGCAGAATTTGACCTGGACCTCTGGAAGGAGCACGGCTTGGTCAGCATCTGGATTTTGGATTGCTGGCCTTCTGACCTGCATCCGTTGGAAGTCAACAATAGGGTGTGACATCAACTCCGGGAATCTACCATCTTGGTGCCGACTGTACATATCCTGGGAAGACAGCAGGGCCGCAGAGATGGGCACAGATCCCATAGAAGGAAGGGAAGGAGAGAGCAGCACTGGGGAAGAGAACAGTGAATGACCTGAAACGCACAGGATGGCCCGGAGGGCTTTCTTTGTACGACAGCAGTGCTAGTTCTCTCATAAGTTCAATGAACACTTTTCCTTTAGCAGAAGGTCTCGTTCAAACCCGACTGTGACTGAAAGTGAAAGTAAGATTTGGGGCCAGGCGAACTTGCAGAGTCTGCTGAAGTTATCTCCCTAAATAGTGTTGGTGTTGGACAGCTGGAGCATCCCTGTCATCGATTCTTGCAGAGGACTGGGGTGAAAGTAACGGAAGGTGTTGGCCTTGTCTGAATGTCCCCGGCTCTTTTTTGTTTTGCTGTCTTAATTCACCATGGTATTCATTAGAAACTGTACTACTAAAACGATTATTAAGTTGGCCTCAGAATCTAGGGTCAGAAGGTAACTAAGCCAGAAGCCTCATGGAGGATGGGGTCACCGTGGAGGCTCTGCCCACAGGGCGGCCGCATTCACCTGGAGGCCAGCAGGGCAGGGCAGCACTGAGGACCCAGTGAAGGCCATCTAGCCATCATTCCGCCCTCCACATCTTATCCTGAATCGGGGCCCTGGCTCTGCATGTTCTTCTGAGCTACCAGCCCACTTGCTGATGGCTTTCCCTGCTTATCTGCTTCCTTTACCGTCCCCCATGGGTCCTCTCCCCCCCCCCCCAGCTCCTCATCCTGTGACATTCTTTGGGGACCCACATTGCTCTCACAGGATTCATTCCAAGTGCCCCAGTGGGCTCTATGGCTGACCGCAATCTCCCCTCATGTAACATGCCCATATCCCTGGCCCAGACCCCCTTTTCCTTCCAGAATTCAGTTGCAGAGGCTGCTCGCCACACAACTCTCCACAATGGTCATTTGTGACATTCTAAAACAGAGCCCCAGGAACTTCACGACAAACTCAACCCTCCCCTCTGGTCCCCAAGGTGATGGCCCTCAAACCAGTGGGAACTGACCTGGCAAGGCCTCTCTGTGACAAATAGCATTTTCCTGATCTCAGGAAACGTCTCCACGTTGCTTCCTGAGGCTCCCCAAATACACATTTCTCTCTCAAATTTGAGGCAGACGTGGACCCCAGTGGACCTGGCGCTCATCTCACTTGGGAATCCATGATCCTTGTGTTGAGGAGAACCAATCATACAGTGACTCTTCCCAAAGGAGCTATACATCACTGCTGCTGGGGAGGGATTTTGAGCTGGCCACCGGTGGCTTGCACCTGTCATCCTAGCTACTCAGGAGGTTGAGGTCTGAGGATCACAGTTTGAAGCCAGCCCAGGCAGGAAAGTCTATGAGACTCTTATCTCCAATAAACTACCCTGAAAAAGCCAGAAGTGGTGCTGTGGCTTAAGTGGTAGAGTGCTAGCCTCGAGCTTAAAAGAAACTCAGCGACAGAGCCCAGGCCCACAGTTCAAACCCCAGGACCAGTGAAGACAAACAAACAAAAAGAAGTAGTCTTCCTTCAAGGCCCTGTTTTATAACCAGGAGAATTGCAAGTCAGCACAGAAACCCTCCAGGTGAATCTGGCTCAGTTATAATTCTTGGCCAGTAGGTTGATCTTCACCCCTTTTACTCCCCTTGCTTTCACCCCTGAGCTCCACAGACAGGGGAATAAACCATTCCAACCACCACCACCTACACCTGACAGCTAGGAATGACCCAACCCCTCTCCACAGCCTCCAGCCTGGCCTCCAAATTCTCTAGCCACCAAGAAGACTAAAGATGCATGGTAAAAATCCCAGGTGTGTCCCAGTTCACACCTTCAGAAACTGGCGGTGCAGCCCAGGGGTCTGCATTTTCATTCACCTCCAGGAGGTCTGTGCTGCTAATGCACATGCTGTATTTCTAAGGAATGCTGGCTACAATATTCAAGGCAAGTTTCTCACATTAGAACAGTGCCTGTAACACAGAAGCAGCCTCAGGAAGGCCACTGGTATTTCCCTGGCCTTGAAGGTACCCAGCCTGCCGAGGCCACCCAGGGCTACAGCCTGGAGCCTGATCTCCCAGTTTGTAAACACATCCCCTTCTCTGTCCTCCTACCTATTCCTGTTTTTCCTATTCTTAAGGGAGCTAGGACTTCAGCTTAGGAGATATACACACACATAAAGAGAAAGCCCAGCTCAGCTCCTCACGCCAGGGTTTTATCTTTTAACGGGCAACAAATTAGGTAGAATGATTAGGTTTCCTCATGTAGGTAAACATTGTCCTGAGCAGGACCTGGCCTGAGGCCTGATTGCCAGCTCTAGCTTTCACTGGACTTTCCAATTCAATTCAGAAGCTATCTCTTCTGGTAGCCTTCCCAATTAAGGGCAAGGATGCGTCTATCTCCTAGCACAGAGAAAGCACACAGAGATGTTCCATCATGACTGTCCAATGTTGGTGAGAATGAATGAGCCAATAAGCTCTCCTATCTAGCTGTGCCTTCACTGCATTCCTCACCTCTTCCTGGTCCTGGCTCCCAGAGGAAAATACCTTGATGCCAAACGTAGACGCCAGGACCAAGACCCCTGGATCCCTTCCCTGTGGCCTGGCAACCTCATGCTCCCAAGAAACCTCTGCTAGCTCCTCTGGCTCAAAGGGGGCCCTGTGGAGCCTCTGCCAGCCTGGGCCTGAACATTTGCTTTGCATCCAGCCCAAGCCGCAGCCCTGGCCTCCCCCCGGCCCCTTGCTCCTTTGCTGTGGCCTTTACGGCACACACAGAAATAGCATTTGGCAGTGGGAGGGAGGCACCAGCAAAAGCCAAATGTTGTTTCCTTGCCCTCTGGACAGTTAACAAAAAAAGACCAAGATAAATAGAGATTCTGGATGTCGTTCCCTGCACAGCTTCAGTCTGAGACAGACTTTCATGGCCCGGCTCTAATTAGGAGGAGAGGGCCAGCTCCCCTTGCATTTGATCTGAGTTTCTTAAGGCCTGGCTCCTAGGGTCATGAGCCAGGAGGCTGGCACTCCTGCACTGGTTTTCCCTGCACTTCCCACGTCTCTGAAGTTTGTTTCAGGTGTTGCACTGTTTGTAGACATCCCACACCATTTTCTCTCCTACTTTTCCTCCCTCCCTCCCTCCCTCTTTCTCCTTTTGTGCTGGTACCGGGACCTGGGTACTATGCCTGAGCTCTTTCACTAAAGGTTGGCACTCTACTATTTGAGCCACAGCTCCACTTCCACTTTTTCAGCTTTTCGTTGGCCAATTGGAGATTAAACGCCTCACAGACTTTCCTTCTCAGGCTAGCTTTGAATGCAGATCCTCAGATCTCTGGTTCCTGAGCAGTGAGGATCATAGGCATGAGCCACCAGTGCCTGGCTCTCTCTTTTAAAGATAGGGCTTTACTATGTAGCCCAGGAGGAGGCTGCGTAGCCCAAATCCTCCCGCCTCAGCCTCCAATATGTGGCATTATACACTTGCACTGCCACGCCAGTTTTAATTCCTGTTTGACATAGGGACTAATTTTTCCCCTTTGGTGATTCATATTCCTTTTATTTTCTTTCATTTTTAGTAGAATAAATTAATGGTTCATAGGTGTTGTACTGTGATATTTGCATACATGCATAGAAAAAATGGAATTTGATCAAATATACTCCATCTATGTTTGTTTTCTAATATCCTTTCTCCTCCCTTCTTCTTTTTAAAAAACTTTTAGTAGGTTCATTATGCTATTATCTATGTGTCTAGCTATCTAGCTATCCAATGTACTCTTAGACTATTAATCCCCCTTAGCATCTACTTTCCCCTCTCTCCTGCACATTCCTCCCAAACAGTCCCCCTTTGACAATCATGTCAGATTATTATTATTAAATGGTGATGGCTCCGATTCACTACTCCATACCAGCTGACATGGGAATGCACTGCCCGTGATAGAAACGGCTCCAGCTGCAGCCGGATGAGGGCTGTGCAGTGCCCACCAGGCTGGGTAATGTGAGGACCAGCGCAGGCTCACCGCTGCATGCCAGTTCTGACTCCCATTTTTCTCTGAGAGCTGGAGATGCGAGGCTCAGAGACAAGTGCTGACTGCCCAGGATTCCAAGGGCCCAGGATGCCTGACCAGAGGGCACCCGCTCAGCTGCCCGCCCCTTCACCCTGCCTGAGGGAATTACAAATTAATGCTTAGAAAAGTTGTTCAGATTTGCTGTCATTGTTCATTTTTTCCTCAGCTAATGATAAGATAGTACATCCAGCAATCTGATCGCTTGAGGGGTTGGTGGGTCTTTCAAATATAGAGGAAGTAAGCAAACAAACAGGGAAAGTGCTTAGCAGCAGTGCCTGGAGTTGTGTGTGGGCCGGGGTTCCGATGCAGGTGCATGCTACGGGCATGGAGGGAACACCACGGGTACCCGCTGGGTCCGTGGGATTGCCTCATCCACAAGCTGTGATCCTTGGGTGCTCAGGGTCATCCACAGGAGAGACGGATGGTAAATATTCACCCCATCTACTTTCGCCTTGCAAGGGGCCCTGTGACATACAGCTTACCAACCACGGAAAGGTGGAGGGGATGGGGAATATGTAACTTCCTCAGCAAGGAGTATATGACTGCAGATAACACCTACTGAAAAAAATATATACTAGTGATAATTCCCATAGATAGATAGATAGATAGATAGAAAGATAGATAGATAGATAGATAGATTTTAACTAGAGAGCCATTAGGCCCAAGATAGATACAATATCAAAGCCCACTGTAAATTAAATTACATACTTAACCAATCACGAAACACCACAGTTTTTCCATGCAAATCAGCCCAGCCAATTTTCTTTGTCTACATGCATGTTCCAGTCTGTGGAGGTTGGCTGCTCCGTGAGTGGAGCTCCAAGCCCCTTCTGACTCTCAGTAGTGGAGGGAGAGAGAGGGAGAGAGAGAGGGAGGGAAGGAGAGAGAGAGAGAGAGAGAGAGAGAGAGAGAGAGAGAGAGAGAGAGAGAGAGAGAGAGAGAGAGAGAGAGAGAGTGTGTGTGTGTGTGTGTGTATACGCACGCGCACGCATAGTTCACAGCAAATGCACAAAACATGTCCCTGTATGAGGAAGGCACATGGACCCCAGGGGCAGCTTTCCGAGGGGACAGTACAGGAAGAAGCAGCATGGCAGGCACCATGGCATGGACTGGGGCTACAGTCATCCTGTGTTAAAGGGAGAATGGCGGCCACATGGAGAAGCTGAGAGAGTGCTTTCAAAACAGCATCCGCACATAAAGTTTCTGGTATGTTTATGTAGTTTCCTAGCATTTAAGAGCTAAATTATTTGTAACTCAGAGATGCTCGTTGCTTATGAGGTTGGTAGGTACTCTATTTTGTTTCTGAACGTGAGGGAGGAAGTTTCCTTTTCACCCAGAGAAAAACCCCCTGGCCTTATGCTAGTGCTGGTGGCTCCCACCTGGAATCCCAGCTACTCAGGAGGCTGAGATCTGAGGATCATGCTTCAAAGCCAGCCCAGGCAGGAAAATCTGTGAGACTTTTATCTCCAGTTAATCACAGAAAAAGCCAGTAGAGCTGTTGGTTCAAGTAGTAAAGTGCTAGCCTTGAGCAAAAGGAGCCCAGGGACAGTGCCCTGACTCAGAGTTCAAGCCCCAGAACTGACAAACCAAAACAAAACCTTGGCCTTGAACATGCTCACCATTTTTGATTTTTTTTAATGAGGCCAAGAACTAGAAACACCGTCATGCATAGTTTTAAAAAGCACATCAATCCCTCTCAATATTGCAGAGCCTGGAAAGAGTAACATAAGTTATATAAATAAATATTTGTAGGGAATGACATTAAAATATTAGTGCATAATATTACAACATAAACACTGGAAAATTAGTAATGACAATGGTCAACAGGGAAGGTACTGTTGGGTTTTATTTAAATTGCACTCTTTTTGACAACACTGCTCTTTTACAACTTTCTCTAACTTTCAAGATTCTGAGAGTTGGTACTGAGGTGTGACCAGGTGTTTGGTGCCTGCTGAAATGTGCTTCTTGAAGGGAACAATTATAATTAGATGGTGAGTGAAGCCACTGTCTCCTTGTCAAGGACAACAAAAAACAGATTAACATGGGAGGAGAACGACCAATTTAGAATGATATGCCAGTGTCTCAAATAATTGGTTTAGTAAGCACAAACAGACAGCATTTAAAAGCAGGCTCTGAATTCTGTCCAATGAAACCAGCCTGGAGGCTCTGTTTTCTTCTTAGACACTATTTTTCTTTCTGCTATAAAATAAGCTTCAAATACTGGTTTAAGAAGGTAAAGAACTCTTTATAGCAGAGCCTTGCATTGTTTTAATAATTTAAAATAGCTTCTTTGGGGTGAATGCTTCCCATAGATAGGAAATTCCCCCTTCCTGGTGGATTTTTGTTCATCATGTGATTGATTCCTTGAACATTTGATTGCACACAGACAGACAAATCTTTGCCCTCGTGCAGATTTATATTCTGGTAGGGGACAACTGACAGCAAGTGTGTAAACTCATTAATTAAGTCAATAACTAATTACACACTGCAGTGCACAAATAAGCATCTATCTAGATGATCTCACCAGAGTTCCTAGTTATCCCAGGACTGAGGTGTCTAAGAAAAATACGGATTATTATTTAAAAACTAGGGGGCTCCAACCAGTGGAGCTCTGAAACTTCTACAGGCTGGCCTGGTAGCCATCCATACACCATCCCCAAACCTTGGAATCCTATGTACTGCCTCTGTTCTCACCCCCCACCGCCGACTGGCTGGAGATACAGACTGTGCAGCCTTCAACACACATCCCAGGTGGAACACTTCTTACCAGCTCCGCCACTCCCCGGATCCCCGCTGAGGGCCCTCCCTGCACCTGAACTGGCAGTGACCCATATGCCTACCCTGAGCTTGACTTCATCTCCACCTCTGGCCCCACAGCACTGCGGCCAGTGACACTAAGCATAGGATGGACCACAGCCTTCATTAACAAGCGACACCCTACTGATTTCTGTAATCAACTCACGGCAAAAAGGAAACCCTCGCACCACCACACAAGCCACTTGTGCCCACCTGATGTCCACCTCCCCAATGCATGACTCACTGCTCACTCCATGTCCACTGACTTCCTTGCTAGTCTTGGCAGAGTGCTAATGCGTGTATTACCATTTAGATTTCAGCTCAAGTGGTGCTTTGTGGTTATGCCGTATAACAAGATTCACTTCTTCCTGTGCGGCACTGTTGCTTTTCCTGCTTCCTTTTGTTCTATATACTTACCACACTCTGTCCTTCATTGAGAATGGAAATTCAGGATTGGCACAGCTTTCTCCATCTTCTAGAAGAAATACTTGGGGGTATTTAACTCTCGTATGCTGAAAGGATGTTCTGAACAGCTGCACATCTGTTTGAGTCAGTATTCTATAAGAAGAATAATTCCACTCTCTTCCTTCTCCAGTGAGTTTTCACAGCTTTGGACTATTTTTCCTTTCATCATCTCATCCTTCTCTCTCCCCTCTTATTTACAGAAATGCTGTGCTCCCCTTTCAGGATAGAGGGGGCAGAGACTGCACCTGCTCATCTGGCCTCACAGGGAAAGACGGTCCCTTCCCAGCCTTCGGTGCCCCACTGCGCAAAGGAAAGCCACCAGCCACTCAGTTCAACTCCCATAAGACCCATTCATTGTCCTGCCATCGTTTCTGCACAGGAGCTAGTTCCACATTTTATACTGAAATAATGAAACATTTCTGTTGAACTCAGACAGCAAGAAACTCCTTTTGATTGAGCACTGGAGTGTTCCGTGTCACCACACTCTTCATATGGAAAGAAACCTTGGGTATTATTCGCAAATGATGAAGAGAGATTGTGGGTGGGAAGATGGAACCAATAGAGTAGAGGAAGAGTAGTTTTAACATCCATAGTTTCTGAGTTAAGAGATAGATAGGCGGACAGACAGGAGAGGAAGAATGAAAGAAAAAATGCAAAGAAAGAAAAAGAAAGAATTTAGAGATTAGCTTAAAAATCTCTCAGTGAAACTGGGTGCTGGTAGCTCACGCCTGTAATCCTAACTACTCAGGAAGCTGAGATCTGAGGATTATGGTTTGAAGCCAGCCCAGGCAGGAAAGTCTGTAAGACTTTTATCTCTAATAACCTACTCAGGAAAAGCAAGAAGTTGTGCTGTGGCTTAAGTGGTAGAACACTTGAGTAAAAGAAGCTCAGGGACAGTGCCTACGCCCTGAGTTCAAGCCCCAGGACCATTAAAAAGCAAACCAAAAAAACCCTACAAAAAGGAAACCAAACAAAAACCTTTCAATGGCTGTTTTGAACACTTGATCCCCTGTGCTACTGATTCCCCTCACAGCTTGTGGTACAATTTGTGTATCTTCTTCCAAGTTGCACAACTCTAGAAGTTCTCCAGCGACAGGAGATCCAGGATTCCAGAGGCGGCCATGCTGTTCACACTCTCCTGGGAGCCTCCATCACCCTTGCAGCTCTCAGGCTCACAGCTGACTCTTGCTGTTGGTGCTCCTTCTGGACTGAGTGGGTAGTGCTCCTTCACTGGGGCCACACGGTGTGTGCAGGCCTGAGCGTCACTTCTAACGTGCCTTCCCTGAACCCAGACAGCTCCGGAGGGGCCTAGCCTGGCTGCAGCACACTCCCATGCTTCCCACATGTTCTGTATAATGAGTAGAAACTGGTGATGAAGTGTTACATCGGCCTTCCATGTGATGAAGGATGAGGAGGGGAAGGGAGTATGATACTCACCCCAGGAGGTCCCTGGGCAGCAGGGACGCACTGCCCTGCAGTGACCCAGAAGCTGCCTCAGGGCCCCAAGTCTTCCCCAAATCCCAATCCTTCTGCATGGTGCTTCCCAGATACCAAAGGCTCATCAGTGGAATGTAACCTACACGCTGAGCTGTGCGCTCACCTTCACCGCACGCCGCGAAGCACACTGAGGCAGGAGGCTTTCCCATTGCCAGGAAGGTTTGCTCTCCATAGAAAACCACTCACGTTCTGCTGCTATTTCACAAAGGTGCTGTGCGTGTGGACGCATGTGGGTGCTTGGTGTTCTTCATAACTCAGGTAGAATTTGCCACACCATCTGGTCCCAAGTGAAGCGTTGAGTTTTCCCGAGAAAGCTTCACACCCTTCCAGGTTTTCTCCTCTGTATATCTGTTATTGGAATCTTTGGTTTAGTGACTGGTGCGCTCCCGCATCAAAACTCACCTCGTAGTGTGTGATCATAAATAGTATGTTGTCAGTTCTCTCTTATTATTTGATTTCTTTTGTTGTTCCCAAGATTTCTCCTTTTCTGTGAACTTTGCCATCTCCAGAAAAGATGACTGTGCAATTGTAGCCTCCTGATGTCCGCACACTGTGGGAGGAGGGAGGAGCAGGCCTGGTTGGATCTTCCCCCCGCCCCCAATCCCCCCCCCCCCCGTCCCAAATCCATCTCTGCTGGCACTGGGCCACACATTGCTTTCCAAGAACATCGTAGGCTATCTTCATGCAGGCGCTGAAACATTCTATCTGGAACAGTTCTGCAATTACTTGATCAACTATAATGGATAACCAATGACCGATAGTTTGTTACTACGGAACCTTATTTTATATCCATTCAGTGATATAAGCTTCCACTGAGGAGAAAATATCACCAGGCTCTGGCTCTGTACTATTTAAAGACAGTTTTCCAGATGGATTGTGTTTGTAATAGAAACAGCAATGTGTTCATTGGTATTTAGGGGGACTCACTTCATAACAGAGGGTGAGAGGCTTTCCTAATCAAGACTGAAACCTGGAGGCACTGCAGGAAAGCACTATGACCAGAAGCCTAGGGGATGAAGGAAATGGTTAAAGGTCTCTGCAAATAGGGACAGGAGACCAGCGATAGACTTGGATGGATATTCTCGTAGCACATACATTGGGAGTTAGTTTCTTGCAATTCATATAGGATATCTTTTTTAAAAAAAACCCTACAGGTGAAAGGAATTAAAAAATAAAAGCACTTCTGAGAAAGCCCAACTATCTGATTCAGTAAACCTATGAGCAGATGGATGGTCAGATTTCCCAGCAACCAGAGATGCACATAAATGAAAATGAGATGCTATGATTATCAACCTCTTGAGACTAGAGAGGGACAGGGCATCCTGGGCTCTCTTCCCTGGGTCTGCGCGGGGCTGCTGGATTGTCCTCCCAGGCTGTGTGGTGACTTTCCTGGCTTGAGGACTCAGCTGGGACTTGCTATCCTACATCTCTCTCTATCCTCCAGGCTGGACATCACAGAAATGAAGACCATGCAAGTACCACACAAGCATGAACGCAACCAAGCAGGGATTTTCAGTACTTTGAGATGGATTTAGAGCTGGGTATTAGACCTAGCATAGAAACCGCCAAGCTAACATAGACAGACTAATGCTACTTTTTTCACAGGAAGTGGTCTGGATTTCGAAGATCAGACCCCTGACTTTCCAACATACGCGAACACCAACTGTTCTGTTTATATGGAAGATCATGTTTGGATAGCTTATAAATATGTGACCATCTTTTTCTTAACTTTGCCTGTAGATGCATGATGACAAGGTAATATGAAAGTATTCTAGTATAAATGGCAAATTATAAGCAACTGTCACTGAATAGAGAGCCAAAAAAGAAAAAAAAAGAACAAGAAAGGTTTTGTCTGAGTTTTCTGTTTCAGATCTACCAACTCATAAGTATTTTTCCTTACCTACAAAGAAATGTCAACTACTGTACATAGCTTTGTCTCAAATTTAAGCCCATGGCTCTTCTTCTAATGCTCTAGTAATCATATAAGCAATTTCAAAAGCTAAAAGGTAATCATTTCAAAATCTCCCTACTGCTGTAGCTTTTAAAACTGAGATGAAGCCATGACAAAAGTGGAATTACCTTTAAAATAGAAAAGATGGGAAATTGAAATAATAACCACTTCCTTTCTTGAATGCTATTCATTCTTGGTTTGAATGTTATTCATTTTTCTTATGTTAAAACACAAAAAAGATAAATAACAGAGAACAAAAAAACAAAATAAGAGTACTGAATATATTCTTGATGTAAATTAATAACTATCCTTAAGTTCCCAATAGCAAATATGAATGTAACTGTTTTCAGTACATATCAAACACTACCACACTTATATTATGTATGCCTTTTCCTGGTTAGTATTATTGGATGATACCATGCCCCTATTAAATAATTTTGGGAAGTGTTTTACCTTTTCTAATGATGAAAGACTGGTGATACTTTCTTAAGCTATTGAATTATGACAGAAAAAACTTTGCTTCTTATTTTCCCTTCTCCTTCCTTCCTCCTTCCCTCTTCCTCTCTTCCTTCCTTCCTACTTCCCCCTTTCCCTTCCTTCCTTTCCTCTTTCCTTCCCTTCCCCTTCCTTCTCTTTCCTTTCCTTCTCCTCTCCCCTCCCCTCTCTCAGTGAGCATCAAATCCAGGATACTTTTTAGGCAAGCCATCGAAGCCATTCTTGCAATCCCAACCCTGATGTTCACTAGGTGATCCTAGCCGTATCTCCTAATTTTCCTCCAAATCCAAAGAAACTGTTTTTTTTTCATTATTGAAATATGCCTTTCGATAAAGAGAACATAAAGATCCTAGATTTAAACAACAGTAATACTGTTTTAAGAAACTCAGAATTTTTTTAAAAAAAGGATAGATATCATTTGCTCACTGATGTATCTACCAAGAAAAAAAACTATCATCTTCCAAGTAAAAGAAATTAAATGGCCAAACTGAAACATTGCCAAGCTTAATTAATAACCTCTACATCCTATCATCGTTGCAACGATTCCAAATTTAGCCTTCTTGGTCCTTTTACAGTACTAGTCTTTTTGTCCTTTGTACTTCCTCAAACAGTACAGTGACTCCCAAATGACTCATTTCCTTTCAGCACACTTCCAACAGCTCCCCTCATCAGCTTTGACTCAAGTTGCAGTGGATGGAATTAACTCTCCCCCTGGGTGTGGGATGTGGGCACCTGTGGCTGCCAGGAGTCCACATCGGCCCAGAGAGTGCGCCACCTGTGGATGGTACCTGTTCCTGCAGGTGCAGAAGGAACACTGCTTGAACTTTTCCACTGCACGTGGCACAATGAAGGCTCTTCTTTGTCCACTGGATTGTATGTATTTGGGAGAGGGACCAAAGGCTTACGTAGTGCCTCCTCCAGATTGACACGGGGAATAAGCCGTGCTGCCCTCCAGCTCTGCATCACAGATCATCGGGCTTCTGCTCATTGCAGGCCTCTGGAGAAACAAGACCTGAATCCTTGTCCAGCTTCTGAAGGACATTCAGCGGAGACCCAAGGGAAGCAGTGGCCCACGAAGGTGTCCCCGAGGAGGCCTGTCAGTGACCTCGCCAATACAAAACTAACTATTCAATTATACATTCCTGTTGTTTCCTGTTCGAAGGTTTACCAGTCTCTACTCTTACTTTTTTCATCTATACATTCTGTAAACACAAAATTGAGAACATGATATTTCTCTTACAGTACATGTTTTCTATTTAGTTTCCCAAATCCTTTACTAAAGTCTTTTCTTTAGAAAAATCAGACAATAGTAATAATAAATTGGGGTGAGGCTGGAAGACATGAGATATGAGGCAATTTGATGCTATTAATGTTCTGGAAAGGTCAAGAAAATTGGGCAATACTTGAAGGTGAGTGGTTAAGGACTTCTGCATGGATGCCAATCCGTTAGTTTTGCTTGCTGCATTTTCCTTCATCTTAATGACTTACCTCTTAATTTGGAAGTTGTCTACATGTTCATTGGTGAAGGTCTGAAAGAACTTCTTTCTTCTTCTGCCCTAACACTAATCACTGAATTGCATACCACTGTGGTATGGAAACATAGTTATGCTCATTGTTTGCATGTTGTCTATGGCTGCTTTTGATCTGGAACACCAAAAACAAGTAATTTGGCCCACAGAGACCAAAATAAGCATTGTCTGCCTCATTGTCGTAAAACTTTAACAATCATTATTCAGTCTACTATTTCTGTGTGTGGGCCTTAGCTCTTCAAGACATTGGGACTAGAGGCAAACGCTACCATGCTCAGCTGTCTCCTGATTCTTTTCTTTTTACTATTATTTTTATTTTTTCCTAGTTTTTTAGTACTGGAGATTGAACTCTGGGCCTTGAATATATTAGGCAAAACAAATACTTCATCATTTGAGGCACAGTCCCAGTCCCAGGCCCACTGATGTTTAACCCATACATGATGGCAAATTTAAGAGCACTATTTCTTGTTTTATTTTTTTTTTCAGATAAAATACAGAAAAAGATTCATTAAGACCACATTCGATTCAGACAGTAATTGAATGGGAGACTTGATAACTGATTTGGCAAAGACCAGCCTTGTTATATTATTTTTAGCCAATAATATGGTATGCCCATATTCTCCCAGGGAAGAACTTTGATTTTTTTCTATGTGTCTTCTATTTTTCTTATTAATTTCTTTCAAAAATGTATATTTTAAATGTTTCCAATTACATCCTTTGCTCTGTTACATTTTGAACATAACTATTACTAAAAATAAGGGAAGTTGCTTGGCTTCTTGCCTTGCTTTGAGTTACATTTCTTAAATTCTTGGATATTTCTGGTATGCAATATATCCTTTATAATGACAATAATAGAGATTAAAATGATAATAATAAACCACCATGTCTTTCCCCAATAATTATAGCTTCTTTATTTCTTTTATTAATTTCATTGGCTTGGCCTGACATAGTAAGTTTAAGAAGAATGGGAGATTGGGGAAGTGTAATTAGTGGCCTTCGACCCCCGCCATCTCCAGCCCTGAGCCTCCCACCTTCAAATGTTATTACATATTTTGCTGTCTCTACATTTATATTTCATAGTACTTGCTCCCTCACCAAATCTCTCTCTTAGCTGTACATATAAGCCAGATTGTTATCATCCAAGTATTTATTCTATTTTCTTAATTCAAGAGGCAAAAGACTTAATTTCAGTAGGTCTTATTCCAGACATATAATTTAAGATTTAGAGAATTCTGGGGGAGACTCTGGAAGGTCAGGCTGGGGGAGGGAGACATGCCTTTTTCTTAATTATTTCTTCATGGACGTTGTGCGCAAGCATCATGCTTATAATGAATGGTACAGTTTTTGATCGAAAGTAAAACTAAAATTGAAACTAAAGTTCTTCAGTTACAAAAGAAAATGGTCCATGTCAATAGGTACTTCACAGTAGAGCAGGGAAGACACCGCGTGAACAGACCGGTGTCAGGACACTGCTGGACGTCCACGGCTGCACTATGTAATTTATTGCTATCTAAATCTATGTATCTCTGCCTAGACATGCATACATACACAGGTATCTGCCACTGATCTGTCTGCAGACCTGAACACTGTATCTACAGATGGATAATTTACTTAAGTGTGAACATATACACACACACACACATATAGTGCATTATATGAATATAGGTATCTCCAGTGTTATATGGGCACAGTTACCCGTGGTTTATTAGATGGTCACAGATATCTACAGTGTATCACATACGCACAGGTATCTGTGGTTCACTGGATGAGTACAGGTAGCTGCAGAAATGGAAATACAACATGGACAGATAGCGATACAGATATGAACATAAATGCAGTCTATTTCCATCTACATACATACTCAAGGTTACCTTTACCTGGCCTTTGCCATAACTTCAAGGTATACTAATTGACTACATACGTGATATGATCCTAGATCCCACCTTAGGCTACAGATTTACAAGTCCACTGGCTGCAGGCCTGCCCCTGACAGTCTTTCATACAATGTAACACAGACATATCTGAGCAAATTAAGACAGCCTGCTAACTACCTCAACACATCCCCTGAGAAGCCTGCATTCAAGGTCCCTGTCAGTTACTTACTTGATTAGTTTGTTTCATGTTCCGCAATGAAGCCCTTGGCAGACAGGATGGGATTTAATTAACTACACATTCTCTTCCTGCCTTAGAATTCATGAACTGACCTACAATTTTGTATGCAGATAAACACCTGTGCTTGGAGACCCCAGAAGCCAGAAAACCAGGATGAGTGCAGAAAATAGCTTCGACCCTTTGAAAAATTACTCTTCTGCCTTGCATTACCACACCAATAATTTATTAGTATTTATTTTCTCAACCTCTATACTGTTTCTACCAACTGGCTCATTAATCCAAATTTGCAATACTGGTTTGCCACAAAAAAAGAAACTATGAAAACTGAGATCTACAAAATTAATGCTTTCCTTTCCACTCTCAATATAGTCATAATTGCATCTATCAGCCACAATACGAGGAGAAATATGAAACAGCAGATGAATTTGGGAAGCTTATTTTTTGTCTAACAGACTCAAGTACACTGCTTCCCTTTCATGAGGAGATCTGTCTTCCCTTGCTTCATACAAGAGTTTATGTGCACATCCACTGTTCTGCTCTACAGTTGATAGACTGCAAGCTGGAGGTTAAGAAGACAATAAAAGGTACTTCCAAATCACAGACACAACAATTAGGGATGCTGTGATCATCAGCACAGAGGATCTGAATGTTTAAAAGGTCCTTCTAGTTTCATGAAGGAAGATTTTTGTTCTTGCTTTTAAAAGAACTCAAACTAAGCAAATTCAACATTTGGTCATTTCACTTGAGACATTCTGAATTTGTAACCTAGTGAATTACTACAAATGCACCATGAGCAAAGAAAAAAATCAACACTCATAGCTTGGTGCCAGTGGCTCACGCCTGTAGTCCCAACTACTCAAGAGGCTGAAATCTGAGGATCACAGTTTGAAGCCAGTCAGGGCAGGAAAGTCCATGAGACTCTTATCTCCAATTAATCACAGAAAAAGCTGGAAGTGGTACCATGGCTTAAGTGACAGGGTGCCAGCACTGAGCAAAAAAGGAGCTCAGGGACAGTGCCCAAGCTCAGAATTTGAGCCCCAGGACAGGCTAAAAAAAAAGCCACTCATATGAAGTTGAACTCCATCACCTGTGTCTATAGGTGTCCTTGACTCTATCCCACATCCATACTTAATTGCCAATCTTACGTTAGTTCATCAGTTGCCAGCACATGACTACGGGGCCCTAAACTATACAGCACTTCTGTTTTTATCCAAATGATAAACCTTGATCTTTAGTGTTCTCCACGAGATAGGTAAATAGGTAAATCCCTCCAAGGCGAGGAGGCATGGTGCGATGTTCATCCAGTATCTGTGGAAATGCGGAGAAGAAAGCACAGCGAAGGCCCTGGGCTCTCCTCCCCACTGGCAGGAAGGGAAAGTGCAGGATCTCAGCATGCCAGTGTAAAGCTTGGATGCCATTTATCTTGCAGAACTCTCCGGAAGACTCCAAGGCATGGGTGGGAAGGCAATGGCGTCTGGAATGGTGGTGGACTACCTGGGCTGCACTCGAACCCTGCCCCCCCACCCCGTGAACCCTGGGAGGCCAACCTGACTTAAACAACCAGCACAAGCCTGCAGATCAGAGCGAGGTGATGGAGAACGGGCCAAGGGCACCTTGAATCTCTCCTCACTTGATTCCCACAAAACCCTTGTGAGACAGCATACTTCCTTATTCGCACTCACATTTTAATTTGTATTGGTCATTTCATTAATTTCCTACTGATACTTTAACTGGAAAATTTCCAACAGATAGGTAAATTTTAACTATGAATGCTCAGAGACGTACAAAAGACGTCATTGTTTGTCGTTTAGCCACCTTTTCTTCTACTAACTTATCCATCCATGAGCTCATAGTACTTTCAAGGAGCTTGCTGAAATAAGTATACTGGTTACTGAACATTTAAGCATGCATGTACAAGTACAATTGGATATTTACATGTACAAATCCTTTATTTTATATTCTAAAATGATTGTCCCTATTTTTTTGGTGTACAGGAAATGCATACAGCAGTCTCATAACTTTCCACACAAGCACCTCTGCTCTGTGCACATGTTCATCCGCTCACTGCTCTCTTGCCCTCCTCCTCTTTCCTGTCTCTCATCTACACAGTAGTCTCTACTCTTTTTGCTCTTCTTTGCTTTGCTTTTTTTTTCCCACACTAAACTTCTAAAATGAGAGGACACAATTGATATTTGTTCTTGAGGGACTGGTTTATTTCACTCAAAATGATCTTCATACTGTGCAGCAGGCAAAATAATTTCATTTCCCTTAATGGCTGAATAAAAATCTAGTGTGTATATTCTGCATTTTTTTCCTTTCTTTCTCTATGGATGGATACCAAGGCTGTTTCCATAGTTTGGCTATTTTGAATAGTCTCATGATCAACATTGAAATACGGGGTATATAGGAATCTCTGAAACAGAGGAAAATGATTTTGCTTCTTTGGGGTATATACCCAGAAGTTCTATGACCAGATCACGTGGGCCTCTTATTTTTAACATTTCAAAGAACCTCCACACTGACTTCTGTGGAGGCTGCACTAACTTACATTTCTGCCATCAGTGATTAAGTGGATCTTTTCCACCATCCTTGTCAGCATTTGTTGTCACTTGTTTTCTTGATGATAGCTATTTTGATTGGGATAAGACATTCTCAACTTAGTTTTGGTTTGCATTTCCCTGATGGCTAAGAATTGTGAGCATTTTTCATGTTTTCATTACATATTTGTTCTACTGTTTAGTCCATTTGCTGCACTGATTGGATTATTGGCTATATTTATGTTTAATATTTTTAGTCCTTTACATATTAAGGATATCGATCCATTTTTGGATGGATAATTGGCCACTTTTTTCTGACATTCTGTAGCTGTCTCTACATTCTGTTGATTGCTTTTTTTGCTCTGCATTAAAGTTTTTAATGTAATTAAATTCTATTTGTTAATTTTCTTTATTTCTTGAACAATTAGAATCCTCTCCATAAAGTTGTTGTCAAATCTGTATGTTGAGGTGTTTCTCTATGTTTTCTATAGCAAATTAATAGTTTTAGGTTTGACATTAAATCCTTTGATCCACATTGATTTTTTTTTTGTACAAGTCTGGGATCTAGCTTCAGTCTTCTATGTGTGGCAATCCCGTTTTCCCAGCACTATGTGTTAAAGAGGCTATGATTTTGCCTTTTTGCCAATGCTATTTGATTCTGGATCTTCTATTCTACTCCATTGGACTATGTGTCTCCAGTACCATGCTGCTTTTTAATTTTAAATTCTTTTTTTGCAACACCTTGACAGCATAATTTGAAATGAGGTACCTTAACCATTATTCATTATGCTCAAGACTGCTTTGGCTGTGCAGGGTCTTTATCTACTTTATATACTAATTTATCTAATTTCATTTTTTTCAAGGAGATTGCACTGAATTTGTCTATCACTTTTGGTAGTGTACTCATTTCAATAGTATTAATTCTTCCAGAGCAGGAACATGGGAGATATTTCCATCTTCTGACATCTACAGTTCTTTCTTCAGTGCTTTATAGGTTTCTTTTAGAGATCTTTAATATATTGGTTAAATTTGTGACTAAGTGCTT
The DNA here is from genome assembly GCF_024711535.1 of Dipodomys merriami. Classification (NCBI taxonomy): domain Eukaryota; kingdom Metazoa; phylum Chordata; class Mammalia; order Rodentia; family Heteromyidae; genus Dipodomys; species Dipodomys merriami. The sequence goes on along the minus strand of NW_027204715.1, from coordinate 4,747,871 downwards.
TTTTCTAAAGGGTAGTGACATTATGAATGAGATTATTTTCCTGACATTTTGAAAAATGAGTTCATTATTAGTGTATAGAAAAATACTGGTTTTTATAATGTTAATTTTTGTATCCTGCTGCTTTACAGAATACATTTCAGTACTTTTAAGTACACAACCATATCACTATAAACTGTATTTTTAAAATTTTCTTTCTCATGCCTCATTCCCTTGGCTAATAATTCATGCATGAATACGAATAAGAATGGTAAGAGAAAGTGTTGTCTTACTATCATTTGACAGGAAATGTCTTCAAGTTCTCCCCATTCAATATAATGACTTTACTGTATTTTTCATACATATCTATCTACCAATAGATAGATAGATACCTTTTATTATGCTGAGATGTGAATATTTATTCCTAGTTTCCTCAAGTCCCCCCCTTTTAAATAAGTACTGGGGTTTGAACTCAGGATGTCATACTTGTTAAGTTGACACTCTACCAATTGAGCCTTGCCTCCAGCCATCTGTTTTTGCTACTTATTTTGGAAATGCAGTCTAGAAAACTTTTCTGCTAAGATAAACCATGATCCACCAGATCTCAGCCTCTAGAGTAGGTAGGTAGGAGTTTATGTACGAATTAAATGTGCCAGGCTGATTCATAGTGTTTTTTTTTAATCATGAAGAAATTTTAGGTTGTGTTAAAGACTTTCTCTGCATATGTTGAGGAGATTATGCTATTTTTTGTATTAACTTCTGTTTATATGCTGTTTTTTTATTTATTGATTTATATGTGGTGAACCATCCTTGCATTCCTAGAATGAAGCCAATAATTATAGTGTGTATTTTTGATGTGTTGTTGAATTCATTTTGCAAGAATTTCACCAAAGATTTTTCCACCTATGTTCACTAGTTAACTGTCCTTTAGTTTTCCACATTTTTTGGTGTGTATTCATTCTGGATTTCATAACAGAGTATACTGCTTTCATAGACTCAGTTTTGAAATGTTGCTGCCCTTTGTATTTAGAAGAACAGTTTGAAGAGCATTTGGTGTTAGTTTCTAAGACATCTGGTAGAATTTAGCAGTAAATATATCTTTTCTTGAGTTTTCTTTATTGAGAGGTGCTTTAAAATTGCTTCATCTGATTACTCATTATTGATCTTTTAAGTTATTTGTATCTCTTTTCTTCCTTTTTTCTTGTTTCTTAATTGCAGCCACTTTAAAATTTTGCATAGTAATTATGACTTCCAGGCAATATTAAGTTTGACTTTTTAAAATATAGTTATCTTTATCACTTATTTATACTTATTTTATTTGAATTGTGTTCCAGGCATTGTCATAAAAAAGGTGAGTAGTTTTGCAATATATTGCAAGTATATATGAGAGCAGCATGGAGAAACTCAATAAAAAGTTGTTGGTAGTAGAAGAATGAAGGGGAGAAAAAAGACAAATTGATTCTGCAGGCAGATGGGTACCAGTGGGATGGAGCTGTCCTGATGGGAAAGGTGAAGAAAGCTGAATATTGGGGGAACAAATTATTCTGAACTATGAAAATGGATCAGTGAAACCTGCTAGGAATTTTGAGTGGAATGAAAGGATGCAAAAAGAATAATAAAGGGGGTGAGAATGATAAGAGTATGGTGCACACCTGTGGAGATGTAACATAAGAATCTTTCTGCCTTTAACTTAAGATTAAAAGACCTTGTATTCTGTTTTATTTCTCAGGAAATCATGTATTATTTTGTTTTGTGTATTCTTGCAAAGTTCAAAGTCTACATCTGACCTTCCCAGAGTGAGTATCAGCTAACACCTCATTTTGGGCTGTTGAGCCTTGTTTGTACTCTTGGGATTCTTGTCTGTTTGTGCTCACATCTGAGAAGTTTATATGCAGTACTGGGAGCTCTTTCTACAGATCTCTCCTCTCATGCTTTCTTCCTTCATGTCCCAGCTGCTAGATTACTGTAGGCCTCTTTGGACTAGGAATTAATTCAGCGTTTCCTGTTATATTTTTGCCATGCCTTCTGGCACCTACTAAGGTCTTTGTTGAGGTCAAAATTTATAGAAATAGAAACTTCACTCTGGTTCTCTTCCATGCTTACAAGAAGTAGACTTCTACCTAGTTCTGCTCATTTTTTTGATTTTCCTCAGAGCCTCTGGGTAGTTTTGCTTTTACCTTATGCTATTTCACCAGGGTTGGAGAACACAGCTCTATCATCCCAGGGAAGATGAAAAAAGAATGAAGGCCAAGATCTAGGTAGCTTTTCCAGGGCTTAGCATTCCAAGGGGATATTTATAGATCAAAATCAGTAAACTTCTCTATTTGATTGGAAAATGATTTTAGCTACTTAGGAAAAGTCCTTTGTTGCCCAATCCCTAACCCAGGGCATTGTCTGTCTTTAGTCCCACCATTCAAACAAGCTAATCAACAGAGACCATATTTGCGACCACAGCGGCTATGTACCACATCATGAAAGACTATGACCACAGATGTGCAAGGAATCCTTGCAATGCAGCCCAAGGGAGCAAGGAGGAATCATACAATGGGAGCAGGGTGGACCTTGTAGATGGAACATTGACTCTTCAAATGTGGAAAGTGGTAATGAAGAAGAGCCTCCCATTTCAGTTTGGTTAAAAGCAAATTTGTAAAATAATATGCCCATAACTATAAAATACTTGAGCAACTCAGAGAAAGCAGATAAATAAATAGCCAATTTACTTCAGAAATAATTAAACAAAAATAACAAAAACACAATGAAGAACACATACACAAAACTTCCCAAAGAAAAGAATTTCACTTTGAAAATTACACATATAGTAAGCAGAAGCCCATGAAAAAGATTCCAGATTTGGACAAGGTGAGAATAAAGAGTTTGGTGATTGTAGTAAGGAAGGTTTGTTGCTGTACTTCTGTAACTTTTTCAATCAAGGAAAAAAAGCACTGGGAACACATTCTAGACTACTTGTGTTTTAATCTGACCACTAGCCCAACATCAATGCTCTGGTTAACAGTGCAGAAGGCTCCCTCTCTCTGACAATTTTCAAAGACTTCTTTGATAAAGTGTCACAAAACAAAATACCAAGTGACCACATTTATTCTCCCTACGTGCATCTTTGATCAGTGAATATTGTGTTTGTGCAGATTTTACAGGACTATCAGTACAAGATACCAGCCAGAGCTTCAGTCTCTTGAGTCTGAGTCCACACAACTAGCAGGAGCTCTGCAGAAGACTAAAGACAGCCCCTCCCAGCGACATGAACAGGTTGTCAGATCTGGGGGCAGAACCCAGGCCAGATCTCATGCAGCTCTTCTCTGTTCTCCTTCCTTTTCTTTACACACTGGGACCCAGAATCTGGCTTTCCTCTTGCTCTTGTCAGTGACCGCATTGTAAATGTTTTAAATCAAACACAGTGCTCAGTTCTGCTACATTGCAGTCAGGTAATAATCTCTCAGATCTCCCTTTTCTCATGATTCAGGTGTAAGTGATTTCTCTTAAATGTTTAAGCTTTGGTGTACTTTGCTATTATTATTTTATTATATTACTACTAACTGTTATAAGAAAGCAGTCAAACTGGGCGCAGGAGGCTCATGCTTGTAATCCTAGCTACTCAGAAGACTGAGATCTGAGGATCTCTGTTCAATGTCAGCCCTGGCAGGAAAATCCGTGGGACTCTTATCTCCAATAAACCACTCAGAAATCTGGAAGTGGCACTGTGGCTCAAGTGGTAGAGCATTAGCCTTGAACTGAAGAGCCGAAGGACAGCACCTAGGCCCAGAGTTCAAGCCCCATGACTGACCAAAAAAAAAAAAAAAAAAGCAGTCAAAGGAAAGCCAACACACATAGACACACAGCAGGTATTTGTCATGTGACAGTTCTCTCATGAATGGTGGGTTAAACCTAAAGCCACAGGCTCGCCTCTTTACAACTCCAGCCGCATGGTCTCAAATTTGTTATCATCTTCCTTGAGTATAAATCATAGGCACCTTTGAGAAAAGTCAGGATCCTAGCTACACAAGTATCAGAATCACACAACTTATGTTAATTGCAAATTCAGTGGGTGTTAAAATTGTTTTTGGAATATTGCAGGTAGGTGATTCATTTAGTTTAATGTCTTCAAGTGCAAAGTAGTTTGACGCACATGTTCTCAAGATTCTTTTTAATAGGTCATTCATCTGGAACTGAATTAGAACATTCTTTTTCTTTACTATAATATGTTATCTTACCTTGAAGATCTGAATAAGCTCTGTACAAGTTGTCATCCTTTCAAGAAGCATTCCTTCCCATTCTGGAATGCTGGAACAATGTATTCCTCTAGCTAGCACAGCATGACTAATCTGTGGAATATCACATGGTCTGGAAAAACAGAGCTGCTAACAACTTTCCCATCATCAACTCAAGAAACACAGAATAGCACTTGTTACAGGTGAATGAGGATGGAATGGGGTATCTAAGAATTGTTGTGACATTAGTAAAGTTTACTTTTTGTAAAAATAAACCCAACTAGGTTATTCAGATTTGCACCAAAACTTGGTTACAAAGAGCCTGCCAGCTTCATATGTATTCTTGCTTTACTTGCTAATCACCAAAATCTGTTTAATATTTGGGAATCTGCTTAGAATGAATCCCCCGTTAGGAAAGTTCCTAATGATAGTGAAGAGTATTAATAAAGGGGTTTATTTTCTGTCTGTGTTTATAGTCCTGAGACCTTTAGCAATTTAGACTATCAGTGTATCAGTCCCATATTCTGTGAAGTAGGAATATATAAACAAAATAATTGAAAAAATGTTTTTATACAGTTTCTGGTGCATTTGAAAAATGATATGGTAGCTACTATTATTCTTTATTCAAGTACCCTTGGAAATTTAGATTATAATACTATATTTGAGGCAAGGTATTGGGAGATTTTCCTTTAATTGAACCCCATTTCACCTATATACATCATCTAGCACATTTTTGCCTTGTTGATTCCAGAGGCCAACCTGAGAAAGCAAAGAGCATCAGGAGACGCTTGCCCTCTGTAATGAATGGGCTTGCTTCTGCCTGCTGACCCCCAGGGTCCTGCCATGCATGTGAGTTCACTTCCAGCCACCCTCCCCCCGCCAAGGAGTCATAAACCCAGGATGCCAACAGAGCACTGAACCCTCTGTGACAGCCTGTGGCTGCTCGGCCACTCCCACCGCCCTCAGGAGGGCTAGTGCTCAGCCAGAAAGAAACCACGTTGGGCTCTGCTTCAGTACAGGCCAAAGCCAGGAGGCAGAGCAGGCACAGATGCCGGGTTCCTGGGCAAGAAGTCTGAAGCCCAGAGCACCACCGCCAGAGGACCCATTTCAAAATAGTTCAGTCCCCAAACAAACTTCCTTATTGCTTTATTTCTACAAAGAGACAGAACATATTCATTTGTCAAAAACTTATCACATTCAGTATTTCTTAACTATTGAAAGGCAATCATGCTACGTTAGAAGACATTTATTGTAGAAAAGCATCAGGCTGGATTATTTACAACAAATTGGGATTTTTTGGCATCAATATTAATATTTAAAGGATAATCTTGGTTGTAAAAATATAAATTTGTTAGATTTTTTAAACTGGTCCATAATTGGATCATACACATTGGCACTGTTTTTCAAAAGAGTAAATTTTAACTGAATGACTTTACCAAAGGTAAATATAGTCTAGAATATCTATATTAGTCTGAGTCCAAAGTCCTAGATTTCAGAAATACTTTTCAAAAGAGATAACATCTAGTTAAATGAACAAAGTAAGAGCCTAACACGGATTCTGAAAAATGGCGTTAAAAAACTACAGAGGAGGAGAGAGGAAGAGTTCAGTCAACTATTCAGTGTAGATCATACAAAATTAAGAAGGGTGGGGGCGGGGAGAGGAGGAGGGGTGGAATGATGCAGGTGACCCAGAGGCATTGAATTCATTAACTGCTTTGTTAAATAGCAATTCCTTTCTACAACTACTTAAACAAAATTTAAAAAAAAAGAACTAACTGCTAATAAACAGAGGCAAAAGTCCTTCAGATTTCATTTCTATATCCTCATCTTAGTGAAGCCAAAGCAATCATAAAAGTATATTCTCCTTACCATCTTTCTTGAGTCAAATAAATGGTATTGCTTTTAACAATATTTTATGCTTAAGGAAGTGGCACTGTGGCTCAAGAGGTACAGCCCGAGCCTTGAGCTGAAGAGCTGAGGGACAGCGCCCAGGCCCAGAGTTCAAGCCCCATGACTGACATAAAAAATTAAATAAAAGAGAGTCAGGGAAACAATATTTTATGCTTAAGCTATGGGAAACAGATATTTCAAAAGAAAATATAAAAATCAACTGTAATTTCACTACTCCAAAATAATCAAGTTATATACTTGGCTTTACCTTTTTTTTATATTTCTCCAGATTTTTTATTAACATCAACTAATCGTATGGGGGGTTTTCTTCTCTTCTTCTTCTTCCTGACATCTGTAAGTAGTTGTAGAAAAGGGTTCTAAGTCAACATATCAGCTTGTGAGTACACGGCATCTAGAACACGCCATCTAGAACACGCCATCTAGAACATGGCATCTAGAACACGGCATCTAGAACATGGCATCTGGAACACGTCACCCCTTCACCATTCTTCTCATCTCTGTCCACCCCACCCAGCTCCTCAATTTACCTGGCTCCATTTTCACAATGTACATTGAATATCATGAGTACATTCACCGCCATTTCCTCCCTCCATTCTTGGAAAACCAGAGGCCACATTACAGCAGTTCAACAGAATGGTTAGTCACAAAGTCAAGTAAACGAGATGTGAAAAAGCCAGCTGCATGAGTCATCAATTTGAGCCTTTTGACCAGGCAGAGTGCCTTATCCCTGTAATCCCAGCTCCTCGGGAGGTAGAGACAGGGCGGATAATAGTTTTAAAACAACCCAGGCCAAGTGAGACACCACTTCAGCCAACAAGCCACATGCCCTCAGGTATGACAGGATCAAAGTTCAATGCTGGCCCTGGGCAAAAAACATGAGACCCTATCTAAAATGTGCATGAAGGGTTGTATATGCTTTAGTCTAGGAAGTAATAGGCTTTGAGTTCAAACACACCAACAAACAAGTAATAAGAAAAAGAATCATCAATGTCAAGTTTTTGGTATTTGGTGACCCAGGAAAGCAGAAAAACATAAGGAGTCAGTTAGCAGGGGGGACTGAAGAATTCTAGTTCTGCACAAGGGCTGGAGCTAGGGAATGTTTGAGAACACCTAGGCATGTTTTCAGGGATCATCCAAATAGTAATGACGTCTTTGATGCTCACAATGAAGGTCAAATTACTTGTCCTTGACCATCTGTGTTTAACTGATTTAATTCAAGTCATTCTGAAGCATTGTAAGGTCTTACCTACACTGGACCTACACCTACCAGCCAGGTCACACCACTCTTGACAGGTGTAATTCCCCAAAGGTATGTGTAACCCTAAATCTCAGTGCCTTGTGTGGTTTCCTTTGTCTTCCAGATTCTGCTGCCCAGTGCCCTCTTCTTTTGGAGTACACCTGACTGTTTAGTGCTTCAAGAATCTCTCTATTATTACACAGCACCTTGTGCAAACCACATGCACATGGACCTGGTGAACATGTCTACCCTCGGTGCAATCACACACACACACTCTGCAGACCACTGTGGATCTACAGTCATGCAGCATATCCAACTTCTTAATGAAAGATAGCTTCTATTTTAGAAGCAATTTTTCATGGTAAAAGTTGGACAATAGTCACGAATATATCTGTCAAGTAGGCCATGAATAGACGCTATAGATTTTATTCCTCCATTTAATTTGTATGAATGGAAATGTGTGCTAATAAAAGTAAACTTTGAGCTGATTTTGAGCCTTGGTTATATAACACAGGAAGTGCCAAATGGACAAGACAGGTTCTAATAATCAGATTGCAAATTTAGGTCTGAAAATCAGAATATTGTTCTCTCTTCATGAACTAGATAGAACTAATTGCAACAGAAAAATGGATATGAAGAAAGAAATGGCAGGTCTTCCTTCGATTAAGATGTAAGTGTGTGTGTGTGTGTGTGTGTGTGTGTGAAAATCAGAATATTGTTCTCTCTTCATGAACTAGATAGAACTAATTGCAACAGAAAAATGGATATGAAGAAAGAAATGGCAGGTCTTCCTTCGATTAAGATGTAAGAGTGTGTGTGTGTGTGTGTGTGTGTGTGTGTGTGTGTGTGTGTGTGTGTGTAGAAGAGAGAGAAACAGATAGGACAGAGGGACAGAAACAGAGAAACAAAGAGATTCGTGTGTGTGTGTGTGTGTGTGTGTGTGTGTGTGTAGAAGAGAGAGAAACAGATAGGACAGAGGGACAGAAACAGAGAAACAAAGAGATTCAGACCCAGAAAAGCACATAGAGATATCCAGAGAGAGAGAGACACACCAAAAAAAAACAATGGTAAGTGACATGCTAAAAGAGCCACACAGAGAGATAGAGAGAGCCAGAGAGAGAGAGACAGAGAGAGAGAGTACCAGAGAGAGAGAGACCAGAGAGAGAGAGAGCACCAGAGAGAGAGAGAATGTATGTAAGAATGTTGTTTCAGGTAGGGAGGTGTGGGGGTGGAGAGGAGAAGGGATGGGAAGGGGAAACAAAGGAGGAGGCAACAATGCTTGATAAGAAATGTACTCACTATCTTGCCTATGTAATTGTAACCCCTCTGTATGGTATTTTCACAATACTAAAAATAAAAAAATAAAAAAATAAAAATAAATAAAAAAGAATGTTGCTTCATTTAAAGTCTAAACATTTAAAGTTTGGAGCCAAATCTAGGTCAGATTTTTCTATGTCTCAGTTGTCTTACATAGTATTATCTGTGTGAGTTTTTCACCAAGTAAGAAAACATATTTTCAATAACTATAGAAATTAAGAAATTACATGAATGTTACATATAAATTATATAAGTTCTATATATAAATAATAAATTAATATATATTAAATTGCACATTATATTATATATATTACATATATATTCTGTACAGTGATAACCAACAAAACCAAGATTACAGGGTAAGGGAACATTACATACAAACCTGCCTGGTGGAGTCCGAAACTCTAATTTGGGTGAATATCAAAACTCAAGACAAATCCAGTCCACAAAAGTCAAGTTGTTCCAGGTTTACATGTGAGTACAAAAGAGATGGCAACAACTAACCCTAGGGGTGGAGGCCAACTTAATTGACAACTAACATAAAAAAAGACACAGATAGCTAACATCAGCAGCAAAATGCTTACCAAGCTGAGCCTGGAGCACGTGGCTTGCACATGCAAGGCCCTGAGCTCCACCCCCAACACTGAGGAGGGGGAAGGAAGTGGAGAAGGGAAGAGAGGAAGAGGGAGAAGGAAGAAAGGGAAGAGGATAGAAAGGGACTAGAAAGAAGGGAGAAGGGAGAGGGAAGCGGAGAAAAAAGGTTGCAAAGCTTGCAGAAATAAAACGGCACGTACAAACCAACAGACAATTAGAGAACGTTACCTAATTTGTTATCTAGAAAAGTAGGTCATTTGTATATTATGATGCACCCTAGGAAGACATGCAGTGATACAAGCCAAGAAAAAGCATCCCACACAGTTAATATCAGGTAAGTGATAGAATGATTAAGATAACTCCTTAGAATGCTTTGAAGTACATTTTACCAGGCAGTCATTTGAAATCAGTCCGTACATTCTTAGAATACACTGGAATGGAAACTTAGTTGTTCCTGTCTTAGTTATTTCTATAATTTTGTTCCCCAAGCCAAAATATAATAGCTGGACAATTCCAAGCACTCTTTCGCACCTTAACTGGCAAAGCCTAGACAAGACCAGACAAGGTGGCCCTGGGACAAATTCCACCACTTTGCCACTGATGCAGCAAAGCCTCCAGCGGGCCTAAGTGTCTGCCCAGGGGCGAAGTGGCCCCTCAACCACCAGCCCCATCCCTGGAAGCCCTGTGTGTCCAGGGTGCACATTTTACCTCTGCAAGTCAGGCCGCATCTGCACACTCACCAGCAGAAAGTAGAGCTAAAAGAGCTCAGCGGCGCATGAGATGGAGCTCCTTTCTCTTCTTGCTGCTTAGGAAACATGTCATGCTTCTTTAGACCATGGTGCCCTCCTCCCGGTTCTTACTGCCTCACTGCAGATACTTTGTGTGAAGAATCTTTTGGACATTATTAGAAGCATAAGACTAGATTGATTGATTTTATTCATGTGGAGAAAAATCCAGGTAAGTTTCCCAAAACGTGTTTCTAAGGCCTAGAGACGCTGTTAAGTGTTCACTGGGAAAACATTTCCAAGACAATCCTTAATTGAGTTTGTGCTGCCCTGAATGCCTCGCTTTTCATCGCTCCAGGTAAAGCTTGGTGACGTGCCAGACCGGTGTGGGGCTGATGTAATGAACGCATCGGAGACGCTGGGGAGCTCAGGACTGCAAGCCCAAACTCCCCAAGAGTTGGTAACAGCAACTGCTAAGGCGACTTCTAGGGGAGTAGACAGTCTGTGGCCAATGCCTACGCCCACTGAACCCCAACATCCTGTCAGCAGGGTGACCGGGAAGGAAATGAGTGGCTCACTGCACTGTGTGTCAGGGTGCATTTCTTGTTCTTCTCTGTCCTACGGTGATTGTCACAGAGAATCACTTGTAAGGAAGGATGTGTGTGTGCATGTATGTACAGGCGTGATGGTTCTGTGGTTCTTTTAGTACATCAGAAAGATGAAGCTGAAGAATACGCCTCACTTCTGCATTGAATTGTTTAGACTCGAAAAGAACACTTATTAAATTATCCAGTTTCATTTATATGTGCTTCAAAAGGCTCATGAAGAACAGCAAGTGGCCTCAACATCAACATCCAAATGTCCTGAGAACAAGCCCAAAGAACAAAGCCAGGAGCAAAGCCTGGCCTCTGCTGGTGAGCTGGGAGCTGGGTGCTGTGTGGGGTTTGCACAGCCGCATCTGTGAGTCTAGCTGGGCGTAGGTCATTTCTATGTGCTTCTGGGTTTCTATTTGTTAAGTGGGAGAAGCAAACTGAAGTCATAGATTTGAACTTGGACAAATGCTAGAAAACACACACTGAAAATAGAGAACTCTTTGCCCAATGTCCCTGGTCTTCTGTGGTAACACACCACGCCTCTCGAGGGTGTCAGTCACGGCTCCTCATCCACACCAGCCACCCTGGCTACTGTGAGGGCTCAAGAGCGGAATGCAGACCTCCATTTCCTTCAGGATGGCCTTCATCGGGAGCTGTGAGCGTCCAACATGGCGGCAGGGCTGGCCCTCACTGAAGAAGGCACACAGTAAACCACTTGAAGCTCCGGCCCTCACTGGGCAGCCTGGCTTTGGAAATGGCCCCACACACAGGAAAAAGCAGTGCCAACTACCGTGACCCAAGTGTGCGACTTGCATTTATGAGCAGCACAAAGTTCCCAGACTGGGAAGACCACACAGAAGAAAGGTTCCTGCCCGTGCCTCTTACCAGCTGGATGGATTTGGGCAAGTTGAGGCTGTTCCAGAGAACTGGTACTTGGAGGACCTCTGAGAGCGACAGGCACAGGGAAGAACCCTACCTGCAGGCCACTTACCTCACAGTGAGCCTTCTCAACTTCTTCATGGCTAAGTCACGTATCTCCTAATACTTCTCCCAGCTCAGTGAGAAGCAAGTCTTCACTAATTATTTCTTTCATCTATTATAGATTCTCTATAGATGTAACCTTATTCTGCTAGCTATGATGGATTATGGGGTATAAAGGAATGACCCTCGACCAACAGAGAAGCCATACTCTCAAACATCAAGATGTTCTGGGAGAAAGGGTTTGTTGCTTGGAGAAAGCTACCATGTCCTGGAGTGAAAGGGTTTCTTCATTCTGCTTACAAAACTAGTTCTGGAGAACAAACCTTCAACACTAACCGAATTAAATTCTTTGTCAAACCAAAGAGGAACAGAGCTGTAAATTGGCTGCATATGTAGAATGAATCTAAACATGCAATTCCTAAAAAGAATCCTCACTCTGTATGAGATGTGGCTGGACTGTGTACTGCTTAGGATAAAAGCAAGAAGTCTCACTATTAAAAATTAATTACAGCACCTTGCCAGGTGAACATTCACTCAATCAACATGAGCGACCAGGAAACTGCCAGAGAGACATAAAGTTGAAAATACAAGGCTCCTCCTCCTTCACACCGTGGAACATGGTGAGGACGAAGGTCAGACAGTGCCCTAAACATCAGAACATGAAATGAATACCAAGAACACTGAGGAAGGACGTGTGGGTTTCCTTCCCAGGCTAGCACATGGAGAGGGCGCCGTGTGCACTCCGCCCCCTCACTGGCCAAGTCTTTGTGGTGTGCTTTGAAGACCAAAGTTGTCCCCTCTCAGGGATTGGCTGCTTTTTGCCCAGGTTATACAAAGTTATAAGAGCCATGCTGATTCCTATTTATAGCTTTTAGCCACCTTCAAATATTGTGACAGTCATGAAGGTACCACCAACAGGACAGGCATGTGTGAAGGCTGATCTTTTTTTTTTTTTTTTTTTTTTTTTTTTTTTTGCCAACCCTGGAGCTTGAACTCAGGGCCTGGGCACTGTCCGGAGCCTCTCTGTGCTCAAGGCTAGCACCCTACCATGTGAGCCACAGTGCCACTTCTGGCCTTTTATGTGTATGTGATACTGAGGAATCGAACCCATGCATGCTAGGCAAGCACTCTACCACTAGGCCACATTCCCAGCCCACGACGGCTCATCTTGATGAGGATCTGACAGGTGAGCTCAACCAGAGGAGGCTTGGAGCAGGTGCACAGTAAGCATCCTGGGCCCACACGCAGCCCAGGTGGATGGGCCTCCAGACTCTGGGGTGCTTTGCCATCCCATTCATAACCACATACCCCTGCATATGGTAACTTCTGCTCACCCGCTTTCGAGTCTCTGTTGATGGAGGTGAGGGAGCTCAGACACAGGAGGGCTGCTCTCCAATGTAATGGCGGAGGGGGGTACTGACACACAGTGTGGGGGCCAGCTTGTTCATGAGGGCCCCAAGGCAGCGTGTGATCTGTTCCTTCCTTTCAACTCTACCATAGGTCTCATCTTCTATGAATAGATCCCAAGCATCTTAGATCAAAGGATAAATGTCCTCTAAAATGTTAGAAAAAGGCAACAAGACCAAATGACCCATTGCAAACCATCTGCAGAACAACAGCAGAAAATGCTGATTATATCAGAGGTGCATAGTTTCCAAAAGGATAAATGAAAGCACGAATGGAAATAGTCAATGGAAATGCTCCACTGTCCCTCCTTATTAGCCAAGAACAGAGTCTGTCCTACAAGGAGAGCTCTAGAGTGTGCAAGAAGGAAAACCTAATGCCTTATTCACCAATTCCAAGGTACAATGAAAACACAGTTCATAAATACAGACAGACTGTGCAAAGAGTATAGCACTTGAAAAGCAAGGTAAAGCCTTGGGGTTTCCAGCTAAACTAAAAGGCTTTACCATTTTGACACATGTTTTCGTGGAAGTTATCCCATTATTTAAAGCCTTGGTATGTGTGCATGCATGTGTGTGTCTGAAGAGCTGGAGGGGAAGGGAGAGGCAAGAGGGCTGGAGAAGGGGGAGGGGAAGGAGAGAGGCAAAACAGAGAGAGAGAGAGAGGGAGAGAGACAGAGGGAGGGAGGGAGAGAGACAGAGAGAGACCAAATGTGTTTGGAAGAACATTTCTAGATAGAAGTAACTCAAAACATGTATTTATGTGAATTCTTTAAGTGAATAGGAAAAGACTGACACATTATTTGTTCAACACAGAAGGTTGGGCTACACAAGTCATTCAAAGGATGTCTCTAATCTATACATTATTGTAGCAAATAAGATGTCACAGGTCATGTTGAGATGGACATCTGAGGTGGTTCCATTCATATCAGATGACCAGGACCACTTATCATGCTGATCTTATTTAACATCTCTCAGGACTCATTTCATTAGACAAACCAAATAAGTAAATATAAGGGATATAATCATTTAAGTTTACACTGCTAATAATGATAAATAATATTATTCACAAATATGTCCATACTGTTTAGAAAAAAAAATAAAAACACAACAGGAATATGAACAGTATTCAATTAGTGCCTGTGATTCTAGCTACAACAAAAACAGAGAACAAGAGTCTCATCCCAGGCAAAAAGTTACTAAGACTCCATCTTAAGAAACAAGCAAGGCATGTTTGTAATCATAGCTTTGAGGAGGAATAGGTAGGAAGACCACAGTTTTAGGCCAACTCTGGGTAGCTGTTCTTAGTAGCTCAAACTGGCTAGATTCTTCTGATTGCCTTGTGAGCATTGAGATTACAGGCAGGCAACATCATCCCTGTCCTAAGTGAGTTTTTAAGCAAAAAGGGCTGGGAACATATCTCAAGTGGTAGAGAACTAACCTAGCAAGCTGAGACCCTTTAATTCAAATCCTCGCACTGAGCTCTTATGTATTTGATGGCCTATTAGAAACTAAAAATATCAAAATAAAGACACGTTCTTAAAAATCAGCAAAAAGTTAGTTACAAAGAGTAATTAACAACTTAAAAATATACCCAGAGTCAACAAAGATACTCAGAAGTTAACAAGAAATACATAAGCCCATATTGACAAACATCAGGGAAGAAATCACAGAAATGTGTCACTAATGCAGTGTTTCTGGGGTGAATACACGGTGTGAAGGAGAATCACACCCCACACAGTCCTCATCCAAATGGAATCAGGCAGAAACCCAGGGCTTCTGAAAACAGAGTCAATTCCAAATCAACAAATTATTGATAGTTCCTAATAGCTCTGCAGAAATATATTTATTATTTACCTTCACATTTTAAAAGTTTGCACTTTATCGAGACTATATCCTTCCAAAATTCGCATCTTATATTTAAGTGTAGATGATATAAGCTACTGAGAAGATAAAACAAAATTCACTAAGTAGTATCCAGCTTTAGAAGAATAAGTATGTTCTTTTTTTCCTTCTGTTCTTCCCTCCCTCCCTCCTTGTGACCTTCTCTCTGTCCTCACCCTCCTTCCCTCTCTTCCTTCTGTCCTTCCTCCTTTCTTTCCATTTTTTGGGGGGAGGTGGTTACAGGGTCTTGCTATGTAGCCTGAGCTGGCCTAGAATCCATGATTCTCCTAATTTTTGCCTCCTGAGTCCTGGAATTATAGGCAAGTAATATCATGCCGGTCCTAAATGTGTTTTTAAGCCATGATTAATTATAATCGCAAATTTATATATACTTAAGGGTCAAAAAGAAGAAAAATCAACAAAGTTAGTGTATTTTTTAAGAGAAAAGCTAAGAAAAGGATACGGTTTAACTACTAGAAAAATATTAATACATTTGGACAGAGAAAGGAGTCACTAACTCTTTGTGTCTTCACATAAAGGAACTGTCAGACTCTGATGACAAGAACTGGATCTCTATGCTCTAGCAGCACTGGTCCCCCCTGAGTCCTCCACTACATCAGAAAGAATAGACTCCTACAATTTGAGCCAAGAGTAAAGCATCAAGAAGAGCCCTGCATTGACCATGACCTCCACATGGTGAAAGTGTGGAACAGATCATGGTGACCTGTGGGTAGAAAGGAGGGAACCATTATTCTCATGCAGAAATTGCTTCTGTCCTTTGATGTATGTGTTCATGGCAGGCTCACATTTGTTACAATACTGTGGTCTTTCATTCTGTAGTTTTCTGACTGATGTTTTCATTTTTAGAAACAATTAAACAGGAGTAATAAAGTTCTCTAGCACAAGCTGAAGACAAATCCTTTACTTAATTTTTTAATTGGAAGGAAGAACAATGTAAATTCAACCATGTTCCAAATTTGGCTATTCGTTTGCTCCAGACAGAGTTGACTTTGTTTCACCACTGAAACTGCTAATAAACAATTTCGTTATTTACATGTCTGACTCTTTGGTCTGATGACTGGGGATACAGACACATGACACTAGAATGGCAGTTTTGCTTGCATAGAGTGATGTTCTCATGTTTCTACTTCTGGTAAGAGAGCTTGGGAACATTACAGGGCACTTTGGTGCTGGGAGAGCACAGGTTCAGGGAAGCCCTGTAGTTGGTCCACATTCCTGTGCGGGGAAGGTACAAGTTCCAGGGCAGAGTTGAGGCTGTAGTGCGCTCAGCACTATCTCAGTTTATCTAAAGGGATTTTCAGGGGGTCCAGGAATTGCTATGCTGCTTCTTAAAATCACTATCCAGGGCCAAAAGAGTGGAGACGAATAAAGAGAGGTTGGGAGGGAGAACGCAGTCATAATATTCAATGTATATGATATAAAACTAGGAAGGGAGGGTTTGGATGGGGAGGGACACATGAGAATAATGGAAAGTGTGATATCAATCAAGATGCACTGTACATATAAAGTGACTTGTTAATGGTAACCCCTTTGCACAACTGTTTAAAGATAACAAAAATATAATGAATAAAAGAAGTGTGTGTGTGTGTGTGTGTGTGTGGTTTTACCTGAGTTTCTACTATAGTTTGACTACTTTCTTCTGTCTTCCTCTTTTCCAAAAATTCCAAGATAAGGCCTAGATTTCTCTAGCATGTGTGAAGCTCTGAGTTTGATTACTAGTATTTCAAAGAGAAGGGAAGGGAAGGGGAGGGGAAGGGGAGGAGGGGAGGGCAAGAAGAAAGGAAGGAAGGAAGGAAGGAAGGAAGGAAGGAAGGAAGGAAGGAAGGAAGGAAGGAAGGAAGGAAGGGAGGGAGGGAGGAGGGAGGGAGGGAGGGGGAGAAAGAGGAGAAAATTGTTTTCTACAGTTTCTTCTGACCATCTGACTTGGATGATCAGACCAAAGGGAGATCAGCAGAAACTACCATAGGAAGCATTAGGTAAATCTTTCTAACTGGACCCAATTGTATTATATTCAATGGCTTCTAACCATGTGAGGTATAGCAGATCCAACTTCTTTCACTAATCTTTTAAATATGATATCTGGATGTTTTTACTCTCTCCAAAAGAAAAAAATTACAACAAATAAAGCTAAATAAAGCTCCTTTGCATTGACACTTGCAAAGATTTTGGAAGAGAATCCTGGAGCCATCTATGTATTGCTTCTCAAAGATGAAAAGACTCAGAATCCCATACGCTTGTTTTCAGATGGAATTCGTTAAACAATAATGTAATTAGAATGTAGATTAAGGAGGAAAGTTTGTCTTTTCTCTGCCTTAAAAAATCAGTTTATTTGAAGAGGTTTATACCAGCACTCAGTTCCTCATAAAAGAGCCTTTTCTAAGTCTAATAAAAGGCTCTATTCATTAAAAGCAATTATGACAAATTTATTGCTCTTCCCAATCAATAGCGCTATTATGGTCTACCTCCAAATATTACAAGATTCTCATTAAACCACTGATGGCAATTTTAATTGAATGATACAACTCTACTGATTTCATTATTTTCAGTTAGCATATTATTCAGGCCATAAACTTAAATAAATAAACATATATATATATAAACATATATATATATATATATCGCATCACTGCATTTTTCATAGAGGTATAGAGAACAAATAATAGAAGTAGACTGCACATAACTTTAGACAAGGCTTCATCTTGGGGTGGCCAGAACCTCTGGGACTTAATGATGATATACTGGACACTTGCATGGCCAGACAAGCAAATGAGAATATCCATGAAGTCGAGTACCTCTTGAAATTAGTAAACTACAAAATTGTGATTTGCCAGGGTTGATAGATAGATGCTGCTTCTGTTCATACACCAGTGCTAGCCACTCCTTGTAGTTACCAAATCCTGGTTTAATTTGAATTTTCAATTTTAGAACTCTGGACTGAAAAGACAAGACCTTGAGATCTAGTTGAAAAATTTCCTAGGATCCCAGAAAAGCAAATTACATAGGCAAAGAAGATGGTGGCCTGGTCAATGGACAGGGCTATGCAAAGACCCAAATTGGGAAGAGGGCAGAAAAATAATATGCAGTGCCCCATATAGGCTTCCTAGTTGAAAAGTTGGTCTGTCCAGGGCACTGCAGGTATCATCTAGAGAGAGAAAGGGGGGGGGAACCTTTCCATGCAACACTCTTTTAGTTCATTTTTGGTGGCTGATCATGGGTTATTTTTTAAAAAAGAAAACAGGCTTGGCTAGGCACTGGCGGTTCACACCTGTAATCCCAGCTACTTAGGAAGCTGAGATCTGAGAATAATCACATTTTGAAGCCACCCCCAGCAGGAAAATTCTTATCTCCAATAAACTGCCAAAAAAGCCAGAATTAGAGCTGTGGTTCAAGTGGTAAAGCGCTAGCTAGACTTGAGCAAAAGAAGCTCAGGGACAGTACACAGGCTCTGAGTTCAAGGCCCAGAACTGGCACGAAAAGAAAAACAAACAAATGGAGAAAAAGAGACTCGTTTGGTTGGGGGCTAGAGAAGCGGGGATGTGTAAGCCCAGGGGGCCAGCATCTGGCTGGCATCTGGTGGAGGCCTGGTTGGCACAGCAAGACGTGGCAGACGGCACCACACAGTACAACCAAGTCTATGTGCCAGACAGAGCCCCCTCTGTCACCAAGACATTCTGTTAAACCATTAACCTATTAGTGAAGTAACTCATGAATGGATTAGAATAGATCTTCCCTTCCATGACCCAAGAGGGTCCTATTTCCAAATGCTGTAAACCCATGAGTTTGAGGATGGAGCTTCAACGTGCATTTCAGAGAGGTCAGTTAACAGTTCCTGCACAATGAGAACTCTGGAGACACAGCACCCAGATGACTAAACAGAGCTTACTGATGGACAATTACACCAGCCTATTCAAACTCAGCCAAAAGAGTCGTATCACACAGAGGTATGATATTTACAATCCAGAGGTAAAGCAGTGATCCAGAAACAAGTTGCATTTGCTTGCAAAGGGATTTATCTTAAAAAAAAAAAAAAAGAAAGAAAGAAAAGAAAACCCAACCCCAAACCTTCTGATTTGAAAGACCCAGATGTGGTAGATAGCACTACCGTTCCTAGGAAGGCACTGGAACATTCCATGAGAAAAGGAGACCTTCCTGTCCCTTTATCTTCAAGAACATTCTTCCTATTAGTGACTCCAGTTCTGTTAGGGGAATTTTATTTCCCTACTCAATGAGCCATTTGTGAGCACAAACTAAACACCGTCATGTGCCTCTGCTGACTCTTCTTTCCATCTGCCTGGAGCTGGGAAGGTACCCTCAACCAGGGGTCTGGCAGAAATAGATTGAAGAGAGAATTGTTGCCAATTATCCTTGACAGAAATGGCATCTGGATGAGAAATACAACTCTTCTGTAAGCCATTAGGAGCCCAAGATCATTGGTTACAGCAGCATAACTTTGCCGTCCTGATTAATATGCCTGGTTTCTGATATGTGTGGTGCTTTGAAAGAATTACAAGGTAATTCCAACAGGATGGAGACCACAACTGTTTTGTAACACTACTGCCTTCATAAAAGGCTTTCTAAGTTTGTTTTGATCCCATAATCCTTGCCTACAAAACCAGGACATATGAATTATTTGTTGCAACATGAAGATTTAACAGAATCATTGCTTAGTTCTCAGGCACCTGGCAAATGCTTGCTCTCAGCCTCCTACCTCTCCTCGCAAGGCAAGGAACACAGGCAAACAAGTAAATGTGATGGTGGCATATATATTGTTAATTTTCACAATGTTCATGCATATACAAAGCAGCAATAGCTTGGGTTTCTGAACAAGTTGTGAGGAAAGTTTTTGGTGGTCTCAATTCAAGTGCTTGAGCCCAATGAAGGACATTAGATCTGCTGCTGATAACACAAGTATCAAACTTGAGTGTTGGTGGCTTATGCCTGTAATCCTCAGGAGGCTGAGATCTGAGGATCACAGTTCAAAACCAACCCAGGCAAGAGAGTCCACAAGAAATTTACCTTCAAATAAACACACTAAAAGCCAGAAGTGGAGTTATAGCTCAAGTGGTAAAAGGCTAATGCTAGCCTTGAGCACAAAAGCTCAGGGATAACACCCAGGCTCCGAGTTCAAACCCCAAGACTGGCACATGATATATATATATATATATATATATATATATATATATATATATATATATATATATATATATAAATAAATATATATATAAAATACAATATATATAAATAAATAAATATATATATATATATTTGTCAGTCATGAGGCTTGAACTTGGGGCCTGGGCACTGTCCCTCAGCTCTTTAGCTCAAGGCTAGCACTTTACCATTTGAGCCACAGCACCACTTCAGGCTTTTTCTGCTTATATGGTGCTGAGGAATCGAACCCAGGGCCTCATGCATGCAAGGCAAGCACTCTACCACTGAGCCACCTTCCCAGCCCTACTATAAAAATTTTTTACAATGTATAATAACAACTGGCAAGAACTGAGATTGTAGTAGCATGTTCTGGAAGGGACAGAATAATTATGAGCCACTGGTGCGAAACTGAGATAGCAATTGTTTATGTAAACACAGACAGGCAGCACAGTGGGATATCGATTCTTTATCAGCTATTCTGCATGGTTCTGAAAGCAATCCAAAGTCAATCCTCATTCTTGCCACAACTATTTCTATGTGGTATTTCATTTCCTCAGATAGTTTGAAACAACTGACTTTACTGGCTTTTGCATTATGATATATGTATGTATATCCATATAATTTTGACATAAATATACACATTTCACATATAGACTATTGTTGTGTGTGTGTTTGTGTGTGTGTGTGTGTGTGTGCGCGCACGCGCGCGCCACATGTTGTCTCTGAGCTTTTGTGATCAAGGCTAGTGCTCTACCATTTCAGCCACAGCTCCACTTCTGACTTCTTGGTGCTTAGTTGGAGATAAGAGTCTCATGGACTTTTCTGCCTGGGCTGGCTTTGAACCATGAGCCTTAGAGCTCAATCTCCTAATTAGCTAGGATTACAAGTTTGAGTCACTGGACACCTGGCTATCTTATCTTTAAATATACATATACATATACATATAATAACTGAGAAGAATCATTATTTCCACTTTAAATAGACAATGCTATTTTTTTCTTTTTATTCAAAAAAGAAAACCAACATAAGAAAAAAACCCCACATTAATAAGGCGAAATTGACTAACAGTTGAACTTTCCAAGTACGAGTGCTTTTCTAATTTCCAAAGACAGTTTTGTTGCATGCCAGAGGTGGTACGTTTGTGTAACGTGGACCTATAAGAAAAGGCAGACCCTTCCACAAATGCTGTCCCCACTTCTGGCTCACATGTGCATGCGTCATTGTAGCCATGCGCAGATCCCAGTGGGAGAGCTGGGGCTTTACAAACTTTCCTTCTGTAGGATCCATAACTCAGGACAACTTGGTTGGGAGAATATATAATAAAGAAGCATCCATTTCAGAGCGCAAGGCAATTGTCAATAGTCTCATGCCGTTTTGGGCTTTGCAGGTAAAAATCTGGAGAGGAAGGCTGTCAGTATGAACAGCTTCCTGCCTACATATAGCAAAGTCTGTCTCAGTGAGGAGAGAAGAGGACATGTGTATCATCAACCCACAAAGCACGGGAGCGACTGCTGAAAACAGAATTCAGGTCAGCAGCAGCCAATATAAACATACTCAGTGCCTAATTACTCTGTAAACAGCAAGACAGGGTATCTTAAGAACACCCTTTCTTAGGACAGGTGACATCAGGTGTGCCATTGATAACAAAGGAACAAGAAGATAGACAAGCTCAGAAATTCTCTGCTTTTAGAAATCAAAACAGAACTTAGAAAGTGGCAAAACCTCCCATGCTCCTGAATTGGAAGGATCAACATCGTGCAAATGGCAATACTTACCAAGGCTATCTATAAATTCAATGTGATACCTATCAATATTCCAACCACATTCTTCAAGAAAATAGAAGAGACAATCCAAAAATTCATATGGAACAATAAAAGACCCCGAATAGCAAAAACAATCCTTAACAGAAAGAACAGTGCTGGAGGAATATCAATACCAAATTTCAAACTCTACTATAAAGCCATAGTAATCAAAACAGCTTGGTACTGGTACAAGAACAGACCTCAGGACCAATGGAATAGAATTGAAAACCCAGAAATGAACCTACAGACCTATAGACATCTAATCTTCGATAAGGGAGCTAAAAAAATAGAATGGAAGAAAGACAGCCTCTTCAGTAAGTGGTGCTGGCAAAATTGGTTAACTACTTGTAGAAAACTAAAGCTAGATCCTTATATATCACCCTGCACCAGAATCAACTCCAAATGGATCAAAGACCTCAGAGTCAAAGCAGACACTGAAAAATTACAGGATGGAATAGGAGAAACCCTGGGTCTCCTTGGAGCAGGCCGAAATTTTCTTTTCTTTTTTTTTTATTATGAACAAAATTTTCTTAATAGAGACCCAGAAACACAACAAATCAAAGAAAGGGTGGACAAATGGGATTGCATGAAATTGCAGAGTTTCTGCATGGCAAAGGACACAGATGGAAAGATCAATAGAAAGCCCATGGATTGGGAGAAGATCTTCACTAGCCATACAAATGGGATTGCATGAAATTGCAGAGTTTCTGCATGGCAAAGGACACAGATGGAAAGATCAATAGAAAGCCCATGGATTGGGAGAAGATCTTCACTAGCCATACAACGGACAAGGGTCTCATATCTAAAATATACCTGGAACTCAAAAAATTAAATCCCCCAACAACAAATCTTCAAAGAAACAACTGCTCAATAAATAAGTGGGCTAAAGACTTAAAGAGAAACTTCTCTGAAGAAGAAAGAAGGATGGCCAATAGACACAAGAAGAAATGCTCAACCTCTCTAGCCATAAAAGAAATGCAAATCAAAACAACATTGGGATATCACCTCACCCTAGTTAGAATGGCTATAATCAATAACTCTAATAACAACAGATGCTGGAGGGGATGTGGACAGAAGGGAACCTTACTGCATTGTTGGTGGGAGTGTAAACTTGTTCAACCACTTTGGAAAGTAGTATGGAGGTTCCTCAAAAGACTCCACATAGAGCTCCCCTATGACCCAGCAATTCCACTTTTGGGCATTTACCCAAATGATCACAAACAAGACCATACTAAAGCTACCAGCACAACTATGTTTATTGCAGCATTATTTACCATAGCTAAGAGATGGAACCCACCCAGATGCCCCTCAGTAGATGAATGGATCAAGAAAATGTGGTATATACACAATGGAATTCTATGCCTCCATCAGAAAGAATGACATTGCCCCATTTGTTAGGAAACATAGGTCCCATGGTTTCCCTTATTTGCAATAACTAGTATATGTCTGAGACGAGCAGAAAAGGCCAGATAAGTTGATGTTAGGGAAATGAACCCCAAGGTAAGTATTCAAATGTTTTTTTTTTCTTTCAATTGTTTCTAACATATTTATAAGATGATTTCTTTGTTGCTTTGTATGTCCCTCCCCCATGGTATAACCCCTGTTTTCACTGTATTTGATGTTGGTATAATTTGTGGAGGGGAAGGGAAAAAACAAATAGTTTAAATACGGATACAGGTAGACCCATCACAACAATGAGATGTACAAGTCATTATGTTGAAAAACGAACTTTACAACTTTGGTGGGGTGGGGGAGAGATGGGACGGGATGGGAAGGGGAAACAAAGGAGGAGGCAACAATGCTTGATAAGAAATGTACTCATTATCTTGCCCATATAATTGTAACCACTCTGTATGGTATTTTCACAATAAAAAAAGAAACTCTCTGCTTTTAGAGTCCTGTTAGAAATTCCTGGAAGCTGTGTCTTTAGATTACAACACAAGAGACCCCTTCCCTCGCTCACGCTGGTCTCTCTGGGCACACTCTCCAGCCTCTGCTGTCCACATGAAGAAACAACTCTCTAAGACTTCTGGGTTTCCCAACACATGCCCTTTCCCATCCTCAACAAATGCAGCAGATAATTACAGCGCTGCTGCAGTGTCTGTCTGTCTGTCCTCTGGGGTGTAAAAGCCCCAGGCCACTGTTCTTTTCGTCACTAGGGTTTCTAGCACAGAGTAGACACCATAGCATTGCATGGAAGAACAGATAAAAGGAGGAAGCCAGCGGTCATGCTTCACGGTGTGACATCCCAAACACTTGACTTGGGTGAGAAACGTCCATGCTGGCTCTTCCTCAGTAGTAGTTTGGGAGTGTGCACAAGTATCATGCAAGGAAGGCGGGTCCTTTTGTAAGCCTGTGGAGCTTTAGAGGTGGAGTTCACACACACACACACACACACACACACACACACACACACACACACACACACACATATGACCCACATATACATACAAATCTCACCGATGGGGTTGAAGTTATGAGAAATACTTCACCACCAAAGACATAGGGGTCGGAAGAGGAACAAAGGAGACCTATCGGGGTTGTGGTTTGTCTAAGGAAGTAAACCATTTAAAGCTGACACCCGAGGAAGGAGAAGGAGCCAGGAGCCTTCCGGTCAAGCAAGGTGCAGAAGGTCTTCCCAGCTGGGAGAGAGGCCAGCTGGAGGACAGGGAGGACAACAGGGGCCTCACAAAAGACTCTTTTTATCTTTATTGTAGGCCTCATGTGCTCCAGTAGAGTTTTACTGAATAGAGTTTGCTGAATAGAGAGGGAATTAAGAGAAGAAAGCAAGATAGGACTTCCCATGATGGTGGGATGTCTGGAGGTACCACCGCACTTGGGGGGAATAGGACAAGGGTGAAGGTAGGCCAGGCAGTAGGGTCCACGTGGCTGAACTCAAACCCCAGCTCTGCTTCTCACCCTCTGTGAGGTCTGAGCAAGTCACTTCATTTCTCTAAGGCACAGTTTTCACACCAGCCAAAAGGAGACAGGGATATTATTACCAGAGGGAAATAAAATGGGCCATGTCAGGCACTGGGGTACTGCTTGCTGGATACACTAAGTCTCAAATAAGTGATTGTCATAGCCAACCACGATTTCCAGTACCACTGATGGCTATATCCATGCATTATCCTTCACTCAAAGCCTCTTCTAGGCATGGTGCTAGAAAAATAAAGATCTATAAGGAATTGTGAGATGAACTAGGTTTCTGCTGTGCCTTGTAGAGAGAAGACCACAGGGTCCGTACAGAGCAAGATGCCTTTCCACGATCCGATACAAAGGCTTTTAACATTTTCTAATGGAAGGGTGCAATGGTATTTATTTCCACAGTTATGGGGTAGCAGGGATAGGATAGGAGAGAGTTCTTCCTTCGCAAATGGTTTCTTAAGCCAGAGAATGGTTAGTTTTTGTCAGTGGTTCTGGAAACAGTAATTCAAGAGGAGAAATTGCTTCAGACACCATCTGCCACCACTACTCAGAGGAGACCCGGGCATCACTTGATGCACAGCAGCTGCACGGACTCTGATAACACATCCACTCCCCAAGCTGCTTCGGCCTAGGCTGAGCAGCTCAGCAGGTGGGGATTACTAGCAAAATGCAGTCACAGAGAAGGAGTATGCCAAGGGGCTGCTTATGAGCTGGAGTGGAACCCACTGATTGTGTGCAGAAGGATTACCATGCCGCCTTCTAACTAACCTTCAGGGAGAAGCAACTGCCCTTCCACAGGACAAGCCGCAGTCTCCGAGCTCAAAGGCAGACACGTTTACAGGAATAGAGTGGAACATACCTATTCTCTAAACACCACTGTCGCTCTTGTGGCTAGGTCTGAGGAATCTGTAATCCTATTTTCCTCACTAGGAGCTTCTGCAGGCCTCTAGAACAGAGTGGGCACTCACTTTTCTGCCTGGCTGGCACAGAAAGTCTCCCCACAACCATTAATTGCATTAACAAGGAGGCAAACCTCCCCCAAACACCCTGGGGAGAACCGGATCTCAAAAGCACCGCTCTCATCTCCATTTAGAGAGAAGGAACACAGCAAGGCCGCCCAGCAGAGGAGACGGAACTCAGAATCTGATAGAACCGCAAGCAACCCCCGGAGCAGAGCCAGGGTGCTGGCCAGGAAGTATGGAGCGTCAGCCGTCCAGCTGCCTAGAGGGCCCAGTGACCCTCCCCCACCCCAGCTGGTTCTGCTCTCCTCAGATGGGGGACCAGCAACCTCCTTTCCATGACCAGAATGGGGGAGGGAAGGGGCGTCGGGGGAATGGGTCAGATGCTGCATCTGTAGGTCTCATTGCTAACTTCCAACCTCCTGTCACTCTGCTCACACACACTTGGCTGAGCTAGAGAGCTGTGATGCTGTGAACTGCCCCCCAGACAGGGACACAAGGCCGGGAACTCTGTGATGTCCATGCCAATAGCTCAGGTTCATGAGAAACTGAGACCTCACAGCTCACAGCACCTGGGGTGCCCTCGGGGAGCTCCGGGGCCCTGGGATGTGGAGAACCCCCATCAACAATGAGAGATGCTCAGAGCCACAGCCTGGATCCCTGATCACACACACAGGGGCATCGTATGTGTCTTATGAGCCACTGCATCGAGGGGGAATTTGTGAAGTAGCCACAGGCACTGATATCCTTTAGAACCAGAACTGGAGATAGTCACATCGAGATGGGAGAAATTTGAAGCAACGTGAAGGCAACAGAGGCAAAGCAACCCAGACCAGGGAGAGCAGGTCCATGGCCCGGACCCTTGCTGGAGGGCACAGGAGACAGACGATGTCCTCAGACCCCAAAGGTTACTGGGCAGAGCCAAGGTGGGCCTAGGCATCAGGTACTGGCACCAAACAGGAGAAGTAACTTTTGAAGGAGAGGAGACAAACTTTGTTATTTTTCTTTTTTTTCTTTTTGTCAGTCCTGGGGCTTGAACTCAGGGCCTCAGCATGCTCCCTCTGCTTTTTTGCTCAAGGCTAGCACTCTACCACTTGAGCCACAGCATCACATCTGGCTTTTTCTGCTTATGTGCTACTGAGGAATCGAACCCAGGGCTTCATGCATGCTAGACAAGCATTCTACCACTAGGCCACCTTCCCAGCCCTCAAATATTGTTATTTCTTCCTATGCCTCCAGAATCTCTTCTGATGCCAGGGGCCTGAAGCCAGCAGGCCACAGAGCCTGGGGACTCTGCTTCCGGGTAGGCCCTGTGATCCAGTGGAGAGAGGCTGACAGGTGCTCAGGGTAGACAGCCTTGGGTCCACGTGAAGGGGATTTCCCTTCTCTTCAGGGCCAGGGTCTTAGGTTGGGACGCCGGGTTTAGCTGGATTTTCATTTACTTTCATATCTCGATGGTTCCTCATTCCTAACAACAGGACTCAAGTCAGTTGTAGATACTCAGAATGATACTTGGAATCCCCAAGACAAAAGACTTCTACTGAAGGGCTTAACCCAGCTCCCACTCAAGGACCCCCATCCCCCAGCGGCCAGCCTGCAACATCAGACATGCCACTAACCCTCTGCACCATGCAAGCCAGTTCCTTTAAATGAATCTCTTAATGTGGCCATGGAGGGGGTGTGTGTGTGTGTGTGTGTGTGTGTGTGTGTGTGTGTGTGTGTGTGTGTGTGTGTGTGTGTGTGTGTGTGTGTGTGTGTGTGTGTGTGTGTGTGTGTGTGTGTGTGTGTGTGTGTGTGTGTGTGTGTGTGTGTGTGTGTGTGTGTGTGTGTGTGTGTGTGTGTGTGTGTGTGTTGTGTGTTTCTGTATGTGTGTTTTTCTTCTTTAACACTCTGACTGATACACCTGATCATGCTAATTACAGAAAGCTAGATTAGCTGTATTAATTTCAGACAATATAGACCACAGAATAAGAAATATAAAGAATAGCATTGCAGGCTGAGAATGTGGCTCAGTGGTAGAGTACTTACCTAATATGCATGAAGCCCTGGGTTCAATTCCTCAGTACTACATAAACAGAGAAAGCCAGAAGTGGTGCTGTGGCTCAAGTGGTAGAGTATTAGCCTTGAGCAAAAGAAGCTGAGGGACAGTGCTGAGGCCCTGAGTTCAAGCCCCAGGAATGGCAAAAAGAAAGCAACAACAACAAAAGAATAGCATTGCACAATGATAAACTGCCAATTATCCAAGAATAAATAATAATCCACATACTTATATAACTAACAAGAGAAAAAAAAACCATAAGACACAAACCTAGCATATAGAACAGAAAGAGGTAGATAAACCCATTATGACAACTGGGATCCTGGATATGCTACTCCCAATAATTGGTAGATCAAGCAAGCAAACGATCTGTAAGGGTATAAAGAACTTAAACATCTCTCAGCAATTCCTTTGACCTTGATGGTACTTATAGGTCATGGACTTGCAACAGTATGTAAATTTTTATCGGATGTGCATTGCTCACCATAATGCACTATGCTCTGGGCTATAAAACAGATATCAATCGATAAAAAGGAACTAAATATGATATATATTTTGTGAAATTGTGTATTATTCTTAGAATTAAACTAGAAATAAATAGTAGGCAAATAATTTGGAAGATTCTCAAATATTTTGAAATTAATAACATAGTTATAAATAATATATTAGACAAAGAAATCTCTAAAAAGATTTGGAACAAGATGAAAGTTGCATTTATCAAAAATTGTGAAATGCACCTAAAGTAGTTCTTAGATGGAAATTTATAGACTTAAAATTCATATATTAGACCTCACTTATATAACTGTAACCCCTCTATAATCACCTCTACACAACAATAAAATATATATTTTAAATTCATATATTAGAAATGAAGAAAGATCTGAAATATAAATGTTATCATGTGAAATTAAAGAAAATTTGGAAAGCCAAGTGAAGCTCAAAGCAAGCAGAAGAACTGTATCTAAAATTTGGAGCAGAGAAGAATAAAACTGTAATCAGGAAAGTGATAGAGAAAAATGAAAAAAATTAAAATCTGTTTCTTTGAAGAGATCCAGAAAATGATAGATTTCTATCCAGACTAAAGAACAGGCTTCGAATGTGTGAACACGATGTGTGGCATTCGCTTTGTTTGGCATTCAGTGAATTATTCACTCCAGAATGCCTGGTTTGGTTACTGTCTCGGTCAGGTTCCTGGGAGGTTCCGTGACAGCTAGGGAGGCTCCGAACGCCATGCAGAGATGAAGGCAACCGTTTGGACAAGAGCCACTGGATCTGCAAGTACAATTTCCTGGGTGACACAGGAGGTGGACAGGAGACCCAGTTTGCTTCTTGTATGTCAGCTTAGCAGTATGCCCTGTCACAGTGCTTCTGGCTTTCAAAGACCTCTTCAGGTCAAGTGGACTATGGTTCTCCGTATTTTGTCTTTTTGTTTCATTGAAAAACAAATATGGAAAACAAGAAGAAAGAGAAGCCTGGTGACTCTCACCCCAGTCTGAGGAGCCCTGCTGTGGGTCAGTTCTCAATCACCTTGAGCTTTCTCAGCTCAATGGATGCAGAAATGCTGCCATCCACAGCCTCGCCATTCCGGGAAATCTTGTCCCTCCAGGCAGGCCATAGTCTTCATCCTTTCCCTATTGCACAGGACAGTTGTTATGCGAGTGTGATGGACTGCCTTCGCCTAATCAAGAAAGGGCAGAGTGGCAGCAGTCGCAGGGTTTCACCTCCAAACCCCTTGGATGACCAATGCAGAGCCCAGGAGGAAGCAAAGCCTAGGATGGGCCTCAAGAAGACTCATTCTTCTGTAATACGTCAACTGTCTTTCTTCTCAAATCATAACCTGGCACACCAAGTTACAGACTGTGGGCCAAAAGTATACCTCTCCTGCCCCCCACCATCCATTAGCAAAATGAAACAATCCTCTAGAATTGGACAACTCTGCTTTGATCAGGTGAGGCTCTGTTGAACTGTTTGAAGCAAGTATTCCAAGATCCCACAGTGGTTTGGGGTGTGGAATCTCCAGTCAGGTTACCAGGGTCCCAGCCCGACATCTTCCCCTCACAAGCCAGGCCCTCTGAGCTACCGTCTTCCGGGCTCCACCCAGATTTGGGAAGGGTGATGGGGGCGAATCAGGATGCACCAAGTGCTTAGAATAGCAAATGTCCGTGAGCCCAATGTTAAGGAGGCTAATTGGTGTTATCACCCTATTTGCTGGAAATAATTCTTTTCCACTGAGGACATTAAGGTGGAGGTGTCTGTCTTTGTATTCTTTCTTTGTTTGGTTTTGTTTGACATGATAAAAACATCACAGGGTATACGAAGTGATAACTCTGCCTTAGTCTAAGTAAACCATAGGAGACACACAGAGATCCTTCAAACGCTTCACTAAGAAGATCTGCAAAGTCACTTCCTGGGCAAATACCGTTCACCTTTGGACTTCCATCCATTGGAAGAAAGTCATAGCGCAACCAATTTCTCACACCTCATCACTGGGCAAAATTCTTTTGGGATGTTGTATTATATACATTGTATTCCCTCACATCATCACATGTTACTACGGGCTGTGTCGGCCTCCCCTGCACCACCAACACGTGAGATCGGAGCCAGTGGCAGTGGTTTATACCTACAATCCCAGTTACTCAGGAGGCTGAGATCTGAAGCCAGCCTGGGCAGGAAAGTCCATGAGACCCTTATCTCCAATGAACTTCCCAAACAAACCGGAAGTGGAGCAGTAGCTCAAGTGGTAGAGTGCTAACCTTAGGCAATAAAGCTCTCAGGTCCTGAGTTCAAGCTCCAAGAGCAGTGTGCACGCATGCACTTGCACGCGCGTGCACACACACACACACACACACACACAGAGTAGAACAAAAGCCACTCTTGCAACACACACCTGAGAATTTTCCCTTCAGGTGGATTTTGACCCTCCCTCCAACACTGTAGGTCCCTTCCTCACCGACCCAGGTGACCACCACCACCTCGCCACAAGTCTCTGTCTTGTCCCTGAAGAAAGAGAGAAGGAGCCTATCAGGAACCCACTCAAATACAGCTTCCCTCCATCTTGGACAAGCTTAGCCTACCAGCCGTCAGGTCTCCCAGGGAGCATGTGTTCCCGACAGACCTTTAATACATGGGGAAAAATGTGTATCTTTGTGAATATATTTTCCTTTTACAAGCCTTGCATTTCACACCATCTGCTGATCTGGGCACTTCTCTTGCTGCCAGTCAGCTTAAATTTTATTTTTGGATGCCTGCTTTGGGCAGAGCATGAAAACCCCGCAGGCTACATTGTCAGACATTCTAAACAAAATTTCTCAAGCGTCTTTGAAGACCTAATGAGAGCAGATCGTGTCAGAAGCCAAGATCATTTAGAATCGCTCGGTTGTTTCAGCAACAGGAAAACCAAAGCAGATGCAAACGGAAACGTTCCCAGAGCAGGGGCCTCCGTGGCTGGACAGTGCCCGGCTGGTTGGAGAACTGACAGCCGGACCACGAGGAAAGGGCCGCACCGCACCGGGGAACAGTCTCATAAGCAACAGCTGCATACGAAGACAGCTGGCGTGACCACGGTATCCTTGCGTGACCCCCTTATGCAAGCCCGATCTCTTCTCAACACCTTTCTCAATTTAAACTCACTAAACACAACAGAAAGAAAAAAAATCAAGGGGCAGAGGTAGGGATGCCAGAGAAATCTGGCGGGTCAGCGGATCTTGTGGTGAATTAAAATACAGGCTCATTTCACCAGCAGTCTGTTTTTGTAAAACACTGACCCCCAGCCAGGACATGAGCTGTGAGAAATGCTGGCCAACCTTTTCTGGAATATTCCCATCTGTTTTTTCGAGAGACTCTTTGGGAGATGTTTCGCCGTACCCAGCATTGCTGAAAAATGGATGGCATTTGTGCCTAAAATTCCCAGGCACTGACACAGCGTCACAGATGTAAATGTGCTGCGTGAAGCGAGAAGCATCTGCTGGAGGAGCAGCCGAGGCTGTGCACACCCGGCCCTGGCTTCCCGGAGAACCGAGATGGGAAAAATGGGGAAAACGCCAAGCGCAACTGCCCGAGGAGAGGTGTGGAGACAATTCAACAGACACTGACCTCTCTCGCTGGGAATTTCACACAGCTGCGCATTCTGAAGCTGAACGAGGTGTATTTCTAAGGGCAAGTTGCTCTTAGATGTTGCATCTTTTAAATGTTCTGAAGAAAACAATGACCTGTGTTTAGTAATGTTGCTAGCAGATTTGTAAATGGGTTTGTAGGGTGATACATTCCTATCCTGAAGAGAAAATAAGACCTTTAGTTATTGTTCTGGAATAGACCATGTGCCACCATCTGTTTATGAATAAAGTTTGATCAGGCCATAGCCACACTCACTTGCTGCCTTCTTGCTGTGGTTGTTCCTGGAGCCAAGTGGAGCAGGCTCTAAAAACAGGCCATGATTTGAAAATACTTAATCCCTGTCCTTCCCAGCAACAGCCTGGATCCCTTGTTCTACAACACACCTAAGTTTTCTGCTGTGGCTCAGGACCTTCCACTCAAGTCTTACTAACAACGCACAGGTGAGCAGTGCGCCACCCGTGTGACCATAAAGCATCATTGCAGGTCGGGTGCAGGCTGGAAGCTGAGTTCAGCAGAAAATCCCACTGTAAATGGCTTCCATAAAGGGTCTGATTCCATATCCCGGATATCTGTGTCACTTCCCAGTCTCCAAACAGAGACTAAGGTTCTTTAGGTGTTTTTGTTTTTGTCATTTTAAAGTTTCATGTCCATTTTGTCAGGAAAGTGCTGAGTGTCTTAAAGTCTAGATTAGTGAAGGACCAACAGACATCAATGAAACAATTTTTCTAAACCTAGAGGAGAGGGATTTACCAAAATTGCAACCTGCTTTGTGGAAAGAAGATCATTTAGTTACACATTTTTAGGCAAGAAATTTGTTTTGAGAAGTTGTTAAGCCATTTCTCACGCTTCCTTGTCATACTGCATCGTGATTTTTCTAAAGTCTGGGACGTTCTTTGGTTTCGCTAATTGAGCCAGGGTCACCTATCTTCCCATTATGATTATTTGATTTATCCATTAACTGTTCTAAAAACACACCAGGCATATTTTTTCTCTGCTTTCAATCTCTCAAGTGAAGTTCTTTACTAACTCTGGAAGCTGATTTGTGTGTGTGACTAAAATAATGACAGCAAAGAGAAAACAAGACAGAGAGAGAGAGAGAGAGGGAGAGAGAGAGGGAGAGAGAGAGAGAGAGGGAGGGAGAGAGAGAGAGAGAGAACTGGAGAGATAGAAGAAAATAGAGAGGGGGGAATAGGGAAGGAATCCCAGGAAGGTATAACCTAGCAAATGGCTGTCATTTATTGAACACATGAGCCAAGCATTCAGCTGGGAATTACACACGCCCAGTCCCTAATCCTCAGCTTAATTCTGTTATTGGTCCTTTTGTACAGATAAGTAAACAGATGGTCAGAGAAGTTAAATTGCTTGCGCAAAGTCATACAACCAATTCATGCAGAACTGGAAGCTGAGCTAAAGCCTTTCTGATGCTGTTATTAAAGTTCTTTCCATTATACATCAGGCTATCTTTGAAAAGGGAAGCATGCCTTTTCAGTCTTGGGAGACTGAGCAAAAAATATTTTTACAAAAGAATTTTGCTTCAATGTTTTGCTCATGAGAGAGTCAAGTAATCTTATGGAGTTCTGCAGGCGGAGGATCACAGGGCTAGGAACAGCCACAGAGGCTTTCAGTAAACCCAGTAAGCACTGCGGGGGGAGGGGACCACAGATCAAAGGCAGAGCCCTTCCCCTTAGGATCGCAGAGACTCTGGGGTGATTGACAGGGTGGGAGGTGAGTCTGTTCAAGAACTGGGACACAGTCTAGAGACAGGCTATGGGTCATGGGGATTTGATAGAGGTCATCCCTAGATTTGTCCTCAGGGAAGGCCAGGTTACAACCTTGGAATGCTCCAGGTAGAGGACAGGATAGGTGTAACAGCACTGAGAAAGGGCCAGGGCGGGACCAGCAATGGCAGAGCTCCCAACACATGCCAGGGACAGAAGGTGGCAGACTGTGAAAATCAGCTGGGCCAGGTCATACAGACAGGGCCTGGCAGGCAATGCCTAAAGCCTGGATTATTCTCTTCCCAGAACACAGAGGAGCTGCGGAAGGATCTGAAGGGCAGGCATGTTGAAGGACAGTCACCCCAACCGATGGTTCGGAGCTTCTAGAGGAAACCGGCCTGAAGCAACTCATCCTGACCCAGGGCCAGGGTCCAAGGATGAGAGGCAGGAGCGGGTCCTGGGACAGAGACGAGAAGGAGCTACAAAGGAGTCTGGGATCTAACAAGTGGGAGGACCACTGAAAGGATGAGGGACAAGAGGGCCCCAGCTCAAAGGCTGAGAATTCTGGGAGTGGGACCATCCAGAGATGCATGGCACACAGCTTGCAAATGATGGGCTGACTTTGAGGAGCCCAAGGATAGCGTGGGGGAGACCCTGAGCTCACAGACTCTGAAGACCAGTGTATATATCAAGCACTGGAGGGCAGGAAACGTCAAAATATGGTTAAATTATGTGCAAGCCAAAAGGCCAGCAATAAAGTAGAACTATTTTTTTTTACTTCTTGCATGTTATAAATATTTGATTTTAAAATGCATTAATAATAAAGGAGAGCCCAGGCACGGTGGCTCATGCCAGTAATCACCGACACTTGAAAGGTGGAGATAGGATGGTAGGGATTGTGTAGTCCAAGGCGAACTATGACAAAAAGTTTAGCACAACCCTGTTGTAAAGGACAAGCCTGGCCTGGTGGCTCATGTCTGTACCCCAACTGTGTGAGAGGTACAGACAGGAGCATCGAGCAGTGGAGCTCACTGGACACTGATGAACTTGAACCATACAATTCGTGGGTGGAGATGGGAGGAAGGGACTGGGGGAGAGTGAGGAAACAGAGGACACTGCATGCCAGGAAACATACAAATTCCCTGACTCACGTATATGGACTCCCTCTCTACATCACCTGGATAATAGCAATAAAGAGAATAGTTTTAAATGGGCTACCTGTGGTAGAATGCTAGCTATGTATGCTAAGCAAAACTGAACTCAAAACACCAGTTCTGCCAAAACTATGGAAATAGCCCAGAGGCCCCTCCATGGACAAATGGATCAAGAAAATATGGTATCTATACACCATGGGATTTTACTCATTCATCAGGAATAAGAAATAATAGTGTACCATTTGCAAAGCAATTGCATGAATTAAGTCAGGCCCTGAGAGACAGAGCCTGTCTGTGAAAGCTATAACTAATTTATAAACGTACAAGGAAACACATAAGAGTTGTAAGCAAATGAAAACAGACATATGAACTGAAGTATGATAATTGCAGAGAATTCAAATGGTATAATTCCTTAGAAAAATGATTTCAGACCAGCAAAATAACTACTAGGAGACTGGCACTTGAAAGGTGTGGGAGAGGATGAGGAGAGGGGAACAGAGGAATAAGGAAAGGAAGGGAAGGAGAAGGCAATCGTACTATACAATGCATATCCTGTGAAAATAAGAAAACTGAAGGGAGGGGGAAGGTTGGGAGAGATGGGAGAGGAGGATGAAAGGGCGGTGTGCATCCAGATGCAGTGGTCTGATAAACTGATTTGCTGAATGGTAACTTTAGATGTGCAGCTACTTAAAGGCAATAAAATATAATTTAAAAAAGAAAATAATATCATTCTTAAATTGGATTCTGAAGTTGGTCCCAAAATACGTGTGAGACAGTCTGTAAGATTTCCTGCAAGAACCCTCTCTGATTCCAGGATCACTTTCACACCCGGCTAGCCTTTTTTTACCTAGGCTCACAAAATTCTTTAAATTCCACTGGAGACACTTAAAGGAAGGAACGGAAATAACTGGGCAGACTCTTTGCTTTTCTCAAGTCATGCATGCACTTATATTTTCCTTACAAATAGCAGTTTTGTCCTAAAAGTTTGAAACTAATGGCAAACTTTATTTATCAGAAAAATCGAAGCTGAACTGAAACACAAAATAATCCAAACAGCTATTAGATATGTACATAAACCAAATGTCAGTTGATACAAATATCTAGAATGGGTTTTGATGTACAGACATTTGGGCAGCAGAAAGAACTAGAAAAAATTGTAAGTAAGATCATTTCCCCAAAGAAAGCAACTGAAATGCAATCAACTGAAACAAGTATTACAGAGCCAATTTCACAAGACTTATGAGGTGAGTGTATGTGTGAAAGAGAGAGAGAGAGACAGACAGAGAGGAGAGAGAAGAGGGAGGGGAGAAGAGAGGAAAAAGAGAAGAGAGAGAAATTGAGTAATAGAAGGAAAGGGAGAGAAGGGAGGAGAAAAGGAGAGAAAAAGAGGGACTGAGAGAGGGAGGGAAGGTGAAGTTGATGGGAGCAAGAGGGAGGTGGTGAGCATGATCTCACCTCCGCCATGGAGTGCTGACATCATCAGGTCATGTCCACTCAGATACATCTGTCTATCTCAACACTATCACCTCCAGTCCTAGAACTCTGAAATCTGAGCACTAGGTGATGGTTGGTGGGTGGAAATGTGCTTCATCACTGTCTAGAGGCTACACCTGGCAGGGACCAACTATACCCCAAATCAACCTGGTCTCCCACCTGGAAAGAAGTCTTAAATCCAGGTGGAAACCTCCAGGTTGGCTCAATAAGGGTTTTCAGAGCAAACACCCTGAGTTGTGTACCATGTCCGTTATCAAATCAATGGCGTCAGTTGTAAATATTTTTGAAAATGTCCACAGAGAGGCATTTCCGATGTGTTACACAGGAAGTTAAATCAGTAACCTTCTCTGCTCCGTAAAATACCTAAAACACAGCACTCTCTCAGCCTCTGTGAAACTGGGCCTACAGCTTCTATGGGTTAAATAGTGTCATTATGGGCATGTCAATTTTAGCTCATTTTCTGCCAATGACAAGTAATCCCAGATTCTTGAGTTTCTGTCTATCCTATTTTCTCAATCATCTCTCGGTCTTTCTTCTGATTTCTCTAGAAGACCATAAGTTTGAAGCTCATAAAGAAATCTGAATTCCACCTAAAGGTGCAGCTACTTGGGCTGTCAGGATTAGGACCCGATCGGGACATAGCTGTCATGATTAGGT
Organism: Dipodomys merriami; assembly: GCF_024711535.1. NCBI lineage: Eukaryota > Metazoa > Chordata > Mammalia > Rodentia > Heteromyidae > Dipodomys > Dipodomys merriami. The sequence continues at coordinate 4,710,992 of NW_027204715.1, read as the reverse complement.
CATGATTGATCACCACTTTTCATCAAGTTGCCATGAACTGGGAAGGCAGAGTCAAGGGAAAGGAACATGCCCAAAGTAGAACTAAGCAGGAAAGGCTTATCTGTCAAAAAAGAAAGAAACTCAAATTTAAAAAAAAACACAGAAAAATAGTAAGCACATATGAGGGATAAAAATATTTTAAATACCTAACAGTCACTAAATAAAATAAGAAACTACCCAAGGAAAACCATACCCATAGAAGCAATCAAAACCATCATGAGAATTCTCAACTCTAAAGTGCAACTAAACCTTTGAATGTAAAGGGTTGTAGTTATAAGGAAGTGTTATTTGTGACTGGGCAGCAGTGTCTTACATTGTTACCCCAGCTAGTTAAGTAGGAAGAGTTAGGAAAGGTCACTCTGCAAGGCTGGCAAAGGGAAAAAGTTAACGGGACTCCATCTCCACAGAAAGAGCTGGCTGTGATGGTATGCTTGTCATCTCAACTCTAGCAGGAAGAATAAACAGAAGGGCAAAAAGCAAGAGCCTGTCTCAAAAACAACCAGAGCAAAAAAATGAATTTGGGGGATTGAGGTGCAACTCAAGCAATAGAGTGCAAAACCCTAAATTCAGTAATTGCAAAACCCTAAATTCAGTAATTGCAAAACCCTAAATTCAGCTCCAGTCCTACCAAAAAAATATATAATCAAAAGGTAAAGATGGACAGAAGTATTTTCACAGGCAAAGTAAAGAATAATATGTAATGCAATGTACTCTGCATAAATATTGGTAAATAAAGAAGTTTACAAATAAGTCAAGCAATCAGACCCATGCCTGGGCCTTGTCTAAGTGATTGCTGTTATTATAGTCAAAACAGATGCAGAAGCCTTGAGAACTAGCCAAAAATATCAAGCAGCAAATTAGGGAAAATTACAATATAACCTAATGAAAACAAGTCCAGAAATTCAAGAACTATTTGGTATTACATAAGCACAGAAATCTTAAATTTTTGTCCATAGATGATTTTAAGTCCTTTGGTAGCAGGACAAGAGTCATTTTTTAAGGGAAAAAGAAAGAGAAGTAAGTTGCCATCAGTATTGCCTTCAAATTATAAAAAAATCTATGTGACTTAACCCAAAAGCTAGTGTATGGCTTAAAGGGAAAAAAAGCTGGGAAATTAAAAAGTAAACAAATACATCCACTATTACAGCCGTGATGTTAATCAGTTCCTTGGAGGTATATGGCAAAGCAACTGGAAAGAAAAGGAGTTTTTATTTTTTAATTAGAAAGTAAAAATCCACATGAAAGTGATGTGATTATGTACCTGAACAATTAAGAGGTTCAGGACTAGAGTTATGGCCAAAGTGGTAGAGTGTCAGATAGGTAAGCAAGCTAAGTAAGAGCTCAAAGGCCCTGAGTTCAAGCCCCAGTACCTTCAAAATAGATAGGTAAGTAGGTAGAAAGACAGATAGACAAACAGATGGATAGATATATGATAGATAGGTAGCTAGGTGATAGAACTAAGAGGATCAGATGAAGGAACTGATACAAGGAGTAAATTCACAAGTGGAAACAAGATGTACATTCACTGAAGACTCCACTGAGAGTCCGCCTCTCCCTGCCCCTCCCCCTTCTTGCTCTCACTCTCTTTCCCTCCCATTTAAAAGGACAGTTGTTTACTTAGCTGAGCTACTTATAATCACTTGGCAGGACTTCTCTTTGCTTTCTCTAGTGATGACAGTTTTGTTTAAATATGAAGTAAAATTCCCCTATGTGTCTACTCTGGGTTTTGCTTGAAATCGGATGTATTTTCCTATTTTATCATAAATACCTGCCAGGAAGGTACCTTCCTCTGCTACGCCCTGCAGGGCTTGACAAACCAGAGAAGTGAATCCCCCAGGCCCAGACCTTGAAGAACAACTGGAGCTGTCTGCAACAACCCACAGAGGGAGAAAAGGGGCCCTACAGCCACCTCTGGATGCTGGTATCCGAAGTGAGTTCCATTGTAGCCTCTCCCTCTACTTAGATCCTCTGGGGATCTCATATATGACTTCTTAAAATAAATAAATGTTTTGCAGATATAATTAAGGGATAGAGGGTACAATACGATCACGCTGGTTATAGAATGGAACCTAACCACAAGAACTAGTGTTTCCATGACAGTTAGAAGAGAAGATGAAGAGACAGAAAGAAGACAGCACAGCTGGGGAGAAAACTGTAACACAAGAAGACCATAGAATTGAGCTACACATCTCCAAGCCAAGCAAATGACAAGATTTTCTGGAAAACCACTAGAAAGTAGGAAAGAGACATAAGCAGGTTCTTCCTCAAACCTGCCAATATCTTGTTTTAATTTTCCACAAAACAATGGGTATCTATGCATGTCTATACTTGTTACTTTAAGCACCAATGTTTTCTGTGCTTCTTTATATCAGCACTGGGCAACCAATATAGTATCTCAGTGGAAGGTAGTGAAGGACTTCAGAGCTGACAGAGTCGGTGTCTATCTCTTCACCACAAATGGTCAAGATTAAAGTACCAGGAGGATGGCTAGAGAGAGGGGAAAAGAGCCCTCTCCAAGGCTGACCCTCAGCAGGAGGGTAGCCCGGGAATCCAGTCAGCGCTGAGTCTCCAACAAGTGTCTACTCTTGTATCTCTCCCCTTCATTTTTCTTATTAGGCTAACTTTGCCAACTGTAGCTCAAGGATTCCTAAAGCCTGGTATACTGGCTAGTATTCTAGTCACATGCGAAAGGTAATATTAAAAATATGGGGAAAGACAGTATCAAGAATACTGAGAAAGGTAATATTAAGAATGCTGAGAACCGTAATTAATATTAAGACTTTTCTGTGCATGTCAGTCGTGGGGCTTGAACTCTGGGCCTGAGCACTGTCCCTCAGCTCTTCAGCTCAAGGCTAGTGCTCTACCACTTGAGCTACAGCGCCATTTCAGGTTTTCTCATGGTTTATTGGAGATAAGAGTTTCACGGTCTTTCCTGCCCGAGCTGGCTTTGAACCATGATCCTCAGACCTCAAGCCTCCTGAGTAGCTGGGATTACAGGCGTGGCCACTGGAGCCCAGCCCTCAAGACTTACTTTTATCTCCTGGTTTCAGAGGCTTCAGTCCACGGCCCACTGGCTCCATCTTTTCTGTGTCTAAAGCCCTACCTTCTACCTTCTTCTGGGAACACCATGGATTAATCCATTGACCCAGTCCCTCTTCAACAGCACCACCAGGTGAGGACTAACCCTTCAAACCATTAGCCTTTGGCTATCACTGCACATACAAACCATGCCACAAGGCACACGATTCTCACACTTACACAATGGAGGAAGGCTGAACTCCTCTCCTTCACAGAGCCTGAGTTTCTAGGCTCCCACTAAGAGGGAGCTCTGCCCAGGGCCAGGGAAGAGCATTCCCTGGGGTGGCTCATCAGAACGGACCTTGAGCTCTTGGGGCCAGTGATCTGCTTGTGACTACATTTCCCCAAGTATTTCTATGTTCCAGCTCTCTTAAGTTTTACCCAATCACACCTACTGAGTGAACAATACTATTGCCACTCCCAAGAATAAACTATTCTTGGGAGCTCAGCACCAGTGCAGCTTAGTAATGGACTGTCATTCAGTACCCTTCCTAATCAGCACCAAGGCCAGCAGCCATAGACGAAGATCGCCTTACTGTTGCAGTTGTACACGTGGGAAAACTGAGTGGAGCCACAGCTTGAGTGCCTGAGGAAACACATTTTGACCTGGAGTGGGTTCCAGAGTGTCCTTTGGATCGGGTGACAAGAAGCAGAACTACGCACAGAAGCTGAGCTGCAGCTTAGGCCCAACAATTTCAGCCAAATCCACAAATGTGCTGGAGCTGACATGATTGACCACAATTGTCCAATGTGGGGCCACAAAGAAAAGACTTCCTTACTTCTGGCATGGGAGGTCAGGGTAGCATGACCTCAGGCTGCTGGATATGTTTGGGCAGTCCCTGAAAGGGGCTCACAGAAAGAAAGCTAGTGCTGACACCAGCCCAAATCACTGGCGGGACACTCTTCCCTGGGGAGCGGGAGAGCGGTCTGTCTCTGTGGCCACTACACATAACCATGAGGCAGAAAAGGTGTCCAAACTGAAACTCTGCCTGCAGCACAAAGCTGGATCTGCTCATTCCTCCCTACTCCAACCCCCTCAGGCTGCTGAGAGGAATATCAGAAATGACCCAGGGGTGGCTGGCCATCAGAGCCTCTCATCTCCTATGGGAGGCAAAATCAGTGGACATTATTTTTAGGCTGTGATTACTGTTGAAGAGACAGACAGGAAGCACATCTCCTCCCTCTGTCCTCAGTCTACCTAGGTTGTTAAACTCTGCAAACACAGAGGAGATGTTGATGTTGTATTCTCATTGGGCAGTGATCATGATTAATACCTGCTGTTTTCTGAGCACTAAGTATGTACCTGGCTCAGTTAAGTCCATTTATCCCCTCATTTCATCATCCCCGAGGCCCTAGAAAGATGTTTCGATCATTATTTCATTTTGCTAATAAATAGACCCAGCGCCAGCTCTGTCTCTCCTTGGAAAAATGTCCGAATGACAACATATACATAATCTCTACCGCAGCAGCTCCCAGGGTTCTTCTTTTAAAGGAGTCCATTAGAATGGTTCGGATCCAGGCTGCAGGCTCACAGGTTATATAACTCTTCAAGAGATCCAAGGAAGTTGGGTTGCTGATTTTCTTGTACTGTAGGGGTTTCAAAGACCAGTTACTAATGCTATACTAATGCTCAGAATCTGTAGCTGTCAGAAACTACCTCCCTCCCTTAAAAATAAACATTCAGAGTTGGCAGAGTCTCTGGTATTTGTCAATAGTGGACCAAAGAGACAGGAATTAGTGAAAGTAGGAGAAAATCACTAGCTAGCTGGCAAGAGGCATGAGTGAAGAAACTGCCACAGCCCCATTTAATAAATCTACAATAAAGCATCATTTTCAATAACAGTCCACTGCTTTGAATAAACAGAAAACAGAGAATTCAGATGACAGATGAAGATAGAGACCTTTTGTGGATAGCTGACACTTTTTTTTATAAAGAACTCTTCCTTTGGCCAGATCGTAAGAACAAAGCCCTGTGCTGGTGGGGTTTCCTGCCTGCCTAGCTCTGTTCCTTCACCGTCCCTTCGATGCCATTCCACCGACACTGGACCCCATTCCAAAACTGCAGTCCAGCTACTAATTACCAATATGAAAATCAGTCTCTAAATTTCAAGTCTCAACATCACCGACCATGTCTCCTGGGATCGGAGGGCCTGCAGGCAGGCGTGGAAGTCGCTGTTTAGTTGAGTCACCAAGACTCTTGCCGGCAGTGAGCGTGGGTCAGGGGGGGCGGGACCAAGAAAGACAAAAGGGCAGGGGAGTGAAGTATGTTTAAACTCACTCTAGGATTTAGTCTTGGCAGGCGCATTCCTATTTTTCCTTCTTGTCCATTCTTAGCCTGTTTCTTCTAAATCCCACTGCCTTTCGTGAAAGTAAACAATGGCTTCTTAAAACAAGGTAAAGATTACACTCAATCCATGCCTTCATGCTATGCAAACCTGGCAGTGACCCACTCTCCATTTTTTAACCTCTACAGAGGGGGGAAAACTGTTCCACATGTCTCCAAAGACAAACAGTAAGAACAGAGATGTAAATTCCTAGCAATTAGTTTCTTCCACAGCCAGAAGCCAGGCAGCTGGTAACCTGCTGTCTCTCCCCTCCTCTCCTCTGGGCTTCTCAGATTAGATCCTAAATGCAATTTAATTCCAGACTCCAATATGTACTTCCTGAATTATACTTAAAAAGAATCAGTTATGTAACAAAGCCACATTGCTGCTGATTACACACTTGCTGTAGATGATTGTCTACATTAGGTGCAATAAAATTTTTTTCCAATTGTATCACAGTTTAAATCTATCAAAGCTTACCGGGCACCAGTGGCTCATGTCTATAATCCTAGCTCCTCAGGTGGCTGAGAGCTAAGGATTGCAATTCGAAGCCAGCACAGGCAAGAAAAGTCCATGAGAGTCTTATCTCCAATTAACTAACCAAAACTCTGGAAGTGGAGCTGAGGCTCAAGTGGTGGAGGGATAGCATACACGCACACATGCATGCACGCACACACACATACCACACACACACACACACACACACACACACACACGCACACACACATACCACACACACACACACACACACACACACACACACACACACACACACACACACACACACACACACATGAAAGCTTCTGTAGTGTAAAAGAATCTTGTACCATTTCGCTAATACCCTAATCATTCTGCTAGAAAACCAACAGGTGCTCCTTAGAATATCTTCTTTAATAAACATAGGTCCTCATATAACTGTCTGACTGCAGTAGATCAGTATTAAATCCTCCCCCCCTTCTTATGGGAAAACAAAAGGTAGAGGAAATGAACTTCAGAACGTGTTATAAATTCCCAAGAAATAAAAGTCCATTAGAGTGAGTAAACTGCATACAAAACATAATCAAATGAACCCTTAAATATGTATTTTAATGTTTTCGTTTCTTTCATGCATGTGTTTCTAACGCATTTATAAGATTATTTCTTTGTTGCTTTGTATGTCCCTCCCCCACAGTGTAACCCCCGCTTTCACTATATTTGATGTCAGTATAACATGTGGAGGAGATGGGGACAAACAAGTCGTTTAAGGATTCAGGTGGACCTGTTGCAACAATGAGAAGTACAAAATGTCATGTCAAAACCAGCTTTACAATGTCGGTGTGGGGGGGGGAGGGGGGTATAATTGGGTGGGGGGAGGGGGGTAAAATTGGGTGGGGGGAGGGGGGAGGCGGGGAAGGGAAGTGAAGGGTAAACAAAGGAGGAGGCTGCAATGCTTGGTAAGAAATGTATGCATTATCCTGCCCATGTAATTGTAGCCCCTCTGTACAGTATGTTCTCAAATAAAATAAAATACAATTAAAAAAAAAACATAATCAGGGTTTATAGACAGGAATATGTGAAAATTCCTTGAAGTTGGTTCAGTAGTTGCTAACAGAGACTCTGATGTACAAAGTGGAGCAGATCAGGTGAATGTTCCAGATGCTCACGTACTCCATCAACACAAGATTCAGGTGGACCCTTGGACCACTCTACGCAGCAGGACTGCAGGCTCCTCCTTCCCTGGCCCAGGAGGCAGGCAGTACCGCAGCAGAAGGGCAGGCTTCGCACTGTATCTTCCCAGCCTCAGTCTCCCTTTACTTTGGCCTAATGACGAGCGGAAAAGACTCCTTAATTCTCTTTCATCAAGTGATTATTCCCATCAATGTAATTTATCACACATAAATGATATATTCTTCCTACAGGGACAATATAGAACTACTTGCGATTAACATTTCCTCCTCTTCCTTGGAGATTTCAAAGTCCCTCCATAATCACAGATTACAGACACATATTTCTTTGAGACTCAGGATAACAGAGAGAAAAGAATTATGAGAAAATTCACATGAGATCAGTACATAGTGAATCACAGAGCAACCAAAAATTATCTCTTCCTCGCCTACAAATAAGTGCTGTGTTCAAAATGTTTGTCCTCTTTGCCTGCCTCTTCCCACCTCTTCTCCTTCCCACCTGTCCTGTCCCTTCCTTCCAGAATTACTCAGTCCTGAGCCATCAGAGAGGCCCAAGATGGCAGCATGTGCACTGACAATAAAGGATATAAGAACTGCATTTGCCCACAGGTGACAAAGTGATGACTTAGGAGTGTACACTATGGGAAAGCCACACACAGGGACAGCGCCCAGCTGGATTTAGGGCTGGCGCAGGGAGGAACAAGATGAGTCTGAGCCCTCTGGTACCCAAAAGAGGTGAGGCCATGTTGGAAAGACAGAAGCCAGCTTGGTGGGTGCATCCTGAACAAATCTAAAGCGGTGAGGTCATCTAAATAACCTATCAAAGGACGTTTTTAAACCTAAGACTTTATACATATAAATAAATAAATTGGAAAAATTGATGTAAAAATAGAACATATGCCTAAAGAAAGTTCCCACAAAGTAAGTATTGCTCACAAAAGGGAAAACAGTCATTTCAAAGTGGACAACCTCCTCCAAACACAAATCTACACTAGAAGCAACAGAGCAAAGTGGAATCATGCACCCCTGGAAGATTCTATGAGAATACCCCACCACCACAGACTCCTGGCCACAACAAGGAACTTGAGTCTGTTTGCAAGGAAGAGCCAAAGGCTAGCTGAACACTGGAAGACATTTGTTTTACAATGTGATGGGACTGCAAATGTCCAGTGTGTCAAGATTGTGAGTAGCAGAGGAAGGAATTGTTTCAGACAGAAACCCAAACAGATTTCACTGTACTTGGCAATGTAGGTTCTCACCTGGGCCTGATCCCTTCCGCTACAAATGGAAATGATTACTGGCAACACAGGACAGACTTGAATAGACTGAGAATCAGACAGCAGTAATAGGGCAGAGGATTTCCCAACTCTGACAGTTCTATTAGAGTTAGGTAAGAGAAATGGTATTAGAGAAAATATAGAGCTAAAGCATTTGGGGTCAAGAATCATCAAATTGGCAACTGACCTCGAAATGGGTTAGGGAGAAAAAAGAAGCAGTATTGTAGTTACAACTTACTGTTTCAGAATTTGGAGCTGCTTCAAAATAAGTTACGTGGTGTATAGGCGATTTCAGTTTGTGTTTGAAATGGGTATGGCGATGCCAATTGTACTGTTTAATTATTAGCTATTATACTTCAAAGCATATGGCAGTGACATGAATTTTCTGACAATGAACTCTATTATACAGCTTTAGAAAGGGAACAGGTTTTCTCTTAAGTCATTATTTTGGTTAACAGGTAAGTACTACATGGTCTCATGAGCCCCAATGCCAAAGAAACTTGAAACAAAACCTCAGTAGCCAGCAAAACACAGCCCTCCCCTGAGGGCTGAGCAGGAGCTGACCGGCTGGACAAGCAGCTTCTGTACACCAAACCAGTTCCTTTTATTTTATACAGTATGATATTTAAAATACCTAAAAGAAATCTAACCAGTAAATTCATTACATTCTAATTTATATACACTGTACATAAGAAGAATTCAATGAAATGGGTTTTTTTCCACCTATCACCCCACACCAGTGATATTTTTAGGTTGTATTTTCCATGGTGGCCAAAGTATGGAAAGCTTTGGTAGTTAATTAGAGATAAGCGTCTCAAAGACTTTCCTGTCCAGGCTGCTTTGAACCATGATCCTCAGATCTCAGCTTCCTGAGTAGCTAGGATTACAGACGTGAGCCACCAGTGCCAGGCTTCAAACATTCTTTGATGTTTACATATAATCCTTTCATTTTAAGGCTATTAGAATCATTATGTAATTATTTCTGAAGTGACGGGAAATGGAATCCGTGGTTCTTTCTTTTCCTGTCAATGAAATATATTTATATGAAATGTATTACATGAAATATATTTCTTATATGAAATGCCACAGATGAGGCTGTTTTTCTTCACTTTTTTTGCTTCTGCAGAAATATTCTATCTGACTGTCTGCTGCCATAAATTATTTTTCATTGCTGGCTCTGGAAAATGGGTAAATAAAAACTAAGGATTACATTTTCTCAAGTTCTTTTTACTAATACATGAAGATAAAAATGCTTTTAGGCAGCTTGGCTCAATATAGTATTCAATAACCTAGAATACTTTTTGAAGCACTTTCATTTTCCTCTTAAAAAAACACAATTTGATCCTTACGGACAGTTATTAAAAACATCTCTTCTCAGAATTTTTTCTCTTATGTCTGTGCCAGCAGACATTTCATGTATTCACAGAGGAGATAAAGAGAGGTACAAAATGTTCAAAGAAGTTTGCCAGGGGAGACCCCAGCTGAAGGTACTGTAAGCCAGGAAGAATTTCCAGTCCACAGTCGCTTCCACACTCTCAAGTGGCTGGGCAGATCAGGTCCGTACTGCTTCTGCAAAAGCATAGCCATGCCCTGACCCAGCCACACCCTGACCCAGACTCCACTACCCAACCCAATGCTGAGCTTCCTGGCTCAAGGACTGGTACAGGACAGAGTAGAAGGGAAAAGGGAGAAATGCTCTCAAAGGAGATGCTGGCAAATTCATAGAGAGGAAAAAAAAATATGGCTGAGAGTGTGTGCAAAAGATTATTTCTTAAATATCATCCCAAACAGAGTTGCTCTGTTTATCTTTTGAGTTAGATGTTGGTGGTCAGAAATTGATGGCTGGCAGGGAGGAGAATGTTGGACAAAACTAGATAAGGTGAGTACATTCTGGAGATCTAAAGAATAACACCACTGGTGATAGATGTGTGCGCTAATTTGCTCCTATAATCATTATGTACTATCATAATATATACATACCAAATCATGCTCTACATTCCTTGGATATAGGTAACCTTTATTTGTCAACTAAATACTCTGAAGTCAAACATTCCACCTTCACTTTCTCATGAAATAGTCCCTGGCCAGCTCCAGCTGTGCTCAGGTGTGCAATGCAGGTGCACAACACACAAGAGGCCAGGTCTTTGCACGCAGTGAAGACAAAAGGTGCTGTTATGGGTTGAAACTAAACATGTCTCCCAACTTTATCAATGGAGTCATCCAGTAATGAGTTCTCACCGGAGGTGGGAATCTGGGGGTGTGCCTTTGGAGAGTCCTGAGACTGATTCTCTTGGTTCCAGTCATTCTCCCTTCCCCAGTAATCTCTCTCTCTTTCTCTCATTCTCTCTTTCCCTCCCACCCAGTCCATCAGAAGTTGAGCTACTCTGTTCCAATATATGCTCTCCACCAGGATGTCCCGCCCCCACCATACCACACCAGAGACAGGGCCAGTGACCATGGACAGAAACCTCTAGAACCATAAGCTAAGGCAAATTCTTTCTTAATTCATGCTCACAGGTACTGTCACCATGACTAGCTATTCTTAATGAATGTAATGGTATGAACACCAGGAGATAAATACACAGAAGAGGAATCCCTAGGGAGCTTTCAAGACTAGAGATTCCCACAGGCCCCAACCTAAGCCCCCAGATACATCTCAAGCTTACAAATACCACAAACCTACCGAGCTCATGGAAATCTGCTTTCTCAGACCCTGCAGGCCTCAAGTGATCCTTGTCTCAAAGTCATCTCCCTAGGACTGGGTATAGCTTAGCAGCAGGGTGCTGCCCTGGCATACCCAAGGCCAGCTCAATCTCCAAAATAAAGCTTTCTTTCTAATTGTACAGTGATGTTCATAACTATAACTCCTCTAGCTTCAGTGTTTGCTACCACAGCCACATTTGTTTCAAATAATCCCAATAAGGCAAAATAAAACATACTTTTGACAGGTAAAAACCTGTCTGCCTGAAATAACTTCAGTTCATTAACTCTACTGTTCACTGACATGTGTATGATATATATGATGCATGATATAAATGGTAATTATTATGTAATAGTATACACATACACACATTAAATCGCGATCTATGTGCCTTGAATATAGATAGTATATATCAATCTTATATATGCATATATAAACATTTAAAATGCTTTTACCTAATTAAATAGAGTAGCTTCTTAGAAATGTCATTTACTAACAAAACAAAATTTGCTGCTGTAGCCCTTTCACGAACTCTATGTTTTCATGCCCAGAGACCTGCCAGAGGACTGAGAAATGGGGAACCTTTATCCCTTGTAAAGAGAAAGGTAGGGCAGAGTTATGAATTTAAGTATACAAGTTATCTCATTCTAAAAGTACGAGTACTAAATAAGAATGTACAGTGAGGACACTGCAATCACCAAAATCATAGCGCAATTCAGCAATCAGCCAGATGGACTTATACTTTTCAGATGACAGCTAGAGTCAGCTTTCCTGTTGCTAGCAGCTCCGTGACAGGGCCTCAGTGATGAGTGGGGCGGGTCGGAGCACCCCTTGCGATAGTCAGGAACAGAAACACCTGGGAGAAGGAAGACGTGCAGACCGGGGAGACAACAGACAGTCCCTGAACAGACGCCTGTACGTCTTCCCCAGGCCCGTGGACAGCGCAAGGCCATCGGCCCAGATGAGGTGGGTCACCTACCTGCCAGACCAGGTGCTCCACGCCTCCAGGCCTTGTAGACAGGCAGATGCTCAGCACGATGGTGTGGGAGGAGGAGGTGAGGACGCTGGCGATGATGGCGTCTCGCATGTTGAAGGGTAGCATGGTGTACACCACGAAGACGATGAAGAGGAAGAAGGACACCTATGGGAAAGCAGAAAAGGAAGGTGAACGGAGTACCTGGCTCCTTAGTGGCGTCTCTTTCCTTCCTATTAATGGTAGCAGGAAACACATGTTTACTTAAGAATACCATTATGGCAAAATACGACAGCACACTGAGACAAAGCCACCAGATTATAGCAAAGGATTCATCATAGTAACAGGAAAAAGAAGTTCTTGATTAAAACCGTGAGATGTTCAGTTCTGAGACCAAACTTCTGCAGATCTGAGTGGTGCCCATGCATGTATGCAATGCTAATCTTAAACCATTAACCTTTGGTATCCGTGCTTTAGAATGAGCAAAGGGATACCCCTCCAGCATGGACGGAGACGGTTCAGCAGTTGTAAAATGCACTTTTGTATTTCCTCCAGAAGAGATTAAATTTAGAATACCTATGTGACCTAGCAATTTCACTCCTGGGTATATTCCCTACAAAAACAAAACAACAACCTGGACACAGATTCTCAGACACATATGTGCATGACAAGCGCTCACCTCACTGCCACAAGGCAGAAAGGATAGATACCCACCAAGAGAAGAACGAGTGAACCACACCTGGTATTCATACATCACAGCACTGTCCAACTGTCCAACTGACTGTGAATGCATGACACCAGGTGTACAGACATTATACGGGGTAAATGCAGCTGGGATAAAAAAGGCTCCATATTGCAAGATTGCATTATAGGAAGGACACCAAGTAAGAAAACCATAGACAGGAGACAGATTGGTGGTTGCCTGTGGGTGGGACAGAGTGGGATGAAGAGGGAAAGTCATTGCATAATAAGCATTATAGTTTGCTTTGGGGCTGATGAAAAAGGTTTTGGAACTAGACAGAGATGTTCGCTGTGCAACACTGGGAGTTTACTAAATGCCTCAACATTCTTTACTTTAAAATGTCTAATTTGTTATGTGAACTTCATATCAAAGAAACCAGCAGTAAGAAACCTCTCAGAGAAAGGTTTGGAATGGAAACGATGATGTTTAACAGGTAGTAAAATAGACCAATTTCATCACACAAGAAGCTGAGACAGAAAATATAAAAAAAGAATAAGCCATAAGTCGAGCAGGCAAAGGACCTAAGGTCAGAGAATTGAGGAATGAGGCTCCACACCATGGAGCTCCTTCCCTTAGGTGAGCAATTTGCCCGCCCAGCTTGCACAAGTGTGCTGTGATACATGGAAAGAGCACGAAAGCCATGCATGGCCCATCGACACTGACAAGTCAGCTCAGCTGTTTCTCTGAGTTCCAAGCATGACTTGGGCATGAGGCTCTGCTACAGACGGATTCAAAGAGTACCCAGTCTGAAAGACACCAGGCTTTATCTCCTAACTATCCACTTATAGGGACCTGGGTTACATTTATAACCTAAAAAGCAAGTGTCTGTCACCAGGCTGGTATCTTTGTCTAATTGTCTTGGTTAAAAAGCCTAATGAAGATGAAGTGCTCACACTCTGAACATCAACTAAGATCCTTTCATTTTCTTCAGGGCATTCCCGCCTGGACGGTCATTCATTTCACAAATGCCTTGCACGCTGAGGGACAGAGGCCCACACAACAACTGAAGCCCAGCTCTCGTCCTTTTCCACTGGGGGAAATGTGGGTCATGCATGCCAGCCCACCAGCTGTACTACGCCAGCTGTACTTCACAGCGCGCATATCCAGAGAGAAGGACACACTTCACGACCAGCTCCACCCAAGGACCATGATCTGCCCTCCATCTTCTTCTCTCTAACTGCCGCCATTCCTTGAAATGGCAGCCAAGGAAAAAGCCACTGTGGGCGGGCCAAGTGACCAGGAAGCCCGGGTTTGGTGTGGACCATCTGCTTCATGCCCCCGTTTCCTCCCCTTCAATCTATATTTGTAAGAGCCTCAGGCCAAAAAAATGTGGGTGAAACAGATTACCATAGTGATATTTTTTGAGCAATTTTTTTCCTTTCACCTCTTCAAAATAAAAGACTTTGAAGAATTTTTTTCTGTCAAGCATTATTACTTAGCATGCATTACTTAGTAATCCATTCACTCCATGTTGTATGTGAAATATAATGCTGAGGCCAAAGATCTGGGCTTAGCTAGTTCACCAATGAAGATGTAACATGTAGCTAGGAGACTTTTCCTGTGGAGAGTGGGGCCCTCTTACCATCTTTCCAAGGACAGAATGTACACAGAGAGCTCACTGAATCGATACTCATATTTCACATGAGTGTGTTCAGGGTGAGATGACAATCAATAACGCAATTTCAAACCTACAAATTACCAGTGCCAGAGTTTATTGAGTACTTACTGCTCAGACCTTCCACAGCTCATCGCTGAGAATCTTTGAGCTGTGGGAGAGGATTCTTCAGGAAACAGGAAAGCAATTTCTGTGTATTTCCAAATAATTGAGAAAAATAAACTTCCCCTGGAATCCCCGATCCTCATGAAATTACAGGGAAGGTTTCTAATGAAGATATTGCTATTTCTGTACTTGGCATCCATGCACACATCTTTGATGACTTCTGTAGAAGCATTTAGCCCTTCAAGAGCCTCCCAAGGTACTAGTCCTCAGTCCTATTTTCACAACAGTTTCACTGACCCAGAGGAATTGGAAATTTGACTGATAGCTTATAATTAATGTCACAGCTCAAATAAGAGTCCCAGGGTCCAACGCTTCCATCCATTCTTGGTAGCTTATAAGAGCTTCTTCTTGTGGCAGATACAAATCACATTTGTTGGGAGAGGCATCGGAATGTAAAAGAAAAGCCTAGCAGGACACAAGTGCAAGACACAAGCACATGGGGCCATTTCTGCAATTCTAAGAGTGACAGCAGGGAGTTTTCCTATTGCCAGGACTGCCACACTCAGTCTGCCACAAGCTGCTGATTCTGTCAGTAAAGAGGACGGCCCAAAATGGCTAATATTCCAAAGACACCCACTTACTGCCTTCATGTGTACAAATTTAACTTCTAATGTGGTAATAGGATTCGTTAAATAATATTCTACAATAAACAGCAAAAATATGACATGGAGAAAGTGATACTAAAGAGTTGAAAACTAGTTTAAATAGAGACTTTGTGCTTTGAGTGTTGAATGACAGCCTAGGTTCTATTAAGGAAAGTCTTGACTTCGGCACTGTTGATACATGGGGCTGAGTGTTGGGAATGTGTTGAACAGAAGAACCCGGGTCTTCACTAAGGACACTAAGGATCTGCAGACAACATCAAATGTCTTTCAGGAGCAATACAATGCATGGTTGAGAACAATGAGCTCCAGGAAATGTTTTTCTTCAGGAATGAGAAAAAAAAATGTTGCATGGTCATGGTTTATTGCAAAAATTAGCTTTTATTTTGTAAATTCTGATATCCATCAAGTTTAAAGGAAATACATTCAATTAATATATTATTTTTTCTACAACATAGCATATAATAAAAAAAAAGCTTCTACCTTCCAGCAAGTATTAAATAAATCTTTTCAGACACCAAAATTTATAGCCACTTTCAAAGTCCCTCTCTTTTACTGCCGCATATTTTACTTCTAACCCAAACATCCTTAACATTGCTTTGCGATGATCAGAACTTACAGATACTTTGTCTATCGTTTTACTAATACACCCATCCACAAATAGAGCCTCAAAATAGAATTATGTGAAGAACAGCCCTTTAGCTGCCCAAATATAATAGTTCCTGTGATAGAATCACAGTAGATGGGAAAATAAATAGCTAATGGTTGGTTAAACAAATGGTATTAAATCAGTCTGGGGGACTTCAGCGGCACCATTTTAGGAGCTCAGCTAAAGGTACCTGAACAGCTTCTGTCTACAGGTCTGAGCTAAAAAGAGGGTTACGTTCACTTCAAGTTCCACATGGGGAGCTTTCTTCACATCCTATTAATCACCGAGGGTTCTGAATTTTTAAGCCTGCTTTCCCAACACAACTTCAAACAGGACCATATGTAAAACTAAAATGGATTTGGCACATCTAAAGAACATGTGGGTAAAATGCTCTAAAAAACCTAATGTAATCTCTAGGCTTTCCATGTTACCATGGGAATGTAAGACTCTTATGAACATAAGATATACCTCTCTGTCCAGGGGCTGAAATGAGAAGCCACTGATCTGACAGCCACCAACCCAGGCAAAAAGGCGTGTAGATACAACATCTGAAGTGACACAGCACTCATTCCAAGAGAGCAGCTCAAGTGCATCTACTGGCCCAGCCCAGCAGGAAGACAGGCAGACCTTCACAGACCTCCTCCTTCAAACACAGCCAACAAAGACTTTCCTGCATCCCCCTAAAGCTGTTTTGCCTCCAGGACCCCTCACTTCTGTCTGTGATGAGTCTCCAATCAGCCAGACTACAACCATAGTACGCTTCATGTCCACACTCAATGAAAGTTCTCTTCCTAACTTGGACGTTTGCTTCCTCCTCCACCTGTGCCTCTCCACTCTTCCTTTCCACGACACTGGCTTCTTTCTCATTCTTCTCACGATCCCTCAGTGAGAGAGCAGGGTTCTGTGTGCATCAGCTCAAGTCCATTCTTGGGAGCCACGAGCGCTCTCTGGGTACCTGGTACAAGTGTACATCACTTTTCTTGTCAGTTAGGTGAGGTCTCACAATTTGCTGTGACAAAGCAAGCAGAAGTGATGATTTGTCCTTTCTGGGTGGAAACTGGAGGCGTGAGTGTGTAACACACCTTGCCCTCTGTCTCCCCGGGGAATCATGGGGTCATGGCATTAGAGCCATGCGTCAGCAAGGTGAGGGGCAGAGTCCCTTGGGGGCTCCATAGGGACCTTCAGACATGCAATCGACTGATGACGCCTGGTGGTGTTTAGCCCCTTATCCCTAAGTACATGGGCGGATACTAATGCGGCTCTCTCCTTCCATTTTATTGATGTGCATTTATAAAGTATTGACTATCCAATAGTCTCCAAATTACTTTTCTCCCTTAACTATTCATTGTGGGCTTATTTTTGAGCCTACAGATTTAAAAAAGTAATCATTACTTTTTCCGAGTGACAAAGCATTCCACAGTAACAGGTTCAGCGTCATTTACAGTTAAGGCCTTCCCCGCTGCTAATCTCTCATGGCAGAACAGATGCCTGCCAGCGGATTGCAATGCACTCTCTCTGATGTCCCCTGCTGCTCTGACATTCTGTCTTCTCCAATCCAGCCCAAATACCACTGCCAACACAGGCTCTGAACGCACAGGCCTGAGACGTAAACCTGTCCCACGCTCCACACATGAGTATACACACACACACACACACACACACACACACACACACACACACACACACACACACACACACACACACACACACACACACACACACACACACACACACACACACACACACACACACACACACACACACACACACACACACACACACACACACACACACACACACTTCTCCCCATACACAGTGGTTCCTCTCCACTGGCTTCAGGCTTCACTCACTGATCATACTTATAGTTCCAATTCATGTAATAATCTCCCCTGCCCCCCGACACACCTGCAGTGAGGAATAGTGGACCCCTCAAGAGCAAGGACTTAATTTACCCTTAAGAAAGACCTCAATAGCACAAGGCACACTCTCCACAAATATTTTCTGTCTGTAGGCAAGTTGATAATACACCTCAATATGACCTGAAGTCAAGCCGTACTCAGCATCTCCTCACTAACTATATCTCTAAAAAAATTTTTTTTGGGTCCGGTCATGGGGCCTGAACTCTGGGCCTGGGCACTGTCCCTCAGCTCTTCAGCTCAAGGCTAGCGCTCTACCACTTGAGCCACAGCACCACTTCCCGCTTTTTTTTCCTGCTTACGTGGTGCTGAGGAATCGAACCCAGGGCCTCATGCATGCAAGGCAAGCGCTCTACCACTGAGCCACCTTCCCAGGCCCTATCTCTAAAACTTTTGTGCTACCACCTTGACCCATCATTAGCTATAACCATGTTGATTTTTGAGTGATCATTTTTCTATGTAATAGAGCAATGAGATTGAAGGATTCAGCTATCTGGGAGCCTGCGGCTGACAGCAGTGGGATGCTGACAGCATCTCATACGCTTGGGGTCGAGCTGTGCTGCACAGCACTGTCTTGCTCTCTACCCAGGAGCCCTCGAGTCCCAGGTAAGAAATCTCCTCTGGCATTGAAAAGAGCAAAGCCAGTCTTAATCCATGGGAAGAAGACATGTCTCCGGCTTTGGACATCAGTCTGGCTTCCGAGCTTCCCTGAGCTGCTAATCTGCCACCAGTGACAGACCTCAGGGCAGATAACCTTGTCCCATGAAATTCTCCCTTTTAATCACCTCTGCCCTGCCGCACATGAGCTGGAAGCAGCATGTGAATCCACAGGTACTCACCACAACATGAGGTCTTCCAAAAGAGCACACTCTCAAAAAGTTCAGTATGATGAGATCTCAGTGGAAACTAAAGAAAAGGACACCCCCTCCTCTCTCCCTTTCCCTCTCCCCCCCCACCTCTGAATGGCACCATGGCTCGAACTCAGGCCCTCACAACTCACTTGGCTTATGTGTTCATAGCCAGCTCTACCACCACCACTTGAGCCATGCCTCCAGCCAGGTTTTCTGCAGGTTGGTTTGGAAATGGAGTCTCATGAACTTCTCTGCTGAGGCTGGCTTTGAACCTTGATCTTCCTCAGTACATAGGATTCCAAGGTACGCTTCTAGTACTTCAGTTACCGTGCCTTTTCCGCATAAAGCAAGTTCTTAAAACACAAAGGCTTCTCCCCAGATGAGGCCTGAGCACATGTGCAGGGAAAGCATGGCCTCCAGTGGAAGGACCCAGTGCTTCGGGGGGAGCTGGAGCGGAAGGTACCCAAGAGCAAGACCACACACGCACAGTGACGTGAGGATGGGGGGGTCTGTGGGTCCACGCCAGGTGTGAGGGTCCGAGAGGTGGGGGAAGCCATCCCTGGAGGACTAGAGCTTTCCTGACCCCCACAGCTTATGCAGTTACATGCCAGGCATATGACTTTCTCCCACCCATCAAAACAAATCAAAACCACAAAACATTACTAGAGAGCGTAAGACCAAACTGTGTGCATCTGCAGGATTGGTTCTCCCAGAGGTGCTGAGTGTGAATCTCCATCATGTCTCTCTCTAGGTGGACTTGGACAACTCTAAGCAATTCTGGGCACCCGCTGGGCAGGAGACAGGACTCCCGTCTCAGCCACCATCCTTCCTTACAGAACCTCGTCCCTGGGGTCTGCGTGTGTTTCCTCAAGCGGCTTCTTCCTGCAGGTCTCTGCAATTGAGACTGCTTACATTTTAAAACTCAGACATAGACATTATGTGTAGATAGAAGCTGTTCTCCAAAGAACCTTTTTTTTTTTTTAAATGGTACTTTTGTCTGTTTTTTTTAAAAATTTTTGTGTATTAATTGTACAAAGGGAGTTCTTAGTTGTGTTTCTAAGAGGCACAATGTGCTTTGGTCCTTTACTGAAGGCTTGACCCTCATTCAGAAACAGTCAGGCATGGGCCTCTGTAGCCGATGTGAACATGAGGGCCGAGAGTCATCAACAGACAAACCATCCATGAAGCTGTGCTAGGGCTGGTGTTAGGGTATGGACTGTAGTCAGAACAAGTGAGCCACTGAGGAGTATCCTGAAAGGGCATTTCTGCCTACTTTGCTTGTTGGTAACAAACTGCCTACTCCAACAAATGTCCCCACGGCATTGGAGACAGGGACCAACACCTCTGGAACTCTGAGCCAAAATAAGTCTGTTTCTTGTAAGGTTGATTTTCTCAGGTAAGTTTTCACAGTGACACCAAGCTGATTAAAATTCAAGGTAACTTGATAATCCAGCTTCTGTCATTGCTTATGGATTTCAGAGTAAGACTCAAAGTTTCTTTTAGAGTTTATGCTATGAAAAGAGTTATAGAACAAGCCCCCCAAAAAGCTTAAAGAGACAGAATTTCTGTATTTTTCTTTCAAGCAGTGCCTTCAACTCTAATATCTTACTGAAGCTTTGCCTTGCAAGCCACTCTCTAATAGAATGTATAAACATGCATAATCAGCAAGATAATCAGGATTAGTTATGTAAATCACAGTGTCTGTAGAAATGCACCACCAGAGGAAGATGTTCTATTTTTGTTATGCTAATGATGTTAAGGGAAATAACATCTCAGTGAATAGAGTGTAAGAATTTTATAACCAGAAGAATTACCCAAACTGTTCTTCTCTTCAAAAAAATTCTCTGAAAATTCCAGAACACTTACAGTATTTAAAGTCATATCTCACTGTTCAAAGATATAGGTCTTCACTGAAAAACGGGAATTATATCAGTCTAATTATTATATTAGGAGCTAGTATTTATAATGTTGTATCTCAACATGAGATACAATGGAAAATATTTACAAAGTGACACAAGGAAAATGGAGAATAGTCTTTAGATATTTTTGTAGCAGAGAATGTTCCCCATTACTCATCACTAGGGAAATGCAAATTCAAACCACCACAAACTGTCTCCTCCTGCATGTCAGCTTGGATATGACCAAAAACAAAAGACGGCAGGAGGCCACCAGGTTGTGGAGAAAGCACAACTCACTGTTGGTGGGAATGTACATTTGTAGTTGTTAAGGAAATTTTATAAAGACATTCTCAGGTGAAATTCTGAGTGAAATTGCTGTGCTAACTATGTTTTGCCATCACTGTGACCACATATCCAACATAAACGACTCAGGCGCTTGGTTTTGCTCACAGTTGCTTCGAAAAGAGTCAGTCCATCATGGCAGTGGGCTGGGCTGGAGGACAGCAGAGAAGAACAAGTCATGTGATGGCAGCCAGGAAGCAGCAGAGAGGGAAAGAGGCATACTGAGGGGCCGGGGCAGGATGGAGCCGCTCATTGTCACGTACTTTCTCCAGCTAGGCCCGACCTCTTCCTCTTCACAACCCACTTCATTCATCCATCCTGGGATAAATGCACCAATTAGGTCAGAGTGCTCAGTTTACAGGGGACATTTCATATTCAAGTCATAACAGATCTGAGGTCCAGATCTGAAGGGTGGAAGGGATAGATGACCCCATGTTCACATACACAATCAAATTGTGCATCCATTGTTGTGTGAATGGATAAGAAAAGAAGAAAGAAAGAAGCTACAAGGATGGAAGTGGAGGACACGATGAGTATTTCTTACATTAAATGTAAGCCAGGCATAGAAAGACAAACACTGCATGTTCTCAGCTATGTGTGGAATCTAAAAACAACTGAATTCCAAGAAGCAGAGGGGAGAAGGAAGATGTCATAGATGAAGATGGATAGATGATGATCAGAGGATACAAAGCTTCAGCTCCACAGGGAGAAGTTTGTTCTGTAAACTTCCAGATCTATTGTCCAATGTGGTACTTCAATAATGTATTGTACATTTTAAAATGGCAAAATGTACACTTCCAGCAGTCCCATTTCAACAGCAAAATGGTCGATATTTGAGGTGACAGCCATGTTAATAAACTTGATTGGATGATTTCACAATGTATTCATAACTGCGCACCCCCTGGTACCCATAAATTTATACAGCTACAAGTTTTCAAGGTAAAGTTTAAATATTATAAGGAAAAGAATTTTCAATTGTATTGATCTAGCTGAGTATCCTGGAAGGTAACTTTTACAATCAAATAAAAATTTCCACACTGTATATTATCTAACAGCTTAAAACTTAGGCACTTTTTTTGGTAAATAATAATTTACAAGTCAAGAACAATTTTTAATTAAATTTCTGAGAACATAAATAGAAGGTGATGCAGCCACAAATGTACTCTAAGACTTTAAAAGATAAAGCTCAGTTCTTCCTCACATGGTCAAAGTCCCTGTCTAGAGTCTCTACGGTTATCCTCTTCCTCAAGTTCTGTCCCCGCCTTCCTCCTTTTTTCCTTTCCTAGGTTTCCTAAGAGTTCCTCTTAATAGTTTCATTTTTCTTCATTCTCTCCATTACTGAGACATCCTGAACTCATCTGTGTCCTCTGCCTGCGGCCATAACATAATCCAAATCACACTGCCACCCCTGAACTCCCGCAAAGCACTCAAATGCCACCTCTGCTTACAGCAGAGGTGTGCGTTCGATGCAGAACTCAGAGTGGTATTTTAAGAAGCTCAATTGATCCTATGGCCACTTCTGTACTTGAACCTGCAGCATCTTGCTATCCTGCTTGGGAAAATGCAGTTGTCACGGGCCGTGCAGACGCTGTCCCCGCTGGAGCTCCTATGCCCTTAGTCCATCGTCCATGTCCACAGCACTCCCTGCAGGTCACCTTCTTGCTCCTTGCTCCTGTGGCCTCGGCTGCCCCTAATATTACCCTGGAGTCTCCTATTGACTGGTTCCTTCCTGCTACTCAAAACTCAGAACCCAAACACCTTCCCCCGAGAGAATTCACCAATCCCATATCTGAAATCCGACCTCCAATTCTTGATCTAATCTCAATACTTCACATCCTTCAGATCATCAAGGTGCTTAGAATGTTATTTATGTTTAATTTGTGAAATTTCCTTTCTTCCCAACTTATGTAGGAAAGCTTCATGAGGCCAAGAACACAGAGACTAGTACTCAGCACCTTAAAACTGTAATAGACATTTGCTGAAAGAAGGAAGAAAGGATTAAGACAGTTTGACTGATTACATGGGAAATTAAGATTCCCATTGAAAGATGGACTAGAAGCTGCCAAGGTGTGAGCCTGGCTGGGCAGATGTCAGCGTCACAGCAGCATCTGGTGTGGAAGTCATTTGTACCCCACAGTTAATTTTTTCTGCTTTGAACTTGAAGCCTGGGCACTGTCCCTTAGCTTTCCACTTACGGATAGCACTGTCCTGCCTGAGCCACAGCTCCACTTCTAACTGTTTGGTGGTTAGAGATAAGAGTCTCTTGGACTTTCCTGCCAGGACTGCCTTTGAGAATCCAGAATCTTAATCCTAAACTCTCAGCCTCCTGAGTAGCTAGGATTACAGGTATGAGCTGCTAGTTTTCTTTTTCTCTCTCTCCCTATGTCTTTCTCTCCCTCTCTCTCTCTTTCCCTCTCTCTTTTTTCTTCTCTTTCTCCTCCCCTTTTTTGCCCTCTCTCTTCCTTTCTTCCTTCCTTCCTTCCATCCCCATGTGCTTGAACTCAAGTCCTAGGTGCTATTCCTCGGCTCTTTTACTCAAAGTTGGCATTTTGCCACTTCAGCCACAGCTCCATTTATTCCCATAAATGTGTGTGTGTGTGTGTGTGTGTGTGTGTGTGTGTGTGTGTGTGTGTGTGTATAAGCGCACACACACATGTGCATGCACTCACTAGTCCTGGGGCTTGAACTCAGGGCCTGGGTGCTGTCCTTCACTCAAGGCTAGCATTCTACCACTTTTAGCTACAGCTCTACTTTGGCTTTTTGGTAGTTAATTGGAGATAAGAATCTCATAGACTTTCCTGCCAGAGCAAACTTCTAATGAGATCCTCAGATCTCAGCCTCCTGAATAGCTAGGGTTACAGGCATGAGCCACCGGTGTGTGGCTTCCCATAAATCTTAACCTCATACCAGCCACAAAGATAACTGAGAATAGGAAAGCATTAATAACTGCTTGCTCTTCATTACAAGACCCACATATGCTGTGGATAATCAAAACTTCTTAGGAGGAGACTGTGAAGACTAAACAGGCTCCTAAGTCAACTGCCTGCTGCAGTGGCATTTACTAGATGTCCATGAATCCTTCCCTTCTCCCGGTGACCTCGGCAGCTGCAGGGCCCCTTGCCTGGTGGAGCTCAGGACCCGGGCTGCACTGTGCACAGGGTGGAGCACCAGCTTCTCCTGGGTGCTTATTCTCCTTGGGCCTTGCTCACGTTTCCTCAGACTATCTTCACCCTTGCTTACTGGGTGCTGTGCATGTGACCGCCCGTCTCCCAAGGGACCGGGGGATGGCTCACTCCTTCTGTGTGGGGAAGTCACTGCTGGGGGCCACCAGAATACCCCCCAAGGTAAACAGAGGCAAGGAGAATGCGTCTGTCAGTTGTTACCAGGTACTTTGACTCCATGTCTGGTGAAAATCAAACATTGACTAAGCTGATAACTAAGGAATTACAAAGAATAATTATCTTCAGAGTGGTTAATCATTTCTCTTTCTTGACATGTCCAAACTAACTTTCCTTCACTACAAGGCTACTAAAATTATGGTTTTTCAACTTACTTCTGCTTCATAAGCAGAGGATGTGTGCTGTCCGGGCCAATCCCCGAGGCTGTACATTACCCCACATTGCTGCCACGGCTTTCATGACAGAGAACTCTTATTTCAGACATTTAGTGACCTGTGACCCACCAAATGGAATTGCTTACTCCATATCTTAATACTTTAAACAGAGACATGCACTTCTTATTGTGGAAACCCTGCTTGTAAATTCTTAAAAAATAATTTCATATAATTCCAAAAATCCATTTAAAATCTTTACAGTGAGCCTGTAATCCTAGCTACTCGGGAGGCTGACATCTGGGGATCACAGTTCAAAGTCAATCCAGCAGGAAAGTCTGTGAGATCCTCATCTCCAATTAACCACCACAAAGCCTGAAGTGAAGCTGTGGTTCAAGTGGTAGAATATTAGCTTTGAGCAAATTTTTTTTTAAAAAATGCTCAGAGACAGCATCATTCAGACTCAGAATTTAAGCCCAGGTCTGCCACACACACACACACACACACACACACACACACACACACGCACGCACACACACATGCACGTACACACGCACGCACGCACACATGCACACACGCACACACGCACTCTTTACAGTAAAGATGTTTTGAAATATGTATAATATTCTGAAATGGCTAATAGAACTAATTAATATATGTATTATCACACATGCTTGTGTTTTTACAAGAAAAAAAATCTAATCTCAGCAAAATTTTAAAAAACACGTTGTTACTAATTACTGTGTGATATGATAGTGTTATCTTATTTCTAACTGAAATTTAGTATCCTTTGAATAAAGTCTCTCCAGTTCCCTGCCCCTTACATTAATGAATTCTGAATCTATTTACTGGCTATATAACTAAGACCATATGTATGTCTGTGTGCCTTAATACCTCTGGCTCATTCACACTGCTGCAAAAACGTCTCCCTTTTGTAATGGTGACTGTCATATACTGTATACACAGTATATACACAGTGCATAGTGTGTACACAGTATATACACAGTGCATACAGTATGTACGCAGTATATACACAGGGCATACAGTGTGTACACAGTATATACACAGTGCATACAGTGTGTGCGCAGTATATACACAGTGTATACAGTGTGTATGCAGTATGTACACGTGCATACCATGTGTACACTGTATATACACAGTGTCTACAGTGTGTACACAGTATATACATGGTGCATGCCATGTGTTCGCAGTATATACACGGTGTATACAGTGTGTATGCGGTATATACACAATGTGTACGCAGTATATACACAGTGTATACAGTATGTACGCAGTATATACACAGTGCATACCGTGTGTACACAGTATATACACAGTGTATACAGTGTGTACGCAGTATGTACACAATGTGTACGTAGTGTATACAGTATGTACGCAGTATATACACAGTGCATACCGTGTGTACACAGTACATACACAGTGTATACAGCGTGTACATGGTATATACACAGTGTACACAGACCCCACCTCACTACCCACTCAGCCACCCCTGGAAACTCAGTTGCAGTCATTCCATAGCTTAGTTGCAGCAGATAGTGCTGTAATATACAGCAAAGGAACAGGCTGCCTCGTCAACACAGCTGGACAGACACACAGACGGCTACCCTGTAACCTACCAGCACAGATGGATGGCTAACTTGTCAGCATACCAGGACAGACAGACAGCTATGTCATCCATATTCCAGGATAACAGACAGCTACCTTGCCATAATACCAGGACACACAGCTTCCTCTTCAACATACCAGGATTCCATTGCCACACCTAGTATAAACCCTGTGTATATAAACCCAGGAAAGGGATTTCTGGATCATGGGGTCTTCTACTTTAAATCTCAGGAACTCCATACTACTTTCCCTAATAGCTAATTTACACAAAACCCTTTGAAACTACTAAACAAGGAAAACAAGACTCAGGCCTGTTGATGGCTAGATGATATAAACGATTTTTTACGTTTTCTATATAGTTATCTCAGGCCAGTAATATTTTCTGAGTATCAACTCTGTTAAAGAACTGAGAGCATTTTTTTGAATTTTATGTTCTTATATAAAGGAATACATATTACGTTCTTTGACAGAAACCTGGGCTCTAAAAGTATAATGATGGAATCATGAATCACCGGCGCTTTCATACTTCTTTTGAAAATGTTATGCAGAGTTTGAGAGACTGATAATGGCATCAGAGCTAAAACAATAACTTTCGCTGTGCTTTTTTAATTTAAAAGAGGTAGCAGGTCTATCATACATTTTTAAAGGCTTTACAAAGAGGAGAGTAGGAGAATGAACACGCTGCCTTCAACTCCTCATTCACATCTCTACTCTCACCTGCCCACATTTAACCTAGCGACGCAAGCGAGGAAGGCATTTTATCAGCTATGAAAGTGCTATCGTTTAAGTCAAAGGCTAAGTCCGAAGCCCCTGGTGCTGCTGGGAGGCTCTGAGCTTTAGGGGTAAGGCCTAGCAGGAGGAAGTTAGGCCATTGGGACCCTTGGACTGCCTCACACTCCTTCCTGTAATGGTTCTGTTTTGCCACAGGCTCAAAATGTGCCAAATGACCCCACATAACCACACCTAGTAACCTCTAGAATCAGGAGGCAAAGTAAGACTTCTTTCTAGGTTCATGTCCCCAGGTGTACTACCACAGAAATGGAAAGCTGACTAACATGTAATGATAATGTGGGTTTACTATCCTTTTTTTTTCTTTTTGGTCAGTTGTGGGGCTTGAACTCTCGGCCTGGGCACTGTCCCTCAGCTCTTCAGCTCAAGGCTAGCACTCTACCACTTGAGCCACAGCACCATTTCCAGTTTTCTGGTGGTTTATTGGAGAGAAGAGTCTCATAGACTTTCCTGCCTGGGCTGGCTTTGAACCATGATCCTTAGATCTCAGCCTCCTGAGTAGTTCGGATGACAGGCAGGAGCCACCAGCATCCAGCTTCAGGTTTACTATTCTTATGAGCTTTGACGACTGTTGGAGTAAATACCAGTTTCTACATTTGGATATTTATTTCCTATACTTTTTTATCCCCTGCTGATATAAACTTAATGGCTGCAGGGTCTGACCATATGCTGGATTTTAAGGCATTCAAGTTTGCAACCTTCCCACCAACAAATTAGAAAGCCCTCTCTTTGTCTAAAAAGCAGGCTACCATCTCCAATCTCTGTGCGAAGTGTTTAATCCATCTTCCTTGTGCCTGGAATAAAAACATCCCAGTTCTACATTATACAGCCATTTCCCACAGGACCTATTGAGATCCATTTAAAACCTGGTTTCAGATGGTTGTCTCCTGGGCTTTGTGCAAGCAAGAACACAGGGCATTGTCTTGGACTTTCCTCATTCTCCTAATAAGGAAGATGGGGTGGAGTGTATTATCAGTCATTAACTTTCTTCTTCTTTTGTTCTTGCCAATGAACAAAGCCAGTGGAGAATACGTCCTACCTGTGATTCTGGATTTGCCCACCTGACTCATTTTGGGGACTGAATAAGGGCAGAGGTGGAACACAGACATGCCAGTTCAGAACTCAATCGCATTGCTCCCAGCCACCCTGGAGTTGCAGCCTTCCTTCATCACGGAGCCCAGGTGGAGGCTGCCCTCACTGCTAACCTGAATGCATTTGTGTACCAGACAGCACACTTGACTAACTCAAAGACTTGTGAAGATGAAATGTGAGCACATTGTTATTGTGCAAAAACACTGGGACTTGGGGCTATTTGTTACTCTGCAGTGTCCAACTAGAAACATGACTGATACAAGAAGTGAGAGATACTACCCTAACACCAAGTCCTTGCTTCTTGATGAGTCATCACAGGGCTGTGGATATTAACATCTTCACCAAAACCCACAGGCTTTGCAGCACTTTGAATCGGGAGGTCTTTAGAAAAAGCAGAACAGCTGAGGAAAACTGCAGCTTTCTCATAATGTCTGTCAATGTGTTATCCAGCCTAGAACTGAGCTCTGTCTAAAAATAGTTCAAAAGCAGAATTTACCAACATATATATATATATATATATATACATCTATCTATCTATCTATCTATCTATCTATCTATCTATCTATCTATCTATCTATCTATCTATCTATCATAATCAGAATATCCAAGGTTCTGAGGAGCTAAGCATTTTCCCCAAATTCATACACATGAGAGTCAGCCGTGGTCTTGAGTTGTCAGGACATGGTGACCAGGAGACCCCTGAGGGTTGGTGGATGAGTGGAGGGATGAGCGGGTGCCACGCCAGGGCTGCTCAAGTCATTCCAACCACAGGGAAACCGGTGTCCTCCAGCCCGCCCAAAGCACCAGAAAGCCCTTTTCCTTAAAACTTGTTTTTTCACAACAAAAGCAAAGAATGAAAAGAACAAATTCATTTGGAAGCAATCAGGCAAAATAATGCTAACTAGAAAGTGTCTATTCCTTATTTCTACAGCTATATGATCAGAAGAAAATAATATGTTGTTTTATGATTGTTTTGAATCATTTTTTCTGAAGTTAGGAAATGACTTTCTACTTTCTGATCTTAGATATTTACAAAATTGGCCTTATAATGATTTCTATCCCCTGCCAGCCTTTATTGTTCGACTTGAGTATACCATTAGCCATCGCTCTTTTTGGATTGGTGCTGGCATTTGAACTCAAGACTTAGTGTCTAGCACTTGGGCCATATCTCCAAAACAAATTCCCATGCCTCCAGTGTGCTGAAATTACATCCTTCCTATTATAATTGCATTTAGTTTCTTTTTATTGTTAGTGTAAAGGTGGTGTACAGAGCGGTTACAGTTACATAAGTCAGGTAATGAATGACTACATTTCTTTTTGAACAGTGTCACCCTTCCCTTGTTTCCTCCTTTTCACTCCTGTAACCATCTCACACACAAATCATATAGCGCAATGTAGCATTTTCATTTTCAACCTAGCATCTAATGAATCTCACTGCTGTATTTGTCCACCTTGTGTTCCACCACTAACATTTGAGTTTAAATCATACAGTATATTGTCATTGCATTGGGATTAAGAGCTCCAGTAGCCAAAGCAAAACAAGCAGAAACAGTCATGTGTAGGTAGTGCTGTAAAGGAGACACTTGCTCCTCCGATCCCGGTGTTCTCAGAGGTCACCAACAGAGGGCCTTACTGGAGCAGACACTGGAGCCTTACGTGCTGGGCCTCACTCACTGAACACCCAAAAGAAGTCAATCCCATGGGTCTTCTCAAACTTATTATTCTGGGCAGTGATAACTTCAGCCTTCATCTCATTTATCTTCCATTTTCAATCCCACTGGCAGCTGATTCACTCTGCCTTTCAGTAACTACAAGAATATCTTTACTGGCTGTATGTCCAATATGTAATAATATACACTTTGTGTGTATGAGGAGTGTGTGTGTGTGTGTGTGTGTGTGTGTGTGTGTGTGTGTGTGTGTGTGTGTGTGTGTGTGTGTGTGTGTGTGTGTGTGTGTGTGTGTGTGTGTGTGTGTGTGTGTGTGTGTGTGTGTGTGTGTGTGTGTGTGTGTGTGTGTGTGTGTGTGTGTGTGTGTGTGTGTGTGTGTGTGTCCTGAAGATTGAACTCAGGGCCTGGGCATTGATCCTGAGCTTTTATGCTCAAGAGTAGTACTCTACCACTTGACCTACAGCTCCACTTCTAGTTTTTTTGGTGCTTAACTGGAGATAAGATTCTCATGGACTTTTCTGTTTGGGCTGGATTTAAACTGCAATCCTCAGATCTCAGCCTCCTGAGTACTTTAGGATTACAGGAGTGAACCACCAGTGTCTAGTAGATTTTTTTTAAACTTTTAAATCTTTGGTCTATGTATACAAACACCCCCAAAATATCCATCATGCTTTATGTCCATGCACTTGCTAAAATCTGCAGGAGAGACAGTAGTATTTTATCTTATTTTATTGTTTTTGACACCCCTCCAGCTGTTTAGACAAATATTTTATTGAGTGCTTAGAACCAGGCTGGGCTGCACCATGGCTAATGTACTTTGCAAAAGGAAGCATTGCTTTATTTCTATGCGTGCTCAGGAAATTCTGCCGCGAAATGATTTCAAAGAAGAGTGATCACTACCTTGAAATAACACAGACTTTGCCGATGAAATGGTACCCCGGAAAATGAGTTTCCAAAATATCATCTTAGAAGTAAAAGGGAAAAAAAGATCCTTGCTTTTAAAAAATGAAATATTATGTAAAAGAGCTTTTATTTATATTGCTGTTTTGGTCCTTATGAATATTCATGTCCATATTCTTTTGAAATATTATATTTATTTAATCTGAAAGGCCAGTGCATCAGAGGAGAAAAAAATTCATGCAGGGAAAATGAGTGAATTATTCATCTAAAAACAAATATTGTTTGGGGACTCAGTTTTCTGCTTGTGTATTCAACAGCTCCCTAAGTCAGCACCCGCGAGGGCACTCGATTGGCACAATGCGTCCTTATCACAAAAAGACCCACCAAGTCCTAACTGCCTTTGTTTGCCGTCTCTTTTATTCTCAGAGAGGAAATGCTTGTAGAGAGAACACATATTCTTAAGCAGTAGAAGAGAATTATTCCCCTGTCTCGGAGGGCCCCATGAGGCTTGCTTGAGTGACACCTCCTCCTTCCTGCGTAGCTACCCACTCCAACCCGTCAGTGCAGAGGGGTGAGGCCACTGCGTGGCCCCCCATGGGTGCAAACAGGCCCCCTCCTGAGCAGGCCTCATCTACCAGAGGAGTTAGACCACCACCACCCACCATGCCCACCACCCTCGTGTTACTGGAATGGCCAGTTCCGGTTCACACGGGAAAGCTCTTTTACACTCTGAGGCTGGACTATGAGGCTTAGCCATCCTGTTGACATGTAACGAGCTCGTTGAAGAAATGTGATTGAACCATGAAAAGCCGTAACAAATTACACAGTCCAACGGGCTTTGCATGACTTTAAAATCACTTCAAAGTTAGGAAAAGTATAGCACTTACCTCTAGCTGAATCACATTTATTTTTAACGTGACTAATGGCCTCATTATTGACTAAATATTAATAAGTGTGAATGAATTGCTGTTTGCATAGGCAATATTTTCCAGAGGGCAATGTGAGCGAAACAAAATAGGAAAATTGCAGACTGTGAATGTTTTTCTTCCCCACAATTTTATCCCTTAGAAAATGCAGATTCTGAAGCAGGTTCAATAGGGTTTTATTAAAAGAAATATTTCAGTTTTAGACCCTGTAGAATTTGATATTTGAATGTTGTGTTTGGGCCTATTACCTATTTCACTTTATTTTTCTTTCTGGTTCATAATTGAGCCATCATAATTTTCTCCACTCCAGAAATGAATGGAGCAAAAGTCAATCACCTGAACATTCACTGGACAGCCAAACCTTCAGCGAGACGCACCTTGCACTCATTGTGGTATGTCTATGTGTTTGTATATATTGTGGTATGTCTATGTGTGTGTATATATTGTGGTATGTCTATGTGTTTGTATATATTGTGGTATGTCTATGTGTGTGTATATATTGTGGTATGTCTATGTGTTTGTATATATGGTGTGTGAGTATGTATGTGTATGTGCACCCATGGCTGTAAACACCAGGCTACACATGGTACTCCAGGGTTACCCAGTGTCCTCCACTCCCCTGGGATTTCCCTCTGCCACAGAAATGCTCTCTCCCTCTCCATCCCTTCTCTCACACACTTCCTCTCCCCCCACCCCCTACCCCGTTTGCTTAGAACTATTTAAAGAGGTATAGTGAGCTTTACTCCATCCTCTTCATCCACAAGTGCTATCGTTCACACCTTTATCATTCTCTTTTTCCGGGCCCCCTCCCAAAAATTTCTCCAATTACAAACATCATGCTCACACCTATTTTATGTATGTTTACATACATGTTTATCTTTTAGGTCCACAAATGAGAGGAAACATGCAACTTTCGCAACTTTGCTCTTATGTAACATGCACCTGGCTGATTTTGCTCAATATAATGCTCTCCAGTTCCATTTCCCTGCAAATGACATACTTCTATTATTATTATTATTATTATTATTATTATTATTATTATTATTATTATTATTGCGGATACTCCATTTTCTCTCTATACCTCACTGTCCTCATCCACTCATCGGCTCAGGACACGTGGGATGCCTCCACAGTTTCATTACGTTGAATAGGACTGCAGTGACCATGGTGTACAAGTACTGCCCTGTATCTCACTCACATTCCTTCAGATACATGTCCCAGACTGATACGGCTTTGGGTTCTAGATTTGGTTTTTAAAGGAGTCTCCATACTGCTTTGCATAGTGGTCACTCCAATTTATATTCCCACCAACAGTAGAAAACAGGACCTAGTAGTAAGGAGTGAATATTCATGGGGGGAGAGGTGGTAAATAAAGAAGGTGAACGGGGGTGTATATCATCAAAATAACTTATGTGGCCGGGCACTGGTGGCTCACGCCTATAATCCTAGTTACTCAGGAGGCTGAGATCTGAGGATCGCGGTTCAAAGCCAGCCCAGGCAGGAAAGTCCGTGAGACTCTTACCTCCAATAAACCACTAGAAAACCGGAAGTGGCACTATGGCTCAAGTGGTAGAGCACTTACCTTGAGCTGAAGAGCACAGGGACAGCACCCAAGGCTAGAGTTCAAGCCCCACGACCAGCAACAACAACAAAAAGATACCTTATGTGTATCATCTGTGAACATGGAACAATGAAGCTTGTTGAGACTAGTTCCGGATCTGGGGAAGGGAAGGGCAGGGAGAAAGCGAGGGGCATCTGTGCAGGTATACGTGCCACACGCATCTAAGGCATGGGGGCATGTTGGCCAATTGATAATAAAAACTTAGAAAGGAAAAGCTAAGGAAAACCTTTGGTAGCCATGAGAGGTTGAGCTTTTCCATGGGTAAGGACACTGAGTGACCTGGCTGAAACACCTTTCCTGGGTGTTTCCCACTATAGTGGATGAAGGAACACTGGGTGGAGCCTGGAGTCTGAACACCACAGAACCTGATCCTGGGCTTAGCCGGACACCAGCACAGGATTACAGAACAGACATGACTTTGGGGTCCAGTCTGCTTCATCTTGAAGCATAAGCAGAGACGTAAGAAGGTGATCAGTCTCTCATTGCAATGTATCCTTCTAATTTGTTATGTGTGCATCTCCTGTGGGTGCCACTGTGGAGTGTTTTACTAGATAACTCACTGGGCACTTATACAACACTTAAAATCTTGACAGAAGGGTTTTTAAGAAGCATAGAAAGCGCCCACCGCACTGCCATGAATAGGAAAGACAAGGATGCAACTAACTACTTCAGGTCAAGATTGAGTCCAATGGGATCAAGTATCCCCTTCCTTCTTTGTTCCTGAAACGATAGTTATCGTCAGCTCGCCCAGCTCTGAGCTCCATGCTGAAAGAGGAAGGAGTGAAGGGCTGGTGTGCCCAACAGCTCTGGCCACGGCCCAGGTGCCCGCAGGCTCCTCCCAGGGACAGCTCAAGAACAACACGAGGGAAACCCCACACTGCGGGGAGAGGTCAGCGTGGGCCAGGCCTGAGCTGAAGGAGACCATCCATAGGAGAGGTGATTTTACTCTCCAGGTTTCCACATACACTGCGTTAGTTCAATTAGGTCAACCCTCGTATTGTAAAACCCAGCTTAGAAGCAGGGACATCACGCTTTTCCTGAAAAGTTTCTAAAAAGCTGCCAGGCAAAACATATGGGTATGACACAAGAGAGGCTGTTAATTATGAACCCATAAACCAGGAGTATGTCACTGAAGAGTCTCTAATGAGAATATATTCGAATGATCTCCACTCTTGTACTCATTTACTTAAAGATTATTTTATGTACCCATTGCCAACAATAATTTAAAAGTCATCTATATGAACATTTGTAATATCAAATTTCATAAAACCGGTATCATCATTTCAACCTGCACTCCCTAACCACTTCAGAAACACGGAAAGCAAGCATCAGTAATTTTCAAATAATACTTTTCCGCTTCAAGCAATCAAGATTTCCCCAAGGATCTTGGTTTCTAATTGGAAAGAAGATTTAGAAACCAGGAACTGGATGCTAGATGCAACTATTATTCTAAAATGCTAGGTTATTTTGGACTGTTTTTTGTGGTCATAATAATAACACACACACACACACACACACACACACACACACACACACACACACACACTCATATCATGGCCTGTCCTGACTTTTGAACCCAGCAATAAATGGTTCTTTCCACTTCACACAATGCAAATATCTCTCTCTTTTCCCACAGTTATAATTCTGCCCAACATCACCAGATGTTTATCTTATGTCCAGCACATACTCCTATCTTTAGAATTACTATATTAACTCAGTTGCTTAACACAGGCCTGAGTAAAGTTTAGAATATGCTTTCAATTTTTCTGTTCTTAATTTTTTCCTAAGCTTGTGAGCAAGGGTACTGTATATTCAAAGGTGACTTTTATAAATCAATTTTGAGGTACCACATAGGTTTATGTTTATTTGAAGGTTTGATTATTTTTATACCTCTTCAATTTAATTTTTGAATATGTTCACTTAAAATGAAAATGCAAACAACACTGAGTTAGATATAATCTTTATAGATGATACAGTGAAGTCAGGGTCTCTATTGCTGGGTATCACATTTCAATTTGAGGAGGAGTTTCTTTGATTTTTCATTATGTTTCTTTGTGCATAAGGATACGTGTTTTTCTTTTTATCAGGGCCTGGACTCAGGGTCTGCATGCTGTTCCTGAGGTTTTTTGTGTTTTTTTTTTTTTTGCACTCAAGGCTAGCACTCTACAATCTGAGCCACAGATCCACTGCTAGCTTTTTGGTGATTGATTTAAGAACTCATGGACTTTTCAAACCTTGGTTCTCAGATCTCAGCCTCTTAAAAAGCTAGAATCCCAGGTATGAGCCACTAGCACCAGGCTTAATTTTGTTTTAGAAATAACCTATCTATCAATATCTAATACCTATCAATATCGAATGACACATACATGTTTAGTGTCCTTAGTCCTTCTTTTGTTAGTAGGCATATACTATTTACTTTAACAGCCGTAATATTATTTTTTATCTAAACAACAATAACAGAACTTATTTCCCTTTCTTCTTTTCTTTTTTTTCTCCCAACCTTGATCCCTACATTGCACTCTAAATAAAGTAAAAAAAAAAAAATCGACCTGCATACCAAAATGGTTTTAACATACTAAATACAACTGTGTGCTCAGAACTCAGAACAATTTAAAAAAAAAAACCTTTTCTTCTGGCTCTCATGAGCCACCCTATGTAGGTAACCCTTAACTGATTTCAAAATCGAAGGTTAATGTTATACATTCTCAAATGTCTACCATTTATCCTCGATTGAGTTGTCTTGTCTGCCAGCGTGTGCGGAAGTCAGCCACATCCCCAGGCCAGTGTCATTCACTGTGTTTCCTTCAAAAACCTAGCATCACATTTTGTAAAGTGACCACTGTTCATTCAAACTGGTCTTCGACTTAGTGGGCTTACAAGTACTTCCCAGATTTACAGCCATTTCAAATGCTACCAGGACCATCTTTGAGCTTTATCTTTCGGAAAATACATTTGCACCTCCATATTGAATATAATCTATGGACTATAATTGCTGGGTAGTAAGTAGCCTCTGAATGTGTAGAGCTGTGCCAGTGAACTAACTAATACTCTAAACAGTAGACCTAGTTCATTGCCAAGTCACATGTGAGTGTTTAATTGCCCTTGCTAGTACTACTCCCGTTTCTAAGGTTTATTATCTGTGTCTATTCAGAGCACATGAGAGTCACATACTCTGTTATCCCAAGCTAGTCTCCAGTTTCATTGTGTTTAGACCTACATAGTACCCACAGAATCTAGAAACAAGTAATAATGTCCTTATTATTGTTTTACAAAATGATAATGACCTAGAAACAATTGTGAATGTTCCGTATACCTCTACCTCAAGACTGAATAGATCCAACATGATCATAACTCAAAATTCAATCAATTCAGTGCACATAATTGGTCCCTTTGTCACCCCTTGGGCAAACCTTGTCTGTTTGTATGTTCTTACAAAAAATATGCTCTAGTGAAAAAAAGGTAAGATTAAATTTGGGCCAGAGTTGAATTAATTATTTTTCCAAGAAGAGGGTTTGGCTCAGATTTTGTTGTTCCTTTTGTGTGGTTTGTTCATGTTTGATTGTGAGCAAGGTTTTATTTAAAAAGACAGTGATATATTAAGTTACTTTCCTCCCAATCCTGTGAGGAGCACTCTTCTGGTAGACTTTCAAGAGTTACTGCTGCAATTCTGTGTAACTATAAAACATAAGACAAGGTAGGTGCTGGTGGCTGAAACATGTAATAGTAGCTACTCAGGAAACTGAGCTCTGAAGATTATGGTTGAAATCCAGTCTAGACAGGAAAGCCCTGAGACTCCAGTCTCCAATTAACCATCAAAAAGTAGACATGTAGCTGTGGCTCAAGTGATTGTCATCATTGAGCAAAAAGCTAGGAGTCAGTGTCCAAAGGCCTTGAGTTCAAGCTTTAGTACGATCATGATAAATAAATAAGTAAACAAACAAACAAGAAAAATATCATTGGAATCTTATTTCAAGTAGTGTATATTTGAGAATGGGTCATTTTGTGTGAATACCATGAAGGTTTGCTCTTACCTCTAAAATCGTAGCTATGACTTCTCTTATAGTAAGTGGTTCACATTAATTTTCATAAGGATGGAATGGATTCTTAAAAATATAGATAAAAACCTTCCTTAATTTCCTCAAAATTCTCATATTGCAAATCCATGAGACTCTTATCTCTAGTTAATCACACATAGAAAAAGAAAAACCTGGAAGTTGAGGTGTGGCTCAAATAGCAGAGCGCTAGCCTTGAGCAAAAAAGCTCAGGAATACCACCCAAGTCCTGAGTTCAAACCCCTGGACCTGGAAACAATCTCATTGCATTTTTAAAGTATCAAGGTGGTTATGTTGCTTTTCTTTTCAGGAACTCCATTTATGTAAATGTTGAAACTTCTTTTTCTATTTTCTACATTTGTCCTTTTTCTCTAGACTATTTTGTCTCTTTGTCTTCTCTTGGTTCTCAGGCTGTTGGCAGGTATTCAACATCCTTCATCATACTTTTCATGAAAACTATTCTGTCTTAGATTCTTTTGCAGTTTTCTTCAACATTTTGTCTCCACTTTAGAAAATCCTTAGTTCATATTTCATCTCTTATGTCCTATCTATCCCTTTCTGAGTGTTTGAATTTCTAATTTCAAGTCATAAAATTATCTGAAAATGTTTTTTAAAATTATAAATTAACTTGAAGTAGTGTGTTACACTTCTCAAAAACTGTTTTCTCCTTTCATTTCTGATTTCTTTCTAAAGAAGCTTTGTACAGATGCTGTGTCTGCCAAGTTCTGTTCATTTCCTGAAGGAAAAATAAATGCTGCTTATGTGTAGGCAGGACTGAAGGCACTTTCTAGTTTGGTATGATGAAATATGCATATACTTTTATCAATGGGTTCTTGGGAGGGAGCAGGCTTGGTACTGATTCTTCATTCTTTTGTTTCAGTAGGATTTTAATTCCCACTTCCATTCTTCCTTTCTTCCATCATTCTGTATTAAGTGCATACCCTCCTGTCTGCGCTTCCTGGCCAAGAAGCAATGCCAGCCCTACTCCCAGGAACTTCCAAATGACTGGAGATGAATTCTCCCCAAGTCCAAATCCTGACCCATCCATCTTCACCCATGTGTTCATGGATCTTCTTCTCTCACTGGGAAAGGTTTATGTGGGTTATTTCCCCACCCCAGGCTGCCATGGTCTTCCCTCTGTTTGTGTAATTTTCCCCTGGTTTTACTCAGGCATGGCTCTACATTTGGCTCTATTAGTACCTGGTACAGGAAAGTTTAGATGTCTTTGAACAAATTGTATTGATGTTTCTGTGTGTGTGTGTGTGTGTGTGTGTGTGTGTGTGTGTGTGTGTGTGTGTGTGTGTGTCTGCCTGTCCGTCTGTCTGTCTGTCTGTCTGTGTCTGTCTGTCTGTCTTAAAGATTATAGATGCTTTGGGGGAAGATTATAGATGGTCTTATTTCCAGTCTTTCTGATTTGAAAGTTTGGGGGATATATTTGGAAAACTTTAAATTAGGAGGAGAAAGTTAAATTTGCTTTCCACCTCGCGAGAAATACTGACACTAGAAATGAACATTTCCTGTTTTTATTAATGGTTAGCAAAGATTTTATTTCAAGTCTTACATTTATTATATGTAATGACATAGATGTACTTGTAACTATTTCTGTACTAACCATCTGTCTATTTTTATTTCAGTAGCCCAATCTTTTAATCATTATAAATGTCACATATCTAATTTCACCAAATTTCATGTAACCATGTATGTACGTGCTCTACCTACCTTCTCTAGTTTATCTTGTCTGATATCTTTATATTAATGCTAATGGCATGTGATTAATCTCATATTCATATCTATATTTTGATTGATTAGGCACTCAATTTAGATGAAAGACTGGCAAATTTTAACATGTTGTTAAAGTCTCTTGAATCTACCTATGGGGAAATATGTTTATCTCTTGATTTGTCTCTCAGGATATTCTTTTATTGCTTTGTCCAAGGGATTTTGAACTTTTTCTTATGTTACTTTCTAGATATGATTAACATTGTAATTTAATCATAGTATGTTCCTGGATATACCATTGTTGAGGCAACTAGGACTAACTTTACAGTACATGAGGGAACTTCTGGGGACTTGCACACTGAATGCAATTGAGCGTTCCACGCCAACTCCTAGCACAGACTCATGGAACTGTCCCTTAATACTAATGGTTTCTGTGAGTCACTTTGGTCTTTTTAAAGTGATAATAAAAGATAAGTAGCACTTATCGAGTATGTGCAATTTGCCTGCTACTATAAAAGAGGCAACTTATAAAGCATTATCGAATTTATATTAACAAATTTATAAAGTGTGTGGTAGTAATATGCTCTACTGAGATATTAAATAGTAAACCTTGGACATGTTGAAGAACCTGGCCAATGTAATCTAGCTTTTTAGTTAGTGAATAACAGCAATAATTAATAAAAAAATTTTACCTTTTATTTTCCTTTGGATATACTCTAATTTTGCCCTTTGTTCAGCTAATTTGGTTAAGGACAGTATTATCCACATTCTTCACTGATTTCATGGTAATCAGTATATCAATGTGTGATTAGCTATTTTTTAAAACTTTTAAGTATTTTAAAACAACTTTTAAGTATTTTAAAACACATGTTTATAATATGTTTAGATTTTCTTTAGATTTCTGTTTACTAAGTGCCCACCTTACAAATGGAACTGTTAGGAGACCAATCAAAGTGACAATCTAACTTTATCCTTTGATAGCTAAAGGTTAAATCAGGCTGGGCATGGTGATGGAAGCGTATGGTATTAGCTACTTGGGAGGCAGAGATTAAGGCTTGGCGGTTCAAGACTCCATTTCCACCTCACTCCACGGCTGTCTGGTGGCACATGGCTATCATCCCAGAAAGCACAGCGGCATGATAGTCCCCCAGGAGGACGCAGCGCAGGCG
Organism: Dipodomys merriami; assembly: GCF_024711535.1. Classification (NCBI taxonomy): domain Eukaryota; kingdom Metazoa; phylum Chordata; class Mammalia; order Rodentia; family Heteromyidae; genus Dipodomys; species Dipodomys merriami. Next base: position 4,671,045 of record NW_027204715.1, on the reverse strand, counting down.
TCACAAGCACCTAAATGGGACTCTGAAAATCAGCAGAGTTGTAGCACAGCTGGTAAGGCAAGGGAGAATAAGGTCCTAAGTTCAAGCCTCGGTGCGAACAAGAAATGAAAAAGACAGTAAGTTAATTAAGCAGTATTACTAGACTTTGCTAATGTTTAACTCTATTTTCAGTTCACACATTCATAATATTTAGGCATGTGTGTGAAAAAGAAAGTGGAAATGTGCTATGTGACGGGTGGGGGCTAATGGCGGTGGATGAGAGTGGAAAAGGATGGAAGGGGGCCCAGATCAAGATGCTGCACCCCTAAACAACCATGCTAAATCGAGACGCCCCTTGTCTGACCATTTGGAAATAAAACTACTTTAAAGGAATTCTTGCTTAAGTGTGCATGGCATCTGTGTCCTGTCAAGCAGTTATACACATTCACATAGAACGAGAACACAAGCAGTCTCAACTTCACATGCTTGCTGTGAACCTTGTCCGCTCATTGACTCCACATCCTTGCTCACTGCAACGAGTCACACATGAATGTTCTTGCCACTGTTGTTTGAACAGAGAAAAAGACTTCCTGAGCTTACTATTCAGTTAATGAGATAAGAACCCAGCAGGAACAAAGGAACATCTACAGGAGCGTTGGCCTCTGTTAGTGTTAGATATTCAGTACACCACTGGATTAAGCTTGGCGGCATTTTTCATAAGATATCTCACCTGTAGGCATGAGCTCTGTCAGGAGCAGTTGTTGATACATCTTCATCAGGCTAAAACATTCTCTAGAGTCTTAAGTCCTGTGATCATAAACGCACTGAAGAGTTTTTTTTTTCTTTCTACATTTTGTAATACGTTCACAACTGCAGAAACTCCCAGACCTAAAACAACATTTCCCGATACCAGAAATTTATTTTTAATTTTTTTTGTTTGCTTGTTTTAGAGCTTAAACTCAGAGCCTGGATACTGTCATTGAGTTTTGTTGTTCAAGGGTGGAGCTCTACCACTTGAGGCACACCTCACTTCTGGGCTTTTGCTGTTTAATTGGAGAGAAGAGTCTCATGGCTTTTACTGCCCAGGCTGGCTTCAAACCTTGATCCTCAGTTCTCAGCCTCCTAAGCAGCTAGAATTACAGGAGTGAGCCACTGGCACACAGCATAGAACCTTCTTATGAGAACTTTTCTCTTGTTCAATTTCTCAACTGGCTGTTTCACTCATCCCGTTTTCTTGTGTTTAGAATATTTATGTATATCCATGTGTATATTTTTAGAAATCTTCTACTTCGTTTAGATTTTAATTATTTATCAACATGGAATTGTGCACAGTAATGCTTTGCAAGTTTCTAGTATTTGCCTACTTCCATGGCAGAGATGGAAGGGCCTGTCCCAGAGCCACAGAGAGAACAAATGAGGAAAATTAAGTTTTTACCCTCTCCTTATTGTCTGTAGGAAATTAAATCCATTGTCAAGACTGCATGCATTATTCACCATTTAAAAAACCTCTAAATTTAAGCGCAGTTGTGCCATGGAACCAAACAATAACCAAAAAGAAAAACTCACAATGCCAGAAAAGCACAGATAGATTAAACCACGTTCTATCCTTCGTCCTCAAATCTATGCGTTGCCAATTGAGGGCACTGTAGCATTCTAATGCCATCCTCGAGGTCTATGCGCATCTACTGCTCACCAACTGCTTTGGCCAATCAGCTGTCAACCTGTCCCTCTGCCTCACCTGTGTCTCGCCGCCTCACTTGTCTGTGTGTACTGCATTTTCTCCATGAGTGTATAAATGCGCTGAGTCAAAAGAGTAATCCTTAAGTGAAGTCATGGCTCTCATGTGGACATGGTTCAGGGGTGTCCCCCAGGCTCCTGGGGGGGGGATCCAGTGGGGAATGAACTCAGTCCTGGGGGGCCTGTGCTCTCTGCAGGGAGGAAGCAGTCTTCCCGGGGTCCTCATTGGTTCTTAATAGAGGATTATTATCAAAGAGCAGGTCTGGCCCAGCCCTGCTTCCTTTACTTCCTGAGCCCTCCCACCCTGGCCTCTCACCGACTGACATATGCCCCTGTCTACTAGTGTGAGCCCTTACCAGAGCGCTGTCCAAGCTGGGCCTTCCAAACCACTGACCAAATGAATCTCTTTTCTGACTGAAACACCCAACCTCGGGCATCCTGTGACAGCAACAGAAAAGGAAGTAATCCAATCACCTCTGCCACAGTGACTTTATTTCTTCTCTTTATAGAAGCATGCTCTCCCCAGTGTTTTCCATACAAGTTCAAATATTTAATGAAAACAAATAGAAGCAAAGCCAGTTGGGACAATCCTGTCAGTTCTGCTCCTTATTTTCTGAATTGTAACCATCCCAGCCATATTGTAACCCTGGCTGTGTCTCTAGCACAAACCAGAACAACCCTCCAGGGCTCTTTCAGAACATAAAGCCCTTACTGCAGGCAAGGTACAGAATAACATTTTAATTAGTGTGAAAGAGAATTAGTCTAAAACTTTAGTCATCTTCTCCATGATTAATCCTCTTCGGAAGTGAGTGAAGGCTCTCCTGGTCAAGCACTCAGTGAGTATCTCCAAGTCTAACCCCCAGGTAACGAAATGAAAATGATCTCAGGAGCTGGCTGAATATACGATGTCAAAAATAGTCAGGTTCACCCTGCTCATGCAATATAGATTCCCAATAAACATAAAGGCACAGTATGATTGTGCCAGTTTGCATCAACACCATCTGTATTAGAAATAAAGAGCCTTTTAGTATAAATAGATGAAAATACTGTCCTGAAGATTAAAAGAACATAAATATATCCAAGTAAAGCCATTTCCTCCTCATCATTTATATATGTTCAGTTTCATTTCCTGGAAATAACTCACTATTTCAGGTATTGAGACCTATTATTTGTGTGCAGTGGTATTTTATCTTAAATGTACACTATTAATTTCTTAATTGTACTTTCAGAGTCCATGGGGGTCCCCATATAATCTTCCAAACAAATGAATTAGATGATGTGACAGAATTGGGAGTCCAGATACAGAAATGTACATGTTTGCTGGTACACAATGTATATTCTACAGAGTCAAGGGAGTGAGTAGAGGGGAAGGGTGGCAAGGGGAGGGAGGGGGGAGAATGTGGAAGGGGTGACTGAGCCAGATGCACTGTATCCATAATTCCTCATAAAATGGCAACTCCTTTGTACAGCTACTTAAAAATTGAAAATTAAAAAACATTAGGGACTGGGAAGGTGGCTCAGTGGTAGAGCGCTTGCCTTGCATGCATGAGGGCCTGGGTTCGATTCCTCAGCACCACATAAGCAGAAAAAGTAAAAAAGCTGGAAGTGGCGCTGTGGCTCAAGTGGTAGAGCGCTAGCCTTGAGCTGAAGAGCTGAGGGACAGCGCCCAGGCCCAGAGTTCAGGCCCCACAGCCGACAAAAAAAATTAAAAGATTAAAAAATAAACAGGGAAACAAACTAGTTTTTAGAAGCAGAACGAATTTCTTTGTAAGAGCAAATTCCTGAGGGTCGTGAGATCTGGAGCGTGATGCAGAAATGACGCAGGAGTGGTCCTGGATAGTGGTTCTGGTCATGTGGGTATCACCCAAGCAGAGCTTTCAGGATGAAGTGTCTCCAGGAAACGGAATCTGAATGTGCCTGGATTTTGTGTCATATCGAAGCCAGGGAAGCTTCCTCTAAGCAAAAGTAAAAACAGAGGCCAACAGATGAGGATCGGCTGCACAGCTCCAGTGGCGTGGGACGGCTGGCCCCTCTCCAAGGAGTTAATTTAAGTCTGGTGCTCTAGGAAGGCAAGATCTAAAGCAATACCCACACCATTTCCCTCCCCACCCCTTCCCCCGTTGAATGTTCAGTGAAGGCTGCAAGTGCAGCAGTGAAGTCCATTTCTTTCTGCTTTGTCCTTGACATCCTGTGGAGCTCTGTCACTAGATACCTCAGTATCTCTCCAGGCAATTCACACTCGACTGGAAACCCACAGAAAACATTTCTAAGTCCTCTTTCTATGACATTCAAATGGGGCCTCGGAGCCTGTCTCCATTTCAGGTCATTAGGTTCAGGTAATTACTAACACCAATGGAACTGCCCATCTTCCCTTGGCCTGCTGAGCCCCACCATCTCCCTGGCTTCGAGGAGTTTTTGGATGGTGGAAGCAGACCCTGCCCAAGAGGACAAGTCAAGGATGGAGAAATTGGGTGTATGTATGATACACTCACTTCAGTGTCAAATTGCAGGCCACATCCTGCGGGGAGCCGGGGCGAACGCAATTAGACGCCGCCCACTCCCTTGCAGCTTTGAGGTGAACAACTCCATATTAGGCAGTGCTTGGAGGGACGGTGGGTCCTGGGCTTTGCGCATGCGCGAGCCACGTAGAGTCCCCAGCCAATCCCGTGGCACCTGGTGACGGTGAAAGGCAGACGACCAATGATAGGACGACACGTGTCCCTATTCCCTATATAAGCGGCCATGTTTTTGTGCACGCTCTCTCGCGCTCAAGCTCTCCTACAAACAAGAAGGCTCTCCAATAAAGCGTGATCTGAGAAGACTCCTGGTGTGGTGGTTGTTCTTCCTCGCTGGCCGAGAAGGCATTCGCCGCAACATCGCACAAAGCACTGACTTGAAAAAGCAAAGCACAGAAGTGCGTGTGAAAGAATGGAAGGAGACGGAAGAGGCCAGAGCACAAACAGATGTGCGCCTTCCACCACAGGCTGGGACTCAAGCAGAGGCAGGGTGCCAAGGTCCGTGACCTGAGCACGCTTGGGTTCTAGTGACGTCACCTTGCCCTGGTGAGGGATTACAAAGCCCAAGCTAGAAGATGGAGCAGAAAGCACAAGCCCCGCTGGGGCGGTCCAGTTAGAAAAGGCACCATTTCTTGACAATTGCCAGAAAAGGCAGGGATACCTCCGCTCCCCCTCCCCGCTGCCTTTGGAGAGAGGTGGAGACCCAGCTTCAGCTTGGAAGTTCTTGCTTATCTCCTAGCTCGGCAGCTCTGGGTGCTGATACAGCAAGGCCAATTCTACACTGCACCCAGGAGGTGGGCAGGGTACCTTTTCTCTCCAACACCTGGCTTTTTCTGAGAACCTTCCCCAAATAGGGGAGGGAATGTTAGAACTGGAATTGGAGCAAACAGTCCCAGGCCAAGTATTATTTTGCATTAATTCTACCCAGTTTCCTTTCTACCCTTAACCTTCCTTTTCCTGGAGCCAGTATGCTTGAGTTTGAAGACATCTTCTTTGTGCTTGAACAAAATCAGCAGATTGTCTCAGAATAGTTCTGTTGACACTGGACTTAACAAGTTAGTTTGGCAGGCCTACTGTTGGCCCATTGTTTACTGCTTATGACCTTATATGTCTGGACTAAGAATGCAGTAGACGGAAGCACCAATCCTCAGTGCCCCGGGAAGAGCTACACCCACCCTGTCTCTAGTCTCTCCTTCCTCCGACCAGGGCTAACTCCCGCCATTCCCCCAATTCTTACAACTTTACTTTGTGTTCCTCTTCATGTTTCCTTCTATATCATCCCTTACACCAATGATTTGTCATGACTTTCCATCATTCATTATCCCGAGAAACAAGAATTCCAACCCCTCCTATACCCATGGTTTTCATCAAACGCAGCTCAGGAACCAAGTGTGATTCCAGGGATGCTGCCGCAGACCTGCCAGCCATTCCCGGGGTTCTGATCACTAGGCGATCTCACCACGGCCATGGTGTGGCTTCTGAGGATCCCTCGAGGAGTCCCAGATCTGCCGCCTCCTCACCTCGCGAATCCGCACCCTGTTTCCTCACAAACGCACTGCACAAATGGCTCCAATTCTGAAGAAAACAGGTCAGCACTGGGGGAAAAAAACTGTCATCTGAATTCTCAGTTCTGGCCTAGTGGAATGTAGATGTGTGGGTCTCTCAGGACGCGGGCAGAGGCAGGGAGCCAAGGCTGTCAGTCGGCAGTCACAAGAGAAGCACCCAACACCATACAGACGGCCACGGTGCTGAGTGAGGCCACTCTGTACGTCAGGAGTACTTACGCATTTTTATAAAGACATAATTCTTTCATACAGAGAACCCATGTGCATATACATATATATAAATACATATGTATACATACACATACATAGAAATACACACATCTATGTGGAGAGCTCCCCTATGACCCAGCAATCCCACTTTTGGGCACTTACCCAAATGATCACAAACAAGACCAGACTAAAGCTACCAGCACAACTATGTTTACTGCAGCATTATTTACCATAGCTAAGATATGGAACCAACCCAGATGCCCCTCAGTAGACGAATGGATCAAGAAAATGTGGTATATATACACAATGGAATTCTATGCCTCCATCAGAAAGAATGACATTGCACCATTTGTTAGGAAATGGAAAGACTTGGAAAAGATTATATTAAGTGAAGTAAGCCAGGCCCAAAGAAACATAGGTCCCATGGTTTCCCTCATTTGCAATAACTAGTATATGTCTGAGACAAGCAGAAAAGGTCAGATAAGATGATGTTAGGTGAAATGAACCCCAAGATAAGAACACAAGTGGTTTTTTCTTTCTTGCTATTGTTTCTAACATATTTATAGGGTGATTGTATTGTTGCTTTGTATGTCCCTCCCCCACGGTATAACCCGTTTTCACGGTATTTGATGTTGGTATAATTTGGGGAGGGGAAGGGAAAAAAGCACATTGGTTAAATAGGGATACAGGTGGACCCATTGCAACAATGAGATGTACAAAATGCTATGTCAAAAAACGAAGTTTACAACTTTGGTGGCCAGGGGGAGTGCAGTCGTGGAGATGGGAGGGCAGGGATGGCAGGGGAAAAACAAAGGAGGAGGCAACGATGCTTGATAGGAAATGTACTCACTACCTTGCCCATGTAATTGTAACCCCTCTGTATAGTATCTTCACAATAAAAAAACTTATTTAAAAAAATCAAATGTGCCGGGCGCTGGTGGCTCACGCCTGTAATCCTAGCTACTCAGGAGGCTGAGATCTGAGGATCGCGGTTCAAAGCCAGCCCGGGCAGGAGAGACCGTGAGACTCCTATCTCCAATAAACCACCAGAAAACCGGAAGTGGCACTGTAGCTCAAGTGGTAGAGCGCTCGCCTTGAGCTGAAGAGCTGAGGGACAGCGCCCAGGCCCAGAGTTCAAGCCCCACGGCCGACAAAAAAAAAAAAAAAAAAAAAAAATCAAATGTATGGGACAGTTACCTGTAATATAATTCACATTGTTTCCTTTTATTTCTGAATAAGGCAATACCTCCTCAGGAGAAGTTTCCAACCCAAGCCTCAGTTTCCTCCTCCTGCCAGCTGTCTAGGGCTGAATTCCCTCTCAGGGCCACTTCACCCATGGGTGGAGGCGGAGTGCGGTGCTTGCCTTCCTTCCTATTTACCTCCCGCTTGGTGTGGGTCAGGACTGGCAGCAGCCAGCCTGCAGCTCAGTGTTCTCAGCTGAAAACAGCCTTGCTTTCTATCAGAGTTTCTGAGAGATCTGATTAATGGCATTAGCAGAATAAAAGGCAGCTTTTATAGCAGCTATTCATACTACAGGTATAAGGGGGAGAAAAACGTAACATCAATTGTCTGTATATATTTTAATCTTTGAGACCTCCTACTTACTCTCACGCTAAGAATGAGTTTCTAATCACATGTCCAATTTCAATCTCTTGGAAGTATGATCCCTGCTCACTAAAAATAACAAACATTGCTACCATGAAGTCCTTTGACTAAATGACATGTTGAAAATGTCCTCAGAATCCAACGCCAAAGCCCAGAAACATGGACTGGCTGTCTAGCAGGTCAGCTGGCGTGGCTCCAGACCCCAGGCCAGACTCCTCCTCCTGGTTCTCACCTGGGTCTTAAACAGCCAATATCAACACTCTCTCTGAGCAAAAGGGCAAAGGCAACTTCAGCCACCTCGCTTTAAAAGAATCTCTTTTACACATTTGGGAGGACCCTCAGATTTATAACCAAAAAGCCTCTTCCCTAGTTGGCTTCAGAGCGGGACCCAGGAGGGGCCAAAGACACAGGGAAGGGAAATGCGGATGTAAGGGAAGGTGGCAGTTCTACTGGTCTCACAGCCCAGGACCCAGGGAGAGCCTAGCAGAGGGTGACCGTGGGCAGGCTGTCCCAGAGAATCAGTGGTGCCACAGAGGAAGGGGCACGGGGGAATGTATTCTGAGAAACGTGGCTGTCTGCTGGGCTGCAGGTGCTACTGAGCTTGGGATCTGACTGGCATTCGCTCATGGCCTCTGTGAGATTTCTGTCTGTAGAACTCTGAGACTCCGACGTGCAGCTGTGGAAATAGCAGCACAGTGAGCGTCCAAACAATCTAAGGCACATGCTTGCTACTGGATGTGAGAATCGAGAGAGGAGCCCAGGAGTGGTCTCTGGGTGGGCGGAAGAGTCAGAGGAACGGTGCACTGTGAGAGGGAATGGCCTATTTGACGGAGCTAACGCAAAAGCAACCTCCACAGTCAGCCGCTGTCTAGGGATGGGCCTCATTCATAGGGCTTGTCGGCATTTCACAGGAAGCTCTGGCCCACTGGTGAGTTTGTGGAAGAAATCAGGCACAGAAGCCCTCCCAAGAGGCTTGGCATTATAGGATTCCAGAAGAAACGGAGAATGTATCTAAGCAAAAGGACAATGGGCTCCTGCTCCCTGCGACATGGAAATTTGGAGTGTCCCTTACCCTAGGCCGGCCAATGCATTGTAGAACCCACTTCCGCCTCAGGGGACAGGCGAGGCTTGGGGGACAGGCCAGCCTTGGGGTGACAAGAAACTAACTTCTCCCTTTGGTGCACTCCCCTGATGCTTTGTCAGTCTCTCCAAGACTCTCCACAGCAGTATGTGAGAGAGAAAAGCTACTGTTCACACTATAAGACCTAGCGAGGAAGGGCGTCAGTGATCCCACAAGCTCAGACACATGACCGAAACCCCAACAGGACCATCTGGGTCACCTTAAGAGGCTATCTACCTGATCTTACTTTATTTTGCTAGTTCTGGGGTTTGCACTCTTGGACTTGTGCTTGCTCAGCTTGCTCAGCAGGTGCTCTACCACTATGGAACCTGTCCAGCTCAGCCTTTCACTGAGTTCCATTGGAAATGGAGTCTCATCAACTTTTTGACCCAAGCTAGCTTTGAACTAGGATCTTCCAGATAGCAGCCTCCTGAGTAGCGAGAATTACAAGCATGAGCCCTAAGAGAGCCAAACTTTCTTTTTAGTATCACAATGTGGTATTCTTTTCCCCTTTCAGTAGAGACTCAACTTCTAAAGTCCTTTTTATAATGATATGTTTTGTATACACAAATTATCACCCACATCACTTGGAGCCTCCCAATAAAAGTATATATAAATAAATAGCCTAAGTTTGTTGCATAAGGATGCATAGTTTGCTGCTGAAATAGAAGATGGAAATCGACTAGGACCATGGCTAAAAAAAAAAAATCACCATTTTGAAGATAGCTGTACACTGTACACTTTCTTTTCATCATAAGAATGAAAATATTGATTTCCTAGGGACCAATGCCTTTGATCTTGAACAAAATAAATGTGCTCTGCGGGAGCTGTGCCCTGGGGGAGGACCCCACGCATCTAAGGTCAGACTGTTGGAATCTGGGTGGCACAGGAGGCGGCCCTGCCTTTGGAAAGCCTCTGATACACACACAGAAAAGGCTTTCCCTAAACACACCATCCATAAGACCTTTAGTTATGTGTCCCCAGTGACGCCACAAATAGAGAGCAATACACAGAGAGCACAGGGGCCTCGGGACATGTACACAGTCCTTCATTCTGTGCGGTGGTGGTGACGGTGGAGGTCATTCCAGAGAAAGCTTCTCTGAGGCCACGCCTGGGAGCCTGGCCTGGCTGCTGGGGTAGGGAGGAGACGCCTGCCCCACCTACGACCTGAAGTGGGCAGGCCCCTGTCCAAGATACCTTCAAGTCTGGGGATTAGAGACCCAGGTCAACTGTGGACAGACACACAACTGCAAAGACAGCTGCTTCCGTACCACAGTGCTCTCCTCAGGACTAGGCTTGCTCATATCACCCTTTTAAGACAACCAGACCTTCTTTAATCACTGCAAACTAGAGCTAATCTCCAAAACCTTGTAGAGGAAGCCTGTGTGCATGGCCACTGCCTCCTTCCCACAGCCCCCACCCTCCTCTACCTCAGGAGTGACACACAGGCCCTTCCCAGCTAGGACCTGGTCCTATGAACGAACTCTGATGGAAACACACCGGGTGTTTATTTTGGCTTGCCTTCCTTGGGCCAGCTTGGGTCATGACTAGGTAGCAATTCTCAGACCTCTTTCCTATCTGACACTCTACATTCAAGTTTGTTCCAAATGGTCGTACATGCTCCAAGGGCAAAGTATTTTCAAAAATGTCCTTTAAAATGTCAGAATTCATGGAGGCAAGGGATTGATGTGGTGGGGAAGGGGGTAAAGCTAAGCTTGGTTCTGCAGGCCTGCTACCCATTTTCACAAAGCAAGGTCTGTTTCCACAGTAACAATCTGCCTGGAGGTGTCAGAGACTTTTCAGTTGCTCACATGGCTGCCAGCTGCTGCAGGAAGTGGAGCTGCCCTTCCCCAAATACTGCCTGAAACGCTCCGCCTCTACCAGAAGCATTTGCTTGCTTGCTTTCTCTCTCTTTTTTCTTTTTTTCTTTTTCTTTCTTTCTTTCTCTTTCTTTCTTTCTTTCTTTCTTTCTTTCTTTCTTTCTTTCTTTCTTTCTTTCTTTCTTTCTTTCTTCCTTTCTTCCTTCCTCCCTTCCTTCCTTCTTTCCTTCTTTTCTTTCACTCTTTCTTTCGTTCTTCCTGTCTTTTTCCTGTCTTTCTTTCTTTGCTTGCTTGCTTTTAAAGAAACCTCGTATAAATCATTTTGAACAGAACTGGAAAGTCACACAGGAAGCTATAAACCAAGTATCAAGGATGTTCCAGAAATGTCAAATAAACACATGTGCTTGGCCATGCATCACATAATTAAGGGATTCTTGGTGAAAAATAGGTACTGTGTGACACAGCAGGCTCTTTGCATGCAAACCTAGATGCACGTATCAGTCAGGGCACATGACCAGGAAACATGAGGTGAATGAGCTACTGGTGGCAGAGCCTGGCGTGTTTACCGGAAACTTCCTTGTAAGTAAGCATATACTATAATATTGACCAAAGTATAGTCTCAGAGATTCATAACCTAGTAACAAAGCTATTTTATTACAAAGCGTGGCATGCTGCACATAATTAATGTGCTATGCTTTTCTATGACCAACAGTGCAGTAGGTTTGTTCACACCAGCATCACCAGAAAAGTGTGAGCGTTGCATAGGCTGAGGGCTTGTGCTGCCTTTGGTGGCCCTGGGTGACAGGCATTATCAGCTCCATCATAGCCTGACAGGATTGGTGTGTTGGTGACTCCAACATTTTTCTACAATACATTCTAGCATGTGTACATGTACAGGTACATGTATGCATGTGTGCATATGCTAACTTCTATAGAGTTAAGCATTCCACTACGTGTATATGGGTGTGTGTGTGAAGGTCCTATGTGTCTATCTTTATAACATTTCAAGGAACTTGCTTTAGTCTTTCAGTAACACCGAGATAAAAGCTCAAGGAAGTCTGTGCAGCTCACTGTAGAATCGTCTCTCTCCCCTGAGACGCTGCCTACCTGGGGACCCATCCGGTGTCTCTTATCTTATGGATTCTTAATGAGCAAAACTGCATATATTTTCACTGTGTGATTTATACTTAGGATTTAAATTATGTAACTTCCTTAATGAGCGATAATGAATTATTTCTATTTTACTATTTTACCTTTATGTGAATCGACATTCATTAAAGAAAACATAGAGAATTGAAATAAGGGAGAAACATCAGTTATCAACACATCTATTACCAGTGTCCAGGGACTCCCCTTCTTCCCATTTGGATATTTATTTCCTGCGTTATTTCTAAGATGAATAGAAAATGGGACCAACATCCACACATTATTTCATAGTGACGTATCACAGCAGGACGTTCATAAATCTTCATGTTCTGAAGTTTACTAATGTGCAATACTTTTTTTTTTTAACAATCTAGCATTTCTTTAAAATCTAGCATCTCTTAGCTGTGGAATGCAACTACAAAGGCTCAGTGACAATGCTGCATGTTGCTGTAATTATGTTCTTAGTATAGTTCACCAGATGTGGAACCAATGCTTCAAAAGAAAAGAACAGTTTAAGACTGGTTTGAAATTTTGCCACAATACCATCCACAGATGCATAGCATCTTACACACCACAGGCATAGATCTGCATACCTCTTCTTTGATGCATTGTAATTCTGTTTAGAAAATATAGCTGACTTGCCTGTGTGAATTTGTTTTTTATTGGTAAGAATAAACATAGTTTTTCACGTTCTATTTGTGGTGTGAATTTTATATTTGACTGTATTTATTTCTTTCCGGGAAAGTTGTTCTTGTGACATTTCATTAATTTTCAAGTACTTTTCCAAGCCTGTAGTCCAGTCTTAACAATTCTTTTTTTTTGAGGGGGGGGTCTGGTCCTGGGGCCTGAACTCTGGGCCTGGGCGCTGTCCCTCAGCTCTTCAGCTCAAGGCTAGCGCTCTACCACTTGAGCCACAGCACCACTTCCGGCTTTTTTTTCCTTTTTGCTTATGTGGTGCTGGGGAATCGAACCCAGGGCCTCATGCATGCAAGGCAAGCGCTCTACCACTGAGCCACCTTCCCAGCCCCCAGTCTTAATTCTTCAATGCATGTGTCTTTCTTTCATAGTTATAAAAGTTGTAAATGGGTACATGGCCATCCACATCCTTCCATGTTTCAGAGGTACAAAGAAATCTACTGAGTATGGCAGGTTAAAGATGGGCTGAGAATGACCAATGGATCTGTTGCCTATGACCTTCAGAAAGTGCAAATGAACCTAATGTGGTCTGCTACCCTTTGACTATTGTTAATGCCATACTGATATTATCCACATGGGACCTGCTTGGGGTTCAGAGCAAATTGAGGCCAGGGAGTACAGACAACTCTATGACTGAGTCACCTTCCCAGACCCTTTATATACAATTCTTTATAAATTATTCAGAAATATACAAGCTATGATTGATTTTATTAGTTAAGAGATAGACAAGTAACACTTGGCCTAGTAGACAGCCAGACTGCCCCTGTATGCTGATCAGGATTTGAAGTGCAAAGTTGAAGCAAGAGGCACTTAATGGAGGAGGACCAGGAGGAAGTGTGGCCATAGGAGTCAGTGGGTGGGCCAGCAAGGCAATGGCCAGGACCGCCCCCCATCCCCACCCCTCCCCAACTCCCCATCCAGCACCTTCAGCAAAAACCTCCACCCATATCCCTGGGCTGCAAGCATGGCTAATCTAAAGGTTGTGTCAAATGCTCAAAGCTCCTTACTTTGCAAGTTGACAACCCTCTTATATTTGCATGCTAGTCACAGAAGGGAATGTTTTCAGTGTTCTTATTAGTGACAACTTGAAGTGCCATTGGTATTCCTCAGATGGCAGCACAGTTTTCACTCACTGGAAAGCCAGGGCATTTTCGGGGGGGGGGGCGAGCATAACTCCAGTTGTAGATTCTTTTCATCATAGCCTTCCAGGGCATTCGTACCTTTTGAAAACTCTAATCTTACACATTTCTGGGTCGGAAGGAGAGGAAGGAGAGCCTTGAAACCTCTATAATTCACCTGTAGTCCTCACTCTTAGAACCTCATTTAAAACTAACTTCCTGCAGCCGTTGAGGTACCCTGCAGGCATGCAGTGAGCCATGCTGCCGAACAGCTGCACTAAGCTGTGGGCCTGCTGCTACAATCAGACAACTCCTGAAGCTGCAGCTTCGTTCCGGTGCATGAGGAAATAACCCCAAACAACCAGGAATATGCCCAACTAAAACATCTAGGCCATCAAGACTCACTTATACTCTTAACACCGTTCTGCAAATGTGGCCCTTAAAAAAAAAAAAAACCTATGCTTTGTTCATGCTCCATTTGAACCCCTAAAAGCATCAACATATGAAATATGTTTATGATCCAAGCATATTATGACCTACTTTATGTTCCAAGGAGAGCTCCAGAAACACATCTTAAGTCTAGTCATGATTTCTGCTAAGTTTTAATCACTCAAACCCTGACCATTACATAAAATACAAAAAAACATGCATTCACAAAATAAAACATAAATACTGAATTACATAAGGTTCTACTAATTCTAAACATAGACAGACTTTCACCAGCATAAATGACAACCTACAAATCAAGTTTCAAACCTCCACACTCTTGAGGAAAATGATCGATTACTATCCCCTGCCCTGGTCTTTTAAAACTTAGCCACGGTCATGTGAAAGGCCTCAGTGTTTTACTCTGCCTCCCATGCTGAATACAAAGTCATCGTCCCTTTGTGTCACTCCATTGTGTCACCAGTGGAAAATAAACATACTTTTGGGACTAAATCTATTTCAGCCCGGGGTCTCCCCCTTTAAGAAAACATTGCTAGTGTATATTGTGTTTAACAACCCTGTAGAAATAGAGGTGCCTTTGTGTGGTTTCAAAGATTAGCCTTACCATAAACCATTAGCTGACAGAATAGCATCGCCTTATCAAGTGTGTTTCCATTTTCATTCAACAGTTTAGGAAATATTTATTGGGTAACAAAGGTAAAACATTCATGAAACAAATATTTGAGTTCCTGGTAGATTTAAATGGAGTCTGTTATTATTATTATATATGTACACACTCATATGTGCTTAAACAGATAAACACAATATATATGCATATATATTTGAGATTGATGAAAAAAGATAAGAACATTTTCAGTTTCTTTCAATTCTATTCGAATAGCAGCAGGTGCTGGTTTCTGGCTCCATTAACTAGCTTACATGTGTTTATTCAAAGGCTTCTTTTATAATTCGGCTCAACCTTTACCAATCATCTTATGATCAATCATCCATGCATGGTTTGCACCCATTGTGTAGAATACCTAAAACAATCCTGTTCACCCAGAACTACCCAGCTAGACTACGTGCAGAGTGTGAGAGCAGAGAAACAGCCCTCAGTCCATACCAGTGGAACAAGATACAAAGCTACAAAAATACTACAAAACCGTCACTTAGATTCTAATCAAGAAATGATTTCTTCTTATTTTTAAGCTCCCGGGAACCACAGAGGGTCAAAGACAGAATAAAGTGAAGGAAGAGCCCTTTATTTCGCCACTGTGCCCTCTCACAAGCCACCGCGGCACGATGTGTTGAAGTAAACCCATGTCACTGGACATTTGTCTTGCTTTATTTAAATGACTGGGTGTTAGGAGGAGAGCAGTGATTCTTACAATAATGACCACGACCCTTTCCACCCCATACAAGTCAGAGTCTGGTTTCAGCTCCAAGTCCTCAAAGAAAGCATGGACACAATGCTAATTTTAACTGTATTTTTTATGTTTTCTTTTTTTGGTACTGAGTAAACCCAAGATGTGGTACTTGCTAGGCAAGCACTTTACCACTGAGCCCCACAAAGGTATTTTTAATCTAGAAACAAATACACTAAAAACCAGAGGACAGCAAATCTTAAAAAGATAGGGCTGGGAAGGTGCCTCAGTGGCAGAGTGCTTGCCTTGCATGCATGAGGCCCTGGGTTCGATTCCTCAGCACCACATAAGCAGAAAAAGCCGGAAGTGGTGCTGTGGCTCAAGTGGTAGAGCACTAGCCTTCAGCTGAAGAGCTGAGGGACAGCACCCAGGCCCAGAGTTCAGGCCCCACAACTGACAAAAAAAAAAAAGAAAAAGGAGAAGAAAAAAAAAGATAGCAGATGTAAACATGCCAGTGCCCTTATGCAAAGTCTATTCTGTGTCTGGTGCATGGCTGAGGAGCTGGGTCTGAGCTGGGCGGTGACAGGCAGATCTCTAAATGGGGTGATTTTGGTACCCACTTTGTGGATGACAGTTCACTAGGAGGGAAGAGAACCCCTATTTCTGCATTTTCCCCAGCTCAAGGTTGAAAATTTAGCATGTAGAACATAAATAAATCCATTGTTCCACGTATTTATTTATTTTAATATATATTTTTTTATTGTAAAGATACTATACAGAGGGGTTACAGTTACACGAGTAGGGTAATGCGTAAATTTCCTATGGGGCATTGTTACCCCTTCCTTTGTTTTTCCCCAGCCATCCCTTCACCCCCCCCCCACATCCCTAACTGCCCTCCCCACCCTGCGCCTGAAGTTGTAAAGTTCATTTTCAGCATAGCATCTTGTACATCTCATTGTTACAATGGGTCAACCTGTATCCCTATTTAAGCATTTTGTTTTTTTCCCTTCCCTCCCCAAATTTTTAAAATTGACGATGCAAGAACCAGGAAAACTATAAATTGAAGTGCCGGATAAATTAGACTGGGATTAAGGATATCAACTAACTTCTCTCTCTCTCTGTCAGAAAGCAGTTTAATGTTGTAGGCCCCCTGGTGTGACTCTCTTTGGCGGAAACATCAAGTTTTCATAAACTGTGAAAAGCTTCATACTCATCAGAGGAAGGGGAGGTAGAAATAAGAACAAGGCAGAGGGAACACACTTCCACAAGAAGACTGAGTCTGGAAAAATTATTTGTAAGCTAAAATTTTACAGTTTTCAAGAAGTAATTAAGCTTTCGTATCCTCATGGTACTACCAGGAGTAACATCTAAAGGAAGATGCTGGATTTCTTCCCATGCCACACTACACCAGGTCTTCTCTGCTATTGTCCAAAGTAAAGATAATGTATTTCATAAGTGTTTTCTCATGTTGGGAGGCTTACAGGGGAAGGCTGACCTGCTTAGCGTTTGCATTTGGCATCTCAAAGGCACATTCCCTACTCATGGTCTCTGAAACATCACCGCATATTCTTCTCTCACAGAACCCTGTCGCCCTCCTGCTCACTTGCAGAAAAGTGCTGGCTTCCTCGATAAGCCCCACTGGCTCCCCTAAAGCACATCTGGAAGCAGCCTGCTCCTGCTCTACCACCTGGCCCCCTGTTCTCTCCATCCTGGCTGCTGCAAGCAGATGATGGTTCTTAGCATTTCCACTCTCCAGCCTCAGCCTGGCTGCCAGGTATGGTCAGGGGCTCCTTTCTGAGTGTTTCCCAAGGGAATATCACCAAACCAGACTGAGTCGCAGAACTACCTTCAAACACTGAAATCAGAACAAGTATGTAAGGTGTGTTCTCTCACCATAAGAGCAGACACTAACCTAGAATTCAAGAACAGATTTAGGAAATAATCATGTAATGTCTGAACCTTAACCTGGAGATAAATGCAATGTCAAAAAAAATCACAGAAACCTATTTTCAAAAATGCTATGAAACAAGGACAAATATCCTCAGCAAAATATAGATCAATAGCTTAAAAGAAGCCAGAGGCCAGAAGTAATCCATGAAAGAGAATATAACACACAAAAGAATATCCAAATCAACTTACAATCAACAACTATTCCAGTCTTCTAACATTACCTTGGGATATTAATGCCAGGGCAGTTTTTTATGTCTTGTTCTCTGAGTCTAGTTAGAACACTGAGATGAAAAATATTACCAGGTATTAATATCAGAAGATGAGTAAAGAAATTACATTTGTTGGCAGAAAGATCAAAGTGAAGGAAAAAAGCATTAAAATAACTAGTTAAGTTAAAATATGCACAAAGTTATATATCCCCATACTAATGTGAGCATTATAATGGATTTGGAAATAAACAGAATGGAAAAGTACAAGTACAAAAAGTATTATGTAGAAAATGTCAGATCCTCACCAAGTCAAAAGAAGTGAACTTGATGAGTAAGAATTTTATGGAATTGTGTTGCTCCAGAAAGCCTAGTTACTGTGAATCTGTTACCTTCCCAAAATTTGTCTGCAGGTAAGACACAATGCTACTAAGACTTACAAAGAAATTCTGGGGAAATGTTTCCCAGTGATGGAAGAAGAGTCAAATAGAAAGGATAAGCAGCTGGGTGAAGGAAACTAAAGTAAGTTTCCAGGAAATGTGCAATCTTTCTCCTAGGGAGAGCAAGGTTTTATTCTAATAAATAATGTGGAGTACATATTGATGAGCACATTTACAACAAAGATTAGGAGATTATAAACTATGCAGGTGATCCACCACAAGAGACGGTTAACATGTAACACAGGATGGTACCACATAGGACCATTTGACTTAGGAGAAAGTCATTAAGACAGAACCTAGGGCTTCTGGGACCTTGTCCTCTGAGCTAGCTTTCGCTCTCGACAGATAAATAGGAGACTTTTGCTGTAGACCTAGATTCATGGCAATAATTCTGCATCTATATCCCATTCACCTTTTCCATTTTTAAATTAACATCCTTGTTATTACTAGCATGGTATTTTTATAAGGCAGGTAAGTTTTAACCACCAACATGAAAAAAATAATCTTGCAAAAAATTCAATATACAATGCTTGATAAGAAATGTACTCATCTTGCCCATGTAATTGTAACCCCTCTGTACAGTATTTTCACAATAAAAATTTTTTAAAAATTCAATAAACAATCATAAAACATACTCTCAAAGGTCATACAAAATGAATACATTTGGTTTATCCAAACGAAAGGAAACCTGCCAAAACTATTTAAGAGTGTATTTTTTCTTTTGTCATGGTTTGAATATGATTCTCTGCCCCTCCCCCCTCCAACGCCTACAGGAATGTAATCACTAGAGTTTCATGTGGATGGGATTAGAAGGATGGGAACATTATGGAAACACATTTAAAGATAGGGCCTTCGAGAAGTGATTATAAGGAACCCCATGATCAGAATCCAGAGGCTCTATGCGGAGAAGGAGAAAACTCCAGTGCTGGACCTGGGCTTCCCACAGTGATGGAATGCAGCCTGGAGACCCATGCCAGAAGCTGTCCATGCTGCTTGGACTTCCAGCCTCCAAGGCAGAGGGCGAGGTATCTCTCTAAAAAGTGCCCTGCCTCCAATATGTTACCAAAGCGATGAAATGCAAAATGATTGGTCCATGGGACATGTTTTCTCCAGAGTTCCGTCCTAGCCAATGCAGCTCCTCCACTTTCCCAAAAGTAAAGTAGCCTCCCACCGCGTCCTACATATTTTCACATCTCCTTTTCTGTGAGACTCATGTTTTGTCTCCTCTTTTAGGTCTAATATGAACACAGCTCATCAAACCTGATCCATTCCAGTATGTTCTTCTAAAGACTGCCGATGTACTTGTTTGTGTTTAGATTCAGAACCACTTCTAATACCCTGAGATCAAACAACCTTATTTAAACCATATTTATGATTTTTTCATTTTTTCCAAACGATGACTGTAACCATCATAACAGTCAATGCTATGCAGAGATCATCAGAAATAACATGAATATATTTTGTGATGTTTAAATGAAACGGGAAATTTGTGCAACTGTCTTTTTCACAGGACTGTGGCTTGCAGACTGGTGGCTTTCCTTTGCCTGCCTATCTCATTACCTGCCAATACGAATCTTAAGATGATCATTTCCCAACATGCTTAATGAAGAGAGGCGGCGGGGGGAGTCATAAATTCAATGCATTCCCTACAAAATTAAGAAAAGTGAAGCAAAGGGGAGCGGGAGGGCTGGGGGGGGGATGAAAGGACTGG
Organism: Dipodomys merriami; assembly: GCF_024711535.1. Classification (NCBI taxonomy): domain Eukaryota; kingdom Metazoa; phylum Chordata; class Mammalia; order Rodentia; family Heteromyidae; genus Dipodomys; species Dipodomys merriami. The sequence goes on along the minus strand of NW_027204715.1, from coordinate 4,651,436 downwards.
ATCAAGATGCACTGTGTTCACGCACCACCTCAATGAACGCAACTCTCTGTCCAACGACTTAAAGACAAAAATAAGATTAAAAAAAGAGAAAATATCGTCATGGTCAAGGGAAGGGGGAAAACAAAGGGATAGAGGAAAGATGGGTGAATTCAGTCATAGCATTCAATGTACACGTATGAAGGCACAACCAGGGACATATTTATAGCTGAAGCACAAAGCAGAAGCTCCACTGGCCACCCCGGTCAGCAGCCTGGCTGAACTGCTCATGGGCTGGCATTTGTGCGACTGACTGAACCTATCTCATCTGCCTGGGCTGGAATGACAGTCAACAAGACTCAAGAAAGGCAAAAGCCTGATGGGCCTGTATTATCATTTCTCATCCACTGGACAAGTTAAGACCCAAACTCAATGCTCAATGATGCCCGTGCTGTCATTTACACATTAACCTAGGAATTATGGTTATGAGAAACTTCCGAGTTTCACCTACAGACTTTCTGGTTTTCCCAGGTTTTCCCCAGTTTGCATATCCTCTCAGTTGAGACTGCGTGTGTAGTACAGTGGTCAGAACTTTCGGCTTTGTCACAGCTTGGCTCTGATTCATCCTTTTCATCCGGTCTTGGCACGTAATGCCCTTGTGCCACCATTCTGCCTGTGGGATGGGTATAATGACACCCCCTCTTCCATGAGACCTGGGAAATTGAATAAACGTGTCAACATAGGCAAAAGGTGTTTGATGGGCTGGTTGTATAGAAAATACTCGATTGATGTTAGCTGCTATAGACAAATAAGTTTAGGGCAAAATGAATAAAAGTAATTTTCCACAGGCCAACAAATGACATTACAAGTAAAAGAAAACCTGGAGGCGTAAATTGAGAATTTTACCCCGACCCAAAGAGAATCTGATTAAAAATCAACTTTAAAAACAGTCACAAAACCAGGTGTACTGATCACACCTGTAATCTCAGATATGTGGGAAGTAGAGGCACAAGGATCTTGAGTTTGAGGACAATTCAGGTGAGGGTGGTGTGAGATCTTAAAATCAAAATGGCAGGGCTGGGGACATATTTTGTGTGGAGCTCCTGTCTAGCATGTACAAAGCTCTAGAGTTCAATTTCTAGTACTAAACATAAGATCGCTATTTGTCAATATCACCAATAACCCCAGCACACATGGGACAGGATTTCATTTAATCATCATGGGATAGGCCTTCATTTAACCATGCTTTGGTCTTACTAATTGTGCATAATTATTTCTAGTGCTCAGAGGTGGGAAACACTTCAAAGAGGTAGAATTCATGTACGTGGGATAATTTCTGGGGTTAGAAAACAGTTTTATTTGCGAAGATTTTTTTTCATTGAGGTACAAATGAAGATGGGCCACCGAGGCCCTCTTTTGCTGTCCTGCCCCCTGACGACATGCCTGGGCTCAGACCCACAGTGCTCCCCGTGAGATAACCCAGTCATCCCGCCACACACAGACCAAATAAAGAGGAAAACGCTTTCTAAAACAATTCTGAACAGACATGTGTATGTGTATATGTATATTTGATTACGCTTCTAAACGGTTCCCCTAACATCAAAAAGTTTCACCTCAATATAGAAGAAAATCGGATTAAAAAGAAAGGCCAGCATGGCTCCTGCCCAAAGAACCACGGGTATCTAACATCTTCAGGGGTGTTATTCCAGTCCCCGGTGGTGCCCGCTCTGCAGGGCCCATTCTAGCAGCCTGGGACACCTGTGCCCTTTAGGACAGAGGGCTCCCTGTCCTGTGCCATCTGTGCCTCGCTGTCAGACGAAGGAGCATGCAGGTAGAGAGAGGCTCTTCTGGGTGGGCCTGTGGAGCAGGAGGAAGTGGAGCTGGTGTCCTAGGGAAGGACAACAAAGCAGCCGGATGGATGCAGGGGCAGGCAGTCTACTGGGCTTGGAGAATGTAGGGAGTGTCGGAAACACCCTATCTTGAGGGGCTTAATCCAGGCGCAAGGTTGTCAGGCCAGCTGGCCCCCTGGGCTGAAGAGCACTCTATGGAGGACATCACCTTTAGGAGATTGTAGATCTAAGTCGTTTCGTTAATTCCGTACTCAATCAATTTCTTCGAGGCTACCCACACCTGCTATTTGCATATGGGGCCCTGATCTCACAGCCTTGCTGTGGCTGTCAAATTCTCCATCCTGCAGAGCTGTCCTTCTCTTGCTATCCTGCCCCACCTTTGAAAGCCCCACCCCCATGGAGCATTTTCAGTCTTTCAACCTAGAGCAAGCTCTTCCTCCAAAAGCCGCCAGGGAATTTTCTGTTCCCCGAGGGCGGATGCTGTCCTGTCTTTGGCATGTTCGACAGACATTTCCATCATTAACCCACTCTCATCTCAGTCTGTCTCATTCTTTTTATTTCTGTCTCCTGTGCTCCCAGCCCCATGACGGCCCCGTGAAGGACAAAGGGTGATGGAATGACACCACATCGAAATGTCTTCGCTGAGTTACATCTGAGCTGGACTGAAAACTAGCTCCGAGTTTGGGGAAAGGAGAAACTACTCCCTGGGTAAAGGAAGACAGCAGCAGTATTCCTTAGGAAGAGAAAAGGAGAGATTTGAACATGCCTGGCTTGGGCGTGGCGGGGATGCACGCACCAGGCCACCATCCTTGGAACAACTTTTCCCGTCTCCTCCGTCAGTGTGAAATGGACACTGGGAAATCTTCAGCTGATGGACAGCTTTGGTGGTAACACAATGATGGCACCAAGATTTTAAAAGACTGCAATCCACGGGAGAAGAGGAAACCACTCAGTGTCACCCCCACAAGCCTAAGTGCTGTACTAGGGTTCAAAAGCCATGCGTACTCAAGTAGCTTTTACTTTAAAACTCCACTTTCACTAACTCCAAGAGAAACATCAACCAACTGAGAAGAAGCTGAGGTTAGACTTGACTTGATGAGCAGTCCAACCACACGCAGGCATCATGGAGTCTCCACACTGCCCACCTGGCTATCCATCCTTGTCCTAACACCATCTCCGCCCACTACCGGGCAGATTCTTACCCGTGCATCACCCCGTTCACTGACCACGGCAACAGCTTCTCTACGAGCATCCGGGTCCTGCTGGATGTGAGAAGAGCCACAGCAAGAAAGCTGCATCGAATGTCTACGCGCTCACCCACCCCACACATGAACAAAAACAATCAGACAAACCAGTTTAACAGAAAGTTGCCACTTATGTCCTGAATCACATGTCCCGGATGCTGAAAAGAAAGAAAAGAAAGGCAGGGAGTTCTAAAAATATGCCCAAGGTAACTTTACCAACTTGACTCAAAAAGCACTGCAGAATGTTTAGGTATTTTTGGTAATAGTTGTCATCAATTGCTACCATAGTCCTCAATTTTTTATTAATAACATGTCAAAAATCATTTTCACAGTTATAATTAACAACCTGCCTTTTGAGTAATGAGAAGAAATACTTCCTCCAGGAGAGAGTAAGGATCAAAAGCATTCCTGACTAATTTTAGTGAATCTGCACAAGACAGCAATATTGCAAATGCCGTTTAATCAAAATAAAATTTGGCAACTGACCTATTATTCTCAATCAGTAGCTGAGAAAACACAATTTGGGGACTGACATGTGTGTTACGTTCATCTGCCAGTATTTTTAAAACATTTCCATTAATTAGCCCGAGAGATTTATGACTCTCTTCCAAGTGTTATTCAACTGCTACTTGAAAATCATAAGGTTAGACGTACTAGGTTACAACGTTAGGTTCTTAGGTTGCTTTTAATGAATGTACGTTCTACATGAGCTCCCGTGGGTCTCATTCTGTAGACAGCGTCACGCTTCTCCATCCTCATGGAGAACCAGTGCAGCAGTACATGCAGGACCATAAACCCACAGCTAGGAAAAGCATCCTCAGGATTCACCCTGATTTCTCCCCTGCAGATCCAGTAACAGACAAGATGCAGTGTCGTACCTCATGACACTACTTCTGGTGGGGACTCCGATAACCATCAAAGGAATAAGTGACATCAGTCCTGCAGGAGATGTGCCTTCCTGACCTGGGCCACAATATAGGAAGCCTGGGTAGCAATGATGTCTGCCCTAGTAGCCACATGGTGTTTCAAATGTGAATTTCAAGGTAACAGCTTTATTTTCAGCAGGGGGTTCCAATCCTGGAGCTTAAATTTAGGGCCTGAGTGCTGAGCCACAGTTGAGCCAGTTGAGCCAGTTGAGCCACAGGCTCTACTTCCAGATTTTTGGTGATTAGTTGGAGGTAAGAGTCTCACTGACTTTCTTGTCAAGGCTGGCTTTGAACTATGATCCTCAGATCTCTGACTTCTAAGTAGCTGGGATTACAGGCGTGAGCCATTGATGTCTAGCTCAACAGGTAAAACATTTTAACTTACCTGGAAAGTAGTACCATGTCCCATACTTAAATAAACTTTCAACAAATATAAACCAGAAAACGTAACTAATAAATTCCCACTCTGAAACTGTAAGGAAAAAAATTTAAATTCCAAGTTTATTTTTTCATTAAAGAACCACATGCAAAGGTAGAGTAACACAACTAAATTCCTTTAAAAAATATGGCTTACCTAGCTTGGAAGCTAGTTCTTATAAAATAAACAAGAGAAGGATAATATTACACTCAATATCACACTCAATAAGGAAGCTTCTGTGAATGTAACTGAAACGTTGGAATTTGACCCACCTCTCCATGGGTGCCCCCAACTTTGTATGCAGAATGTTTGCTAGACCAGACACATCTGGTCCAGGAAGACCAGTTCGCTGCTAGCCCACACTCCTGTGACCCTTCTAGGATGGTGTGAACACGTAAGTAATTCAGACAGCGGTATCTTTGAGTTTCCCTGCCAGGCCCTTGGCAATGGAGGGAGATGTTTCTATCCATGGGGCTGACGGTCCTGCAGATGCGACCCTGAGAAGGTATGGAGACAGAGCAGTGCGGGGAAGGGCTGTGTCTGCTGTTGTCTCCAAGTCTCCCAACAGGCCACACGTTCCTCATGCTGGACCCGGGAAACCAAATGACACAGCCTCCCTCTTGTAGCAATCACAGTGGTTGACACCGTTTCTGTTATTCAATGCCAAGAACCCTAATCTTCAGGGTCACTTGAAGGGAGGTGTTAAAATACCCATCCTCTTCCAGGCGACATCCATCATTACCCCTGATGGTTTGAAGCCAGCTTGGGCAGAAATGTCCATGAGACTTGTATCTCCCATTAACCAGCAAAAATCCAGAAGTAGAGGTTTGGCTCAAGAGACAGAGCACCGTTCTTAAGAGACAGTTAAGGTTAGCATCCAACCCTGAGTTCAAGCACCAGCATTGGCACAGACAAACACGTACACAAACAAATGGCATGCATATACCACAGAGTATTACCAAGCCATAAAGAAAAATTAAATTATGCAGAGGAAAAGGGATGAAACTGGGGATCATTGTGTTGAATGAGATAAGCCAAGCTACACAAGCTAAATCTCCCATATCATTGCTTACTTATAGAATCCAGCCTTAAAATGACCATAACAATAATAATTGGACATAAATATAAAAGAGGAGGCAGCCTGGATGGGGAATCTGTAGACAGGGGAAAGAGAAAGGAATAGTTACCAGCTGGAAAGGGCAGGGAAGAAGATCAAAGTGTTACAAATAGGTGTGCAAACATGTGCATATATGTATGTTTGCATATGCACATATACATTTGCAATGACTCAATAAAAACCTATCAACCCTTCAAACACGGAAGAGGAGGGAGAGAGACACAGGAATGTGGTACAGGGGCGGAACTTGTCCAGGGTACATTGATCCAATCTATGGAATTGTCAAAACGAAGCCCTCTCATATCCGTAATGAACTCTAAACCAAAACCAAAATATTTTTTGGAGAATTTATAGCAAAAGCCAAAGCAAGTATTCCCAGAATTCCTAGCACTCTGTATGAAGGGTGTCTGTTTTATACACCAAGGAATTTTATATGGCACAGGTAAGGTAGCCCAGAACATTGAATGGAAGTTTGTTTTCATTTGACAAGGAACTCTCGTTTTTGACTATTCATGCTATCTATCATTTTTATTACCAGCTGTGTCTACAGTTTGGAGTCATTTTATATTTAAATTGCCAAATAGAGAAATAGCCAGTGTCTATGCTATTTGGAGTTAAAGCAAGGACACACACACACACACACACACACACACACACACACACACACACACACACACACACACACACACACACACACACACACACACACACACACACACACACACACACACACACACACACACACTATTCTTCAAGTTGTCATCACTATTTTTAGGAAAAAAAACTTAGCTATTTCTAACTTGCTGCTAATAAAAAAAAAAAAAAAAACCTCCTTACAGGCTAATTACACGACAGAAAAACAAGTCTCACAGAGTCTTCAGAACTTGTGTGTGGCTTTGAGGTGAGCAGCCAGAAAGTAACAGGAGCACGCGTGCATCTGGAAAGGCCAGCAGGGCAGGGGCAAGCTGAGGGAGGTTCTGGAAGCAAGCTTACTTTGCTCCCTTGGGGTGAGCAGCGCACGCTGCGGCCTGCAGATCATAGACAGTGGGAACGCCTCCGTGTTTCTGCACATGTCTTGGTCTTTGTGCTGTGACGATTCTCCCTGAGACAACACCCTGACTAACTCCTAATCCATGGAAAATGGGAATGTTAGCAGGGAAAATTTGAACCCGCCAGCAGCCTGCAGACACTGAATCTCAGCTAACTCACAGACCTGCGTGAGACCTTGCTCGTGACTTCACAGTGGCACCACTGGGCGTGGGAGATTCGCAACCTCTTTGTGATGGACGCAGTCATGGAAGATGCCCTGCCGAGCTGAGCAGGTATCCTCACGCATGGCCCTCAGCCAGCCCTTCGAGCACTGAGTAGAACTACGTAAGTCTGAGCACTTCCTTCCAGACTTCCCCAAAACCAACCCACCACACTTTCTTAAATAGTTTGTGCAAACAGATTGCTGCACCACAAAGCTTTCGCAAATGACCTCTGTCTACATTGCCTCGCCGGCTGTGATTGTGGCGTGATTGGCAATGGAGTTTTCCATATTGTATCTTTTCAAGATCCCTGAGGAAATCAACTTGCTCTTACACTTTTATAAAGACAGAAACAGTGTTAGATAGAAAAGTCATTAAAAACATGCTGGATGGAATGACAGAACTTGTGTGTAAGAGAACTGAAATTCTCAATGGAGGAGAAATACCACCTAATCATATATTGAGTGTCTCTAAAATACAAACTCTGATTGTTGAATATATCTGACCATGATTTGCAAATCACTGCTCTATTTTCACATTAGCAAAAGGAACTATCACTTCCTTGTTGTATCATCATATTGTACAAGACTCTTGTACCCATCATTACTGATTTAAAATATAATAAAATGATTCAAAACTGCTACAGATGTAAATAAGAGAAAAGATCGTGGGTTTTTTTTTTCATTTTATTTTTTGGTCCAAAGCTTATCAATCAAGAAAACGTATTCTTCCTCCAAACTTCTCGTGCTTTTACTTACCTGAACACTCTGATAATTTTGGCAGCTGCGGAATCAGATCAGAGTTTCATTATTAAAATCTAATGATGATGAAGATCCAGCTCCTAGAGTAACCCAGGAACATGGCCAGTAAGCCTTTGGACACAGCACACATGGGACAATGTAGAGTCCTTGCAGAAACTGCACAGCAAACTCAGGACCCAACAAGAGGAAAATGTGCTTGAAATAAAATGTGTGTTTCCTCGTTTGTAATCAGCTTGTTTGGTAGGCTGTTTATCCAGTGTGGAGGCATACCTGACTTTGGAAAGCACCCTGTTCTCGCAACCTGGAGGTTAGCTTGTTGACCTGTAACACACCGCATTTTCTTTCAGCCATGGTCTCTTATCTATCTGTTCCAGGGATGTCAGAAAGCCCTTTTGAGGTCTGTGCTTTGGATTCAGTGGACTGTAGGCCAGAGGGCTGGAACTTCTCAGCTGGTTAGGTCACCAGTCTCAACTCTCACGCCCAGGCTTGGTGGGCAGTTTACCACACGCCATGCCTTCCTGTACCCTCTCCTCTTTAGGGTATGACTTTGAAAAGTCCACCCATTGGGCTGGGAAGGTGGCTCAGTGGTAGAGCACTTGCCTTGCATGCCTGAGGCCCTGGGTTCGATTCCTCAGCACCACATAAGTAAGAAGAAAAAAGCTGGAAGTGGTGCTGTGGCTCAAATGGTAGAGTGCTAGCCTTGAGCTGAAGAGCTGAGGGACAGCGCCCAGACCCACAGTTCAGGCCCCACGACGGGACCCAAAAAAGAAAAGAAAAGTCTGCCCATAAAACCCAGTCCTCTGTACTTTTTGAGGTCCACCTGGCTTTAAATCCTGGGCTGGTCAGAGAATATGACAGAGGGTATAGAGGGCTGTTCTGGCCTTGTGTGTTTTGATATGTCTGTATGTACATACCTGAAGGGTGCTGCCACTCAGGGAGACCCTGGGATGGATCTTGGTGCAGCCTACGGGAGGAAGGGAAGACACCCACGTAGGGGACAGCAAGGCTATGCATCAGAGGACATCACAGTGCACAGCCCCAGCCAGCCAGCCGGCTACCAACCACAGATGAAAGAGGGAATCACAGCCAAGCCCAGAGACCTGTAGAGACCACCTGTTTGTTTGAAACCATGAAATTCGAGGGCATGCAAGGTCTTCATCACAAACCCGGATACAATGCACACCTGACAGGATGAAGTGTCACAACGTGAACTTCAGTAGGGATCACCTGTACGTAACGCTGCACCTGCAGTTCTGAAACCCCACCGGGAACTTCAAGTAGGGATCACCTGTACTGAATGTAGCACCTGCAGTTCTGAAACCCCTCTGCTAGATCTGCTAAGTCGATTGTTCTGGGATGGGGAGCACACACTCAGAGCCACTGCGTCACTGAACCACATGGACGGCACAGAAAAGATTCCCTTACAAACGATTAAACTTATTGAAAGGAGACAAATCCAGTTTGAGTGTGTGGGGGGTGGGGGTGGGAAGGGTCCTATCAGATTTCAGTATAAAGAGAAAAGGAGTTATGTCTACTCTGCAGACCTGCTGGGCAAATGAACATTAAAACTGGCAGAAACAGACTATCTCACCTAGCCCACAAACACTCCATGCATTATGCTCCATGCGATGCTTTATGGCTGTATTTAAACCTAAAGCTTTTTGAACACTGCAAAGACTATGAGGCACATTAAATACTGTAGCAGGAATAAACACGGTTCCATAAAATATTAATATTCAAATTTTGAAAATCATAGCAAGGAGAACATTTATTTCTTTGCAACTAGTTGCAATAGCGTTTTAGATATTACCCATGCTTTCAACACCATCACGGTTTATGGAGTGTGTTATTTTGAACGTCTTACTTCGGTGACTGAAGTATCTTTGCATTCTCTGAACCCCTGCACTTCACTGAAGTAATGTCTAATGTTTTGCAGGCCTGTGGCGCTGTCCATGCAGCCTTCATCCATCTTTGCATTTAAGAGACCGTTATATGCCCAGGACTCTGAAGGCAGCTCTTCACAATGAATTCACTTTGTTCAAATCATCACAATGCCTTACAATCCCCCAAACTGACTTTTATTTTTAGATGAGCACTAATGTATTCTTTTTTCATTTAAAATTCATGTTTAAAGAAGCAATTTTAAATTTCATTATTTGGTAAGCCACAAATTTATCGAGTGAATAATTTCAAAGCAAATACTATGCTCCTAGAATAAGACTTTTTTTTTCCTTCCCAGTGAAAATGTAAACATACTATTTCCAGACTTCATTTGTTATAGATGGGAGTATCCACTAAAATTTGAATTGATTTTCAATTTTATTCCTACTAAAAGTTTCTAGTCATTTCTATAAGTTTTGTATTATAGAAATATAACATGAATTTGGAGTTATACAATAGTATATCATTATGATACCTCATATATTGCATAGTATCATAATACCTATGTGTTATATAATTTCTAATTTATATTACACATTTATATTCATTTCTAGTCTATAAATTATGGCATAAACATAAATAAACTATAGACACTTTAAAATTTATATGTTACGTGATTTTAGTTGTGCTTTTCAATCACGTAGTAATTATATAATTCTAACTTTTTATGGCAAGCAATAGCACAGGGGCCAGGGATTTTCCTGCTTCTACTCACAGTTTCGGCTTCCATACAAATATTAGTGGACGGTACATCATCACTATCTCTCCTTTTCAGACAGATTTCTAAATCTAAAGACAGCTCATGTTTACACATGGAAAGACAATTCTAGATTCCCGTCACCACACAAAATCACTGAGGACAACAGGCAGAATTATAATAGCTCAGCTAATTTTACTCTTCCACTATTATTCTTAAACAGTCATTGGACTGCATATCACACACATACACAGACTAGGTAAGATGACAGCATGGTTTTAGTTTGTGTAATAAAAAAAGAATAGACTCTGGTTTCACAGGAAACCAAATGTTGAATTTCTCTGCAAAAGTATAGAACCTGACAAATGCTCCTTTGAGCCAGGTATTTTGCAACTGATACTAAGAAATAGTATTGAATCAACAAAATAACTCTGTCTATAGGAATCACACCATGATTATAATAATCAGAAAATTTGGACTAATCAAATATCCAGGAAGTTAGCTAAATAGGAATGTCTGAAACAAGCATGTGTCAGCTCTGCAAGTTGAAATCATTTGTGAATTTTGATCTTCTTCACTGCAAGCTAATTATAATTTTATGACAGAGCACTGTTTCCCAATGCTGTATGAATGAAAGCATCTTTATTCCAGTCTTTTGCCAGGTTAGGTGAGAAAGCATTCGGTCACTTTTGTACATGGTGCATGCAGAACTATAAGACAAAACTGCCAGGCAAGAGTCAAGGGGAACTTCATACCACACATTTTGAAATATTTGAAAACTCTTTTCTCCATCCAGATCTGAAAACTAAATACTTCAAGTTGGCTCCTTTCAAAGGGGAAAGTCAATTACTTCCTGCTCCCAAGCTCTGGAGGCAGTTATTGTGTTTATAAACAGGGGAATCAACATTTCCTATTTTGTTTTTCTGTATTTATTTTGCTATTCATGTTCAGTAACAATCTGAGCCTAGACCAGACACTCCTGTTGTTCTCCTGTCTTTCTTGTTACAATGAGTCCAGCACTAAATCCCTGAAAACACATTCAAAGTACAGTACTGCTTTGACGAAGAATGGTTTCATTTTTAGTTGCTCTGTGTGTGTGTGTGTGTGTGTGTGTGTGTGTGTGTGTGTGTGTATGTGTGTGTGTAAACATTTTTAAACACAAAGGATGGTCTGGGACAGGAAGTGCAACTTGATAGGTTGGTTCCTTGCGTTTCTGAACGTTGGAAGGTGGTAATCACTATGGATGGGGCTGTCCCACACAGAGACCTCATGGCCCTCAGATAGAAGTGAGTCTGAAAATGTGGTAAAGGAGATACTGAGAGATGAATCTTCCTGTACCAGGACTGCCAGGCACAGGGAAAAGGAAGGGTTTCATCACCTGACCCAGCCTGAAGAGGGACATTCTTCAAAATGTCTTCTGTATCTTGAGTTTCCTCTCCTGACAGCCCTTTGAAGATAGGCAGGGAAGAAGAATGAATCCAACTGCAGCTGAGCTTACCCTTCCAGTCAAGCACAAAAGAGTTGGAAACCAGAACTTCTATCAAAGAGGGTGCTCAAGACCTTGCAGAAAGGGTGAACATGAAGGCAACAGATAAGAGGGTACTTGCTTCTGTGGCAGGAGCAACTATCTCCCCTCACATACAAAGCTTCCATATGGTCAAAGCACACAGCTCTCAACAGAACTCTGTGGATCTGGGCTGTGTACACACACCTGTGCACAGTCTCCCTGTGTGCCTACACATAACCGAACTAAAGAATATTAGACATCAAAAATGCAAATATTTCTGTTACCTATTAAAATGATTTCAGAAAACAAAACAATATTATGTTTGCTATAAAGAATAGATTCTTAAAATGCTCTGAATGCATTGAAATAAAAAGGTATAAGCCAGGAATCAGTGGCTCATATTTGTACTCCTAGCTACTCAGGAAGTTAAGATTAGCCTAGCAGAAACATGAGTGTAACTCCATCTCCAATTAATCATCAAAGTGCGAGACTGGAGGCATGGCTCAAGTGGTAAAGGCACTCACCATAGAAGAACAAAGAGAGCCAAGCAATAGCAATGAGCCCTGAGTTCAGGTCTTTAGTACCACACACAAAAAACAAGAAATTATATACCAGACAAAAACTGTAAGACTTAATATGAGCTTTCATTGTTGATGCCAGAACATGGTAGAACTTAGGACAAAATGTCTTAGTGGCAAAAAAAAATGAGTACTTTATAATGTTAGAGATAATCAAAATTAAAATCTCTTCTGATTATATTCAGAAATTCACAAAATTCATTTTCAAAACTGTCAAAATGGCAGTTAGCAAAATGCAACTGTAACTATTAAAAAAGGAAGATAGCCAGTTATAGGTGAATTGGTGGTGGCTTAGTTAACGTTGAACAGAACTAAGTAAATATAAAGATCTTGGCTGAAATGCCAGGCCCATCTACAATGAGGGAGGAGACACTGGGGACAGAACCGCCAGAGTGAAAAAAATGACCTGGATGCCAACAGAAAGAGTATCACCACGGGGCCCAGGATGTGAGTTTCAACGAGACAGGAGAATTGGGAGAGAGGGAGAGAGGGAGAGAGGGAGAGAGGGAGAGAGGGAGAGAGGGAGAGAGGGAGAGAGGGAGAGAGGGAGAGAGAGGGAGAGAGAGGGAGAGAGGGAGAGAAAGTGATTTTTATTTTCAGACAGTCATGTCTGAAAATCAAAAGGTTACCGAAAGACTTCATAACCAATAAAAAAACATAGTGAAATAGCAGCTTATAAACTGTACCGAAACCAAAACATATTTATAATAAATATATGAAAATGGAAGACAGTAGGGGAAATATTTTACTAATGACTAAATAATTAAATAAACGCATGACAGTAATGCAGCAATAATCACATAACTGATATAAATGGTATGCACAGCAAACTTGTATAAAACATTTCAAACAGTCCTGAAATAAATGTAAATATTAGTGAAAAGAGTACTATGTTCATGGATACCACCACAAGCCCACAGTGCATTCCTCATCCCATTATCCCAGTCCTAATTAAATACCAGCATGTTATCGCTTATCTGTGGGATTGAAAGGAATAACAAAGACTGATAGTGTATCATTTATAAAGAAATGGAAAAATTTGTTAAGAAAAGTCGGGCCCAGAGAGACCAAAGATGCATGTTTTCCCTCATATGTGGAAGCTAGAATTAGCTTATACATGAACAAGTACATACAAATACAAACATGTATACAAGTGCATCATAATAGATTTAAGAGAGAACTCAAATAGTGTAATTCCTTAGAATACATTATCCCCAAAATTCAACAAAATAAACATCAGGAAATGGGTACTTGCAACAAGTGGGTGGGGCCAGGGGGAGAGGGTTATAGATTAATGAGGTGGAGAAGTGGAGGAGAATGCTGTCAAGAATCCAGTGTGTGTCTTCCAAAATTAAGAAAAGCCAGGTAAGGGCTGGGCTGGGAGGGGTGGCTAAGAATGCTGAGAGAGGTGACGTCATCAAAATGTATCGCATTCATGAACTGCTTTGTGAAGTAGCAACTCCTGTGTACAGCTACTAAAAATATTTTTTAAAAAACATTGGTTCATTTTACTATGTAAAAATTCAAACTAAAACTTTTATATGGGGACATCATAACAAAATTCAAAACGCAAGGACCAACTTGGGAAAATACTTTCGACTTCCAGCAAGGCAAGCAACATCTATACCTCCTGAGCAAAGAACAAGCTAACATAAAAATGGGCAAAACCAAGCAAAAAAATCGAGAGATGAAATTCAAATGTCCTTGGACCATATGGAATCTTGTCTCAGTTCAGGAGTAAGCAATGAAACTGTGGGACACAACTTTTGCCAGTGTGCCACAGCAATGGTTAGCTAGCCACAAAGCAAGTGACCCAAGGGCAGTGCTGGAGAGGCTGGCAGCCCTAGCTCAGAGAGGAAGATTTCACAACATCTAGCAAAACCACGTTTATCTCCCAACCTAAAAATCCTGCTCTTATCACAATAAAAAAAAAAATCCTGCTCCTAGGAGCCTATCCCAAAGAATGGAGACAGGCATTCGTGGTAGTAAAAGAGAGAAACTAAGTCACAATCAATCCAGGCATGGTTTACGAGTTTGAGCCAAACAAGAGCTCTTAGTGGTGTTACAGGGTGTTAGCTGCAGAATATAACTGGGGGAAGGAGGTGGGCAACAGAAAAGATAAATAGCTAAACCCAGAGAAATGCTAAGCGAGAGCGGCAAAAGCGGAACAGAGCAAAAACAAGATATACAAGGAAGACTAAAGTGAGATTGCTGGGCTACAGTTATATGCACAGCCATAACGTTAGAATTACATGCCTTCCACATTCATCAAGTCAAACTAAGTTCTATTAAATAGGAACTTCCTAAAAACTGAAAATAAACTGAGCCCAGCTGCCTAATAGGTAGAGGCCAAAACAGACTGAGAATATATCCCAGGGAATTTTAGAACATAATGTTGGACTCTGTGTACCTACTGGGATAGAGTCTCCGCCCAAAAGAACTACAAAGAATAGTGAAAACTCATTCTAAGGTCTTATGGTGATAGCTTGTATTTTGTTTAATGTAGTCATATATAAATAATTGTTTCTATACACAAATATATCCTAAAATTAAACAAGTACATAATCATATAAGGTACTTAAGGACATAGGTATTTAAGCATCAGAGTACATGCATGCATAAAATCAAAGTAGCAACAATGTCAGTATAAAGTCATAATTGACTTTCTTCTCAATGTTTATAGTTGCAAGTCCTGTCTCCTGAAAATCCTGGCCATCATGACCCAGACCACATGGATATTTTTCAGCCCTGCCCATCATTCTTGTGAAGGGGAAACGTCAAGTCTGCTTGGCTGGGGCTGTGCTGATGACTGAGGGCCATTCTAGACCTCTGGGATTGTGCCGGGGATACAGGAGTGAGCTTTGTGCGGCCTCAGGTACTCAAAGAAGGGACAATTTGGGGATCAAAAATGACGACTGTGATTGGTCCCAGCACTCATGTGCATAAACGTATTTGTAGAATATTTAGGGTACGATCCAAGGGTTCATGTGATACTCCAAAAAATATGTTAGTCAGCACTAAAAGTATCAGGGTTCAGATTCCTTGCTCAGATCTGATTCTTCTTCCTTTCTTATTAAAGTTTCATTTTATACAAATTAACCATACTTCATAAATACAAGTTCTTTGCTGAATCATTTCAAAACTGTGAAAATTAAGAGGAACCAAAGAAATAATGGATATAGGCCAGGCTGAGTGAGAGAAAGCATCATGAGAAAGGACCGCATGTTTGGGGTTGAGTCTAGTACCCAAATCCAATGGATAGTTGTACCACTAGCAAGACCTGCTCAGAAGGCACAGCACCCCTCCTCCTCGAGTGATGCACAGCAAACACACACATGCTCTCCTCCAAATGTTGAGCCTGAATCTGACACCCCCTTTCCAGGTAACATGTAGCCTCCGACAGAGAGACAACTTCAACAGCCCGGGAGACAGCGAGCAGAAACCCAGAAGTTGAGGACTGCTGCTGGCCACAAAGCTGAGTTCACGCAGGCAAATTCAAACCACGGGAAACAAGAGCACCATGGGGGACGCACTCAGGTGAGAAGACAGAAAGCCCACCAGCAAGCACAGTTGTGGATCTGATGTGGGCTTTATTACGGAGAGCCAAGTGGGAAAAAAAAGGAGACGTATTTGAACCATGGGAGCAATCTGTGCATAGACTGGTGTTATCTGATAGCAAGAAGCACTGTGACAGTCAGGGTCTGGGGCAGGAACTGAATGAGTAGGACATGTACACGGAGCTAGATTTCAAGGAGTGACTTACATAATTGGGGACCTGGGAAGGCTGAACTTCACAGGGCAGCCCAGCAGATTAGTACGGCTGGGGCTTGAGCTGGTGATGCAGCTCAAGCTTCTGGGACAATTCCCTTGTGTTCTAAAGGCCTCAACAGGTTGCATGGGGCCCAGACATCACGGCTCACCCTCTTGGAATCAATTGATGAGAGACGTTAGTCACATCTACCTTCAGAGAAACACTGTGACTGAACTGAGTCACCAGGGACTATGGCCTAGCAAGCGGAGCCATAAAAACCACCTCTGGGGTTGTGAGATCGAGATGACTGACACGTGAGCGCTCGATCCACTCTTCTCTTCTTCTGGGTTTACTTGAAATTTTCCATGCTACTCATTTTACATCTCCCAAAGCCACATTCTGAGTTGGAATAGACAGGCCACTGTAACAGAAGAAAAATGCATCAATCTGGAAACCCCTGAGCCAGCCTGGCCATGGCATTCCCTGCCCCGTCTCTGTCCCCCGCACCACAAAGGTGGGGCAGCAGCAACGTCAGGGTCTTACCCCAAGCCTTCTCTGCAGATGCCCTCTGGAACTATTTAGCACCAAGCCAGATGCTGAAGATCTAGAGCTCTCTGGGCTCAGGGTTCTCGAAGTGGGCAGCAGCTCAGTGTCCAGCTACACCTTGAAAACTGGAGAACATGCCAGTGGGAATGTACATTTCCCTGATAAGTGACTATACCAGAATACTTGTTCTTGTCGTTCTTTATCAAGAAAATGGGGGACACATATCTATCAACTTACAGATTATTGTAATATCATTCAACTAAGCATCTAAGAAGTCCCTGTTCTGTTCTTGGTAGACTTCGGCCTGTTCCATCCCTGGTGGACTCCCCGCATCAGGAAGCTGGGTCACTAGGCAGCAGGTGGTGACAACTCTGAGGACCTAGGGCCATTCCCCTGGATCCCAGTCCCAGTCTCTTCATCTTCTCTCGGTGAACAGGAGACCAGACGTTACTAGACAAACTCAACACTAAGCCTTGCAAGAACTTAGTGAGCTGGCCACTGTGAGGACATCAAATCCCACCTCCTCCTCAGACTGAGTTTCCTGAAATGCCTTTCTTTCTGCTCCCTGATCTCCAGCTCTGACTATGCTGTCAGCCTCCAAAACCAGAAACCACATTTGATTCCCCTTTCAGTCCAGCCGGGTAAGCTGAGCTCTTGTGAGTCTTCATTGTGGAGACTGCAGCCTCTTCCACCTCGGGGCTGCAGTCAACCCCGTTTGTGTCCGTGGCCTTGCTTCTTTGTACCCCGCAGAGGCTGACCTCAGCTCCGACGTTGGGTACAAAATGTTTCTTTCTGTTTATCCGAGATTATAAATTTTCCTTGTTTTTATTTCATACATTGTTTTTTGACATGTTGCAAAACATCTGGAGTTTCCCACTCTGTGTTCTGTCTCTGAACAAATTCCTCACAATCAAAGGTCATTGGAATCTTTGGCCATTATTGATAGAGCTCTATTCTCTTTTTTCTTAAACATAGTTATAAGGAATGTACACAAGTGAAAGCAGCACCAGGTAATTTGAGGGGAAGGATGGAGTCAGAGTAAGAACAGAGAGACCACAGTGGAAGGGGTGATACTGATCACGACACAAGGTACTCATAAACCGTCATGTGAATTGGGAACCCTTTGTACAATGACTTAAAGACAATTCTTTAAAATGAGAAAAAAATAAGCCCACATGGAGTATCTGCGACCAGGTAGAACTGAATAAGACATGGCATAAGCTCACAGAGGGTCAGGGACCAAACGACTCCTGCTAAAATAGCTCCGCTAATTATTCTTCCTTAAAAATGTATGCTTCCAAAAGCTTGAAAAGCTACATGCTTTTTTTTTCCTCCCCAAAGTCACTTAGGAAAAAAATACTTGAAAAGCTTCTGTAATTAAACATTTCAGGGCAAAACCATAAACGCTGTGCCCACAAGTGCATTTTTCTCAGTGAATCATCCTCTTGTGTGAGAGGAAATCAAGGACATCCTTTGCTAAATGAGTTAGTGCCATCTCAAAGTAGGGCTCATCATTAAGTAGAGGAAAAAGGACGCATTGGAAAGCGTCATCTTGCCTGGGTAGATGCTCATCCTGAGCCACTTCAAGGTCAACATCCAGACTCTATGGCCTTCTCCCAACCTATGCTCTGAACCTCTGTCCTTACCTCCTTCCCTCTACCTGGCTGAGATTTCTCTTGCTTTTCTGACCACATCCGATTTAGTCACTGTCTACCACTGTGCTACCTACCCATCTACCACCTGATCACACAAGTCTGAACACCTGAAACTCTGCTTTTATTTATTTTTTGCAGTGCTGATGCTGGAGCGCAGTCTTGTGCTTGTCTTATAATTACTCTGCCTCTGAGCCCAACAAGTGATTGTTTAAAGGAGCCTTCTCTTGGGCTCTAAACTACCATCTGACACCCCATTCCCTTCACCTGGATGGCAGGGGCGCGCTTACATTCACTTGTCTTCTACTTTTGCACAGCCTCAAACTGAACACCTACAGGCAATCCCAGCTCCTCCTCATTCTGGCTCTCATCGATGGCATGAGGTTCTATGAGTTCTCCCTACCCAGTGTTTCTTACAGTCAGATTGATTTTGTTCATCTGGCATGCCTTCCTGATGAATAATAAATGAGCATAATTACTCTATTATTCTAATAAATATTGGGTTTTTATTGTGGAGTTTAAATATGTATAGCATGTGTATACACATATTGCTCGGGGATCCACATGCGTGTGGATACTTAATACTGCTACTCCTTACCTCCTTATCTTTAAGTAGTTGCACAAAGGAGTTTCAATTCAACATGCCAGTTTACAAGTATAGCACATCTTTTATTTATTTATTTTTATTATCTTTAAGTGGTTGTACAAAGGGGTTGCGGGTGAACAAGGCGGTTTACAAACACAAGGCCCCTTGATCCGGGTCACTTCACTGTGTTCCCTCAACTTTTCCAGTTCTATTTCCACATGCGTACGTTGAATCTTCTGACCGCATTCACCCACCCCTGCCCTTGACCTCACTCTCTTGCCAACACCACAAGTTCCGGCTTCCTACTTCACAAAATGCTTCAACAAAAATCCATTATATACAGGGAACTCTACCACAGAATTCTGCTTTTCTTTTTAGGCCAACAGAGAAAGATACTCACAGAGGATTGGAATATCTTGTAATGCTGGAGAGAAGAAAAGAAGGAATGAAGCATGGCCCTCCCTCTGGTGCCTGTGAGCTGGTGTGAGGTAACTCTGGGCCCACCTTCCCTAGGGAAGAGCGGGTGCTTTAGCTCCTACTTACTGCTCCTAATCACACTTCTCAGTCCATGGAATATCATCTCTGGGTTCCATGACCCAGAGAGGAAATACTACAGGGCTCCTTACTTGTGCTGTCTGGAATATCATCTGGGAAGATTCACTGGGTCCACTGCACAGGGGAAGAAACTAAAAAATAAATCACTTGAAGCTGACAAGTAATGAAGCCACACTTGGAGCTTGGTGGTTCTGGTCTCTCAGCCCTGGAACTCTGCCCACCTTGCTTTTCCCCAGGTGAGGGTCTGACCCCCGCAGCACCTCCCATCAACAGCTTGAAGAATCCTTGCAAAGCCCAGCCAAGAGCCGTTGTCAGTCTCAGGTTGCATCCTCTTCTCCTGAAACCCTCCACCTGCTAACTGTACATAATGAACATCCTCTGGGCTGAGCATCACACTGTTTGTTTTCTCCCTGTCCCACCAGAATGGAAGCTCATAGAGCAAGACATTCTCTCTCCAGGGTCTCTTCAATCACCTGTGGAAGGAACTGAATGGCAGCCATGAGCATAAGCCCTAATGGGGAGAAGACTGAACGTTTAAGCTGTCCTGGACTAGTAATCCTGTTGTTCTTACTATTTTTTAAGCCTCCCACACTAACATCAAGCTTTCTTAAGGACCTTGTGAGCCACTGTCTGTTTGGAATCCTCCAGGTGGCCTTCCCAGACGACCTGAATCTAACATTCATAATCACGCAACTAGCCATTGCTACTCTATGCAGTGGTCCAGACTCCGTGACTACGACCTATGCCTGCTCCCTCACCCCTGCACTGACTTGGACAAATCTAGGATGTCTGGGGCGGTGGTTCACCCTGGATTCAGACCTGCAGGGCGTGCCCGGCAGGCTGCACTTGCCTGGGTGTTGTCCTTAGGCTGTCTTGCAGTGCTGTCTTCAGGAACCATAACAGCACAGAGATGGCATGTCACCTAACCTGCCACCGCCTGCCATCAAGCCTTTGCCAATGCACCAGCTGCTAACAAGTGAAGATGTCACCAAAGGCACTAGGGATCACGCGTCAAGAACACGTGGAGGCGGGGACTGTTGCTAACCCTTGAAGTCCTCCCTCCTTCCTGCGGACCAGTTCAGTTCCTCTAATGCTACCGGTCACATATTTACCATATGTCCAAGATGGGCTCACGTCACAAAAACACAACTTACAGAACCATGAGAGCACGTATTGTCTCAGCACACCAGATCTGAACATGGGGGAGCTGACCGCAGAGACGGAAGTCGGTACCCAGCCATCGCACGCCATTTCCGCAGGTGATGTGCTGATGGCGTCCTTGCTCACTCATCCAAGGACAAGTGGAGACAGTCCTGAGAAGCATGGATACATCCCTGTATAGTCCTGATAACTGCATGCTCATCAATGGATCAGGGTTACCTTGCTTTAGGTGTTATTTGTTCAAAATACCTTATTTAGGGCATATATATATATATATACATATATACATATATGTATATATATGTGTGTGTGTGTAGACACACACACACACACACACACACACATATATAATGAATTAGAACCCTTGATAGTTTCAGCCAAATGTTTGGGTACCAAATCAAACAGCATAATCATAGACGTAAAGCAAAATCTGAGCAACTGACACCAGACCACAAAAGGAGCACTTTGTATAAGTTTTGGGGAGCACAAAGAACACAATATTGCCTTGTTCATTGTTATCTGGGAGGAGAATTTCAGGTGGCTCAAAATCGTTATCTCTCTACACATGTCTGTGAATGACCCTAAATACTGACTTTGGAGCAACAAATTTTAGAGAATAGGAAAATTCACAAAGCTGGAACCCCCCAAATAATAGGATGAATTATATTTTCACTGCAGGTAAATGCCGTTCTAAAACCTAATTAAAGAGGTTATTTCAGAGAGCTTCAGAACAGCAGCTTTCTTTCTGTACAACTCTACCATTGCTAAGTCACTGTATTACCCATTAGAGGAAAAGAGGAACTGGCTATTCTTGCCTAATGGCTATAGGCATCCACCTCCCTGCTGTTCAATCATGCCTGGCAAACATCTCAAAGGACCCTTAGAGGACACGCAGCCCATGATTGCCACACGTAGACAATGTCCCATACCCAAAATAGAGTCTAGCTGAAATGAGAACCCCAGCTTTCTTTTAGTGAGCAACACCTTCTCCTATTACCACAGGAGTCTTAATTTTTTAGTTCAACTCATTAGAAATCTTATGGGGCTCTAAAGGAAGACTATCTTCATGTAATTAAAGGCTTTTATGCATGAAGAGTTTTTCTTGTACTTAGAAATAAACTGTGTTGTGCCTTAAATGGCCCTTGTTGGCCACAGACTCTTGCTGACCACATGCACTGGAAATTCTGATCACATCATATGACTGGAAGGATGGATTCTTGAACTGGCAGATGTATTCGATCATGAGTGAAAAGGTCATGTGCAGAAGAAGATGCTAGCCAAACCAAGTAAAACAGAATAGTATTATTCTGAAAAATACCCATTCTCTTCCCTGGACCTCACTTTATGTAGGAGATCTTAAGATCACTTGAGTGTTAGAGATCCCACAGAACTTCTGTGTAACAATGTCCATGCCCAGAGACCCTGCCTGAAACAGCCACGCTACTTAGACTCTGGGAGCCTGGAGGGAGGGTCCAAGGAGAGTGTATGATTCCTCTTGGCTCTGATCTGCTCAACATGTACACACACACACACACACACACACACACACACACACACACACACACACACACACACAGAAAAAAGGGTATTCTGGTTACACACACACACACACACACACACACACACACACAGAAAAAAGGGTATTCTGGTTACACACACACACACACACACACAGAAAAAAGGGTATTCTGGTTAACCTATGGGGCATTCTCCTCACAGCAATCAGGTCACACACTAGATCTCTATGTGAATTTCCCATTGTCAGATCGTCCCTACAGAGCAACAACAGAAATTCTGGACTTGTAGACCCCCACACTCTGAAACCCAGTGAATGCTGACTGGTCTGTATGTCTGGTTCTCTATAACTACAATGTGGAGACACAAACTTGGTAGTAACCAAGTTGCACTTTGTCTGTTCCAAAACCCACAGACAACCAGTCTGAGGAGCAGGGAGGCCAGGCCTCGAACCACCAAATGGGATGGAAAGGCATGCTTCCATGTTGGTTTCTAAATTCCCTCTTAGGACTTGTGTCCACACTGCTAGAACCTGTAGAATCTGCATGCCAGGCTGCATTCTGTGGACAGATGTGAATATCCATTGCCAGATACGGACTGCACTTCACCTCTCCAGAGACGTGCATGAAGTAAAGGTGACTTGGAATGTGTCACCGTGAGTTTGGGCTGAGTCCCTTGTACACCACTTGTGAAGTATAACATGATATATTCCATACTACCTGGAGTTTCTCTATTTGACTCTTCCTTAATACTTCCCTGAGCAAGAATAGCAGGACTGCTTTACTGATCTCTGGTGATTGTGAAGCTAGTATGAATTATATTTTACTATCAGGACCAATATGATATAATTTTTAAATAACTATTATTATCATTATTATTTTCTGTTGGTCATAGGGCTTGAACTCAGTGCATTAGCACTGCCCCTGAGATCTTTTGCTCAAGGTTAGCATTCTACCACTTTGAGCCACAGCTCTAGTTCTGGTTTTATGTGCTTAATTGGAGTTAAGAGTCTCATGGACTATTTTTCCCTTGGATGGCTTTGAATTATGATCCTCAGACCTCAGCCTCCTGAGTAGCCAGGATTACAGGTATGAGCCACTAGCAGCCAGCTTATTATTATTATTATTATTATTATTATTATTATTATTATTATTACCAAAATTAGTTTTCCTTTGGTTCCCTTCCACAAGGAATTTGGCTTGTTTATCTAATTGTTTCACAATTTTTAGAAGAGTGCATTCTGTGCTTTCGTGCTTCCTAGAATACTTAATTCTTTAGCTATGGCCCTAAGCAGGAGGTCAAACATTGGGATAAAAGAAATTTTTGCAGTTTGGGGAACGTTAAAGAGAACAGACTAGTGCTTAGGAATTGTGTATAGATGGATGTTTATGTGTGTGCATGTGTGTGTTTGCATATAGGTATATATGTCTCTATGTATATATGTGTACATGGGTATATGTATATTTGCAGGGGTACATGTGAGTACATCTGTGTGTATTTGTGTATATGCACATGCATGTGTGTATGCATAGGTGTATGACATACACCATTTAAAAGAAACTAGAGTCTGAAATTTAAATGACTTAGCAACTGATTTCCAATTTGTATAATAAATAAATACATTACTTGTTTCACATCTTTGCTCAAGGAAGCATCTCAGACTTGACGAAGTTAACATTACCAATTTCTAAGGGTAACTCAAGAACTTCATCCTCCCTCAGAATCCCACATTTCCTTGACTCTTCAACATCAGGGAAGAGATAATCCAGAAGTCCACTGTCAGCCCCTCTAAGAAGAAGGAAGGAGCGAACAGTGGGTCCAGCCCGGGATATACTCCATGCTTGAAGCAAGTCACAAATCCTCTTCTTGTACCTGCTTATTTTGCCTAAGGATCAATAGGAATAATGACTTCCTGTTGAAGATAAATATCAGTTATCTGACATGGAAAATGAGGGGCTTATTTACATACAATAAACTTTTGATACTATTTTATATGCTTGTTGACCTGCAACTGATAAACTGTACAAAGTCTACACAGACTTTGAGTATACAATCCATGAAATTCTAAGCACAGTCAAGCTAGTGAGGAGCTATCATGCCTCAATGTCTGGCGCTGCCAGTGTCTGGGTCTGATCTTACACCTCTACAACAATTACCACTGGAAAATCTGAGGGGTACATTATTCTGTCTGACTGGACTCAGAACTTGTATTGTATGCTAACCTTACAATGCTTAGCATATTTTCATGAGAATATTTGCTCTTTGTCTCCTGTGGTGACATATTTTTGGAAGCCCATGCTAGTTTGTTATTGTGTGTTCTTAGAACTAAGTTATTTGAGTCTGTTATATATCCTGAATACCAGAGCTTTGTCAGAGATGCTTTGTGACTAATTTTTTTCTACATCCAATTGCCATTTCCAAATTAACATGGTTGTTAAAAATTATATTTATTGGGGATGGTTTTTGTGGTTTAGATCTTTTCAGGTGCTCTAAATTAAAATGGTTGTTGATAAAATTATATTTATGGGGGGGTGTGGTTCACATCTTTCCATGTGTTCTATGTAAGAATACCCTTGCAATCTATTACTCAGGAAGGAAAGGCAAGAAGATAGAGATTTCAAGGTCAGGCCAGGAAAAGTTAGCTAGACCCTATTTTATGGGGCGAGGGAAAGAATTTAAAAAGAATAGGGGTATATTTCAAATGGTAGAGCACTTGAAGCATGAGACCCTGGAGTCACACACTTGTATTGAATGAACAGACTGAAGAAAATAAAATAGTTTTCTACCCCAAGTTACTAAAAGCCTCTCCCACATTTTTTTGTCTGGATGTTTAATGGATTCAGCTCTAATGTTTAGGAAAATGGTTTCATGTTAACTTTTATATATTATGTGACATAAAAGTAGAACTCTACTTTTTACATGGGTTGTCCAATTTTTTCAGTAACTATTTCTGAAAAAAAAACAACTTACACTTTTCTCCATTAAATTGGCTTAGCACATTTCATTTCTTGACAGTCCAATAAATCCCACAGGCCTGAATCTATTTTTACATCAGAACCATTGCATCCTGATTATTGCAAATTTATAATAAATCCTGAAGCCTAGTAGAGTGTGCACTGAAAAGAATCCATCTCGGCCGGGTGCTGGTGCCTCGCGCCTGTAATCCTAGCTTCTCAGGAGGCTGAGATCTGAAGATCACGGTTCAAATCCAGTCCAGGCAGGAAAGTCCATGAGACTCTTATCTCCAATTAAAACACTAGAAAACCAGAAGTGGTGCTATGGCTCAAGCGGTAGAGTGCTTGCCTTGAGCTGAAGAGTGTATGGACAGTGGCCAAGCCCAGAGTTCAAGCCCCACAACTGACAAAAAAAAAAAAAAAGAAAAGAAGAGAAAAGAAAAGAATCCATCTCCTGCAATGTTGGGTAGAGTGCTCTGTGAATCAGGTCCACATGCCGACTGGTACTTTTCCAACATTCTACTGTTGCTACTTCTTGCACCATCAGTTATTGACACCAAGTGTTGAAATCGCTAACTAGAATTGCAGATTTTGATGTCTTAGATTTCTAATCTTTCATACCAAGGGTATAAGTTTTAGGCTATTAATTCCTCTTGAGATGACTCTCTAGCTTACAGGAGGTTTGTCTTTGCCATTGTAATGGTTCTTCCCAGCTCTATGGGAGGACCAAGAGCTGTTCATGTGCTTCTTCCTGGAGATTCTTTCTCTGAACTTGGAAGGTTCTTCCATGTGCTGATCAGTGCTTTGCTGAAGAACAACAGAACTCCTACAAATCTCAGCAGTTCTCTCTTCTTTGTTTCCTTCCCTCTCTGTTCTCCTCCTTGGAATCCTAGCCATTGAACTCAGTCTCCTAACTTTGTTTCTGCAACTCAGTGAAATTATTAGGCTCTGTTTTGCCCTAGTCCTTGGGCTGTAGCTTAGGAACCAAGGGCAGGAAGCTGGGGAAATTCTAGAGTTCATGTAATTTTTCTCTCCTCATAAAATGTTCCTACAGTTTCCTTTGATCACAGTCATAAAACTTTTTTTCGTGTATTTTATCTCTTATTTTTAGTGAAATAATAAGTGGGTCTCTGTTACCTCTATCACATCTGCATAGGCTTTCGAATCAAAACTTAACATCACTTTGTTCAAGAAGAGTACATGTATATCTCAGCTTTAAATTTACTGAACAATAAATTGCTAAAACTGATTTACTGCAAAATAAATGTAACACAATTTATACCAGTAGATAGATTGGTATATATTAATGTACCCTCTGGCACTGAAGATCCTATTCACATTAAAAGCTGAATGAGATTGATCAAGACACACTGTACTCATAAGCTGACATACTGAATGGAAACTAAAGATAATTCAACTAAAGATAATACATCAGATAATGGCCTAGTATCCAGTATATACAGAGAGCCTAAACAACTAAACACTCATAAAAACAAAATCCCAATTAATAAATGGGCTAATAAGCTGAAGAGAGACTTCCCAGAAGAAGAAAAATGGCCAACAAACACATGAAGATATGTTCAACATCTCTGGTCATAAGAAGTTTGCAAATCAAAACAATGAGATTCCACCCCAGCCTGGTTAGAATGCCCATTATTGATAATACAAACAGCAACAGATGCTGGAAATGATCTGGCCAAAAGGGAATCCTGACACTGTTGGTAGGAATGTAAACTTGTTCAACTACTCTGGAAAGCAGTAGGGAGGTCCCTCAAAAAATTAAACATAGAATTACCCTTTAGCCCACCAATTCTACTCTTGGGCATTCATCCAAAAGATTACAAACCAGGAGGCAGTAAAGCCACCAGCACAACTATATTCACTGCAGCACTATTCACCATAGCCAATGTATGGAATCAGCCCAGATGTCTGTCAAAGGATGAATATGTACATGTATATATACGGGGAATCCCATCCCAAGCTGCTGTGGTTTGACCATATGTAAACCCTTCAACATTTACCTTGAAACTGAATCTGTGGCAAAGCCAGATACATAGATGGGGCTATTCAGGGACCATTAGGCCACAGGACCCCACACTCAGGAATGGGGTCAGGACTCTCATGAGTCCGTCTTCAGACACGCCTGTCTGGTCCTTCCACCTCTCTGCCCTGCACAGACACAGCACCTATCCCCTTCCGTTCCCACCTTCTTCCATGTGGTAACAATGCAAGAGGGTGCTCACGTGGGCAGGCAGAGCAGCACAGCTGACCTTAATTTTTGCTATCTATAGATTTTATCCAATCTGCAGCATTTTATTATAGCCAAACATGCCTAAAAAGTATGTGATGGGAACCCAACATTCACTTATAAGCTCAAGGAAATATTGTATTCAGCTTGTAACCTATAATATATATACAATTATTATAATATATAACTATATAATTAGTATAATCCATAATATACATACAATTATTGTAATATATAATTATTATAACCATAATTTATACATACAATTGTAACACATAATTATAAAAATTGTATTCTGATTGCAGAATGGCACATGGCTCTGGAGTCAGCTGATGCTTGGTGGGCAGTGTCTGCAAGTGCCGATGGCATCCCCTTCGGAAAGATAGGCATTCTGCTCTCACACTGTGTCCAAGGCCTGTATCTGTGATGCTTTGCTTTCTATATAGGCTGGGGTTTAGAGGTGTGAGTTGTAAGTGAGATATTGGAAAGTTCACGCCGGAGAGAGGGGAGAGTACAGTGCGTAAGAGAAACACAATGTGCTAATTAAGAACTACTTATCTTTAATACCCAAAGCCAACAAACAAATGAAAACCTTGTAGCTCTGATAAGACACATATATTAAGGAAGCACTGTGAATGTATAATGGAAAGAAACTATGAGTGGATATATACTATACAATAAAATACTTTTCATGGATGTTCATTTGGCATGGGCATGTAGCTGCAAGGTGTTTTGTGGAGCCTCCTCCTTCCAGTGCATGTGGTATTGGATCTGAGGTGTGTTCTCTGTTCCTTCCTGTCTGAGTAAGGTGAGGATGATATTAGCGGCTACAGAGAAAAGGAAGTGTGAAATACAGAAAACTGGAGGAGCACATTGAGATGTTGCTTAGCAACTCTTAATAGGAAATAATTTGAACTGGGAATTTATTTTTTCCTGAGAACTTGCTGCTCTTGCCTTGAGTCTAGAATTCACTCCTAGTCTTTCCGGCAGCATCCCGCATACCTGCCTAGATGATGTGCGCGTGTACATGCACACACACACACACACACACACACACACACACACACACACACACACACACACACACACACACACACACACACACACACACACACACACACACACACACACACACACACACACACACACACACACACACGGAGCCCCTCCCTGGTGGCTATGATGCTGTGCTGTGACTGGTCACCAATGTCCCAAAGCCTGTTTCTTGGACTCTGGCAGCAGTGTTCAAGAACCAGCGGAGGAGTGGTTGGAATAACAAGACTAAGGCCAGGCAGCCTTCAATGTGTCAACTTTCAAGGAAGTACCAAATTCCAGCCAGGTGCAGGTGGCTCATGCGTGTAATCTCAGCTGCTCAGGAGGCTGAGATCTGAGCATCATGGTTTGAAGCCAGCTCAGGCACGGAAGTCTGTGAGACTCTTTATTTCTAGTTAGTCACCACAAGAACCAGCATTGGAGCTGTTGTTCAAGTGGTAGAGGATCAGCCTTGAGAGAAGAAGTTCAGGGACAGTACCTAGGCCTTGAGTTCAAGCCCTAGTACCAGCCCTAAAAACTAAAACCAAAACCAAAACCCTTCCAGAAGGCTGTCATGACCCTTCCCAGGAGGCTGCACGTGCAGGATTGGAGTTATGACACAGACAGCCTCATGGCACTCTGTGAGAGGCCACAGTTAGAATCCAATTCAAGCCCAACACAGGCCAAAGCTGAGCTGTGAGCATGTGTGCATGTGTGCATGTGAGCAAACACACACACACACATACATACATACACATGAATGCCTACCCTGCATCCATTAAGCCTGCCATGGCCCCGCCCCCCACCCCCACCCCAGGGAAGAATGAGGCCTGCAGCAGACATCAGGATCTCAGGCAATCCCCAATGAACAGTGAACACAAAGGGTGAAATGTTAAGGAAACTTAACTTACTAATAAGGAATCTGCTATCAGGAAGTAAAACTTCCATTTCTGTATAAAATCTACAATTGTTTCCTAAACAATGTGTATCTGTAGGTGATAAATACACATACATCTGATCCCTTATTTATTGAATTTATGAAGTTCTACTCCTCTTATTGAGAAATGGAAGTGTGGGCTGGCAGTCCAAAACAGGGATAGCGCTGAGATTCTGCCATCTCTGAAGCAGCAGCAGCCTCCCCATGAAATCTGCTCTCTAATATCAAACCCAGAGAGGAGAACTGGATTTCCCAGGGGTGTCCCTTCCACATTAAATGGCACACTGAGTCTTGCCCAGCACAGCAGGCGGGGACACTCCAGGACCGCTGAAGACCACGGAACACAGAGGTCTCTGCCGTGGCATCAGAAGGCCACGATCACATCCTGCTTCTCTTCTAGTAGTGAGATTCTGTGGAATTTACTTCATTTCTCTGGGCTCAAGTTTTCCCATCAGCAAAATGTAAACCCAAATGGCATTTGCTGCATAGTTTGCGCAGAAAAGTTGTGAATGGAAAGTAACTGGACGGTGTCTGTGATGAGGCAGTCCTCGGAAATGTCTTCCATCATCTTATGGTGGAGGAATCAGGTGGATAGACAGATAATTTGTGTACTCATATGATCATTTCTGTATGAGAGAGTGTGTGTGTGTGCTCGTGGGCTGTGGTGAGCAGTCAGAATGCACGACCATGCTAAGATCCAAGTGGTTATGCTGGAAGCCCACAGAAGAACAAAGGGAAGATGGTAGAGTCAGCTCAGTGACTTGGTAACACTTCAATTGAAAGGCCAATCTTCAGTACCAAGACAGGGCTCCTTTTAAGAAAAGTCCAGAAGGAGAATAAGAGGAAGCAGAGAGCTTGTTCCAGAAACAGCAACAGAATATTTTCCTCAAGCAAGCCCGGGTCTGGGAAGGCCCTGCTGAGGATCGTGGTAAATTCCCAGCTCGGGGGGCGCGGTTTCCACCACATGCTGCTCAGGACCTAACAGTAGGGAGAATTCACAAACACCGCCTCTGCTCTAAACAGCCAGAAATGTGTGGGATCCCCAAAATAGCTGCACTGCAGGAGGGGCCCAACTCAGTACACGTCCTTAAAATTCACACCTCATCCCTCCGTGCTTGCCAAAACGACACATCCTTCAGCTTTGTTGTCTACTGATACAGTCTTAATGACTTTTTAACTGTCCTCAGACGTGTGGCCCCTGAGAAATCGCCCTCGGGCACAGCAGCATTCAGAGACTGTTTTCTGGTGTGGCCCAGGGAGGGCTGTGCATGTCTGCCCCCCTTCTCATTCATATGCACTCAGCTCTTCCAGTGGCCAGCAAATTCTCTAATAGCATTCCACATGACTGCACTGGGGGAAAAGCAAACGGAACTGAACCACTTCAGAGGCTGAGAGGCCTCTTTTCTTTTTCTCTCTTTTTTTTCATTCTCCCCCATTTTGGAAAAAAAAAGAAAGATGTTTGCAAATTGATGTCCTATTTTTATCAGAAAACATACTTGTATACACACTGGGTGCTTGAAATCCTTTCAGATAACAGGACAATGCAAGTCTTGTCTTCCTGGAGCGATGCTTCAGCCTGGTAATTTAACACATCTTCACAATAATTCAGCATGGTCTCCCTGCCTCCGCTGGAACAGAAGTTTCCATTTATCTCTATTCAATGAACTCTTCATAGGAGGAAAGTGCATAAAACTAGAGTCAGAGGCAAGCAGGACTCTTATCTACAAGTGAGCACTTCTGGCCAGCTCCCAGTAAGTGGATGAGCACCAGCCATGTTGACCATGTTGGTGACAAAAATTCCCCTCAACTTCTGCCTTCTGCATGGCATTTCCCTCTCTTAAAATCATCTTGGGAAACAGATCCTCAGTCAGTAATTATCAATTGAGATGGATTTATTTGATCTGGTTAAAAATTTACTGAGATGTCATTTAAAAGCATGGCCTTTGTAGTAATGTGAACTGAAGTTATTTTTTTTTAAGCACCAAGTAACAAAGAATCACTAGACCTAGGAAGTGAGAAGTAGCACCTTCTTCCATCACTGGGACAGTAACGCAAACTAGCCGAGGCTACCCGCTGTCTTTCCACACCCATGTGAGAAAGAGAAGTTATGTTTTCTTTTGTTCATCAGTATGGACTTACTTTAACACAGCATTCACACAACAAGAATGCTTTTAATTCCTGACTAACAGTGGTTTGAAAAAGAGAGGCTCATAAACTAACTCCCTGCCACACAGTTCCCTCCAGGCAGAGTGGGTAAAAAGAAGGTGGACATCAAGAGAGGTCTCGGGTTGAAGCAAGGACAGTGGACACTAGGGTGGCGAGTCACGGGCTCGTGCCTGCCCCCACTACAGGGCCGGACAGTGTATTCTCTAGTGAAACAAAATCTTAGGAGCCAACCTCCAGAAGGGGGACTCAAGACCTAAACACCACTTCAAATGAATGTGATTCTATTCTGAACCCATCTGGAAACAGATCAAGTAAAGATGACACCCTCTGGGTGGTCATAATCCACTGTGATTCGTGTTCTTTCTTTTTTGTTGGTTGTGGGGCTTGAACTCTGGGCCTGGGTGCTGTCCCTCAGCTCTTCAGCTCAAAGCTAGTGCTCTACCACTTGAGCCACAGCACCATGTCTGGTTTTCTGGTGGTTTATTGGAGATAAGAGTCTCATGGACTTTCTAGTCTGAGCTGGCTTTGAACTGTGATCCTCAGATCTCACCTCCTGAGTAGCTAGGATGACAGGCATAAGCCATGGGCACCTAGGCTTCATGTTCTTCTAAAGGGAGAAGAGACACATAGACAGGGACACGTGGGAGATACCAATGAAGACAGGCAGAGACTAGAGCAAAACATCTACAACCAAAGAATGTGCAGTCCTTTGGGGACAACCAGAGCCCAGAAGAGTCAGGAAAGGGACTCCCCTAGAACCCGCACTGTGATCTCAGGTTTCTGCCTCCAGAGCTGAGCGACCACGCATTTCTGCTATTCTAATAGGGAACACAATTTCCCATGGTACTTGGTGACAGGTGCACTAGAACCCCAAGCAGCAGGTAACCACGGAGCCAACTCTGCACACAGAACAAGAGACACAGGCACATTCTCTAACTCCAGCTCTTTTGCTCCTCCTCTCCTGGACCAACTGAGTAGCACCACAGCAGGTCCACACCATTTGTCAGCTTGATGGAGACTTCCCATGGGACTAATGCTAAGACAGCTAGCGCTGTCCCTATTCTGTCCCTGTCTTCTGTCTTAATGCACCGGGCAGAGGAAGGGCAGATGTGTTCCACAAGCGTGGTGACCACATTCTTAAAAGTAAAATTATCCCATTGCCATCAGGACAGAGGAATCTCCTTCTGTGCTCTTGTGCTGACTGCTAGTTCATAACAGTTCAAGAGTTCTTAAGCCAAAGCAACTAGAGCATGCCATCTAAGCCTCGTGTCTGTTCTCGCCATGGGATATTGAGGCTTAACCAGAAGTCATTGCACAAAGCTGTAGGTGAGGGAGAAAGATGGCCATGTAAAATGAAAATGCTACCACCAAACAGCTGGATCCAAGAATCCTGCAAATCCATTGCCCAGGCATTAATGAGAGACTTGATACTATCTACAAGACATGTTCTAAAATCCTAGCATCCATCACTCTAAAGAAATCTAATTCAAGATCAGCTTGGAAATAGAAATGTCAATAGACACAGGGCTAGCTAATAATATAATACCAAGTAATTTGGCCAACAAGTTCAACACCTGAGAGAAATTGGCCCCAAGAAAATGGACACAAAATGAGTATGAAATAGGCGTGTTTCAGATGCTTTGATAGGTTTTCCAAATCAGGGAGAGAGCATCAGAAATAATGGTGTGTTATACAATCAAAAGACAGGTAAAAATAGAATAAGTTGGTACAAACAACAGAAACACACTTGGAGGTGAAGAAACATGGCCATCCATTAATGAACACATCAAACAAGCAGCAAGCAGCTGCCCGGATGCCCAGGACAGAATTTTCCTGGGATAAGAAAAGCATCTCATCTCTGCCCAGAGGGAGTTCACGCTCCAGCAAAGAGGACAGCCAGCAAACAGAGCAGGGTGTGCGCAAACGGATCAGAGGTGCTACAAATAACCCTAAGTGCTGCAGAAAACCTCAAGGAGGGCACAGGCGGTGTCTCCTGGGGTAGCCTGTGGACACCATGCTGTTCAGAAAAAGACACACAACATGTAGAAAAAGAACATTCCAGAAAGAGGGGAAGATCTTATCCTAATGAATCAATTCTACGATTATTAGCAATAATGATAAAGTAAACACCATATTGTTGATGAAACTTAAATGTCCCATTAAGGGGAACCATCTTAATGACACTTGCCCTTCCTTATTCACCTTGTGCTAAAAGTCCTAGACAATACATTAGAAAGGGAGAAAATCATCTCTGGCAATTAGCAGATGACAGTGGTCACTGTAGAAAATAAGCTGAGACTCTCAGACAAACTAATAGCTTTAACAAGAGTCAGCAAAGATCACAGAGTAGAGATCAACATAGAAAACAATATTGTTCTTATGTATCAATATTAACCAATTAGACAAAAAATTGTAAAATTTCCATTAATAAAGAAAAAATCAGGCATCTAAGAACAAATGTCAAAAATACTACTAATTTTATAAAGAAGGAGAAGTCTTAGAAACATACAAAACATCACTATATCATTCAGTAGAAAGACTTAACATAAAAGACAGCAAGATGTCTGGTGATTTTTTTTTAATTGTGAAAATACAGTACAGAGGGGTTATAATTACATGGGCAAGGTAATGAGTACATTTCTTATCAAGCATTGTTGCCTCCTCCTTTGTTTCCCCTTCCCATCCCTTTCTATCTCCCCCCCACCTCCCCCCGCAAAAGTTGTAAAGTTCGTTTTTCGACATAACGACTTGTACATCTCATTGTTGCAATGGGTCCACCTGTATCCCTATTTAAACGGTTTGTTTTTGCCCTTCCCCTCCACAAATTATACCAACATCAAATACAATGAAAGCAGGGGTTATACCATGGGGGAGGGTGATTTTTTTAAGAGTATCTTTTTAAAAGCTCCTGGGCTTTAAATATCTTTCAAATAAAAAATTCTGATATCAATCCAGATATTGAATAGCACTGATTCTTCAATCCATATGGAAAAGCAAGCTTAGAACTCAAAGCGGGAGAAACGTGGCCTACCTGAGAGGATTCATACTAATAAACAAAAACAAGAAACAGAAAGTGTGGCTGGGGCAGGGAGGCCTTGGGGTCATGGAATGGAGAAGTGCTGTTCTGTCCCTCCTGATCTTGCGTTCTGCGTGCTCAGGGAGTGCCCTTGAGCCACTTGAACCCCAGTGGGGGGCCAGGCACACCAGGGTCCAAGGCACACAGAGAGGCAGGCGCTGGGGACAGGGGAGCTGGCTAGGCCCAGGAGCTCATGGTCAACTCTCTAAGGAACTCTCTAAGGACAGCAGTGAAGTGCACTGGGGCCACTTTCAGCTTCCTGCACCCAGCATCACAGCACCATGTCACATCCAGAAGAAGCTGAGACCCAGAAACTAGAATGGGCCTGGCAGATGGCCCAAGAGCAGGGACTGATTAAAAACTCAGCTGCAGGCCCTTCTGTCTGCAGGTTCCTTCCAACCAAGACACCCCCCACGCCTCTCCCCTGCTGTGCACTTGACTCCTCTATTCCCATCTGAGCCTCTGCAGCAAGGACACCAGCTAGTCTCCTCTCCCTGTGGCTCTTCTTCTGTCTGCTCCTGGATCTTGTGATCCTGTTTGTCTCCCCTCCCCCAGTTCTTGATGGCCTCACCAACACTGGCAGGGCCCCCTGGGCTGCTCCATTGATTAGCTCTCTCCCTGAATGGCACAAATGCCTTTGGCTGTGGTTACAAGCTGTCAGAGAACAGCTCATCTACTGTCTCCAGCCCAGACCTGCGACCTACACCATCTGCCATTCTCTCAAGCCACCAGACGGGCAGGGCAGGGGTGACCACCCACGGGGCAGCGGATCAGCAACATGAGGGAAAACGGACTGGTGGATCACAATCTCTGAAAGACACGATGCCAACAGAGGTGGGCATTTGCAAAGCTAAGCGCCTTACCAGGAGCAAAATAACCCATAGGTCCTGACCAGAAAGCAAAGCCAACTTCCCAGGATGTGATCTCATTGACAAGATTCTGCCAAGCAGTGGGGAGATGATCAGAGTCGAGAAAGAATGTAGGAGCTCCAACCATCTGGCAGGGTTAGGGGCACACAGGGTGCTGGGCTGCAAGACGGAAGGCAAGAGCAGACCAGGCGACAGCTCCATAGTCCAACCATCACAGTCAGCAGGACTGGACCGGCTCCATGCTGCTGGCAGGACTGGTAAGGTACCACGGCCACTGGGTGACCTCGGCCACCTAGCAGGTCTGCAATGACTATATAAAAAAGATCTGCTTCTCTGTTCTTGGCTTATTTTACTGTCATTTGGATGAGAGGAATATGATTCAGTGATTTTTATTTTTGCCCATACTCTGACCACAGTTGTTAATAAAAAATAATAATAATCAATTATACATTCTACAATTGCTCAAATAGGTTCTAAACATTCCACCTTCTGAAAACACAAGGAGGCAAGCTTCTTAACATGTTCATTAGCTTGAGATGATCTTTTTACAAAATATAGCTGTATCGAGACATATTTTTATCCCATAAAGATATACAGTTATACCAAGCATCCTGGGTCATGCCTATAAGCCTAGTTCAGTTACTAGGAGCATCTAGACACAAAGGATCATGGTGTCTATGCTAGCACACACCTGCAGCCCAGCTATGCAAAGTTCAAGTTCAGGTTAGCCCAGGAAAAAATTGAGAGCCTTTCAAAGACTAGCTAAAGCCAAAAGTCCTAGGAGTGTGGCACAGGTAGTAGAGCACATACCTGGCAAGCCCAAGTCCTGGAGTTCAAGCCCCAGGAACATCAAAGCATGCATATATGTATACGTATATATGTATATATTCATATATAGATAGTACAGATATAGTTTTTTTTCAATGATGAACAAGTGCACCATTTCTAGATTTTTAAAAAAATTGTTCTTGATCTCCTCTTTAGTGTCTAAGGCCAAGTTTACAGAAGTAAGTATGGCAGAAGTCAAGGCCCACCCAGGAAACAACCAACATGCTCTGCCCTTACCTGGTCCCACGGAGAGACGGTGGCCCCGAAGCCCATGAACAGGTAACCCATGGCGACCAGGCAGATCCAGATCACCAGGGAGAACACACGCAGCAGCTTCTTAAACACGGACTCAATGCACACGAGGATGAATATGGCAAAGAAGATGGCCAGAGCAGTTGGAACTGTTATTAAAAACGCCACGTGGTCTTCCACCGCCTGAGGAAAGAGAAATAAAACATGGTGAGGTGAGACCCAGAGCCGTCTTGACAGCAAGGGTGTACATGTGCTGTGACAACACTGCCCACGGCCACCCACATGGACGCACACTGGGTTTAAGCTTCTCACACGTAGAAGAGTTTGAGCTTTCAAATGGCTACGTTTTACATTAAATAGCTGTTTTGCTAGGTAGTTGTTGCCTACTTAAAGTAGGTAAAACACCCTTATGTACACATTTGCCCTGAGACCTGGAGAGATGAATGAACGTTAGACAGTTATACAGGTATGCATCTGAGATGAATGAATGCAAGATCAATGAGTGAATGCCAGGAAAAAAAATAATAACATTGCCAAATTTACTGCCTGAACCAGAGGATCATAAATACCTTGGCCTCGGGAAATAAGTCTTCAAATGGATTTAAAATGTTTAATTCAAAAATTTTTTCAACTACCTCCATTTCTGAAATGATGAGCTTTTATTTTAATGCACGGCAATTAGCGTTTTAACGGGATCACAGGTTAATAGAAGAGGGTCAGAGAATACTAAATATAGACATCTGGGGAGCGGGAAGTGCTTAGAAGAGTACCACTCTGACTACCTTGCTTCCTCCTCTCATAGCTCCAGAAGCAAACAGAAAATGGGCAGTTCTGATTAGCCTCTGTCCAGTGCATTTTTCTTTTTTCTTTTTTTTTTATTTTTTTGGGTCCGGTCGTGGGGCCTGAACTCTGGGCCTGGGCGCTGTCCCTCAGCTCTTCAGCTCAAGGCTAGCGCTCTACCACTTGAGCTACAGCACCACTTCAGGCTTTTTTCTTTTTGCTTATGTGGTGCTGAGGAATCGAACCCAGGGCCTCATGCATGCAAGGCAAGCGCTCTACCACTGAGCCACCTTCCCAGCCCCTCCAGTGCATTTTTCTAAGTTCATTTTCCTATATTTCTGACTATTTTCTATTTGCTTCTTTCCAGCCACACACATGCACATGTGCATTCAAGCACGCACGCACGCACACACACACACACACACACACACACACACACACACGCAATTTCAGACCCACATAAGGTCCACACTATGCCACAGATAATCGTGTTGCCTCTAGCCCCCCATGCTAGGGCTGGGGTGTGGCTTCTGCCATGCCTTAAACCAGGGTCTTGCTATGGTCAGCATCACTCAGGGGTGAAACACAGCTGAACGTCCTTTAATCCTCATCTAAGATATACAACACAGTTTTCAATTTAAAAGTCTCACATAAAGCCGGCTTCAGTGGCTCACGCCTGTAATCCTAGCTACTCAGGAGGCTGAGATCTGAAGATTGCGGTTTGAAGCCAGGGCAGGAAAGTCTATGAGACTCTTATCTCCAATAAGCTTCTCAAAAGGGCCGGAAGTGGGGCTGTGGCTCAAGTGGTCGAGTGCTAACCTTGAGCAAAAGAAGTTCAAGGACAGCACTCAGGCCCAGAGTTCATGTGCCAGGACAGGCAAAAAACAAAAGAAAAAGAAAAAAAAATCTCAGAACCATACAAGCCTCCATTGAGGTTTTGGATCTAAGTACTGAGTACTAAGCTCTGGGACTCATGGAGCAGCTGTCAAATAGTATTGCCAGATGCTCCCTAAGCTTTACCATCACACTAGCAGCTCGAACTTCACATGAGAGGTGGCTCTATCCAAATGCCAAGCTGACCACTGGAAGGCAACCCACAGCAGGCCAGCTTACCAGGGAGGAGAAAGAACTGAATGTAGACGCCCTACAAGGAACTTCATCTGCTTTTCTCTTTCTCTTACTACAATGTTACATGTTTTATGTATTATCTATCTATTGTTGTAAGGTAAATCCAGCCACCAGCGAAGCCACATGTTGAGAGGTCAAACTGGGAGTCAAATTGGACAGTCGGTGTCTGTATGGACTATTGTCACAAAGATGTGTAGCCCTGCGAGTACACTTAACATTGTTAGAAAACTGAGCTATGAAAGCCAGAGAGTAAAGAAAGAGCAGAAACATTACCGACAAGCCGGATCAACTTCCATGAGGGGCTGACGTGGGACGCCAGGCTGGCTGGAGGACAGCCAGGGGACACAGAGACAGGAGACGTGTGGCGTTCCCGGCACCATGGTGAGTGGGCCGGTCTGGGCCTAAACAGGGTCAGGTCAGGGCGCAGGGTCACAGGAAATGCGAGAACCTCTCAAGCTCAAGTCACAGCATATGTCCAGTAACCTATCATGTAAGTCACCACTCCTGCTTCTAGGAATTCAGGCACACCCATCACCCAGGAGGTGGAACTTCCCCTTCCTCCACCATGGAGACAAGATGGCACCAGTTAAGCCCATTTCCCTATCCACCCTGTGGCCAAGATGGCGCCGGTTAGACCCAGCATCCCCTCTTCACTCTCTCTATATCTGCATTACAATTTTATGAGGGAGGCCTCATGTTAACCTCCTATGAAAGCAGAGAAACTGCGCACAGGGAGGGCTGAAAGGGATGGTAGGCTAGCACAGAGACAGCCAGGAACTCCAGTCAGTCCATGGATCTCCTGCAGAGTCTGAAAGGCAGGTACTCAGCCCTCTGGTCAGGAAGCAGGCATTGGCTCAAGCGAGGCAGGGTTGCCTTAGCCTGGGCAGAAGAGCAAGCGTTCCCAGAACTGGCAGGACACCAGACACTGCATGAGATCCCTTTCTTTCCCTCTACCACTACCATCACCAGGAGCATGTCCTTAAGTCATTACTGTTAGCCTGAGATACTTCTGACTGTCACTGCAAAAGGCTAGGTCAGATACCACCAGCCCCACACAGCCTACATCATCAGACTTGCGGTGGACAGCAAGCTGATCTCACACAAATCTTCCCCAATAACTAGGCAGAAGGCCAGCTTACTATTTTTCCAGTAGGACTTTTCACTTAGATGATGAATCTAGTGGAAGAGAGAACAATATCAAATTCATGGGATCTTACTTCTCCAGAAAGACTAAAAAGCTCAAAATAAGCATTAGTTAACTGGGGGGGGGGGGAGATTGTCACGTATCCTTCTAGTAAGTATGGATCAGTGTGGTCCCATAGGAGCTTCTTCCACAGCCCCCTACGAGAGCCACCTGTAAACATGACACTCAAGGTCTTGGTGGACACAGCATATAAGATTGGATGTTGTTGTTGACTAAACTATCTACTCTCCCTTTTTAAAAATATTTTTTATGGTAAAGATACTGTACAGAGGGGTTACAGTTACATGAGTAAGGTAGTGAGTATATTTCCTACTGAGCATAGGAAAGGCACATAGTTTTGCCCCTACTATCCCTTCCCTCCCTTCCTCTCCCCTCACC
The DNA here is from genome assembly GCF_024711535.1 of Dipodomys merriami. Taxonomy (NCBI): domain Eukaryota; kingdom Metazoa; phylum Chordata; class Mammalia; order Rodentia; family Heteromyidae; genus Dipodomys; species Dipodomys merriami. Next base: position 4,611,553 of record NW_027204715.1, on the reverse strand, counting down.
AAGTTGTAAAGTTCTTTTAGTGCCATGTACATCTCATTGTTACAATGGGTCAACCTGTATCCTTGTTTCAGCATTTTGTTATTTCCCTTCCTCTCCCCAAATTAGAAAAATGTATATAGAGGGAACTAGAATCAAATACAGTGACAACAGGGTTTATACCATAGAGGAAGAACCTACAAAGGAAACAAAAAAATCACATAGTGCATTAAAACAACAGCGACAAAGAAAAAAAAAACCTCTATGTCCCCATCTTGGGGTTCATTTCACTTAGCATCATCTTATATAGCTTTTGACATTTTCTGCTTGTCTGGTAAGATTATCCTGAACGTATACTAGTTATTGCAAATAAGGGAAACCATGGGACCTATGTTTCTTTGCCATTCTCCCTTTATAATTAACATTTATTTAGTTATTGTCATAGTGTGGCTTGAACTCAGGGCTTTAAGCTCTTGCTTGACTTGTTTGCTCAGGGCTGATGCTAGCTCTCTATCACTTGAGTCATGCCTCCAGCTTGGCATTTTGCTGGCTATTTGGAGATGGAGTCCCTCAGACCTTTCTGCTTAGGCTGGCTTTTAACGATAATCTCTAATCTCAGCCTGCTGAGTAGCTAGATTACAGGCATGAGCCACTGAAATTTTTTTAAATATCGGATAGCTGAGAAATCACTTGTCTAGGTTGCAAGGTGCCTTCTCCATTTGTCCCCAAGACACAGTCCCTAGTTCCCACAATTCCCTTAGACATCCACAAAGTATTTTATTTAAAAAAAAAAAGAGGGGGGGAAAAAACAAGCACTAACTTTTAGAGCCAATGATTATGATTATACACGTCGTTATAGTAACCCAGTTGCCAACTATAGTTCTTTGTATGTTTTCAGTACCTAAGCCAAAATGAGGATGTTGGGTGGCTCGGTGTGCCCTTGTGGCCAGGCAGGCGGACAGCCTCAGGTTTACCCCATATACCGGCAGAGCAGAGCTGCTTCCCAGGAAGACTCATGGTGTGGATGAGCCAAAGTCCCTCATGGGCAACTGCACTGGTCAAATCAGCTGCTGCTCATGATGCTGTCCCCTCACCGTTCCCCCAATGCAGGGAAGAGGGCAGCCTCTGACTGGTGCGTCATCTGCCTTTGAGCTTCAGCTCTGGATGAGGCTTAATATAGATTCCACAAATTAGAACTTTTTATATGGTGCCTCAAAAACACAGACGAGCATTCATTAAAAAAATGTGCATGTTTATAAGCTACATCCTCCTTCAACCTCGCTGTGTTCATGTGCACTGCCTCAAATCCCTCCCCGTCCCCAGCAGATAGAAGACAAGGAAGCCACAGAGCCATGGCCCTCGGCTGTGTTCTGAGAGGGCTGAATTTTCAAACTTCAGGGTATAAAAGAGAGTCACTTACAACAGCAAACTAAAATACCAAAAACATCATCAATTTACATGGAGCATTTCTAGGTGTACCTCTCCCTCCTTCCTTTGTAGAAAATAAAAAGTTACCATGAAATCCAAACTAAATGGAATTTTCTAAGTAAGTGCCTTTAGTGGTACTAAAATGCTTTGAAGTGCCTTTAAAAAGGCAAAAAGAAAATACCACATAATACATAGTCAATGTATACCGAGCAGCCTTCTACAAAGGGCATTTTCCGCACAGTGCCATCCCACGTAATGAAAACGAGTTTCTGTCGCTCTCTTTGAACATGTTATCTTTTCATTTCTTCTGCCTTTTCTGGTCATTTTGCGTGGCTTCTAATTGCCAGGCCTATTAAATACCCATAGCTTTTATTTATTCTCTGCAATGCCTTTGTCTCTTAGAGGCTGCTGGATAGAGCAACCGTTTATCTTATTTTCACTCCTAGCCATGCGCACGTTTCATTTTTGTTGAAAGTACTACTTTTCATTTCCAGAGCAAAGGAGAGGCTAATGGAAAATAATGCTTCTCTATTAAAAAATATTTTAGTATAATGCTTTGAAGCCAGACTGAAGGTAGAAGCCCATTTCCATCACGTCCTGCTGTCTAACCCAGGTGAAAAGGAGTCTTCCCCAGCCACCTCCCTCCTCCCAGTTTTTGGTCCATTCCCTGCATTGAACTCAAAGCTCTACACCTGCTAAGGTAGGTAGGCAGCCACCATGTCCTGAGATTTAGGTACTGATTGAATAAGATCTCACCTTCAGTCTGTGATTCTACTATTTCTGCTTCTGTGCGGCTTGGATGGGCAGGCAGGCGCTGCTGTGCCAACGTGCCTTCTTTATTAGTGGAGAAGAGAAACCACACACGTCTTGCAGGATTCACCTTGAGCCATGATTTTTTCAATCTCCATCACCTGAGTAGCTAGAATTACAGGTGTGAGCCACTGTGCCCATTTCGCACATCACCTTTGTTTTCATATACTGACCAGGACTAAGTATGGGTGCTGGGTATTTAGTAACACCACAGACATAATACAAATGAAAGTGATCATTGGAAAAATGGAATCTGTATTGAGTTGTCATCTCTACTTGACAAAAGTAATATGTAGAGATAGGTATTTTCTCACACTCACACTCACACACACACACACACGAAGATTGTTTTCATTATTACCCACATAGTTATCCTGTATTTTCCCATGAAGCATAAAATGAATGCAAGTATAATAATTTTGGACACATAAAAACCCAATAATAGAGTTTCAAGTATACAAAATTAAACTAGTCTACCAAGAATGGAAGATCTCAGTACCCACCTCTAGGTACTAACACGTCAAGCACACAAACACGAATGCAAAAATAAATAAATAAACAAAAAGATGGGCAAAAGACGAACATCATGATTATCCAACTTGGCCTAACTGACAAGTACAGAATTCCACATCCGGAGGACAGTGTTCTTCCTGGGTTTGCCTGGAGCATTTACAAAACTCCAGTATGTAGCAGGGGTGTGGCTCAACGTCAGATCACTTGCCAAGTCTGCACGAGGCCTTTGGTTTGGTTGCAAGCCCTAAGGGAAAAAATACATCATACCTCAGGCAACTTGCAAAAAGAGTCAAAGAACCAGTGATGAAGTCCATGTATTTTTTTTATGACAGTCACTCTGGCCCCAGCCACATGCCAACCTGCCTGCAACCACAAGACACAAGCAAAGACACCACCACGTCTGGAGAGCGGGTGTGTCCTCCCCTCTGGCTCCATGCAAAGCAGTTCAGGCTCGCCTGATAAATGGCAGGAGACACCCTGCCAAAGGGCCAGGGCCAGAGAGCTAGGCCCCGCTGAACTTCAGCATCAACCACCAGACAGGTAAATGAGCAGGCCTTACACGATGCCAGCCTCATTAGAACCAGCAGCAGAGAGGAGGGACCTCTGACAATCTTGCTCAAACTACAGATGCAGGAAGGAAATGAAAGATACTAATGTTTTAAGTCATCAAGCATTGGGTGGTTTTTAAAGCAACAAAAGACTATTAGAACACCTACTCTGGCCAGCAAGAAAATGAATGGAAAACATGTCCCTTCTGTCTATGAGATGTGTATTGTCAGTATCAAGACACAGACGTGTTCTCCCTCCCTGGTGTAGCGAGTGAGGAAGGGGTGAGTTCTGCATTGTCCCTTCCCTCATCCAGGATCCCCAACGGGTGACCCGAGACACCTGCTCACTCATACCTCCTAGGTACCCGAGCAAAACAGAAAAGTTCGTTGTATTAAGGCACTCAGATTTCACAGGAAGGGGTGTGTGTGTGTGTGTGTGTGTGTGTGTGTGTGTGTGTGTGTGTGTGTGTGTGTGTGTGTGTGTGTGTGTGTGTGTGTGTGTGTGTGTGTGTGTGTGTGTGTGTGTGTGTGTGTGTGTGTGTGTGTGTGTGTGTGTGTCCATATCATGATCTAATGTGTTCTGACTAAAGTAACAGAAGGTCATAAAGAATGGAAATTAATCAAATATGTTATAGGATAAAGAAGTCAGGTTTATACTTCTGATAAGATTAAATACAAAAAATGAGAAGGTAAGTAAAGGTCAAGCTACAGATAAAAACCAATGGTGGAATATCTGTAAAACACCAGAACGAGAATAGTGTTTTCAAGGTACATCCTAGTAAATTTAAAAATTTGGATGAAATACAAAAAAAAATCCTGGAGAGAAATACTTTAATGAAACTGACTCAAGAAATAAAATTAGAAATACTGCATAGTCCTATGACTGCCAAAGGTAGTCAGTCTCCCGACATAGATGGTAAGGGGCCTTTGGCTGGGTAGGCAAATCATGTCATCTTTACAACACTGTAAAAACACCTTCGCAGGAAATGGAAACACAGGCATGGGAACACAAGCTGCTAACAACTGAAAGGTTTAGGCAAGAAAGATCACCGGCCTGAACTACACAATGCTACAAGCAAAACAAATAAGAAAACTCAGTATTCGTCAATGACACAGTATTCCGTGTAGGATACCTAAGAGAATATTTAGTTGTGTTAACTGTAATAAAATGGGATATGATGATGAGTTACTTGAAGATGAATATCCAAAATTCAACTATATTACTTCAGATGAGCAGAAAACAATAAAATCTTAATTTGTAAAACATCACATACACTAAGCAATAGCTACAAAATACGTTTTTAGACTGAGGAGCAAGAAGAGGATATAGAAAACTATAAAACTTTAGTGAAATCTTAGAGAAAGAAAAATGTAATATCCAAAGTTAATTGTCATAAATGAATCAGTAGCTTCAACATGACAGTAAGAAACTCTCAGTAGTTTATAGATACAGATTGATATAAATTGGTTATAAAGTTTATATTGAAGAACAGAAGGTTAAGAAGGCCCAAGGAACTGGGCACTGGGCTCACATCTGTAATCCCATCCACTCGGGAGATGAAGAGCTGAGGATCATGGTTCCAAGCCATTCCCAGGGAAGACAGTTTGTGAAACTTAACTCTTACCAATCATCACAAAGCTAAAAGTGGAGATGTGGCTCAGGTGGTAGAGCACCAGCCTTGAGGGGGAAAATAAGGCTAATAAACAGTGCCTAGGCCCTAAGTTCAAGCCAAGTGCCAGCACATGTGCACACATGCACATGCACACACGTGTGTGTGTGCACACACACACATATACACACTCACACAGAATGTCCAAGATACTGTTAGTAAAACTGAATAAAGCATTCTTTCTTCCCAATATGTAGTACAAAGCTTTAGTATTGCGGTGTGTATGTTTGCAGGGTCAAAAACAAAAACGGAAAAGACAGCCAAAGGAGCAGGCCAGCTCTTAGCAAATCACATGGGCAAAATTTTGGCGTGAGAGATGCGGGGAACAGCAATGCAATGTCTTGGAGTATATGAGAAGAAACTCCATGTGGATGGTGTGACTCTGCCCTTCACACCCCATAGACACCCTTCTTCCCATCAGCCCTGGGTGGTTCACACTGGGACAATCCCACTGTAAAAGGAAAATGTCACAAGCAGCAAATGCACACGCAACCTAACCTATGGATCACCTTAACAGAGCACAGGACGCTGGGAGCCTGGGCCATGCCCCCCCATCCCCCTTCACCACCCCCCTCCCATGACACAGGGCTGCCTGCCCCGCCCCCCAGGACCCTGGTGTCACCGCCCATCCTGCTGACAGGAAGAGAAGTACAGCTTCTACAGCACAGGGCTCACTTCCACCCTTCACTAAGTCAGAAGGTCCCAAGTCAAACATTATTCCCTTGGGTGTGCTTACATGTGTGTTTATAATACATACGTGTGCTTGCATGTGTTTATGATAAAAATGAACAAAATAGAAAGCAATTGCAACATGAAGTTTACAACAGAAGGGACCCAGGAGAATAGGATGGGGGTCGCTGGGTATAACCCAGCTCGTGTGTATAACCTGTGCTCATGGCTAGCTGCTTTCACACAAGTGAGGAAGCTTGATTAGATCAAGGAGCGCCGCGCTCAAGAATTCAGGATCACTCAATGGTTAATCCCACTCTCACACCTCAACTCCAGTCATGAAAAGCATGCGTGTTGCCTGATGGAATGAATGCAAGTCCCTGATGGGAAAGGGTTAGACATCGGTTTGCCATCTGTGGAGGTGTGTTAAGGTCTCTTCATTATCTGTGTTGCTTGTATCCAGGTGATTTCTAGTGCATTTTTCAACATCTACAGCTTTCATTAGTTTCTGATAACATACATCTAAAATTTCCCTTTAAGAAGTCTATAGACCCCCACTAGCTTGACATTTTATTTTGGCTCTTTATCCTTAATAAAGGAAACTAAACACCACACAACAACTAGATCTCGGGGCAAAGCTGGTGGGAGGAGTGGGCGTCTGTGAGCATGTGTGTGCGCTGGCCTGTCCAGCGGTGCCAAATGGTGAGCTGGCCTGGTCACATATCCCTGATCTGACCGGCCACCCTCTTCGCTGGGAACTCTGTGGGGACAGGGACCCCAGACTGGCCTTACTCTAAGGATTCTCCCAGGGAACACTGACCGCTGGAGAAATCTTCAGAATGTCAACGTTCTAAAAAGAAACTACATACTCTCAGTCTACATGTGCCAATTGCAATCAATTATTTACTTAATATACTTTTCTCAAATCATTCAAAAGTCTCCATTTCAAGCACCTACTCTGTCAAAAGTGACCACTGGACTGGGAGATAATTTGCCTTATGTGTTGTTGTGACTGCACTCCGGGCTCTCTATTTCTCATTCTCTATCTCTCTCTCCCCATTTCTTCCTTCTTCCTTCCTTTCTTTCCTCCTTCCCTCCCCCCTTCCCTGCCTCAACTCAGTTGTTCTGGAACTCTAGGGAGAGTCGGAAGGCTGGCTGGCCAGGCGGCTCGGCTGTGCGTGTTGGTTTCTCTGGTGCAGGTTTTTCTCGTGTTCTCTCATCTGAGTCTGATGCTGGACACAGAAGCACATGGGGAAGTTATTTTAACAAAAGACAGAGTAAAAAGAATTAATTGTAACATTGCCAGAACTGTTTTATTGATGAATTCTTGCTCCAAGTCTCTTCCTATTCCCTTCCTTGTGCTTTTACTGTAGCCCTATACAAAGAGGGCATTGAATTAGCACAGGCCTAATTCGTGGGCCAAGCACACGAAGGGACCCAATGACCTTTCCTCTCAACCAGGCACACCCGGCAGAGGCCAGCCAAAGCTACCAGGTGTGTGGACCCGTGCCCCCACATGGAAAACATCTCCTTATTACTTTGGGTGGGTTTATATAAAAGTACTCAAAACCAACAAAATGTCAAAGTATGGTGGGCTATATGACTGAAATATAGGAAGAAATTTAGTGCTAGGGAATACTAAACTTTCAATTAAAGCATCTATGTTTCTTCCTGTCTTGGCTTTCCTTTTAACAAATCAAAGTTCTGTGCATGGTAATCACATGCGCAGAATCACATCTTCTGCTCTCTCACAACCAGAATTAATTACTTACAGTATTTATTTTGTTTTTGGTCTGACACGGGGATGTCTATAAAAGCCCTTGACAAGGATATCTGTCTGTAGTATAAATAAAAACAACAGACACGTACTTTGCTTCATACATACTATGTGCTTCGTATTGTGTTAAATACTCAAACAATCTAGTTTACATAATTCCCAACTATGATCCAGGAGCCTGATTCTGTCATTTCTTCACTCATGGCAAGAATTTAGGAAAGGATCATGTAACTTGTGAAGCCCATAGACCCTGGGGCAAACTTGAGGCCCACATCAGGATCTGTCAACAGGTTGTGACTTTTTTTTTTTTTTTTATCTAGGAGGTTATACAATAGAATCCCAGCTGCTGAGGGAAAGACAGCTACATTGAGCATTCTGTGGAGGTTAATTAAACACCTGCTGCTTGGTTTGCTTTGTGTTAAATACAGAAGATGCAAGTTTCTTCCTGAGGGGGGAAAAAAAACTAACAATTAATGGAGAGAAATCAACGCACAGAACTACCTCAAGTGTGCTGGTAATAAAGAGGTTAAACTATTTCCCATAGTTGCTGAGCTCTGCAGATACCAGAAGCAGATATCAACACAAGCAGAAATGATCAGCAAGGTCTGGACAGTGGGGATCAAGGAGAAGAGCAGCAATGTGAACAGAGAGCAGCCCAGAGAGGAGGAGCCCACCTGCACCCTCCCACCCCCCACCCCTCCCCCACCCCTGGGTATCCTCAGCTCCAGGGATCCAGAATGAGAGACTATCCCCTGACATTCATTCTGGAGATGAGCTCTTTCCAGTGAAATCCCACCCAGCGTGACGTCAATAACAAAATAACAATAACAATGCCTCTATCATGTGCTCTGGAAACACTTAGGAGGGAAGGGATGAGCCCTGCACAGCGGACTGCCCTGAGCTAACAGCAAGTCACAGGATGACCCTTACGGACATCTAAAGTGAATCTCCCCATCACTACCAATTACCAATCAAAGATAGCAACAAGATGCCCACCAGACACATCCACAGAGTAACCTAGCAGCTCCAACTAGGAACTTATATTTTAGTAGAATGTATGACTTTAAAACATCAGTAAGGATCTCAGCTCAGTAGGGAATGCTATGCAGGCCACACGGTTGGCCGGGACTTCTCAGACAACACAACAAAGCCACAGGAGAATGCTGTGCTTCCTGGGACAAAATCTTCTTGCTCCCTTCCTTACTGTTGTCTATCTGCATTTGAACTTCGGCATTCTCACTTTCCAGCTTTGAGTTCAGAATGGTTAGCCTATGAACCTCTGTCACACAGTGATGATCCAAAGAGCATGTGCAAAATCCTTAAAGAATGCCTGGCCCAAGCAAAGCCATTTTGTGTCAGTAGAGACTCACTATGGGAGCACTAGTTCTGCAGATGACCAAGATCAATGTCGGCCACAACTGGACAAGGCATTCGTAAGGATACCTCTGACACAGAACCAAGAGGCTACTGAGAACTGCAACCATGTCTGGCCCAGAACTGAGAACGGAAGGCCTCCAGAAGTCACTGTGGGTAATTCAGACATGCTAGGGCCTGGCCGAAACCCTGGAGCTGGGTCACCTAGAAAAAAGTGAATCTACATCTCTGAGTTTCCGTGTTCTCATCTGTACTCATTGGTAAGATGAGAGCAGATCACCTGCAAGGTGGGCTACACACTCCTCCCCTAGGAGCCACGAGAACACCCTAACAGAAGACTTGGGAATGGATTATTCTGGGCCAGCCGACATTCTAAGTGCTTTGCATGTACTAATTAGGTGTACCACCTATGAGGCAAGGGCTGCGAATTAGTTAAACAATCTAAAGTCAAAGGTGTGAAGGGGTAAAAAACATACATGCTCTTAGCCACTGCATGCTTCTGGAATGTAGAGTGGAGTAGGCAAGCCCCCAGGCATGTGCCGAGTCATGCATTTCAGGAGCCAAAAGAAGCTGCACAGCCTTCATTGCTAGGTCTCTAAATTAGCCACCTTTCCTGCCAAACATCACCGTTTTTGCTCGGCGTCTGTATACACCACAGGTAAATTATAACTAAAATGACTTAGTGAATTACTAGTTGCAAATTACAAAGACCTGCAGAGGGGGATGCTCCTGTATGGATATCCAAAGTCATGAAAAAAAAAAGTATATTTAAATACCAGTATCTAGGAACATTCTAGATCTTCCTCTACACCCCCATAATTTTGGAAGTAGAGAAAGAGTGCACAAATATTCCTGCTTCTTAGAGATATGAGGTACATCTATCTGCTTTCGAGCCTCTAAGAAAGGGGGCTGCGCTTCTTGCACAGCCTGGAAGCCCTGGAAGATTGCAAGCATGAAGTTTGTTTCTTTGTTTTGGAGGGGTAAGATTCTTTGTAAATATACAGATAAAAGACGAAGTCTGATATATTCTACCTTAGAGTAGGGAGAGCCTAGTGCTGGAAAACTTATTTGTAATGTAAAGTATGTTTGGTTATGGTTATGGTTAAATCAAGCTCAGCAAAAGATGGTAGGAAATATTTTCAATCCAGGTACGTGTATTTATATAAGGTCATGCTTTGAAAAAAAAAAACAACCCTATCATATTGAAGTTTCTGACTCCTTACAAGAATATCATTTATCCTTCAAATTGAAATATTGGCCATTTCAGCTCATAAACTTTAGCAAAAACAAATCTGGCTGGAGCCAGCTGGTATTTTGACCAACTAAATTTATGTCAACCTTTCTAACAATGACAGGCAAATTTTGAGAAAAGATGGCTAATTCTGGACATAATAAATGGCAGAATTTCTTTTCAGAAAAGGGGCTTCCTACATTCAATAATGCGATCCGGGTCTAGCAAAGAAAATGATATGCTGAGATTTGTCACTGTTTTATCTCATTAGTTCTAAGTTCCCTGTTTCAGCATCAAGATTGGGTTGCTCTTTCTGCCCACCTATCCTGTGCCAGGCAAATAGTTAGGCCAATGGCGAAAAGCTGCAATTCAGACAATGTTTCATTCAAATGTCCACAATAAGCAACAGAGACATGTATATGACTAACAGAATATGAAAATGCTAGGCATGTCATCCTACGTCCTATTTACCTTGTGTCATGTATTCAGTAATTTTCATTATGAGATTAAACCTATTTTTTAGATTTTTAAGTAGGGAATAATTACTTATGCAAGACAAAAAGGTTATTTCCATTCAAGTTATTTTATATAATAATACAAACATTTTGAGGAGACAGATATTATTATATCACATGTATAGTCCCATCTACTTGGGAGAGGGAGATTGTGTGAGGATCATAGTTTGAGACTAGCTTAGGCAAAAAAAAAAAAAAAAAAAAAAAAAACTTGGCAAGAGACTCTATCCCCCACGAACAAGCACATTGGCCATGGTGGCACACATAAATAATCCCAGTTACTCAGGAAGCAGAGGCAGGGTAGAGGTAGGATAACAGTCTGAAGCCAGCCTGGACAAGGTTAGCATGAGACTCCATGTCAAAGGGAACTAAAGCAATAAAGGAATGGATGATTAGCTCAAGAGATTAACTGCCTGCCTCACAAATTAGAGGTCCTAAATTCAAATTTAAGTTCCACCAAAACCAACTAACAAACTTTGATGATCACTCCAACTCATAGTCAGCAAGGTAGGAAAATGGACTCACCATGGATTAAAATTCAGTGAAATAAATTTGGGGGGAAATGAATTTGAATGCTTGCATTTCTTTCTCTTTAATATATGTTCAAAATCAACTAAAAGGCAATTACAACAGCAAGACATTTGCTGTGCTCAGATTATGCTAAGATCATTTTGTAATCCAAAAGGGATATGTTTGAAGAAAACTACCAGACTTATTCTACTCTAAGAACTGATGCAAGTCTAATGGAAATGAAAACCAGGCAGATTCAGGGAAACGAAGGAAAGTATCCAAGACTTCAGGCAGCAAAAAATAGATCTGCTTCTCTCCTGAATTACATGAGAGCACTGCTACTCCAGCAGACGGCTCCGAGGTGGAAAGCTGGCATAGCTCAAAGCCGCTACAGCACTTCCAAGCCCAAGGTGGACTCCACCACGCCAGCCCTGCTCAGTCTGACACACCAAGTTGCCTTCACCCACATCAACACAGCTCTCACCTAGTCCTGCTCGGTCTCTGGCATGCCTACCCACCACCCATCTTTGTCAGTATGGATATAGAAGGTTTGGGGACTGTGGAGATTCAAGGTACAATATTACTAAAAACCAAAACAGAACTGCATTGTGGGGAGCATCCCAGGTCATGACAGGGTGCTGTTTGAGAAGGCAGCACCCATTTCTTCTAGGTGCAGTCCTGACATGGAGCTGCCTTTGGACGCGGATCAGTCATCCTTCCTTGAGAATCTCCACAGGGCGGATTATGGCTAAGGATTTCCATAGACCACCCAGCTACCATCGGGATCCTTGGCTCTGACTGTCCACCGCCTGAGCTCGCCCTGGGTGATCACCAGGTGCTTTAACTGATTTGGCTGAACACAGGTGTGTGTGGAAATGTTGGGTCCATCAAGGAAGAGTGAAGATGCCTGTGCCCACTTCTAAAAAGCCCTCTTGCCAGCATGTGCACCAAGCAGCACAGACCAGAAAGAAACGGTGGAAAGAAACTCAGACCTGAAGAAGGAAGCCAATTTGAAGATGGAATGTTTTGGGCGTTACATCCCCCTGTCTCTCTCCGTCTCTGTCTGTCTCCTCTCTGACCATTTCAAAAACACCTAGACTACTGAGCCTTCCCAAATGAAGGTTGTTGCATCATGGAAAACAAAGTAGTGCCGTACAGGCCCATGAACTTCGAGCTTGGCCTCCAGCACTCACGGGGCTATAAATAGACCATCACCTGTCTCTCCTTGGCATTGGAAAGCAATCAGCCTGAGCGTAGCGGTGTGGATTTCGGGTTCAAGGGGACCATGACAGGACACACCCTAGACAAACAGCTTCCCAAAGGAAAACTCGGCTGTGCTTTCTTTCCTGCACGGTGGGCATGAGGAGAAAATGTCTTTGGCTACCGCTGGCGTGAGCATCTTTCTACAAGTCCTTCTCTGTGCCGGAAGCCACAGAGACAGGTGAAGACCTGGCTCTAGGAGCGCGCGGTCTTGCCGTGTGTGCGGGTGTGCGGGCTGCCCTCCCCTGGTGTCCGCGCCGCCAGGATCACAGGCGACCTCTGGCTGGACAAGCAGACTCGGGTGTCATCTCTGACGTCATCCCCCCATAGGACTGACTCTTCTTACCCTCAGGGAACTTAATCCAAAAACAGCACCCGTTGAGTAGTGGGGGGGGGGGGACATGATTAAACAACAAAATTATAAACCCCTGATGGACACCATTCTTCCCGGGCACAATATGAGCGCCCTGGGGCCAGGGGGTCTAAAACGAAGTCAAGTAGCCAGGCCATTTGTGCGCCCGCAGAGGCGGCGGGGTCTGCTCACCGCTCCCTGTGTCTTGGCTTTCAGCCCCAAAAGTAGCCCGTGGGAGGCACCCCCAGACCCGCGGCTGCCCACACCGGTCCCCCTCTCCCCAGACCCGGGAGCCGCCCCCCCCGCCCCGCACACGATCGGACAAGGGTGGCAGCAAAGTTTGAGCCCCCCACTCAGAGAGCAGGAGCGGGAAGTGACGGCCCCTGCAGCCTCCCCCTCTCCCTCGTGCCCGCGGCGGGTGGGGGATTTCCGCGTGAGGAAGGGGGGACGCGTGAACTTGACATCAGCCGTGGAGCAGCGCGCTGCTTCTCGGGAAGGGGCCAGGCCGGCCACACCGCGCGCGCAGCCCCGCGCCCCGCGCCCCAAGCCCCAAGCCCCGGGGAGCCGCACCGCAGCCGGCCGCTCTCCGCGTGCGGGGCCGGGCACGCACGGTGGCCACAGCAAAGCTGGCAGTCCCGGCTCTTGACTCCATGCCCCCCCCCCCCCGCCGGTGTCCGCCGCCGCTTCCCCGAGGCGGGCGTGTGCGCGGGGTTGGAGTCAAGGCCGGCTCGGGGGCCCGCGGCCGCGCCGGAGGGGAGCCCGGGCGGGGCGCGGGGCGGGCAGCCCGCACGCCCAGCCACCTGGAGAGCACCCCGCCAACTTTTATTTCGGGCAAAGCCTTCCAGGGAAACTTTCCCCCCGCCCTCCGGCCAGCAGCCCTGACCGCTCCCTCCATCCCCGGCCGGGCCGGCGGGCGCGGGGAACCCCGGGCGCCGCAGCCCCGGGGCAGGACCCGCGCGCCGCCCGCCGCGGGGCGCCGGGGCGCGGGGAGGACACTCACCAGCCCGAGCGCGAAGAAGACGGCGAGCAGGGCGAGGCAGGCGCCCATGACGATGAGCAGCAGGAAGACGATGAGCGGGTGCTGCTGGCTCATGCGGTAGTACGACTCGTACAGCCAGTCCCGGGCGCGCCGCCGGCCCTCGCCGCCGTCCCGCAGGTAGCGCCGCCGCCGCATCGCCTCCCGCCACATCGGGGCGGCCCGCGGGGCGCCCGCCGCCTCCCCGCCCGCGCCGCCTCGGCCGGCCGCTGGCACCGGAGCCGCGCGCTGGGGCCTCGGCGCGGGCGGAGCTCGGCGCCCCGGGCTGCGCGCGGGGACGCGCGGGGCTGGGGCCGGGCGGGGGCCTCGGGCAGCTCCGGGCGCCGCCGCCGCCGCCGCCGCCGCCGCCGCCGCGCCGCCGCCACGCGCGGGAGGGGGGCGGGCGCGACGGGGCCCTCGGCCCGCCTCTCCCCACCCCGCGCCTCCGCGCTGGGCGGCGCCGGCCCGCGCCCACCACCGCCCCCCGACGGCCGGGCGGCGCGCACTGCACCGCGGGGCTGAGCGGGCGGCGGGGCGGTCCTCGTCCCGGGCACCCTCCTCCTCCACACCCCCGGCAGACCACCCCCCCAGCCTGCGGGACCGGAGAGAGGCACGGGGCTGGGGGTGGTGCGACCCCGCTCCAGTCCCCCGGGCCACCTGCCTGGCACCCCACTTTAAGCCCATGCTTGGGATGTGTCTGTCCGGAGGGTCCCAGGAGCAGAGCCCGGCCCCCGCCAGCCCCGCGTGGGCAGGGCTGGCGCTGGGCCTTTCCCCATGCGCCTCCCGGCTGAGGCCTTCTGGAGGCTGAGGTCCGCGAAGGAGCGCATCCTCCTGTCCAGCCTCCTCCTCCTCCTCAAGCCCATTCCACCCCAGTGCCTTTGCTGAGGTGTCCCAGGCTCCCATCCTCTCTTCTCCCAAAGGCAGCAGCCCCCGGGGCCATTCCGGCCCAACGCTGCCCTGCGCCTTCCCCGCTGGGACATTTACACCACCACCGAGGGCCTTTGTATCCCTGGGCCAGGGTCACACACGTGGACCCAGACCGGTGGGAGAGCCAAGACCTCCCCCCCCCCCCACATCCGGGCAGGGGTGGGATGTGGAGGAAGCAGACTCCCCTTCGTCCTGGGCCTCTTCTCTGGTCAGGGAGAAGGGAAAGGAGGCCTTGGATGAGGGAGAAGAGGCGCCCCGGGTGTCCTCACCGTCAGGGGTGGGGGTTCTCGGTGTGTACTCCAGCCCTGACAACAGGCCTCAGCCTGCCTGAGCTTCCCCAGAACAAAGCCCACCCTTGACCCTCCCGGGGGCCATCCTGCCTCAGCCTCCCCAGGAAGACCAAACCTCAGGCTGGGAGCCGCTCTCCTTGGGGTCAGGAAGTGGGATTACGGGCCCCCTCGCCACTTCGCCCCACCTTGGGTTTGTGGAAGTTCTGAGAGTTGGCTTCAATCACAGTCAACACTGATGATCGAATTTATAACTATCCAGAGCCCGATCAGTCCTTCCACGAAGCCAGGCCCACACACGCCAGGCCCTGCGGGTCCGTCCACCACGCTGGCCCTGGCCTGTGCTCTAGGGTGTTATCCACCTGCTCCAACTCTCCCTCCCTCACTCATGTGTCGGTACACATCCACCTTCACCACACAAGGAAGATCACACAAACTGGGATGCAGTTTGAATGGGGAGGGAAGGGTAAAAGCTGGAAGAGTTACATGGGAACACCGAGGGCTTCATGATCTCCTTTCCCAGTTGTTTCTTTTACTATCCAGTGAGCATGCTAGCTGCATCCATGGTACAGGGAGCTGGCAGATCGTTAGGAGATCTCGTTAAAAATACAGTGGAAAATCAACTGGGGCAGACTGTGTGGACACCCTGTCCTTCACCCTCGGGAGAGTTAAAAGCGCTCACCCCTTCATTAGTTCTTTCAACAAATATTTAATTTTGTTCTTACCATGTGCCAGATGTGGGGGGAGGGGTGGTGGCAAGGAGTCCAGCTCTCTCGAGGGAGAGTCCAGTGACTGTAGAAAGCAGGACTACATAAAGCAAATCAGAAACAAAGCCTGCATTCCTCCCCTCCTCCCAGCACTACCATTCAAATTGTTTCCTCTTAGACAAAGGTCTTAGGCAGACCTTTACAAAACTCAAGGCTGTGTCAGGCTTATCTGAGGCTTGGTTACTGTTTTATTTTGTTCTTGATGCTTGAATTTATAGGAAACTATGTCAGTGTTTTATCTGTAAAATACACACACACACAAATGTGAACCATTATAATCATCACTATTCTTCTATCAGCATTTTAGAATCAGTGCGGTCAAGTAGGCAGTTTTAAATATTCTCAACAGGAACTTTGAAAGAAGAAAGAAAAAAAAGGAGAAGAAACAAACTAACAACTTCTAAGAAGTATGAAATGAAATGGGGGAAAAATGTCTTTCACTCCAAAGTATGAAATATAGACTCGTGGCATGTGTGGGATCCCAAGGAGTCCTCTAGCTCATGTCTACACCTTTCGGTTATCAGGACTGCTGTGCAGCGTGGGCTCGGGGAGCAAGGGGCCGCTCCTGTAAGTCTGTTCTATATCAATTTATTTGTCACAAAACACACAAGGAAACCAACGATGGCAGCTCCACTGGGCCTCAGAGGGTAAAGAAAAAGATGAGCGGCCTGGGCCTCATTGGAGGAGAATTTGCTTGCTGCTTCCCATGCACCGCTAGAGGGCAGCCTTCAATCCTTTTTTTGCAGCAGCTGCAGCAGAAAAAGCTGGCTGGAGGGCTGGGTGGGAGACCTGGGTGCTTGGTTTTGCTACCAATTTTGAGCAGGGCCAAATTTCCATTTGGTGATAGCCCTGTAAGCCTAAATGCTAGTCTTGTTAACAAGAGACACCCAGCACTCGGCATTCCCGTCTCTACCTGCGTGCAGTCTATGAAATCTGGCCCGAGGAGAAGGCCTCCTCTGCCTGGGACTCCAGTCCACCTGTACACTCCTAATTGGATTTCTCCCACACGGTTATACACCTCATCGATTCTAAGTCTAAGTAATCATGCTGCAGGACGGGTTTATGCATCAATGGGTTTTGCTTTTAAAAATAACCCCTCTCCTAGTTCCTATTTCAAATCCAGTTAGATTAGCTCAGTCAATAGGATGCTGGCGTGTTTCTTCCAACATCCACAGTGACCTGATTGATTAAATAAAGGCAGACCAACGAACTACAACAAGGAAAGAAGTGGACATGTGCCAGGCAACGCGGGCAGATTGGAGAGCAGAGTGGAGTCTTTCCCTGTGCATTTATTATTCTCTTTGGCAAATACATTACTAAAATTTATACAATAAAGTAAAAACGGTATGTGATCAGATTCATTATCACTGTGAAATATGTTTTGCCTACCCAGAGCATTTACATTTCTATTGAACCAGAGTCTAAGAATACAGGTTCCAGCTGGCCAAAGCCAGCTGCTGGCTCCTCAGAGTCAAATTAACCCTTGTAGTTCATTCCCCACCTCTTTTTGCAGTTGAGTTTTCAGAGCATCAGAATGCAACCTGAGTCTGTACTTACTTTTCCATTCAGGATGAAATGATGTCTACCAGCCTTCAAAAGGCTCTACTTGCCTGGCTTATTAGCTGACATATTTCTTCAGTGACAAAACTAGTGTGCTTTCTAGAATCATCTATGAGCTCCAACTTTACAGGACTTCCTGGGACTGTGATATTTCAGAAGACACTTCTCACCAAAGTCCCCTGCCGTTGAGGAGTTAGTTACTGGCACTGATTCAACATGCACCGAGATGCAAGAATTTCTCCCATGAGCCTCAGGAGAAGAAAGAACAAATTAATGATGAATCCCTTTCTCACCTTTCTATAACTGGGGGAGGGAGATCGATTGCCTTGTCTCTTACTCAGAAGATGGGATCTGCAAAGCTGTGAGTCATGCTGGCAAGAAGGGCTCTGGGAGTTGTCACCTGGAGAATTACGGGAAGGCAGAGATTCATTAGAAGCTTATAAGGGCAGTTCAGCTGATTCCGATTTTAAAAAGCAATTTTTAAAATTTTTTGCATCATATATTTTAATTGTGAAAATACCATACAGACGGGTTACAATTACATGGGCAAGATAATGAAGACATTTCTTATTAAGCATTGTTGCCTTCTCCTTTGTAAAAAGTAATTTTTAACTGTGTTAGTTATTTTCTACAGCTGTGATAACATACCCAAGGGTATTTATACTGTAGGGAGGAAGGATTCACTTTAGCTCATGGCCACTCAGCTGGGGTGGTCCTGGGCCTGGGGTTGGTGACAGAACATCATGGCAGAAGGCGAGTACAGCAGGAGAGACAGAGGAAAAGAGAAAGCGGGAGATGGGAAGGAAGAGAGGAAGGTGGGAAGAAGGGACCAGGAGAGAGAGATGAGCTCATTAATGCACTGATGAACTTAGAGCCCTCTTTACCCAATCACATGGAAGTATAATAACCCTTCCTTAATACAGAAGCCCTTCCATAAGACACTTCACACCCAAACTAGAGCAGTAAGTCTCCCCAGAGCAATCATCAAGGAACAGCCTAGCTTTTGTCTAAACTTGAGATACAATGTATTTGTAAGGAACTAGAGATGCATTGAACTAGAAAAGCATTGAATGACACAGTTCCGGAATATTTGTGTTTAATTTCATGTCTCTCATTCAATTCAGATAACATGGCTTGTGATTGTTTTTTAAATCACTTCACACTATTTATGATTTCATATTTATTTTAATTTGAAAACTAAATTAAGCTCACTGATAGTATCATTCCACGCTGTGTCGTAATCATCATCAATATTCAGATAACATCCCTAAGGAAATTGTTTTATCTCTGAGGTCAACTGTGCATACTTGGAGAAATCTTGCAAGATCTCTGAGCTTCAATTAATTTATAGTTAAAGGGACAAAATGGCAACTTTCTAAGGAGCTCTCTCAAATGGGCTTATGCTACTTTACTTCAAAAAATAGATTTTAATGGACTTTTCTAGAACAAGGAAATAAAACATCACTTGATATGAATTTAAAACACGTGAGTCATGGCTCTGGGAAGGTGGCTCAGTGGTAGAGTGCTTGCCTTACATGCATGAAGCCCTGGGTTCAATTCCTCAGCACCACATAAGCAGAAAAAGCTGGAAGTGGTGCTGTGGCTCAAGTGGTAGAGCACTAGCCTTGAGCTGAAGAACTGAGGGATAGTGCCCAGGCCCTGAGTTCAGGCCCCACAACTGACAAAAACAAACATGTTAGTCATGTAAATTGAACTGTGCCAAAAGTCTGTTTTTTCCTAAATATTTATCTTTTTTCTAAATAATTCTTTCTATTATTCTTTCCTTTGGCATAAAGCAGACATCAGCTGTGTGCCATGGCCATGTTAATACCACCATCTTAGTTGGGTGTTAATGAAGATAGAGATCACTGACGGCCTGTTACAGCCGTGTTCTTCCTCGCCCGCTCCCCTAGTCCAGAATTCTCATTCTGGAGATGCCGTTTGACCTCCTCTTCCACTGAGTCTCAGCACTATCAGCTGACTGCATGGTACTTCTGCCCCTATAGCCTTCCTAAAATAGCCAGCCACAGTTGCCAAACAGGGTATTGGGAGGCTTAAGTAAAATACATTCTTAAAGGATGCCCTTACAAAATTAATGCATTATAATGGATGACTAAAACCCAGGTTTCTTTTTCACTCTCCAATAACAGCATGATCATTTCTATCAGTAGGAATGAGGGTATCTCAACCATGGGGTTTTAAAAATAGAACGTTTCAATACATAGATGCATAGTAAGTCCATTTCCATGGGAAGCCACTTAAGTAAATGGAAGACTGTCACTGTCATCCACCGTCCTTCCCGGGAAGCATCTCAAAGCCTTCCCGAAGAAGTGCTGCACCTGGCCGTACTTGGACTTCAGTCCAAGCTGGCGCCCGGGACGGGGGTCCGGGAGGTTGCCGCAATTGTGTGGCCAATTGCCTTCGATTAAATAACCTACAAATGGCCAGATACAGTTAATGTGCCAACTCCATCTAGACAGGCTGTATTTACATTGTTACTGGGAAACGTTGAAGATGTTTTCATGCTCAGCAGGCTAAAGAAATAAAAAGGCAATCTTAAAACTAGACACTCATTATTGCATTACAGGCTAATAGCTAATACGTGAAAAAAGGTCTCTTCCCCCCCCCCCCCCCCGTTGTGCTGGAGCCGGCCCTTGTTTCTAAATGTGCTCTATTAAAGAGCCAACACCAGGAGGGCTTATCTTAAAAATGGAGAGAAAGGAAAAGGAGAACAAAGGAAAGAAGGAAGGGAAGGAGGGAGGAAGGAAGGGAGAGAGAGAAAAGAGAAGGGAAGAAGGGAAAAGGGGAATGAGGGAGGGAGGAAATAAAATGTGAATATATTAACATTGAAGTGTCTGAGTAAAATATAGAAAACAGACATTTGACTTGGAGGTTGTACAACTTTGTTCACATTGCTTAATACCAAGTGTTTATAGTGCAAAGGACCTGAGTCCGAGACAGGTGGTTTACAGGTATACAGTTTTACCAATTCTATACCAAAGTTATAGAAAACATGTATTTGATTTCTTTACAGTTTGTTAGAAAGTTTAGGGGATAATTAGCTTGGAATGGGGAAACTAGGAATCACAATTGTTAGGCTGCGACCAAACCTGATTACCCCAATGACTGTGCGTCAGACTCTTTCCTTGATTTGGAATGTGCACTGAGCGTATTTTCACCTTAGTGATGCCTCTTCACCCTCTCTGATCCATCCCCTTCCACTAGTGCCCACTCCCTGTCAGGACCCATTTTACAATCTTGTCACTCGCTTTTCAAAGTGGATAGTAATTGTTCAAAGGTAATAGTCATGGCATTGAATGCATGCGTGTGCAATACTTTCGCCAGATCAACCCTCTCTTGCTCTCTTTCCCCCTGCATCATATTCCTCAACATTTGTCTCAGCCTCCAGTGAGTTTCCATTTCCCATCTCCGCTCACACATACAGTGAGTCTGAGGCAGCTTGTTACTGGTCACTCTGGAACATTAACTTTCTCTTTTTGTCCTCCAAGTCTAATCTGCTCAAACAGACTCACAATCACAAACATGTTCTACATACCCACATACCCACACACACACATACACACATGACTGTGATCTCACATGTGTTTATGTATATGTGTATTTTTTGGTCTAGAATCCACTCATGCAACAACACTGTAAAGTATAGGAAAAAAAAGAAAATTTAAAAAAGCTAGGGTGATCACTATGGAAATCAATATGGAATTTCCTCATGAAACTAAAAATAGATCTAACATATGGTCTGATGCTACCACTGTTGGGCATCTATCCAAAGGAAGGTAAGTCAGGATACAATACAGACACACAAAAAAAGAAATCTTTAAAAATTGTTGATGGATATGTAAGCTAGGGTGATCATTATGGAAATCAATATGGAATTTCCTCATGAAACTAAAAATAGATCTATCATATGGTCTGATGCTACCGCCATTGGGCATCTACCCAAAGGAAGGTAAGTCAGGGTACAATAGAGACACGGTAAGTCAAGGTACAGTAGAGACGCAGTAACTCAGGGTACAATAGAGACACCTGCACATCCATATTCATTTCTGTACCATTCATAGTAGCCAATCCATGGAGCAGCCCAGATACTCTACAATGGATGAATGGTACAGAAAATGCAATACATGTATACAGCATGGAATATTATTTAGCCATAACAAAGAATGAAGTTATATGATTTTCAGGAAAATGAATAGAACTAGAACGTATCATAATAAATGCAGTCAGATAAATTCAGAAGGACAAAAGGTCATTTTTCTCATATATAGATGCTAGACTCATAGATAAATTATTCTTTGCCCAAATACCATTCAGCCTTTTGTCTTCTTTAGGCTATATCAATGTTTCCATTAGTCATAGCTAAACAAAACTACAACATTGAATTTATGAAATTATTTTGTGTCTATGGAGATGCATTTCAGAGCCCAGAGTTCAAGAATAGGCCATGAATCCTGTGGGGAATGTTGAACTTGCACCCTAGGTAGCTTGTGTGTCTCCTGGTGTGATACATGATGGAGCACATCCATCCCTATAGTCCAGGTGGGAGGAGACAGCCCCCTCCCCCACCCCAGCCAACCCTTTAACCCACTGATTGCTGAGTGAGCAATTTTAACATGTTTAGTTGTCAAGTGTTTAATGAATGATGATTTGGGATTATTTATCTTCCTTTTGATCCACGGCCCAGAATCTCAAATTCTCAAGCAAACACACATTTATACAGGACCTTTAAAAGAGCAGACTTCACTGCCTGAACTGCTCAGACCACTGGACGATGCACAGACATAATGTTAGTTGTCTTTCCCATTCACTGATGTCATAATATGTATACAATCGTATACTATGCTGAATCTCTCTTCTCTTAACCATCCAGAAGCTTTGCTGTTTCTTTGCTGAATGGCAATTGATGGGTCTCCACCAAAGCTGGAAGATGGTTTAGATCAATGGCAGTTCTCTGATGGTTCTACTTTAACTAGCACTAATTATAAGACAATTCCAACTATCTTAGAAAAAAAGTGAGATATTAATTTGAACTAACTTATAGTTACTCGAAGACAATCTGAAGGTAATTAAGATTACATATATATATATATATATATATATGGCATAGTTAATTTAAAAGTGAGGAATGAGCACATATGCAATCTAGATACGACTATTTCAGAGTGCTTATTGTATTTGTGGAGCCACAGTAAATGTTGGAAAAGATGCCAGGAAGCGAAGTCACAGCTAGAATGGCGACTGCTCTTGGGGCCCCTGGGGACAGCTTGCTGTGTGGCTCACTTGGGAGAGCTTCCCCTGGAAAGAAGGGCCCTGCAGCCCCATGCTGGCTCCAGAGCCCCCCAGACACTCAGAGTCACCTCTCCATGTTCCCCTGAGCCTCACTGAGCTCTTTGAGTGTTGGATGGAAAGGAGAGAATGTCAACCGAGTTCAAGGGCATTGCGCTCTGTTCTGCAATGGAATGCTCCCTTTATGTAACCAACCTGAGCTCTGGTTGAAGAGCTATAGCCCCTCAGCTTTCGGGATGCGTGTGTCACGCAGCACCACGGATGTATCTGCGAGTGAGGGGAATAGAAGATCAGTGATGGGGGAGGCCCTTGGTGGTCTTCACTGTGACACCAGCATGCAGTGCCAGGAGCCTAAGCCTGGCTGCTCACGCTTCATTCCAGGGGCAGTTAGTGATACAAGGTCAGCCAGCGGCCAGCTGAGTCAAGGTTCTGTGGCATGCTAGACCAGACAGAACTTCTGCACTCTCCTTGACGATTCTCCATGGCCATGGCCTAGCTGACTTGGCAAGCAACCATCATAAAGCCTCAGGAAGGATCGGCCACTCTCACCTCAGCTAGCCACAGGGACTCTGCTATTCACAGGCAAGCAAGGATGTCTGGGTTCTTTTCAGATCATGTGCTTGTTGGAGCTGGGGACAGTATCCACTGGCTAACCCTTTCCCCTAGCCACTCTTCTGCTGGTGTTGATGTCTCTCTGTTGGAGACAGAATATACTTGCTGATGTAGTATCCCCTCTATGAATGAAGGGGAATCCTGGGTACTCCTGGCTGGGTCATCTATACCATCACTTTACAAAACAGAAGCATAGAGGCAGGTTGTGGCTCCATGCAGTCCTAGATTCCCAAGCTTCCAGTCCCTTGCCCTGTCATCTCTGCATCCTGACCCTGTCACTTCCTGGGCACGAGTTCACCACGCCAGCTCCAGTGACCAGCATCCTATGCTCACACACGCTGTTCTGAAGAGGAAGTGCATCGGCCCAAGAAGCCCTTGCTTCTGGGACTTCCGCCCTTCCCTAAGTTGGGAAATCAGCGTCCTTCATAGACAGCAAAGTTCCACTTACCACTGACAGACCGATCTACCTGGCTTCATCTCAGCCCCAGGAAAAGCAGTGAGATCTCAAGCATGCAAAATCCACTGGGATCTACTCTCTGGAGAGCAGCTTCCAGGAACATGCGTTCAGCAGATCCTTCAAGGAATTCATGCTGTTTCAGTCAGCATGGAGGCTGGATCGGCAAAGGGATACTCTCTTAGGGGAAGCGGGGAAACTTCCGCAGCCTTTTCTCCCTTGACAAAGCCCTTCCATGACAACCATCACCTAACTGAAGTCAAGGTCCATGGTAAGAGTGAAAGGTAATTTCTCTTTGGTCTCATCGAGATAGGTCCCCACACCCACTAGGGCTGTAGTACCTACAGTTTGGGTGGGTGGGGGCTGAACACTTTTTTGTTTATTACATGTGCAAGAACTTTTCTAAAAGACCTTGAAGCTAGTGAGGATACTTTGAGCTGCAGCTCCACTGCCAATTTAGGTGATTAATTGGAGATAAGGTCTCATGAACTCTTCTGTCTGGGCTGGCTTCGAACCGCAGTCCTCATAGCTCAGCCTCCTGAGTACCCATTTAAGCCAGCAGCACCTGGATGGTGGCACGTCTTTTATTCAGAGAGTGAATGTGCATTAGAAAGTGGTACTGAGGCCTGAGCTAGCATAGGAAAGCAGCTTACATAAGCAGCTTCATGGAGGAACAAAAAAGCCATACACTGAAATTAAGGAGTGACACATGTTAGTCAACAGAAAGCTTAACTTCTCATGCTTACTTAAAATGTACTGGCTTAGCTAGGGAACTTGTAACCTTGAAGATACATCTGTGGTGCATAGTGATAGCTGATACATCCTGCTTGTCTGATTCTAATATTTCATTACACTTAATGCAAACTCTGATCAGCACGGGTACAAAACCCAGACAAGTGCTATTTGCATTAAAATTCTATGATATGATTACTGTGCACATATCCTTTGGAATACAAAACAATCAACTGACAACGCACCCAGGTTTTGTTTGTTTGTTT
The DNA here is from genome assembly GCF_024711535.1 of Dipodomys merriami. Lineage (NCBI taxonomy): Eukaryota > Metazoa > Chordata > Mammalia > Rodentia > Heteromyidae > Dipodomys > Dipodomys merriami. Next base: position 4,586,993 of record NW_027204715.1, on the reverse strand, counting down.
TTTTGTCAATTGTGGGGCTTGAACCCTGGGCCTGGGTGCTGTCCCTCAGCTCTTCAGCTCAAGGCTAGCTCTCTACCACTTGAGCCACAGCACCACTTCCAGTTTTCTGGTGTTAATTGGAGATAAGAGTCTCATTGACTTTCCTGCCTGGGCTGGCTTTAAACTGTGATCCTCAGATCTCAGCCTCCTGAGTAGCTAGGCTGATAGGCGTGAGCCACTGGCACCCAGCTCACACCCAGTTTTATGACAAATTATTTTTAGAAAATCCACACAGTAAATAACCCTCAAGCTAACATCTTTTTATGGAATCTGCACAGTGTACAGGAGCACATTATTTAACATTAAAGGTAAATGCCTTCTATCTTCTAAAGGAATATTTTTGAGAACGTGAAGCACCCTGTTTTAGGATTAGAGTTTGGACGCAGAACCCCAATGGTAAAAGAGCTTGAGAAAAATTTAAAAGTATTAGTAGCTTCTATTATCCCACCAAGTTTATATTCCTTGACACGTATGCAGAAACTTGGGGTAAATTATTTTATTCAATTAAAACTAATTCAATAATGTCTTGAGATCTTAATAGTAAAGTTTGTTTGTACTTACAAATTAGATTTTCTCTGTTGGCAGCATTCCCTAGCCAACTAAACATTGCTTTCAGAATTCTATAATTTTATTTTCCAAGCAGAAAATTAATTTAGGCCAATATCATTATTGATAAGAAGTATTGTTACCTGGACACCCCATTCTGGTACAATTCTGGGTTAATTAAAACAATCTTTTTAAAAATGCCCACTATTGAACTTAATGATTTTTAAAAATACACTACTTTATATTTAAATACAATTTACTATCTGCTAGGCATATGTTGTTACATGCACTTATAAAATGATGTTGAATTTACATAGTTATGGGTTAAATAAAGGTATATATATATGTGTTTATATATGTTTACATATTTATGTAATTTATACAATACATGCACATATATTTGAGAAGGAGTTTTTTCCCTCTTGTCCAGGCTGGTCTTGAATTCCTGGGCTTAAGTGATGCTCCTGCCTCATTTTCTCCAGGAGTTGGCACTGCAGATGCCACGTGCCTGATTTGAATCACATCTTGAAACAGTAGTCTAAAAGTTCAGGTTCCACTGAAAGATCAATGGCTGCATGAGAACAGCAGTGTTCAGTTGGAAATGAACAATTTTAGGGATGTGAATATGCACACATACCACAGGCAGACACATACACAACACACACACACAACACACACACACATGTACACATACCTGTTAGGACATACTGGATCATGACTCATTTAACAAGCATAAAGCAGGACTGGGCTAGGAACTATAAAAGAGGCGTGTGCACTGGGCAAAGCCACCTGTGTCCACATGCCCCGCCCCCTCTGCCCCGAAAGTTCTGTAGGACACATGGACTGTCACACAGGACTCAAGTGGAAAGCTATATCTTAGCTCTCTCAGGTGTCAGGAAATGAGGGTTGGGTTGCTAGGGAAGAGGGGAGGCGGCCACAGCAGGAGAAGACGTGGATCTGAGTGTAAATATTCTCTAATGCTTGGTTAAACTCTGGACTTTGAGAAGCATGAATAAACAAGTCCTGGAAAGTCAAAGGAGCTAAGCAGAGAACATAGCTGCTACTGACCTCAAGAGAAATGAGGTTTAAAGTTTGAATGACTCCAAACTAGAAGGATGTAGTGAACACATCAGGCTTTTATTAAATCACCAGTAAGTAAAACGACACCTTGAGTCTAAGGACTCCATTAGAACCAAGGTCAAAACCAAAGCTCCCTTGCCCTAACAACGCATAAAACCTGTTGGACGGAGAAGAGGAGAGCCAATAACCAAGGTGAAAATCAACAATGTGAGAGAAAGACAACACAGCACGCAATTTCTAGAATGTGGCACAAAATTTTATAACAATTAGCAGAATTTTCAGAAATAAAAGAAGGTAATCCACAATATGAGAAAAAAACAACATCATGAATTGAGCAGATACTCAGATTTGTCCTTTCTGTATCAAATTCAACAATACTTTTTTCCCCATTCTCCCATTTATGTCAAAGGTAACACATATCCCAGAAAGTTGTCTGGAGTGATTAAGATGTGATGCTATGGTATGAAAAACGATTGCATGAAGACTTAGACTTTTCTTATCAGCCCATGGCTGTGCATAATGGTGCCCAGGGCAGACAGGATTCTAGTCATGAATCATCACTGACTCTGTCGGCCTCAGAGACATCGGTACTGCAGTGGTAATGCATAATCCTCAGTTACTTATTTATTGGCTAATATCAATGCAGGAATTATGGGAAAGTAAGCAATGCATTATACATTTATTGAATATTACTAATGGAGAGAAAAGAACACTATAAAATGGAGTGCACTAGACTTACTGGTCCCTTTGGTCCATGAAAAATGATCATCAGTGAACATTTGTTAGACAGATTTTCTGCATGGTATTTGAATAATACCCTTACCCCACAGGGCTGCGCTGTGCTGATCTAGTGTAAATATGGTAAAACCAGTATTTTTGTGTCAGAAATGTTTCTATAGCCACTGCTTCCTAAAAGAGAATGGCAGGAAACAAGTGGGGATTGAGGCTGGGGAGATTTGTAAGAATTAGTGATGGCAACAGGGTGAGGAGGTGGCAAAGGTGAGCAGATGGGCGAACAGCCCAGTGGCGAAGATGTGGTGCCAGGAGAATGGCAAGGGGGAAGTTCATCATCCACGTGCTCGCCTTTCGCTTTTTCCTTGTTTCTCTACCCACAAGAGGTTCTCGTTACTTTCCCTACCTCAACATCCAAATTCTGGAAAAGGTTGACAGAGGTTTGAAGGCTCCAGTCAAGTCTTCTAGGAATTTCTGAACCAAGAGGTATGGAACAGTCTGACTTGAGATTAAAGATAACAATAACAATCATAATAACTGTATCACTGGTAATACCGATTTTAAATTCTGTCACCATCATTAGAGATTTTGCCCTTTTAGGAAAGTAGTGTTCTAAGAAGGGATGAGGTGAGACTAGAAATGGAAAGCCTCCTAAGTAGTTGATGGGAACAGATGAGTGCCAAGGGGTCAAAGGTAACGGTGTCATGGGAAGTGATGTTCAAACAAGAGCAGTACCAGACTCTTGTTGAGACACACGAGTGCTGGTGGGAAGGGTGGGGCAGGTAGGAGCGTACTGGAGTTGGGCACTACTGCCTTGGGCAAGTACATAGGCAAGGCCAGAGGCAAAAATGGACTGGGTCTTGACTGTGTGTGCACTGTGAACAGAGGCACTTGATTGTACCTCCTGCAAGTGTGAAGATAGAAGAGATTTGCATGAACACAAAGCATCTAGCGGAGCTTCTCGGTCTTCAGAACCTTCTCCTGTCTATTCCTAGCAGAGGAACACAAGGAAACATGCCCAGTAACACTGTGAAATCCATCCTGCAGTGTCCTGCTCATATTCTCTACAAGAGGAGGAAGCTCCAAACTAGTGGTCCCTTGTCTTGCAGATCTAAAAACGTCGCAAAACAGTGGTAGATGGAAACTAAGCCACAGCGCTGGAAGAATCTCTGTGTGTGGGTTGTGTGCAGGCACACGTGCGTGCATATATGAATTGCTGAGATTATATTCAAGGTTATTTCCACAGACCAAACTACCTTCTGCTAAGACTAAGCATTTTCCAGTAAGCTTGTTGATTCATAAGAGTGAGATCAAGCAGAAGCTTGTGCATTGAAAGAAAACCCTTGAAAGGTACATAGGACACTGGTTTTGATTCACCGTGCACAATGGGACCTGGGATGAGGTACAGCAGAGGTAAGGGAAGCCAGACTCATTCCCACCATCACGTTGTCACTTTTGAAATGAGTGCCTTGCACTCACTATTTTTCTTTAATAAACGAAGAAACTAAAACAATACCAAAGAATGCATGCAGGCATTAGCTTTCTGAGAATTTGAAAGCATGAAACAAATGAGAAGAAACCACAGAAGAAATTATGTAGGGGTAAATATAGTCAGAGGACACTGTCTGTGTGGAAATTCACAGTGAAGCACCTTTTAAAAATTAAAATGCATATATATATATATATTAACATTTCAACCATTTCTCCGCTTAAATGTGAGCACCACCACCAACAAACTCAGGAAAGGGTCACCAATATCTGTGCTATGGAAATATTAAGAGATAATAGGTAGATAGATTTAGGGAGGGGAAGTTGAAAGACAGAAACTCACCTATTTTATATTTTATTTTTTATTTTTTTTAAAAATATAGTTGCTGCCTGTTTGCTTCTGTGGCTTGTCAATATGTATGCTGGATACCATGAAAAGCTATGCTGCTGCTAAAGATGATTAAAGATGGCATTTTCAGTTATATATATATATATATATATATATATATATATATATATATATATATGTATATATGACATTGTGGGAATTATCCTGTATTTTAAGTGAATAGAGAAAATTTTACAGTAAATTCAGAAGCTAATATATTGTTATCAGTGATAAACTACTGGTGATAGAATTATAGGCGATTTTCCCTCTGCTGACGTTACTTTTGATATTTTTCCAAAGAGACAGTGCATTCTATTAGTAAACTGTTTTTTAATTCTTAATAAAGACTAAAGAAAGCAACCTTGACATTATGTTAATATCTAGAAGCAATAAAAATGAATGCAACTATTTTTAATATAGGCATACCATTTCTTCAAACATGCATTGGGAATGAATAAGCAATAGACCATTGTTTTTGGACTACTTTTAGGAATTCAGCTCAGCAATTATCAAGATACATGTTGCCTTGGATGCATATCTTTGGGAGTGTGTTGGGAAATGTCATTCTGCTTAAAATGCAGTCCATACCCAGCTGGTAAACAGAAAATTAAACACTTTTGCTGTCAGCATGTGAAGTGGTAATGAAAGAATTCTACCACCTTTTTATTACTGGAAATAAAAATTCAGAGATCTCTGTGCTCTGAAATATTTTAAGAGAAATGTTGGAGACTCCTCAGTAGCAGATGCCTGCCCTTGGTGTAGGTTAAAGAGAGCCAGAGAAGGAGGAGGAGCAGAGCATCTTCGTTCTGAGTCCCCTCTGGAGGCAGTGACTGAAATTTCATTCACTACAAAGTTATGACTTTACTGCCTTCAGAATTCTACCCCTTTCTCAGTTCTCCCTAAGTTTGCAGCATGAATTAGTTCACCAGTGGGTACTGACAATTTCCCCAGTCAGGTTGGCTTTGGTTGCAGTGAGAAAATGTTTGCACAGTATCAGCAGTTTGAATTATGACAAATACAGTATTCAACTCAGGGTCAGGATAAATAATGACATTATTCATTCCATGTTGACCCAAAGGCCAAATGTGTTGATCATTCGACATGCTCCAAATTAGACAGTCACAGCATCATTCATTCTTAACGCATTAAACCAAAGAGAACATATAGAGATTGTCTTAATTTTCAATTAAGACAAAACCATAAAATTTCCAGTGTACTTAAAGGAAGTGATAGTGATTCTCTTGTAAATATATTTATAGGAACTGACACAATAATTTTTTTGTCAGTTCTGGGTATTGAATCTGGGACCTTGCATGTGCTATGCAAGTATCTAACACATAAGCCATAATCCAGCTTCATATATTAAGTATATTTAATACTTGAGTATTAACAATTCAATAAATTTTTCATAATGTCTTACTAATGATTATTTTGAGTCTATATTGTCATTCTCTAATTTAAGTATTGGTGAAGAGCAAGAAAACAGAAGATTCTCACTCTGCAGGTAGTTAAAGCACAAGTAGATCTGGTGTAGGTGTAGTTTAGAAGCCCCACCTGTAAGGAAGATAGACCTCAGGAAATCTTTCAGGAGCCAGGAACTGCCACGTCCTTCTTATTCTGGATCCATTGCCTTGATGATCTGAGCTTCTTTATCTGCATTTGTATTTTCCCTCCATGGCATCCCGTGGCCTTCTCTGGTCCACTTCACCTGGTTCAGACTTGAAATTGGACTATATCTTCGTCTAGTCTCTAGGTCTCTTAACGTTGTGTCTTGGGAGGTTGTCAGACTGTCTTAAGTTTGGTGAGCATCTCACTAAGTGATGGTAGCAGTGGTGGTGCTGGCACAACCACTGGTGTTTGGAGGTGGTGCTGATTAGAAGAGGTGGTAGTGATGGTGGTGGTGATGATGGTGGTGGTGTCGGTGGTGGTGGTAGCAGAGCTACTGGTGCTGTTTGGAGTTGGAATTACAGAGGTGGTACTGATGGTAGGAGGTGGTGTTGATGGTGGTGGTGATGTTAGTGTGATTATGGTAATAGTGGTGATGACAATGGTGGTGGTGGTGATGGTGGTGACGTTAGTAGTGGTAATGATGGTGCTAGTGAGGGTTGTGGTGGAGATGGTGGTGATGATGTTAGTTGTGAGTATGGTGGCAGTGGTCATGGTATAGTGGTGGTGGTGATGGTGGTGGTAGTGGCGGTGGTAGCGGTGATGGTGGTGATGGTGGTAATGATGATGTTGGTTGTGGTGGTGATGAGGGTTGTCGTGGCCATGGTGGTGGTGGTAGCAGAGTTACTGGTACTGTGTGTAGGTAGAATTGCCGCAGTGTTGCTGATGGAGGAGCGTTGAAGATGAGAGGAGTTGTGGAACAGGTAGCGGTGAGTTCGATAGTGATTAGGGTAATGGGGGTGGTGATGTGATCTCTACTTGGTGTTGGTACTGAAGGTATAATGGTGGGAGGTGGGGTGCTGGGGGTAGAAATAGGAGTGGCAGTTGTGATGGTAGAGGGAGTCATGGCCACGGAGATGGAGTGGAGAGAAGAAGAGAGCGTCTGCCTGGTGAGGCAGGGGTAAACTCATCGGGAAGCTATCGACAGGGAGAGAATAGCTCCAGGCTAGGAGTCACAGTTTCCCAGATCCATAACGATTTCAGGGCTTTTGGCAGTTACCATATAAAATTCAGATAAGCAAAAAACATGATCGTTAAAACATGCTATCTATGTATAATAGTAGGTCAATGTGGTAGCCATCTTTGTACATAGAAACTGAGCTAAGCAGATGGAGACACAATCAGATGGATGAGCAGGGGATGTGGCCCATGATTACAAGGCTCAAATAGGCTGCTGCTTCCCCACACCAATGGCCGGAAACTCGGAAAGCGTACAGAAGTATTTTTGCAGCATGCTTGTGTATGCTAATGTCTTTATTTGCTGCTCTAACCTCAGTGCCTCTCTTCGTACCTGGTGCACTGCAGTCCTCGACAATTACTGACTACACTGAAAGCCTGGTATGACACAAGCTAACATAGCTTCCCATCGCTGATGGACTGCCACTAACAGGATGGAGCAGCTTTTCCTGGGGGAGCAGTCTGGAGAATTCAGGGACATGTTTCTGCCAACAAATTGGCCCCAGGTCCTGGCTCACCAACTCACAGTTCACATATTACTAATGTTTTCCTGACCCAATGTGTTCTTGGTTTTGCCCCTGGCAGGCTGTAAGTAGGACCTAAGTTGGGATGTAGGGAGAATGTGGCCATGAGAATGAATGAATATCTGGAAGAAGAAGTCAAGCACACCTCTGTCTCCATCCATCCTTTTGCAGAATAAAAAGGCTTCTCTGAAGCCAACTGACTAGAAACTGCCCAATGAGTCCAGGAGCCCTGATAGAGACCCAAATAAATTGTTAATTTGATCCTGAAGTCTCTCACCAAAACCTAAAGGGACCACACTTGTGTGGTTAATAGAAACTCATGGTATCATTGAGAATCAGATGCTCTAACCCCCACGGGCAAATTAAATTGGATGTAAATTAATTGATGAATTTAATGTCTAGTCTTGTAGGGGCAAGAGTTCTGTCTTGAGCCCACCAGAGTTGGAGATCGGTTAATGATTTCTTTCCGATTGGGACTGTGGCTGAAGCCACAGAGAGAGCAGTCACACAGCACAACCCCACAGTGCTCCTGGGCAGCTTCCAGGGAAATGGACCCCATGCGGTGCCACTGGCTTGGGTTCCTTTCCACATCCGGAAAGAACTGGAGGAAAAGCACATGACCACAGACGCTATTCAATGACAGCAGACGCTGTTCAGTGAGGTTGCGTTGGCCAATGGAACAATCACCTCCAAAACACTGCTGGCGAAGTAGTCATGTCTGTCTCTGAAGATGTCCACTTGAGAATCAGATGACCACTTCTACCCAGGAGAGCCATTTCAGGGCAGCCCCAGGGGGCCCCAAGGTCCCCATTCTCACAGTTCCTGCAATAACTCCAGATAAACAAGAGTCCCAGGCCAGCACTGGAGGTGGTCTCAACCATGTCTCTCTCCCTCCCCATCTCTCCCCCTCTCCCTCTCTCTCTGGCTTTCATTTGATGTGCTGAGTACTCTATGGCCTCTATGTTTGGGGTCCAAAATGCTGGCATTCTTGATGCAGAATTGCGTGTAAGCGTTCCCACTCACACCGGTCTTGGTGAATGAACTGGCTATATGCTTTGAAAAAAGAAATAAAATTTCAGGGCACATGAAAATCCAGATTTGTAATCTACCTCTATACCAGAACCTGCCATTGTCATTTTTGTTTAGGAAAAGTGACTATATCTCAAACTTTTCTCTTTAGAATAAAGTTGAAGTTGGCTTTATATGCAATGTTAAGAGCTTTTAATGATGAATGAAGAATGTGACCTGGAATAGGTGGATATGATTTTCTGTAGGATGGGAGTGAAAATTAAAAGGTAGCAAAATTATCATTTGAAATAGGAGTGGAATATCTTCCATGGAAACCCAAATTATATACTACATGGTATGCCCCCCCCCAGTTTCCTATACAATATAATGGAATACATTTCTTTAGAAATAAGTATATATTAATATTATTGAATTTAGATTTAAGTCTTTGACAAATTCTATTATCACTTAATAAGTGTTTGTTGAATAAATTTATAAGACTCTATCTATTGATTTAAAGTTGGATAGAAAAATGATCTGTACACATAGATGTTTTCTAAAATATCCACCTATTTTAAGGTTTATGGATTAAACTAAATACTGTTTCATATTTTCAGAGAGATAGTGAAGGAAAGAAAGAAAACTGTCCTCCTTTCATTGCAAACATTTTAAAGAGAAGAAATACTGACACTGTTGGGTTTCATTTATGTAGGGTCACCATAAAGTATTATTTTTATTAGATTAAAAAATTCTCAAGAAAGCCGGGCGCCAGTGGCTCATGACTGTAATCGTAGCTACTCAGAGATCTGAAGATCTCAGTTCAAAGTCAGCCCTGTCAGGAACGTCTGTGGACTATTATCTCCAATAAACCACTAGAAAACTGGAAGTGGTGCTGTGGCTCAAGCGGTAAAGCACTTGCCTTGAGCTGAAGAGCGCAGGGTCAGTGCCCAGGCCCAGAGTTCAAGCCACACGACTGACCAAAAAATAAATTCTTAAGAATTAAGAGTGTGATGGACTGGAAGAAGAGGGTGGCAAAGCAGTAGGGAATCACCCTAGCTCTCTCTAATCAAACAGAGATGTAGGTCCTTCTCCCTAAGAGATCAACAACAATGTATAAGTAAACATACAAGCAAATAGAGAACCATAGGAATGGGGGGGACACTCAAAACTTAAACATCTAAGAGTGGAAAACCACAAAGAGCCCTCCCCCAGCTCCTGATTCCGGGCCGATAGTGCAGCTAGGCTGCGAGGGCAGCTGCATGGGTATCTGGGACTCCAGGATCCGGACAGAGCGACTGCAGCATCCAGAGGCAGAAAACCCAAGCACCAGCTCCAGCCCGGCCTGCAGAGACAATGAACCAAACAGACCAGCAACGTGAGACACATCAGATCCATGGTCCAGTGCACTTCCACAGCACCGCTGGCCGCCTGCTGGGACCCCTGTCCCCACCGGAGACCGGCGCTGGTGATGACCCACAGAGCTCACTCCCGCTGCCGAAGGGCACTGCACTTGAAGAGGACCAAGAGGCCAGAGCCCTTCCTTACCGCCCTCCATCGCTTCTCATACTGGGGTGCCAAGACCCTGTGTCCTGCCCAGCCCTGCTATCAACAGGGAAGCCTGACCTGTTTAAAACATCACAGACAGACTCTCAGAGACCTGTAGGAGCCTGCCCCTTCCGAAGTGCACACCCATCCTGGAGACCGAATCTAGCTTCCCAGCTCCCCACTCCCCTCCTCACTGCAGACCAGACCAAGTTGCCGGCCCAGGGCTGAGCTCCTTTCAGCTGGCCTGGGTCCAGGTGCTTGCAAACCCGGGACCTAGTGTATCTAGTCCACCCAGGATGAGCCAGCCCAGCCCAAGAGAGGCTGCCACCGGTTGGGTATCAGCAGTCCAAGCTCTGCCCTGACAATCCCTGAACCCAAATGTGTAAATCACAATGAAAGATTACAAGATTCATGAACAATCAAGACAACAAACCAAATCCAAAAGCCAACAACAATCTAGGGAAGGACCCCGGTGAGAATGAAGAAGAGATGGAGGACAAAAGAAGCATTAAAGAAATGACAGAATTGGCCAATAAAATAAAAGGGGAGATACAAAAACAATTTCAAGAGTACAAAGAAATGACAAAGAAGATTTAGGACTCCAAAAACTTAATAAAATTGACAGGCCACTTGCAAGATTAATGAAAAAGGAAAGATAAGATTCAAATCAATGAGATCAGAGATGTCATAGGAAAAATTGCAACATTCATGAAATTCAAATGATTATAAAGGACTACTTTCAAAACCTATACTCATCATTAAAGAAGGAAAACTTAGCATAAATGGATGAAGGTTTAGAAACCTACAAACTCCTAAACTGAACCAAGAAGATATAAACCAGCTAAAAAAAGCCAATACCACACAATGAGATAGAGGAAGTAATCTGATATCTTTAACAAGGAAAAGCCCAGGCCCAGGTGAACTCATTGTGGAATTCTAGGAGACTTTTAAAGATGAACTAATACCAATACTGCTCAAGTTTTTCCATGAAATAGAAACAGAGGGAGCAATTCCAAACTCATTCTATGAAGCCAATATCATACTCATCCCTAGACCAGGTAAGGATCCAATAAAAAGGAGAACTACAGACCAGTTCTCTAATGGTCACTGGTGTAAAGCTCTTCAATAAGATATTAGCAAACAGAATCCAGAAAAAATTAAAAATGATGAACCTACCAGGTTCATCCCACAAATTCAAGCTAGTTTAACATGCAAATTAGTAAATGAAATTCACCATGTCAACAGAGCCAAGGACAAGAACCACATGATCATCTCAATAGATGCAGAAAAAGCCTTTGACAAAATACATGTTAAAAGCTCTGGAGAAACTAGGTATAAAAGGAAAGTTCCTTAAAACAATAAAGGCTATATATGACAGACCAACAGCCAACATCATACTAAATGGGGAAAACCAAAAATCATTTCCCATAAAATCAGGAATAAGGCAAGGATGCCCACTCTCCACTCCTCTTCAATATGCTTTTGGAGTTCTTAGCCAGTGCAATAAGACAAGAAAAGGACATAAAAATGTTTCATATAGGGAAAGAAGGAATTAAACTATCACTATTTACAGATGACATGATCTTATATCTAAAGGACCCAAAGATACCCCCTAACTCCTTGAGCTCATCAACCACTTGGGAAAAGTAGCAAGTTATAAAAATAACCCACCAAAAATCAGTATCCTTTCTGCATGCCAACAATGTACAAACAGAAAGGGAAATCCTGAAAACAACCCCATTTGCAATAGCCTAAAAAATACCTATGAATTAACCTAATGAAAGATATAAAAGATCTTTATAGCAAAAACTATAAAAATCAGAAGAAAGAAATCAAGGAGGATACAGGAAATGGAAAGATCTTCCATGTGGATAGGTAGAGTCAATATTGTGAAAATGGCTGTAGTGCCAAAAATGATACACAAATTCAATGATACACAAATTCAATGCAATCCCCATCAAATGACGTTCTTCATTAAAATAAAGAAAACAATCCAAAAATTCATATGGAACAACAAAAGACCTAGAATAGCCAAAGTAGTTCTAGGCAAAAAAAAAAAAAGCAATGTGGGTGGTATTACAATACCAATTTTTAAACTTTACTTCAGAGCCATAATTACAAAAACAGCTTGGTATTGGCACAAATATAGACCTGAAAATCAACAGAACAGATGAGAAGACCTAGAAATAAAACCACATACTTACAGTCATCTGATATTTGACAAAGGCGCCAAATTCAGACAACGGAAAAAGCATAGCCTCTTCAACAATTGGTATTGGGAAATCTGGGCAGCCATATTCAGAAAACTAAAAGTGGATCCCTGTTTGTCTCTGTGTACTAATAGCAATTCAAAGTGGATCGAAGATCTCAACATCAGGCTTGAAACTCTGAAACTACTGCAAAAAAGAGTAGGAGGAACATGAGAAATTATAGATATAGGCAGGAACTTCCTGAATAGAGCTCCAGGGGGACAACAGACAAGAGAGAGGCTCGGGTGGGACTCCATTAAACTAAAAAGCTTCTGCACAACTAAGGCCATAGCTACTAAACTAGAAAGACCACCAACCAATTGGGAAAAGATCTTTACCAGCAACACATCAGAAAAAGGCCTAATCTCCAATGTGTACAAGGAGCTCAAGAAACCAACTCCTTCCATACTTGATCTCTCAATTACTACATGGGCAAAGGACCTAAGCGGAGACTTCTCAGAAAGAATAGCTAAGACACACATGAGGAAATGCTCATCATCTCCGGCTGTTAAGGAAATGCAAATCACGGCAACCCTGAGATACCCTCTTACCCCAGAGTTAGATTGGCCCACATTTTGAATTCTAATAGCAAATGCTGACCGGGATGTGCAGGAAAAGAAACACTACTGATCTGCTGGTGGGAGTGTAATCTAGTACCACCACTCTGGATAGCAGTCTGGAGGTTCCTAAAAGCCTAAACATAGACGTTCCCTAACCCAGCCATACCACTCCTAGGCAACTACCCTGAGCAAGAAGAACCATGATATGACAAGGACACCTGCATATCCATGGTCACTGCTGTACTATTCGTAATAGCCAAGACATGGAAACAACCCAGACATCCCACAGTAGATCAGTGGATCCAAAAATGTGGAATTTATATACCATGGAATTTTACACCGCCATAAGATAGAATAAAATAATGTGTTTTGCAGGGTAATAGACAGAACTACAACAAATCATGATAAGTGAGATAAGCGAAGATCAAAGAGACAAACTGCACCTGTTCTCCCTAATTTACGGAAGCTAGATCTAAATTGCACTGGGATATGACAATTACACAGGATTCTAGATACTCACACACAGCAAGACCGAAAGAAGATAGTCTTAGGAGAGAATCACAAAGGTTCAATACCCAAGTGCTCTTCATATGTATACAAAATAATATACACACTGAAATGAACTCCAATGATATGGAAACAAAGGACGTTTTAAATTTGTTTTTTGGGGTCTGGGAAGGTGGCTCAGTGGTAGAGCACTTGCCTTGCGTGCCTGAGGCCCTGGGTTCAATTCCTCAGCACCACATAAGCAAAAAGTAAAAAGCCAGAAGTGGTGCTGTGGCTCAAGTGGTAGAGCGCTAGCCTTGAGCTGAAGAGCTGAGGGACAGTGCCCAGGACCAGAGTTCAGGCCCCAGGACCGGACCAATAAATAAATAAATAAATAAATAAATTTGTTTTTTCTTTTTCTGATGATTCTGTATTCTTTACCTTGTTTTTCAGGTGCACATCTGTGGGAGGGTGAGGAGAGGGCAAAGAATCTGAGGAAATAGGATGAAAAAGTGCATCAATGGAGTGAACTGGACATTAATGAAAATGAACTATGCAGCTCATGGGTGGAGATGGGAGGGAGGGATTGGGAGAGAGTGAGGGAGCAGATGAAAGGAAGTATACTGTGTGAAAGGAAGTATACTTATTACCTGAAGTATGTCACTATAACCCTGCTGTATATCACCTCTAAAATAACAAGAAACTAAATGTTTAAAAACAAGTTAAGTGTGTCATATTGGAGACAGATTATATGAGCAAAAACAATGTATGTTTAGTAAATGGCTGATACTGAATATCCAAATAGGAAAGAATTACCACCATCTCCTAAGTTGGTATGCTATTGGTCCTCCACATAAAACACTTGGAAAAAACATTCTGGAAAATTACCTTTTAAAATGAGATAAAGAGTTGTCAAAATACATTGAAAACATGTCAGGATTGGCTGATGTGTGTTATATCTTGCAGGTGTTTTTCTACATGAGAAATTAAAACTGAAGCACTTAAAAAAACATACTTTAGGTTTTGTGATAAACTACATGTGTTCATAAATGTTGTATTTTAATGAAAAGTACATTTTCCCACCCCCTCCCCTCCAAAATTAGTCATATGAAATGGCATGGTTTGAAAGTTTACCAAATGTCATGTCTTGAAGAAAGGAATGCTGGGCTTTTGTGTGTTCTACATTCGATGTGCCTTTTTCTTGACATATATGAAGATCTGGCCCGCAGCTGGGAAAGGAGGCATATTTAATAGGTAATCATGAAGAGTCTTCTTTGTTGTTCACCAGGACTTAAAGAGTAATAGCTCCTTAAATGTTAATTACAGCATGATATCTGAAGCCCTGACCCTGAGCCTTCTTTGTGTGGTACGCTGACAAAGGCAAATAACGATCAAGGAACAGAAAGAGAAATTTCAAGGAGCTGGTTTTTCCCATACCAGGTGCTGAGAGGTGTTGATTTAACCCAGCATTTTGGTGTCACTGCTGGGAAGCTTGTTTTAGAAATAATAAAGAATGCTAAAGTTGATGCCAGATTGATATAGAAAGGTAAAGAACTTAGAATAGCAAAGCAAACTCGAAAAAGCATGAATTTATAAGCTACTTCTCATTCTCAGCATTGCTATAAAGCTCAACTCTGATGGAGAGAGCAAGGCTCTGCTTCCAGGTTGGAGACTGAAGGAGAGCAGAGATGTGCAGCACCAGGGAAACGACATTTGATCTATGTGCCAATGTTGTGCAATAGGGGAAGGAAAGCCTTCAGAAGAAGGATTTAGGAAAACTGGATGTTGTTTGTGGACACGAGATTGAAACTTGATCTGCCCATCTAAGTGGGCAGAAATGGACAGACTATTCATGAGATTTAAAAGCTAAGATGATAAAACTTCTATGTAGAAGCCATGTTTTAGTTACTTTTGTGGCCAATTTTTAGAGAGACTGCAAAGGCACTAACCCAAATGGAAAAATGTGACATTTCTATATTAGCCCTAACAGGGAAAACAAACAGAAAAGTAAATTTTGACTTCATTAAACAAATCAGGAAAATTCTACTCTTTAAAGAGACTATCAATAAAAATAAAAATGTAAATCACAGGCTATGAAAATATTTACAATCTGTTAATTTGATAGAGGTCATGAAAACAATTTACATAAATAAATATATATATTCATTAAAAACAAAAAAAGCAGTTCAATTAAAAATGATCAAGGCATGGTGCTATACACCTGTAATCCCAGCTACTTGAGAGACAGAGATTATAGGATTATAGTTTGAGTTAAGCTCAGGCACCAGTTAGCAAGAAAGCTTTAAAACAATCTGGACATGATCATACACACACATATGTATAATATCTGTATATGTATATATATAATCCCAGCTATTCAGAGGCAGAAGATTGCAGTTAAAGTCTGAACAACTCAGAGAAAAATTAGCATGAGATTCTATCTGAAAAACAAACTAAAAAGTGCTCTGGTTTTGGCTGAAGTAGTAAAGCACTGTGAAGCCCTGAGCTCAATTTTAAGGACTGAAAAATCATTATGTAGAGCTGGCTACTTCAAAAGGAGATGATAAGAATACTCACAAAAAGTCTAAAAGATGTTTGAAGTTGTCAGTATCAAAGAAACACACATTAAAACCAGAGCAAGGTAACTATACAGCCCCTAGCATTGGTTTAACTCCAAACCGCTTCCAATACCAAATGCTGGAGAGACTGTGGGAAGGCAGTGTAAACTGACACAGCCAGTCTAGAAATCAGGTTGATGGCTTCTTGTAAGAATTAATGCAAATTATTTCATGATCTATGGTATTTCCACATCCACCGAGAACATGTCCACACAAATGCTGGAACAATAAAGCCTGTTGAAGTTTTATCCATACAGAAAATACTTTAAACCACCAACAGTAGAATCAAATATGTATGGCACCTGGATAGAATATTCTAGTACTTCATAGCAGAAAGGAAGGAGCTAATGAGGCATATGTCATGAATGAACACTTTAAATGCACCATGGACATGTGGGAAGCCATATGTAGATGTGAACTGACGGTTCACAAACATGAAGTTCAAGAACATCTAAAGCTTCCGTGGGAATATAACTCAGCATGGTGGTCTTTCTAGGTTTGGGAAGAAACATGAAGGAACTTTCTAGGTTTGGAGGTCTGCTCTATACTTGTTTGTATTTTGGTTTCATGGTTGGTTATATACGTTTAAAAAAACTCATCATGGAGTATGCTTAAGATTGAAACATTTTACTCTACATGACTATACCTAAATAGCAAATAATTTTTAAAAATACCCTAATGATTAACACAACTCTTATGTGCATTTTCTTGGTTTATTAAATGAACGTTGAATCAAATATGAATTTTGATTGCATTATGAATATGAAGCGTGCTGATTACCAATTCATATTCATTTGGAAATCTACAGGCAGATGCAAAGCCACTGTGTGTGACGGTGAGATGGACTTACCCAGGCTTTTGCACCGTCAAGCTCTTGTCTATTAACATGGTAATTGCTTTTAATGACTTTGTTCTTCTCAGTGCAATCAGACAGGAAGCTTTAGAGTAAAAATGCATAAATTATTTTAGCTCCTGCCAGGAAAGGATTCCAGGACTTTAATCAACTCCTATGCATTTTGTTCTTCATGTCAAGAAGCTTTCTTTACAGCCCTTCATAAGTGACAAGCTCTCCTGTCCAAAATGTATATCATCATTGATTTGTGTTCCTATTTGAAGGACCATGTCCCTTTGCAGAGGACAGGATCAACTATACTAATGAAAAGTTGTATACACACACTGGCTTTCTCTTCCCCTTTAAAAGACCACCTCATACAAGCATCCAAACTAGTAACAGTACTAATTCTTATGGTTCTTTTTCAGTGAGCATGCAGAGTAAACATTTGGGGAGAACTTGGGAAGAGCATCGTTGAATTATTCTGCAGAGAAAATAACAGGTATAATTGAAGCTCATGACAAATAAGAATCTTCATCCAATTAATGGAGTTGGGACAATGAGTTATATCTGTCATACCTACATACAATGAAAATCTGCCTTCCGTCCTGAAGCCTTTCTAAATCAAATTTCCTTAACCTTTTTGCAAAATCGAAACATCCCACACACCAATATTTGAAAAGTCTCCCCCTTTTTTCCCCCTTTCAGTGCTAGGGATCAAACGTACACTCTTGGAAATGCTGAGCAAGCACTCTACCACTGAGCTCCATCACAGCCCTACATCAGATTCTCAGCGGACACAGTAATCCTGCCCGTGCACTGGAGAGGATAGCTAGATGGAATTTACCTACCTACGAGGATGAGGAATAGTGCAGGCTTGTGATGCATCATGCCTGTAGCTAAGCTATAGTGAGACAGGCCAGAAATGTCAGACTTCTCTGAACTTTAAAAGGAGGCCTTTTCTTTAATCAGTAAACACCTTTGCATTTCCAAGCAGACAGCCTCTTCTGTTGACTATTCGGCCACAGAACACATAGCATTCTCTTCTGAAGCATGGTGTACCAACCATCTGTTGTGAAAGAGAAACTCTTACAAGGAGAAACTTGTGCCCAACTATTTTCAAGCGTCCCATTATGCATCTGCATTACGGAGGTGGGTGAGTTTATCAGAGTACAGAACAAAGAACTGTCACCAGTCTAGACATATATGCTGAGATTTGGACAAGATTTGGAAAGAAAGAGAGTCCAGCCCCAGGTCAATAACCACACATCAGTACCCTTGTCTGAAATGTGAACAATGACACTGTTCCTGAGGTCTTCCACTTGGTAGAATATTCCAGTGATTTGGACAAAGAACAACCAGCACTTTTTGGAAGTTTGACTTTAGTTACATCTAAAACTGTGATTTTTCACGGCTAATTGCCTCTTTCTCAGCCTTGTTCAGGCTGGCGATAGATCTATCTTCTTTTGAACTCGAGTGATGAATTATATTCATTGTCTTAGGTGCCAAAAACTTCTCATTATACAAATTTGGCAGGAGGAAGACTGCTGGTATGCTGCTCTTTTAGGTACATTTATTTTTACCCCATCCTTATAATTTCCTAATTTGTATGTTTGAAATCAGCCCTAACAAACAATGTGTAGCAATGGGAAAATATACCCAGTTTCTGCCCCAAAGGCAACCGTCACTCACAACTAAAAGCACAAGAGCCGCGGCCTGGGTGTAGATAGCAGGAAGTGTTCAGGTCCGCCACAACGGTGCCTAAATGGCAGGTAATGGCAGCCCAATTGTCCCAGAACCTTCTTCTTCCTCTCTCAGCTCTGTTAACACTGGCGTTGGCTTCATGTTTGGAAGGACACGTGTTCTCTCTCTCTTGGGAGAGCTACTCCTGATTCAAGGCTCTGAACAGGAGTGGGAATCCATCAGACTTTTGATGGGATGAAGAGAAGCATGGCAGGTAAGTTTCGGGGACTAAGATGGGCTGTGGCCGTGGGTTCTGTGCCTATCATGCTAGCCTCCAACATGGTAACTGTAATGAGGACTCTGCATATTTCTATTCTGGGTCAATGGATGGTTACAGTGATAGAAGTGGTGTCCAGGACAAACTATTGTGCCACTCACAAAAGAATTCTGAGAATGTATAAATACCACTAGTCTTCCTGAAGTTCCAGGCTCACGTCTGTCTGTTTTGCTCCTGTGTGGACTCCCTGGCTCACCCTGACCCTTACTTTGGCATTAGGTTGCTCCATCAACAGCATCATGGTAGCTTTCCTGTCCTTATGTCTGATGAGCCCTTGTTCCTTTCACCATCTAAAATGAAGTTTTGTGGAGATCATGATGTCAAGCAAACAAACAACTCAAAAGATCAAATTTCACATCCCTTCTCTCAGATGCAAATCTAGATCTAAAGAAAAGGTCTGGAAGCCAGGCAATGGCAGACCATGCCTGAAATCCTCACAACTCAAAGGCTGAGATGAAGAGGATTGCAGTTTGAGGACAGCAATGGTGAAACATTCATGGAGCCTCATGTCAACAGGCAAAGCTAGGTGCAGTGGTGCATGCTGTTCACCACAGCTGAGTGGAAAGCACAAATAGGAGGGTTGCAGTCTAAGCTGACCTGGGAAGGAAGGGTGACCCTATCTCAACACAAAACAAAACCAAAGCAAGGGGCTGAGTATGGGACTCAAGTGGTAGAGCACCTGAGTTCAAACTCCAGTACAACCAACAAATGAAGAAGAAAGAAACGGGCCTGAATAGGTGGGGTCCAGCCAGAGGTAGAATGGTGAAAATGGAGACAGGCAGGAAGAGTATGAACCAAGCTTATCATATGGCTATATGAAAATGCCATCATGAATCCCTTAAAAAACTGCAAGAAAGACAAAATGGGATACAGGCTGTAGATGAGAAAGAAAGAGAAGGAGAAGATAATCAAAACATACGCATGCACGACAATGGCACAATAAATACCCTCCCATTGTACAATTAACATACCCCAATAAGACACAGAAATAAAATAAAATTTGTGACTTGGGATGAGGAGCTAAGACTGCATCAGAGTTTTACAAGAAGTGTCTTTAATCATTCACTTTTAATCATTCACGTCTTTCTACGATGAAGGCAGAAATGGCAGTAATTTGGATTTTTTTTCCTGACGTTGGCATGTGTTGGCTTTAATTATTGCACTTGCCTCTAGGGCTCTTGGGAGAAATTACCACTCATTCAGGATCTTGAAACCAACACAAATTTATGCCTAGAGCTGAGGAGTGGGACCCGAGTCTTTCTGGATGTTAGCAGGGCTGTGTGTGTTCCTTCCTGGCATTGTTCCCCTTGCCAGTCCCAGCTTCTGGGAGGCCCCACATTCCCCCATCCTCAAGCCCAGCCCTCTACCTTGACAATCCGCCTCCCTGTCTTAAAGACCAGGGATTATGCTGGGTCTGTCACATATTTTATAGGAAGGTTTTCGTCCTGAAATGTTGGATTCAACCCTATCTGCAAAGTCCTTCTGCCATTGTTATTAGGTAACACCCATAGGTTTTAGGAATTAGGCTGTGGACTCCTTTAGGGAGCAATCATGCCTCTGCCATACCTGGCTTCAGCCTCCCAGACTCCAGGGGATCATCTAGTTTTCTGTGAATAAATTCCAGCAAAATTCACATCACCATCCTTTCTTTCTCAAAAGCCATGTTCCCATTCCCATATTTAATCAGACCTCAATGCCTCGATGCTCACCCAAGTCCTGTCTCTAACATTGCCAGTGTATTTTATCAAGTGTAATTGAAAATAGAGAATTCATTTCATTTGTCTGGACTTGTATTCTTTTTAGCCTAGGGTATCTAATAATTTGATAAGAAAGAGGCAAACCATAGAAGCTTTGTGTTCAGAAGTACTTCAATACATTTTCCTCCTTAAGTCCAGCTACTAATTCAATTTCTTCATAAGCCTTTAGCTTAGTGATAAGTCACTAGGAAGAATGTCAGAATGGAAGACAAAGGAAAATCAGTAGGTTAAGAATTGTGTTACTTGAAACACCTCTGTTTGGGCAGAATTCTTTTGTGCCAAGAGGGATGTAGTAATGGATTTGTGTGGTTTATTAGACACAGACATTGTTCTGAATTTAAAATGATTGCATTGTATTCATTTCTGAATAATTGATGTTTCTTGTCTATCAAATGTTGCTTATTTCATGCCTGCTTGTGCTTTTGTTTTTACTTTTGCTCTCAGTTGTTTTGTGAGATACCCTTGTTGAAAAGTCTATTGGGTGTAATGCCAAGGTTTGCTTTCTTACTTATGACAATATCTTTTCAAGTTTTAATATAAGGTAAGAATTCTTGTATTGTTAAAAAAAAACACCTACCTTTACCGAGATAAAATATATGTCTGGCTACTGTCTCCTTGTTTACCAGAGACAACCAAATCACTTAGAAAGGGACAATCCTGAAAGGTTCGTGTCATTGAAGGTCACAGGAGAAAGGCAGAGAGAATGGTGATGTCTTCTGTGTCCACTGCCTGTGGGGAGGGAAGTTCACACTTCGCTTCTGAAATGTCAGCAAGTACATCTGCTGAAACAAACCATCAGTAGGCACAGTAACTGGGGGGAAAGGTGAATGTATTCACGAGCATGCACACGTGCACAGGAGTCCCACAAAACAAGCTCACCGAAGGGCCGGATGGAAGCTGACGTATCCTCTTTGTAGGGGAGAGGGAAGGAGTGTAGATAATCAGGGGAGTCACACATGTTTATAGGGGAAATGTGTGGCCCCAAGCATGACTGGGACAAAGTTCTCTTGGGCTCTCGGTGGGAAATCTTATTTTCCTCTATATTCCTTATGGTGGGAGTTGACTCTCTTGCAAATGACATTTTAGTCAGAAGACAAAATTTAGTTGTGCTCCTCTGATAAATGTGGTCTTTAGGCAGATGAAGGAACCTCACAGAGGAGCCCTCCTCTGTGTCTCCTGCTTGCAGTGCTCTGACATTTAAGCCAAAGTGGTATATTTTGGGGTATCACTTTCAGCACCCCAACCATAAGTAAAAGAAATACCTTGCATCTTCTGTATTATCATTACCAGTATGTTAAAATCCAGTTGGTGATTCACATAGGCCTCGATCCTATGAGGATGTAGGTCTACTCATAGTAAAATGCTGCTGGGGAAAAAATAGGAAATAGGAAGGGGCCCGCAGAGATCTTCACTAGCCATACAATGGACAAGGGTCTCATATCTAAAATATATTTAGAACTCAAAAAACTAAATCCCTCAACAACAAATCCTCAAAGAAACAACCTCCCCCATCAACAAGTGGGCTAAAGACTTAAAGAAAAACTTCTCTGAAAAGGAAATAAGAATGTCCAATAGACATATGAAGAAATGCTCAACTTCTCCAGCCTTAAAAGAAATGCAAATCACGGGGCTGGGAAGGTGGCTCAGTGGTAGAGCGCTTGCTGTGCATGCATGAGGCCCTGGGTTGGATTCCTCAGCACCACATAAACAAAAAGAAAAAAGCCGGAAGTGGCGCTATGGCTCAAGTGGTAGAGTACTAGCCTTGAGCTGAAGAGCTGAGGGACAGCGCCCAGGCCTAGAGTTCAGGCCCCCTGACCGGACCAAAAAAAAAGAAAGAAAGAAAAAAGAAATGCAAATCAAAACAACATTGAGATTCCACCTCAACCCAGTTAGAATGGCTAGAATCAAGAATGCTAATAACAACAGATGCTGCAGGGGATGTGGCCAAAAGGGAACCTTACTGCATTGTTGGTGGGAGTGTAAACTTGTTCAACCACTTTGGAAAGTAGTATGGAGGTTCCTCAAAAGACTCCACATAGAGCTCCCTTATGACCCAGCAATCCCACTTTTGGACATTTACTCAAATGATCACAAATAAGGCCATACTAAAGCTACCAGCACAACTATATTTATTGCAGCATTATTTACCATAGCTAAGATATGGAACCAACCCAGAAGCCCCTCGGTAAGATGAATGGATCAAGAAAATGTGATATATATAGATATAGATATAGATATATAATGGAATTCTATGCCTCCATCAGAAACAATGACACTGCCCCATTTGTTAGGAAATGCAAAAACTTGGAAAAAATTCTATTAAGTGACGTAAGCCAGGCCCAAGGAAACATAGGTCCCATGGTTTCCCTTATTTGCAATAACTAGTATATGTCTAGGACAAACAGAAAAGTTTAAAAGCTATGAACATATGCCCATATAGGATGATGCTAAGTGAAATTAACCCCAAGATAGAGACACAAGAGGGTTTATCTTTGTTGCTGTTGTTTTTAATGTGCTTATAACACACTATGTGATTTCTTTGTTTCTTTTGTAAGTTCTTCCCCCATGGAATAACCCCTGTTTTCACTTTGATTCCGGTGCCCTGCATCTTATATGCACATTTTTCTAATTTGAGGAGGGGACGAGAAATAACAAAATGCTGAAATAAGGAGACAGCTCGATCCATTGTAACAATGAGATGTACAGGACACTATGTTGAAAACAAACTTACAATGTCAGGGGGCAGGAAGGAGCTGGGGAGTGGGGAGGGAAGGGATGGTAGGAGAACAACAAAGGAGGAGGCAACAATGCTTGATAGGAAATGTACTCATTATCTTACTCATGTAACTGTAACCCCTCTGTACAGTATTTTTACAGTAACACACACACACACACACACACACACACATAAAGGAAGAGGTCCACAGTGCAACTCTCTACCTGACAGTCTCAGTGATTTTATTCAAATTATTTCCACGCACAGATGCATAGAGCTTCTTCGGGATCAATATGGAAAATGTTTGAATTGAAATAAACACACACAACCCTTTCTACTTCTATTATAAATTCCTCCTGAACTGAGTTAGGAGGACACGGAGCAGCGTGTTCAAAGCCACCTCCGCACAAGCAGGCACAAGGCGGCAGGATTACGCAGCATTTTACCCATAATGCGTGCGATTTGAGGAGGAAGTGTGAACATTTGTTCTTTTTTGTTTTTGTTTTTATTATTGTTTTTTAAACAAAACACCCAACTGATGCTTTGAGATTCTTTGTTTAAAATTGTATTGTGTTGTAAAGGTGCTGTACAGAGAGGTTACAGTTTCACGAGGAAGGCAATGAGTACGTTTCTTGTCAAGCGTTGCTACCCCCTCCTGTGTTGTTCTCCCACTATCCCTTTCCTCCCCTCCGCCCTCATTCCTCCCCCTCCAAAGTTGTAAAGTTCATTTCCAATATACTGATCTGTGGGTATCATTGTTGCAATGGGTCATTCTGTGTCCTTGTTTCAGCATTTTGTTATTCCCCTCCTCCCCTAAATTAGACAAATGTATATACAAGATGCAGGGTACCAAAATCAAATGCAGTGACAACAGAGGATATACCATAGGGGGAAGAACATACAAAAACAAAAAACAAAAAAATCACCTAGTACTTTATAAACAACAACAACAAAGAAAAAAACCTCATGTCCATATATTGGGGTTCATTTCACTGCATATCATCTTATATGGCCATATGTACATAACTTTTGAGCTTTTCTGCTCACCTGATAAGATTATCCTACACATATATTAATTATTGCAAATAAGGGAAACCATGGGACCTATATTTCTTTGGGTCTGGCTTACTTCGCTCAATATCATTTTTTCCAAGTCTTTCCATTTCTTGAGATATGGGGTCATGTCATTCTTTCATATATCTATCTGTATATATATAGAGAGAGATGTATAGATATCTCATTTTCTTGATCCATTTGTCTACTGAGGGGCATCTGGGTTGAGATTCTTAAAGTACATTTCCACTGTGGAGCCCAGAGTGCCTGGAGGCTGGACTGGCAGAGCTGAATCCTGCCTGCTGTAGGACACCATGAGCAGCTGGAGAGGGCTGTCTGGTGCACTCCTCTGCACACCCGGGTACCATGTTCTGACTCTGAAGGCAAATGCACTCTAAGATACCAAAAAGTGCACTCTAGCTTCTTCTGATCAGGATGCTTAGGAAACAATAAATTCTGTGCCCTATGTATTATTTCTCTGAGGAAACGCTACAATAAAGCAGTAGTTGAGATGGAGGGAGCTTCACCCCTCAGGTCATCCGCAGTAGCAGGCAATCCTGCCTCTGTCTCCTCCGTTTCCCCAGGTGCCTGGGCCCACCTTCCACAGGACTGCCCTTCCCAGACATGGGATCTGGGTCACCATGCTTCTCCTGCATCAGTTTGGTGGTATAAATGTGGACAATGCAACCTTCTGTAGAGTAACTCCATTGTATCTGCGGGTGCTATTTCTCATGGGAAAAATATGCTACAGTTTCTTTAAGGATGGACTGACAACCTTTCAGTCTTGCTCCTGAATGATTATATACCTTAACACTTACAGCTGAGCCTAAAGAAATCTATTTAAAAACTTATATGTATTGGTCATATTCAACTGTTTCCTTTGATGACTGTTTCTTTTTTTATATTAATGATGACAGCAGTAGATGAGCTTGTATAATGCATGCAGCAGTTACTATTACCAACAGGGTCATCTCAAAGATTGTTGAGATTTTTTCTAGAGTAATGAAAAGGCTTTGTTGTATAATTTATAACTAAAACAAAAGCCAACAGATGATGCTGTACAATCCCTGGACAGGCCGCTATTAAGACATGGGAATGCCAAGTGGTCTCCAGGGAGCCCAGGCCCATACTCTGTGACCAGCCGTAATGAGTTTTAAATAATTTCTTTCTTTTCTCTTCCCTCCTCTTCCCTTCTCTTTTTTCTTTTTTTCTTTTTTCCTCCTCTTTTCTGGTCCTCAGTTCTGTTTTTGTCTCTCTGTATTTTTCTGACAGTGACATCAGTCTTGCCTACCCTAGCTCCACACTTTAAAATGTTTACAGTGGTCATTACAGAGTTACTGCATTACACAGAGAACAAAGCCACCGCCATAGCCTTCTGAAACTCATGTCGCATTTTGCTCCAGAGCAATCTGAATTAAGAAGTAAGTCTCTGACGGTGATGTCTGACTTACACGCAGGGGCTGTAGGGTTTATGGCGCAGTATAACCACACCAGCATCTGAGGATTTATCTGGACACTGCACTCACTCATGGTGTTCAGGAGATCTGTGGCTGGCATCACAGAACTCTCCTGCTAAAAGTGCCCTCTTTCCTTGTGTCTCAAAGCCACAAATCCCATCTTCACACATGGGCTGTCATTAAACACATCTGACAACTATCTCCTCTTCTTTTCTATTTCTCCCCAATCTACCTTTGTTCTAATCAAACTGGTTTCCTGATTCCATTAGGCATGCTTCAGGCCCCAGCCATTCGTCCCCTCCTTCTTCCAAACCTATTTTGGATGGCTGTCAAATATTCTCCCTCTGCCAGTTGATATTCTGTTGTTGTAGATTTCAAAGCCTAGGCAAACATTCTGAGCCTGTACACAGGCTTCTTAAATCAACTCAGTTCCAGCATCACCTTTGCTTTGCTCTGAAATCCGCACACCATACCTGCTCTTCCACAGCAGCCTCGGAGTAGACAGCTGGAAGGTTCTCTCCTGAGAGCTCATGATTTCTCCAAGGACAGAAAACAGCATCCATTCCTTTGTAATCTCTTCCACCACCTTGGCTATAAGATTCTTGACCACATCAGGTTTAAACATCCTCACTGAAATGATTTGCTTTTTTTTGTTTGTTTGTTGGTCATGGGGCTTGAACTCTGGGCCTGGGCGCTGTCCCTGCGCTCTTCAACTCAAGGCAAGTGCTCTACTGCTCGAGTCACAGAGCCATTTCCAGTTTTCTAGGGTTTATTGGAGATAAGAGTCTCATGGACTTTCCTACCCAGACTGGCTTTGAACCAATCTTCAAATCTCAACCTCCTGAGTAGCTAGGATTACAGGTATGAGCCACCGGTGCCCAGCTATGATTTGCATTTTATAATCACAAAATATCATCTAGTGAGTGATATTTTATTAGCTTATGATGACTCCCTCAAACATAATTTTCCTATAGAATTTCACTGCTAATCTGAAAATAGCAAAATAATAAAGATGATTTAGAAAAATTTTAGTTTTGAGGAAGCCATCAAATATTTAGTTTTTATGCCTCTTATACTCACAAGAAAGAACTGTACTTAGAATGTACTATCTGATTTTTTTTGTTTCTTTTGTATGTTCTACCCCCATGGTATAACTTCTGTTTTCACTGTATTTGATGTTGGTGCCCTGTATCATGTATATACATTTTTCTAATTTAGGGAAAGGAAGGAAAATAACAAAATACTGAAATAAGGATACAGGTTGATCCATTGTAACAGTGAGATGTACAAGGTACTATGTTGAAAACAAACTTTACAACTTGGGGGAGAGGGAAGAGTTGGGGAGGTGGGGAGGAAAGGGATGGTAGGGGACAAACAAAGGAGGAGCTAACAATGCTTGATAGGAAATGTACTCATTACCTTACTCATGTAACTGTAACCCCTCTGTACAGTACCTTTACAATAAAAATATATGTTAAAAAACAAAATTATTACCCAAATATTGTTCCTCAGTAGTACCAATATAAACAAATCAAATCACTTCATAAAGATGCTTAACTATGATTGACAGAGAAGTACTCCTAATTTTAAATCTCTGATCTTAATTGTTATTCTTATTATCCAAGTACTCACATTTTGATACATAGTTAAATCAAAAGCTGTACTGGATACAAAGTTTTAAACTTGTTATTTGACTTGCATTTTACACATTAGCACAAAGAATATGCAAAGCTGTTTGAAGAAGTAAATTTTATCCTAAAATAGTAGTACTGAACTGTGTTTTGTAACTATCTGTTGACAAAGATCAACATTTGTATACCTGCTCAGTCAGGGACTAACCATATAAGATGCAAAGCCATGTTCAAAAACAACGCAGCATGGTTAAAGGTCTGCAAGGCACCCAATGTTTTTCTAGTGAATTGGTGACAAATGCTTTGTGTTTGTCAACAGTTTAAGGAGCACACGTTGACTGGCAGAATCGTGACAAGAATCCCAGCAGGACTTTCTTGGTTTTCTTAAAATAAGGAAATTCAAATTTTAAATCTTGGCAAACTGAAGTTTATAGGCGAAAGCAAAAGATCCTGATGCTGAAGGGCAGGACAGATGTGAAGGACCAAGAGAAACCTCAGTGATTGAGAAGGGATGCTACTGAGTAAAGAATTAACAGAACAACAGAATAGAACACAGCCTAGAGACAGCCACAGAGACCTGGTCAATGAATCTGTGACAGAGAAACAAAGACGATACCACAAAGAAGGAGAAGAAGATGAAGAAGGAGGAGGAGGAGAAGGGCAGGAGGGGAGGAAGAGGATGAGGAGAAAAAGAAAGAGGAAGAGGAGAAATACAGACACAGGCCTTGAAGTGCCACAAAATTAAACTCAAAGCTGATCATAGGCCTGGATGTAAGATGCAAAACTATAAAAACCTGCAGAAGACAGAATACATAAAAATCTTCCAGGTTTGTGATGACCTGTTAGATAAAGCACAGAGGCATGTGACAATGTTCAAGAACAAGTTGATAAATTAGACTTCATTACAGTTCACATTTTCTACGCTCTGAAAGACTCTACTACCAAAAGATTAAAAAGACAAATTACAGACTAAGGGAAAATATTTACATAAGACATACCTGATACAGGGTTATTAACCAAAAGATCACTGTTAAAAGATTATTAACAAGGAAGACGATCTTGTAAAACTCAGCAATAGAAAGCAGTCGGCCCAATTAAAATAATGAACCAGAGACCTTAATAGACACATCATGGAAGATGATATGCAGACTGCAAACAGGTTTGTGGCAAGTCATTCCATGTGTTATGTTATCAGGAAGATGGCGATGGAAACAGCAATGTTGTGTCTCTGCACACCCATGGGCATGGCCCAGGTGCTCCACACCAGCAGTGAAGATGCTGGAGAGCACTGGGGTCGTTAATGGCAGTGCAAATGGTGCAGCCACATTGCACCGGGCAAGCAGTGCTTACAAAGCTAAATGCACCTTCCCTGGAACTCCACACTTAGATTCACTGCTCTCCAGCGCAGCATCATTCAGGAGCCTGTACAGATTGTCCTGACTGATAAAATGGGACTTGTCAACCTTTGGACTCTATGACACTGCAGAAGTTATATTCCTCTAGGAGAAGCCTCACTTCCAACTTTGAATCTTGATGGTTTTCTGAGATAGCATGATGCACAGCACCACAATGGAGAGAAGAAGCAACCAGGATCCTCGAAGACGCCGTGCTGTTAAGCTGTAACGTTCATGGGCTAGGTGTATGAAATGGATTTTGGCCTCACAGTGTATTCACCTTACAGCGGGTTTATCCATGTACATTTAGGGACATCTGTACGTGGATGCTTACAGCAGCTGCATTCATGATTGCTCAGACTTTGTAACCACCAGCTAAGATGGCTTTCTGTCAGTGAATGAAGAAGAGGATTATCATCACTCCCTAAGGGCAGACATCCAGGGAACTAAATTATGTATTGATAAAAAAAGAAATCAATTGTAAATGTTGCATATGATTCCACTGATGACATTCTGGAAAAATAAAAAAAAACACGTAGAGAAAACCAAAAGATCAGTGGATGTCAAGAGCTGGAGGTGGAGATTGAAATGCAAGATGACAGACCATATTGAGGGATGTACCAATGCTTTAGTAAAAGTACCAAACCATGCACCAGGATGCAGCAACTTCGATCTATCTATCTATCTATCTATCTATCTATCTATCTATCTATCTATCTATCTATCTATCTATCTATCTATCTATCTATTGTCTTTAGATAGCTGTAAGGGGTATCAGTTCAACTTGTGAGTTCAGGAGTGCACAGCATGTTGATTAGTATTACCCATCCCATCATTTGTCTTAACACTACCCAACCCCCCAGTGACCTTGTTTTTTACTTTGGAACAGCAAATTTAAACTACACTGCCTAACAGTATGAACTAATATTGTACACATAATACAGAGTGACTATGTAATGACATAAGTCATTTCAGATTTTTTTGAGATATATAACACCAGGAGTGGCCATTCACCTGAGTGTGGGGTGGTTAATGAAATATCCATGTTGTTATGTTATTTTGCCGATCTTAGCACATACATGACTGGGTGGGGAAATGTTGATAAAAGAGAGCTGGAGAAAGCAGTGGTTGGAAGAATTTGGGAAATCTCCTTAGCTTCTGTTCAGTTCTAGTGTGAACCTCAAGATACTCTAAAAACTCTATTAAAATTGTACCCATTAAAAATAAAGATTTAGTAGTAAAGTATACAGAGATGGAGTTGACATAGTTGAGAATGTGTAAAATACAGTTCTTTCGCAGTAATCAAAGCAAAATGTTCTGGGCAGAAGATTCTATTCATTCTGCACAGTGTTTGCAATGCAAAATGAAACGGGCCAAGAAGTGCCGGAAAGTCTGCCAAGTTTTCTTGTGAAAAGCTGCTTTGTACGATAACAGATAAACAAGCTGAAACGGACCAGCCAACAGCAGATAGACATCAGGTGTCCAAATGTGGAACTTTAAATAGCCATCCATGGCCACTAAGGGGTTTTGGTTACCTCTCTGCAGCTTTGAATTTTCTTCTCTTCTTTTTTGTCTCACTGTGTTGGCTTGAATGCCACAGTTCAACCTGTGCTCCTACTTCTGGGTAGTGAGAATATGGATGTGCTTCTCATGGTATCACTGACAGCCAGGGACACAGCAGCCCCCCTGGGGTGGCCTGTGTGTCCCACACCTGAAGGTCAGGTGCCCAGCTTTCTTATGGTGGCCTCAGAAATGCATTCATACTGAATGCATTTCATTAACCATGCCTAGCATTGCAGGGCATGCATTCTCATCAGAAACACGTGGTGTTCACAGGCTTTGCAACAAATGGTGGTGAGGAAATGGAGCATCTACTTGTCATAAAAGGAGTATCAACTAAACCCCATGCCCCAGGCAAAAATTAACTCAAATATACATGTTGGCTTAAGTGTAATCCTTAAAGCTATAAAACTTTTAGTTGAAAAGGAAACTGAATTGAGGCAGAGAGTTGTTCAATTTATCGCCTAAACACAATCTATGAAAGGGAATAAATAGTATGGTAAAGGTAATAACCTTTATGCTTAGAGACCATGTGGTTATCAAAAAGACAAATGACATAATTAGAGACTTTTTTCTTGTGCCAGTACGGGGGTTTGAACTCAGAAACTGTCTCTTAGCTTTTTCTCTCAAGTCTGATGCTGTACCACATGTGCCATAGCTCCACTTTAGCTTTTGGATGGTTCATTGGAGATAAGGGTATCCTGGACTTTTCTACATGGAATGTCCTCAAACTTTGATCCTGAGATATCAGCCTCCTGAGTAGCTAGGATTACAGGTGTGAGCCATCGGTGACTGGCTAGGAGACCATATATTCAATCCACATATCAGACAGAGGACTAAGGTGGAGATTTCTATGGAAAACTCTTAAAACCCAAACAATCCAGCTAGAAAACAAGCAACCTACCCACAGAGCCTTTACCAAAAGAACCATGCAGATGGAAAATAATTACATGAAAAAAATGCTCAACTTCATTAGCCACCAGGGAAATGCAAATGGAAACTAGCATTAGCCATCACCGCACACTGACTAGACTAACTAAAATAAAGAGCCGTGACCACACCAAATGTTGACGAGAGTGTGCGGAGATGCTGGGTGGCCACGTGCTGAGGTAGGATGGGGAAGAGCACCACCATGAGGGAGACAAGTGTGGGAATTTCCTAGAAAGACAATACAAAAATGCAATGCAGCATGTAATCCAGAGACTTCCATTTGCTCCAACAACTGCCCTGAACATTCATCGCCTCTTCATTTGTAATGGTTCCAATAGGAAGCATCCCAGATACCCGCCACTTAGCGAACATTAAACCAATCATGGTAAACCACAGCGTTCCACACAACAGTGATCAGAAGCAAATGAACTATTCATGAATATTGGGATTTGGGCAAATTTCTAAGGATTACGCTGAGCGAACCGAGTCCCGCAAAGTCCACACATTACACAACACTTTCAAAGATTAATAGCGATGGGAGTCTAGGGCATAGGACAAATAAAAAGATAGGTATGCTTTTCAATGAGAGCCAGGCAGTGGTGGCTTGAAGCGTTTTTATTCCAGCAGGACCTAGTGCTGGGTAACCTGGCTATGCAGGATGCTGAGGACTGCAGTTCAAAGCCAAACCAGACAAGAAACGTCCATAGCCTTCTACCTTCAATTAAGCAGCAAAAAATAACCAGAAGTGGCTCAAGTGATAGAGAGTCAGTCTTCAGGAGGAAAAGTCATCTGAGAATGTTAGAGCCTGGGTTCAAGCCCCAGCATTGGTACAAGAGAGGAGAGGGGAGGGGAAGGGGAGAAAGAGGAAGGAACATATAATCTTGTTCTATAAATTTCAATGGTGGATACAGAAATCTGACTGGGTGTAGTAAAATTGCACAGAAGCAAACATTCTCACATATATGCACAGAGCAAAACCACAGAAATGTGAATAAGATTGGGGTACTCTGTCTATGTCAGTACTGTGGTTTGGATATGGTAGGGAGGGATGAGCTCCATTCATATATATATATATATATATATATATATATATATATATATATATATACAAAATTTATATATATTATATATATACAAAATTTATATATATATATATATTATATATACAAAATTTGAAAACACTCCCAACTCCAAACTTTTTGAGTGATGCCCCAAGCAGAAAGTCCATACTGACCTCATGGGAAGGGTTGTGTGGAAATACATGTACACTAAAAAGATTGTATGAAATTACAGTCAGGCTCTGTTCATGTGGAATGCCATGATTAGTCTTGGGTCTCATCTCGAAAATATCTCATTATGTTTACCAAATATTTCTGAAAAAGATTCCAAATCCAAAACACTCTGCCTCATTTTCTGAGATGTCACTATTGACAAGATCAGGGAAAGAGGACACTGAATTTCCCTGCATTACTACCAACGATGCACGCACACGTGCCAAAACCTCAATAAATTACCCAGCTAAAACCCAACCCTCTTGTTTACTGATGCCTGGAGGTATGGCGTGCTAGAGGGTCCCAATCTGAGCTGCCTTCTCTGCAAAGGACAGAGAACGGTTGACTATATCACTGTAGGTCTGTCCTCTTCCACCATTGTCAGCAGACCACCAAGCACATGTGGACCTTAACCTGGTCCTTAACCAGGCCAGTGACGGTGACATTAGGTCCTGAGGTCACACAGTGAAGCTGGAGAAATGTGAGAATGCTTTGTCTACTTCCTTTCCCAGCTACATTTTTACAAGGATTCCATATCAAGCCTGATAGTGCTGTAGCTGAGGATAGATCAGTCTCTAAATATTTCACCAGGCCCACATTTCTGGTGGACATTCTAGTCCCTCGGTCTCAATATCAACATCAAGTTTCTTTTACAAAGTAGGTAGAAATCTGAATACATTTTCCAGTTCTCAGTTAATAGCCGCATCTACTGGGCTCCAGAAATGGAATGTATTTTTGTACTTTTATTACTGTAACAACTTCAAGGGGATTCCCAACACTTTCATGATACTAGTGTCTTTTTAAAAAAAATCTTTTTGATCTTACAAATGTAGGCAATGAAACTTACAGACCAAAAAAAAAAAATACACAGTAATAGACACAAGCTCAGAGTAAGCCTGCTCGAATAATACAATTAGTGTGATTAAATACACATATTTCTTCTAATCCAAGCCACTAATAATCTGTTGTTTTTTTTCTTTCATCTCATGAAGAAAAGCAAAAACTAATATTCCCCTGAGCAATTTCCTGTTCTTCTATTTGGCAGCGTCAACAGGGCTGCCCACAGAAGTTCCCCTGGGGGCTTCCAGGATCTCAGTTAGTTCAGCAACTAGGCAGAGTTTCCTTGAGAGGTACAGTTGCATAACGTGGAGTGAGCTGTGTCCCCGAAGGAAAAGACAGAAAGGAATCTGAGGGTGGTGGCTGGCTGCCCTGCCTGCTTATCACAAACCCCAGTGGGCAGAGTGAAGTCCACCCCACAATTCACTGCTCAGCTTTGCTCGGCTCTAGATGTTCGTTTCAAACCTTTCTTTCCCTCTTTCATCCCTTTTTGGCCGCGCTAGTCCCAAAGTTCAGATCCCCCAGCTTCAAACATAAAACGAAACAAAACAAAACTACCCTGCAATTATCCACCGTACCTCACCGCGGCCTGTGAGCGCGAGCTGGCTCCTGCTGCCGCCCTAATGAGTCCTGGGCTTGTGTTCAGTGAAGCAGCCTCAGCTCAAAACATTTGTATTGCAGCACAACCCAGGGCTAGGAAACCAGAGCCAAAGGCCACACAGCCTCTGCCTCATGGCTCTGCTAGCTTTCTGTTATAATTTCTACAATGGTGGGATTGAATTGGGTCACCGTCAGGTTCATTACATGGAACATGTATCTATGAAGCCACCGGGAAGATCATTTATAAATGAACGCCGATATTTCCCCTTCCAATGTGATTAGACATTCTGTTTCAATCTCGGGCCCTTATTACAGCCAAAGAGGAATAATGAAGCTTTCCAACATGGGAGACTTCAGCATCCTTCAAGGAAAAAACAAAGCAAACAGCTCCAGCTCCAAGCTTTAGAAGAGACAGCCAGAGAAAATCTGGCTGCCTTGCAGGAAAGAGAGAGGCTCTGGAGTCCGAACAATAAGAAGGGGCTAATGGTGTTAGCCACTTAGTGTCTAAAATTTAGAAAGGGGTAGGAAAGAGTACCGCAAGGAATAGGAGATGAGAGAAGAATAAAGGGCCCTACTGCTTTAGAAAATCAACAAACAGCTTCAAAGTAAGTAGCTTCCACCATGCGTTTTGCATTCCCACAGGCATCACCAGAGAAGGCAGACATGCGGATGAGCTTCACAGGGAATTTTGCAGGTTCGGTGTCTTACTGTGTTGCATGTTATCTTGGTCTGCTTCCTATGTATCAGAACACATCACAGACGGGGTCATTTACAACACAGGCAGCCACTGCATCCAAAGACACGGGGTGTGTCCAGTGACAGCCTCTATGCGGTGGCACAGCATGGTGAAAGGTGAACAGATACAGAGATCGTCTAAGGGAGAAAAGCAAGGCAGGCAGAGTCAGGGTTGTTTGTTTGTTTGTTTGTGTTTGGTCAGCTGTGGGGCTTGAACTCTGGGCCTGGGCGCTGTCCCTCAGCTCTTTAGCTCAAGGCTAGCGCTCTACCACTTGAGCCACAGCGCCACTTCCAGTTTTCTGATGGTTAACTGGAGATAAGTCTCTTGAACTTTCCTTGCCTGGGCTGGCTTTGAACCACAATCCTCAGATCTCAGCCTCCTGAGTAGCTAGGATTACAGGTGTGAGCCACCGGCGCCTGGCTCAGAGTCAGCTTTATAACAACCCACTCTGCTACACCCACCTTCAACACACCCATTCCGAAGCATCAGCCTTTATCCTTTTATGAGGTCTTCTCCGTCCTGACCTCTTTGCCTCCTGTGAGGCCCACTTCCCAGCCTGCCCCTCTGCGCAGCCAGCTTCCAGTGTGTGGGTTTAGGAGACACACAGAAACCATAGCACTCAGAGAGCAATGCAGAGACTGAGCTCACAAGAGGTGGGAGCTGACCCCACAGGACCCCCGTGGGGTCCAGGAGCACCCGAGAAGACCAAATGGCTGCTGGTACAAATGGGATGGTGGTTCGGTAAAGGCAGGCAAAACGATCGTGGGAGCAGTGGCTGCTCACGGGGTGAGGTCAGGAGGCCACGCTTCAGGAGGGCAGGGTTGCCCAGGGCAGGCTGTGCAAAGCTATTCCATAGCGCTGAGAATCAACGGGCTTTCCTTAAGGTGCAAGTGAAATCTACTGTTACAGATGTGAGATTTAAGCAAGAAAGTCTGTATAATGTACCCAGCAGATGGCCGAGATGGCTAAATATTAACCTGTTCCCCAAACCACGCTTGTCCTTGTTACCTTAGCCAGGAACAACTTCCTCCTCCTTGTCTAAATCAATGCTGTGCTGACTCAGCTGTCAGAGACAATGGAGGAGCTTCCTAGTTCATGAAGAACTTACTGCGAATTGTATAATCTTTTAGGCAAGTTGAACAAGCTTTCTTTATATCAACTGAGATTTCCCAATAGACTGTACATCACATAGTTGGGTAAACAGGAACGTTGGTTGAAGAGAATCTCCGTGTCTTTGGACACCTCCATCAGGGCTTTTGTCTCCAGATTCTGCTTCCTCAAGAGAGGATTAAAAGGCAGCTGTGGCTTCTGGGGAAAGCAGCAACCGGGACTCAGTGTCTCCCTGTCTTTCCAACCTCCCAGGAAGGCAGGTGCTCATGGCTCCTGTCTGCAGTGCTAGTGACGAGGGGGCCATGCACGGCAGAGCGGCGGTGTGAGGACAGCCCAGGCAGAAAGGGCTTTGCCTTCTCAGCCCATGGCTGTCCACTCCCTGACGCGGAGACGGGGAGGCTGAGGCTGAGGATCATGGCTCCGGGCGACCTTGCAGAGAAAAGTCATGAAAACCCATCCGTCTCCACCGAGGAAAGCAAGACCAGGTGTAACACCTCAAAGGTGGATCTTAGCTCTGATGCTGGACTGCCAGGAAGCGAGGCCCTATCCTAAAAGTACACAGAAGAACAGGCTGGAGTTGTGGTTCAGTAGGAGGACTCCAGCCAGGCAAGTATGAGGCCTTGGGTTCAAACCTTAATAATATAGGGGGGGAAAAGTCATTAGGAAAAAAAACAACAACAAAATCATTTGAGAGCTTGAAATATGGGTCAGGTGGTAGAGAACCTGCGTTGCAAACTCAAAGCTGTAAGTTCAAACCTCAGTATCACCAAAATAAAATAAGATTAACAGTTTGCAGAAGAACTGGACAACAGTAATAATATTGGCCTTTTCTGACGGTCTCTTGTGTGTCACACACTGTAACCGGTGCCTACAGCCCAGTGAATAGGACATTACTCCCCTGGGTGTAGAGATTAGGAAACTGAGGCACAAGGAAGTCCAACCAGTTCAGCCCCAGAGGCAATGGTAGTGGATATTGTTTGAATTGCAAGTCAGAACTCATGACTGTTAATGGATTACTTGTATAATTTTCTGCTCCAAGAAAAGCCCTTTACTAATCCTCGAGGTTAAGCACTAGATTTATTTATTCAGTGTTGGAACAAGGTTTTAAGTAACCAGAATAATCCCAGCAAAAAGCAATTATGACTTCAATTTGAAACTCAAGTGTCTCAAGCATTGTTGGCTTTATTTTCAATTTAACCTTTCCATTAGGTTTATCGGTCATTAATTTTTTTTCCAGTGGTGAATAATCCCATTGTAGTAAGCCGTGTTCTTCCATAGAGAATCATCTAGCACTTCGGGGAATTTCTTTCAGGCTGGAAAAGTCTGCCTACACAGCATGCTGCTGGTACCACCCAGGGGCAGGAACAGTGAGCCAGGCTCCCGGATAAAGCAGAGCGCATGGGTGCGCACTGCGCTTTTAGGATCGCACAGAGCAGCAACAAGAAGATAAGCTGCAATTAAAATAGAATGGCACGCAGGATCCATTGCTGGGTAAGAAGGCACCGTTTTCAGTATGCCGCCCCTGTGGGGTGCCCTGTGGGGCAGCAGGCAGCCCGTTCAGGCTGGTCCTGGGTGGAAGGTCTAAATTCAACTCCACCTTATAGAGTTCTACCTGTGACCCTGGTTTTGTGAAAAGCAAAGCACTTATGTGACCATGTGGCGTCGGCATAGGTCTGGACAGCCCCGAGTCCTCCTCCTGCAGGAGCCAGCACAGGGAAGGGTAGAGCTTCCGCCGCAGGGTGATCAGCAAATGGACGCATAGCCCTGCAATCCACAGTGCACTGAAAATAACCAAGCTAAGATGCTTACGTTTGAATGAAACTCAGGTCTTCCTCCGAGCCGTTTATGACGATGAAACTAGGATGCATATGCATAATGTGTTACTCTCCCAGGACTGGTCTTGCAAATCTCAGAAGGACCCCTATCCTCATGTCCCACCATCCCCAGCAGACGCCCAAAGCCTCGGAAGCCACAAACCTATGTTTAAATACTCCTACCTACAAGCCTAAATATGTTATGCTCTATTTAAAAATCAGGCATCAGAAAAGAAGAAGAACTACTAACAAAATTGAACACTTATTTTAAAAAAATTGTAATAAAGTTGCCAGCGTCATTACCCTTACTGTTTGCGAACATTGTTTTTTTGTAAAAAAAAAAAAATTAGATGGACATAAATGCTGTGATAACCGAGAGAATCACTAAGTGACTAATGGGCTGGTAGAATATGTAATGTGTGCACACTGCACCTGGGAATGAATGGGAAGAATGACAGGATAGCACAAGATTTCTTTGTGCTGGGCAGAGATGGGCTTACATTTCAAGCCATGGATTGCTCCTTTCTGGTATTTTTCACTGAATATTCTCAGACTACGCTTGACTGCTTGGCTGAAATCAGGAAGCTCCTCCACTGGTAGGAGAGGCCCGTGTATGTGACCGTGTATGTGCCTCCGTTCTGGAAGGGAGAGGTTCAAAATCAAGGCGTCACAGCCTGTGCATGCTCAGCCAGAGTCTCTGAGTGAAGCCTGTTCTGTGATTTCCTCTTAGCTTCCAGCGGTGTTGGCAACTCGTGGCTTTTCTTGGCTTCTAGATGCATGGTTCCGATCTCCGTGGCTTTCTCCCTGTGCGTCTGCATCACTTCCTCTGCAAGGTCACCAGTCATCCTGGGTTAGAGCCACTCTTACATCTTATCTTAATGTGAATATTCCTACATATCTGGGCTTAATGTCTCAAACATATGTTTGTGAAGCGTGAACTCGAGCTTTTCATAGATGCCCCATTGAATTGATTAACAGAGCTCTCACTGTTGGTACAAGCTAGAGAAGACTACAAATCATAGTAAGTTCCAATTCAGTCTATGGAATGAAAGCTCCAAATTTTTGATGACTCTCTCTGCTAGTTCTTGCTCAATTTATTATTATTTTCTGACTCAAATGTAGTCTTTAAGAGTGGCAAGATAACTCACTTTTAAACAAATCTCAAGATTATACTGAGAGCCGAAAATATTTTTCAGTTATTAATATTTAAGAAATACTGAAGTCTGAATGCCATGTAAGCCAAGAACAATAGAAAATGTTCCAGGCACCTTCACATTTTTAGATTTCCCATTTCCCTTCCCATGTGCTGGGCTTTAGTGTTCACAACACCTGGATGTAATTATCACCCACATAAATCTTCACATGCAGAGAGAGAAAAATTAAGGTATTGGACAATTTTGATCCGTACTGGTATTTGTATAATTGGTCCACTGTAACTATTTTTGAAAACACTTCAGTGTTGAGTGCTTTCCTGTTCTTGCAGTTCGTGTTGAAAATATTCTAGAGCATTGTGACTGATACCCAGGAAGTCAAGAACTGCGTGTGGTGTTTGAGAGATGATCAGCCAACAGCTCGGCAGTTCTGAGCTTCTTGGCCCTCCTGTTGGGAGTGGTTGTCCATCCTCAGCTTGTGACTGCAGAGAGGTGAGGGAAGCCGAGGAGCTCATCGCTGCCTTCCGGGAGGGATTCGGCCCGCAGGAAACACAGGTGCAGAGAGCCAATGCCAAACATCCAGTTTATTGATAGAGCCATGGAGCCCATTGCACAGCTAGAGGGGCGTAGGTGTGGAACAGGATAGACATCCTATTCCTCTCCTTCATCCCTACCTCCCCTAGCTTTAGGCAGCCTGTCGATTGCTTTCTACTCTGTTCAACAGCCTATTAGGACATTTTTTGATACACAAAGTGGAGGATCAGTGGAAGATTATTTGAGACCCATTTCTCATGAATTCTGTTCTCACATGCCATATTGTAGCCTGGCTTTCCCACTACTTCATTCCAAGTAGGCTGTGGAGAATCTAAAACATGGAGGGCTTTTGTTCTATTTTTGTGTTGCACCTGTTGACTTCTGTTTCAGTCAGTCAGTTCCATGAAGTTCTCCCAATTCAATGCTTGATCCGAGACACCATAGTCCAGGAGGTGGAAGTCTCCTTGTACATCTACTTAAAGGTAACAGTAAAGATGTGTGCACTGCCTGACACATAGAGGATTAGATGATCAGAAGGCTGAGATCTGAGGATTACAGTTTGAAACCAGGCCAGGCAGGAAAGTCCATGAGACTCTCATCTCCAATTAACCACCCAAAAGCTGGAAGTGAATCTGTGGTACAAATGGTACAGCCCCAGCCTTGAGTAAAAAAAGCTAAAGGACAACACCTAGGCCCTGAGTTCAAGCTCCAGAACCAGCACACACACACACACACAAACACACACACACTGATGATGTTGATGATGATGATGATAGTAATAAGATATTTAATAAAAAGTTGTAAGTGGATATTTCAGGTATATAATGTAATTATTTGTATACATCAAGCTAATTAACGTGATTCTTTCTACCTTGTGTAGTTATTATATATGGGGCTGTGGAAGTCATCGGAAGTCTGCTTTCTTATCAAGTTCTCAGTAAACAGAACACTAGTATTTACAACAGCTGACCTATGAATGCAATCCAGGTGTCCACCATGATACGTTTTCATCTTATAGTTGGATTTCTATTGCCTTTCAAGGTATTTAAGTATTACATTTATTTAAGTATAACATTCGTACTTCTAAGTATGAAGTCTCATGAACTCCATTTCAAAATGTAGACTGTTATATTTGCATTATAGTAAAATAAAATATAGCTCTTCTAGTGATTTCAAGGGAGAGCAATAGAGGCTAATCTGAGTAAATTGTAATATATGCATGTGTGAATTACCATAATGAAACCCCTTTGGACAATTAGTAGATGATGAAAAAATATAAATCACAGAAAGTGAGGCAGTGCAGGTTGGGGGCCGCCCCCCAGCAGTCGTAGCCAGAGCAGCTGAGAGGGCGAGCATGTTCTAACATGTGTGTTGTAAGAAAACGAAACCTGATGAAACTGTCAGAAGAAGTGGAGGGGAGGATGAGGGAGAGAGTGACCGAGAGGCTGAGGGGCGTGGGAACCACTGAATTCATGAATAAAAATGGGCCAAGATGTGCTCCCCTCGTTCGACTAATACATGCTAAGGAACGATTACAAACCTTAAAGACATTTTCCATTCTATGGCTCAGTTAAGAGAGATGCAAGCCCGACAGTGGAGCCTCATACTTATCATCCTAGCTACTCAGGCGGCCTCGATCTGAGGACTGCCCTTCAAAGTTAGCCCGGGCAGACAAATATGAAAGACTCTTATCTCAATTAACCACCCAAAAGCTAGACATGGAGCTATGAGCCAAGAGGTAGAGCAACAGCCTTGAGTGAAAAAGCTAAAGCTAAAGGAAAGCACCTAGGCCCTGAGTTCAAGTCCTAGGACTGGCACATGCATGTGCATGTACACACACACACACACACACACACACACACACACACACACACACACACACACACACACACGAAAGAAGATGCAATTATCCTCTATAAAATGAAATGTTCTTATGGAATATGGGATTTTTGTAATACAGTCACCTTGAAATTCTGAGAACCAGCAATGACATCAAAAGAAAGGCCCTCCTCAGCTTTGGGGAAGTAACATTTTAATAAATAAATGTAGCTGTATTTATATCAGCTACTTGGTGAGAGTTTTCTGTATACTAAAGCATAGAAATCAGGCCAGCAAACAAGTCCAGAATTAGAAGTGACACTTCTTTAAATGCAAATGGATTCCCAGCCATTTTCCCAGCTCCTGAAAACAATACCCTGTCAGCTCTGGGAAGCCACTCTTCCCTGATGGATTATTCTTGGGGTCGTTTATCCTCTGGGCCTGGAGCTAGCACGGTACCTCATCCTCCCCTGGCAGGAAGGTGAGTGGTGATCAGGACAGATTCTCTCAGCATGGGCTGCTTGCTAGCACAGTTTCACTCTAAAGTACAGAGCCAGGCTTCCAGCACCAAGGAGCCATCAGCACAGAAGGAAAGCTGAATGCAATGCTAGCCATTTCCAGAGGAACTTGGATTTGCATCTTTCCTCTCTACACAGAGGTTCCTTCACCGACAGCCCTTTTCTTACAGAAAAGAAAAATGTCCCATCCTATAGATACACAGTGACATTATGTATGCAACAGAAGTGGAATCTGATGTAGAGGTTTGAGTGAGGGCATTTACTAGGGGCTCTTGGTATTGCTTCTAGAAGCAGAGAAAAATGGGGCAGACCTGAGTAGAAAGAGAAGTGGAGCTCTGATCAAGCCTGAATAAAATTCTGAGCAGATCTACATGGGGCTGTCGAGAAGAAAATGAGGGGTGAGATTGTAGGGTCAAGGAGGAGTGCTTGCCTAGGAAAACGGAAGAAGCAGAGGCAGGTGAGGAGAAGGAATGCGAGGAGGAAGAGGAGACAGGGACAAGATGGAAGAGGAATGGGAAGGAGGAGGGGAACCTTTCCTCCTCCAACTTGTCCCAAGGCATGCAGAGGCGATTTCTAGAGGAACTTGTATTTGCATCTTTCCTCTCTATTTCTAACCCTTCCTTAATAAATCATGGGATATAGCTGTCCATGGAAGAAGGCAATTTTTTTTTTTGTTGGTCGTGGGGCTTGAACTCTGGGCCTGGGCTCTACCACTTGAGCCACAGCTCCACTTCCAGTTTTCTGGTGGTTTATTGGAGATAAGAGTCTCATGGACTTTTCTGCTTGGGCTGGCTTTGAACCGCCATCCTCAGATCTCAGTCTCCTGAGACGATAGGTGTGAGCCACCAACACCTGTAGTGGAGGCAAATTTTTAATTTGGGCACCAAGAGGATGGACGATGTAGGGCTGACTGTCCAGGAGTAGGACCAGAACGTACTTGCCAGAGGCATCTGGAAATGCCAGGTCATGTGGGCTGGGGAAGGTTCTGTGTGTACTCACCGACTTCATCTCTTCGTTGACAACTGGGTGATCACAATGTGTTCCCCACACAGGGGTAGAGGAATCCTCGGTGACAGGGTGGCGTGAAAAGCTGAGCTCAATAAGCACAGAGTTCTCCAGTGTTGACTAAGGACGGGCGTGACTTACTGAAGGACCCAGAGGATGTGGATTCTCCACTTTCCTTCTGGGACTGAGTGATCCATGAAAATGACTTCCCCGGCAACAGCCTTCCTAAGATGCAAGCTGCCTTCCATGTGAACGGCCTGCATCCTATTCTGTGTCCTCGGGAACGATTTCCTAGGAAGGCTTTGGCTTCAAAAGTCACACAATCCTCTTGTCCAGTTCTGGAGATCAGAAATCCAGACTGAGTCCAGAGCACAAGAGTCAAGGGGGCGCGGAGGAGGGAGGAGGCCCCATTCCGTTGCTCTCTGACGTGCGTGGCTGTCCTCAGTCCTTGCCCATGGCTTCGGCAGTCGGATCTCATTCTGCACCTACACTGACTCCGTCACTTGGCTTTTATGAATAGTACTGTGATACACATAGGTCTGCAATTTTCTCTATTGTCTGCTGGCCTACCTTCTTTTGGATATTCAAAAAAAGACTTGAAACTAAGTAGAACCACAGGGGAGACCCTTGGGAGAGAGCACAAGAAAGCAAGATGGGTGGACGCATATGCTCAAAGGACATTATGGACGTGTGTGAAGATGTCAGGTGAATGCCACCATTATTTTGGGTGATAAGCATACACTAATGAAAGAATAGCAAAACGGACCACGAAAAGTCAGCGTTCCGCAAAGAAGGGAAGAAGCAGCAAGCTGAACCCACAGACGCTCGGCTCTGCTGCAAGCTATTTCAGATGGATGGATAGGCAGGGCGACATCAGCCTCTAGCACTTCCTCCAATGGGTGAGGCCAGAGTCCTCCTAACGGTGACATCAGACATGACTTCAGGGGTCTGGGCCTCTTCATGGAAGAGTGAGCTGTGGCCAGAAGATAAAGGGGGAGTGTGGCAAGAGAGAATGATGAGTGAGCTTAAGCCTACAGTTAACGATTTGCTGGCTTCTGTAGAATTCGTTGGAGGCTATGTTGGATAGACTTGGTCCTGGATTTTCCTTGTCAAGGGCAGTTCCTGCCAAGACCTACGAACGCTGTCATAGCAAGAATCAGGCAGTGTCCAGTTGTGGCTCCCCAGCCCCCTGTTCCCTCTGGGTTGCCTTGATGAAGCCCGTCTTTCTCCACATACCCTGAGCGGAGACACTGGAAATGAGGAGTGAGCCTACCGTGCTCTGCACCTGGTCCTCTCCATCTGTAGATCAAACCCTTGAAACAAAGCCAGGCTTGCCCCATGGGTCTTGTTGCGACGGACCAGCTCGGCCGGAGCACTGGGACCGACAGGACAAGGAACTCCTACAACTTCACATCTTGTCATGCTTTGTCAGGGGGCCCACCAGGCTCAGCAGAACAGCAATCTGAGCTGTCCCTGCCTCCTCATCAGTGGTCAGCAGGGCCAAGGCCCGGCCCATGAGGAAACCTGCAAGGGCTTCTGGGATACCTCAGATGGGCAGTAGGAGAGCACACACCATGCTGTCTTCTCCATACTAATGAAGAGAAGTTGCCTCAAGAATTGAACAAATCAGCGCTGGGAAGGTGGCTCAGTGGTAGAGTGTTTGCCTTGCATGTATGAGGCCCTGCGTTTGATTCCTCAACACTACAT
This sequence comes from Dipodomys merriami, assembly GCF_024711535.1. Classification (NCBI taxonomy): domain Eukaryota; kingdom Metazoa; phylum Chordata; class Mammalia; order Rodentia; family Heteromyidae; genus Dipodomys; species Dipodomys merriami. Next base: position 4,542,657 of record NW_027204715.1, on the reverse strand, counting down.
AAGCAGAAAAAGCAGGAAGTGATGCTATGGCTTAAGTGTAGAGCACTCACCTTGAGCTGAAGAGCTGAGGGACAGTGCCCAGGCCCAGAGTTCAGACCCCATGACTGACCAAGAAAAGGAAAAAAAAAAAGAATTGAACAAATCACCTTTTGTTCCTTCCATAACAGATCAAGCAACAACCAAAACTGTCTCTTTACACAGGAGGACACAAAATTCAACATAACCATCTCTCAGATTCAAACTAAGGTGCTGCAGAAACAGGTATCCCACATCATAATAACAGGGATTCTTGTATTAAAAGATCTAGAATCTCAATAACTAGCCTGGTAAGGGTAGTTATAAGCTTCTTAAAGAAGGCAGCAAAAGAAAGAATGAGGAATAACTGGAAAGGTAGTTACACTCTGGAAATAAGTTAGAGCTGTCACTTACGGAAAATTCTGATGCTTAATACTGGCAAGATATAGGCAAAGAAGCAATAGTTAAAGAGGAATGTTTAATGCACTTATTTTCTTTTGATCTTGCCGCTCCACCAAGACTCACTGGAGATCTGATTTGAGACGGTTCCAAGGGAAAAGTCTGGTACAAGGCTCCTATTTGGTGGTGGAGAGGGAGACTGAAGCGGTTCCAATCTAGCCTGACTCTGTAGTTGCAGCTCTGAGGCCCACAGAAAGGTCTTGTGTGCATCTAGATGCTTTAGTGCAGCAGTGAAACCATCTAGAACTTGGCAGGTACAATTCTGTTCCATCAGCTGTGCTAGCAATCTTTACTGAAGAAGAAAATATGGTGACTGAAAGTTACATTTCTGGATCCTTCCTTCCAGCCATTCCAGTAACTGTATTAACTAGACCTAGAGCTCCCAACACTGTCCCTCCTTAATTAACTCTACTAGAGTGGATGGCATTGTTTAAAAAGAGACTCTCAACAATGTATACATGAGAGCTGGCCAGAATGAATTCCCAAAGATAGAAATTGGCCGTTCTAGATGCACTCATGTAGTGCAACGAAGGAAAGCAATGAGGAGAAGATTAATGGCATCTGTCCCCCCACCATACAACGCACACATATCTCTGAATGAACTCTATGGTTGGTGCCATGGATGAATGAGGGTAGGAATTGGGTAGGAATTCTCTAGGCTTCTTTATGGTTTCTTCGGGAATCTTCTTTGCTTGCTTGTTAAATAACATGGATTCTCAGTGTAGAGGAAAACTTTCTGCAGGTGACAAGACAGGACAGGTGAGAAATCAAGAGAGACCATTTCCATGTGCACAGGAAACACAGTCGGTATTGAGGAGGAGTCTCACAGCCTTTTATTGGGCTTTGCCTACTCGGGAGGCAGTTCAATTTCAGCCTTGGCAAGTTCAAGTCCAGCATAGACTTTATGATGAGACCTTATTACAAATAAATAAAGAAAATCTTCCAACCCAATAACATTATTTTAACAGTCTTCCTTTATTCAAGAAATATTTATTTGTGGTAAGAGCTTATTTGCCACTTAAAATCCTTATGCAATCTGTGGTGAATAGGTCTCTCCTGGTTCCATAATTTTCATCATTATTTCTGCTAGTATTTTGATTTGGCTTCAAAGAGGAAAATAATGGGAAAGTTAATGTTACATCCAGTATTCAGTAGGACTAGAACACAGACTAGGGTTGTGGTATAAAAAATAACCATGTATAAGACCATGTAAAATAGCCATGTTCATTGGTTTTTATGTAAGATTTTGTAACAAAATGATGAAATAAATATGACTCTAAAGGAAAGACAACATGTATTTTAACTGATGTATCTGGGGTATACCTTAAATAAAATAGCGCCTCTTTCTTTGCATAGCCTATTCTAGTTTGGGGGAAAATCTGAAATGATGATGTGAAAACAAATTACACTATGTTTTATCATGTTGAGACGAGGTGGCTGGACCTCAGACTCAGCCTTCCAAATGCTGGGATTGTAGGCAAGCAGAACCACACCCGGTTGAAGATAGCTTCACTTTGATTTCTGTTCTTTAGAAACGCTTTCTGTTGAGGAAAATGTGCCGCCATTGTTTGATAAAATACTCCAAGTGCACCGAGACCTCTGCCTAGTCTGTCCACAGTAAGCATAAAAGTATGGAAGTAAGAAAAAGCATTCTGGAGGGTTCCAAAAAACTCAAGACATCTAACATGGGCTGAAATATTAATGTTTCCACCTTAGAAATTCAGTAAGGGACTTTAACATTCTTGATGGGATGTTATAGGCACAAATGAGTTTGTGAATGCAGAAAGTATTATCTTGGTGGAACACCAATGGTCATTCTTTTATCCTACTTATTCAGGGGACAGAGCTGAGAATTGAGGCTCGGAATTATCATAAGCAGACAAACCCACCAGTCTTTTATCTCCAATTAACCAACATAAAACAAAAGCAGAGGTTAGTTCCAAGTGATAGAGAATCAGCCGTGAGTAAAACAGCTGAATGAGGGCAGAAGACCCTAAGTTCATGCCCAGGTACCAGCACACACACACACACACACACACACACACACACACACACACACACACACACACACACACACACACAATGGTCACCTTGCTACACTCACATGAGGGGAATCTGGATTTGTATGGGGGCTGCCAAGCCCAGCAGTACTGTTAGCCTATATGAGGTCAACAAATAGGCCAATGTCTTCAATCAACCATTCACCCTTGGGCCATAGCTCAGCAGAGCTCCCACTACCCCATAGCTAATGTCAGTCCACACACAGAGATAGGGCCATTTTTTGTGTATGCGTGCTGGTATACTGGTGCTTGAGCCCAGGGTCTGGGAGCTGTCCCTTAGCTTTTTCACTCAAGGCTAATACTCTATCACTTGAACTACAGCTCCTCTTCAGGATTTGGGGCTTTTAATCGGACATAAGAATCTCAGGGGCCTTTCTTCTCAGGTGTCTTCACACCAGGATCCTCCGACCTTAGCCTCCTAAGTAGGTAGCATTACAGACATGAGCCACGAGAGCCTCGCTCATACTGATTTTCTTTTTTTAGTAATAAGGCGAATCTAGATGACATATTTCACACGGTTCTCCTTGGTGGCCTTGCTCATTTGCCCCTGCAGCTTATCTGTGGCGCAGTGGTGCTGGGTGGAAACTGGTGGGCTCTCCATCTTCAGTACACACCAACCGCATCCTTGCGGCTGAGGGTAATCCATCATTTAGGAGAGCATGACGGGAGCCACTTGCCTATAATAAATGTGTCGCATCTGTAGGCTCTCTATAAATATCTGTTCTCAATGTGCTTATTTAGAGTCACCCACACACCGGGGTACTATCGTTCTTTTCATCCGTCAGGGCTGAATTTTGTGATCTATGATGTTCCAAACTTAATGTCAAACAATTGCATTACAAAATATCAATCTATATGTTCTTAATCACCATGAGAACAACAAAGAACCAGAAAGTTCGACTGCATTATCCACCATGTGAAACATTTTTTTTAAAAAGCAGGATTTATGGAGGAGAAGTAAAATTGGTTTTGTTTAATTAAGATATTTGCATTACAATTTGCAAAGAAAAGGTCAGTAGGAAAAAAAGAAATGAAAAAGATTTATAGAAACTACATATTTGTAGATGTCATTCAACGTCAGTTTTGTAAATCTAATTATAATTGAGTAGAGTCTGTTAGCGATTAGCATTCTTTGTAGTGGAGCACTGTCCTGGGCATCATACCACATTCTTTAGCAGTATCAAGAGCCTGAGCAGTTCCACTCCCAAGATTCCAGTAGCCAGTCTCGGCAGACAATAAAAACGGCTCCGTGTGTCACCAGGTGTTTCTGAGGGAACCAACTTTCTCCCGTTAACAATGCAACCACATGACAACTGGTACTTCTTATTGTTGCAATGGGTCCACCTGTATCCCTATTTAAATGATTTGTTTTTCCCCTTCCCCTCCACAAATTATACCGACATCAAATATAGTGAAAGCAGGGGTTATACTGTGGGGGAGGGACATACAAAGCAACAAAGAAATAATCTTATAAATGTGTTAGAAACAATTGCATGAAAGAAAAAAAAACATTTAAATACATATCTTAGGGTTCATTTTCCTAACATCACCTTATCTGACCTTTTCTGCTTGACTCATACATATACTAGATATTGCAAATAAGGGAAACCATGGGACCTATGTTTCTTTGGGCCTGGCTTACTTCACTTAATAGAATTTTTTCCAAGTCTTTCCATTTCCTAACAAATGGGGCAATGTCATTCTTTCTGATGGAGGCATAGAATTCCATTGTGTATATATACCACATTTTCTTGATCCATTCATCTACTGAGGGGCATCTGGGTTGGTTCCATGTCTTAGCTATGGTAAATAATGCTGCAATAAACATAGTTGTGCTGGTAGCTTTAGTGTGGTCTTGTTTGTAAACATTTGGGTAAATGCCCAAAAGTGGGATTGCTGGGTCATAGGGGAGCTTTGGGGGTGGGGAGGATTGGGTGGGGGACAGGGGAGGCTGGGAAGGGATGGGAAGGGTAAACAAAGGAGGAGGCAACAATGCTTGATAAGAAATGTACTCATGATCTTGCCCATGTAATTGTAACCCCTCGGTACAGTATTTTCACAATAAAAAATAAAAAAAATAAAAATATAAAAAAATGCAACCACAGACCGCTTCTTTTTTTAAGTTGGTATTTTTCACAAACACAAATCTCTAAATGGGAAAAGGACTGTTTTCCTAAGATAGAAGGAAATAGCACTCATAAATAAAGTGAATACACACAAAAGTACACTCATAGCAGCCAGTGCCCACTGTGTCAGTGCTATACCTGTACTGAAGGAGTTTTTCCTAAATATATATAAAATAAACTTCAAGTTCTTTTTTTTATTGTGAAAATACCATATAGAGGGATTACAATTACTTGGGCAAGATAATGAGTACATTTCTTATCAAGCATTGTTACCTCCTCCTTTGTTTCCCCTTCCCATCCCTTTCTATTTCCCCCCACCTCCCCCCACAAAAGTTGTAAAGTTCGTTTTTCGACATAATGACTTGTACATCTCATTGTTGCAATGGGTCCACCTGTATCCCTATTTAAACAATTAAACTTCAAATTCTTAATGTGAAGATTCTCCTTCACTGGTGGATTAAAGCCACAGGTCATGGTGGCTTCTTCCCAGGGCTCTTCATGCAACATGGTTATTGGTATCTTTCAGCATGAAGAATCTGAGTTTCAGAAAAGCACAAGGGAAGGCGTGTGCTTTCTGTCTTCTGGCATAGAAATGCCTGGCCATCCTTTCTGGGCTATTCTACTTATTAGCGGTGGATCACCAGGAGCAGCTTGATTGATGTGAGGATATTACAGAGGAGCATGAACATCAGCAGGTGAGTCCCAGGGGGACCATCGGAGAAAACCCTCCATGGGCTCTTTCACATAAATGATCGTCATCCTTGCAAAACGACCACCAGATGCTCCTTTGCTTGAGTGATGCTAGCGCTGCCATCCACGATTCCCTCATGTCAGCCAGTGAGTCCCCTAAGCCAGTTAAACTCTCTTTCCACCCCTATCAATGGCTACTAAGCCAGGTGCTCACAGGGAAGCAGCCTGGCTGCTTCTTCCTGCCAGACATAGATGAGGACATGTTCCCCATGTGCAGAGATCCAAAGCCTTAAGAGGCAGCAAACACAATCACAAGGCTGATCTCCAGTTTCCAAGCCAAGTCCTGTCCTCACTGGCTCTTTGAGCCTGTTTTGACGTTTTGTGCTCAGTAGGAACAGATACCATCCATCTCTTGGGATTAGTGAAGAAATGAATGAGGAAATGTACACAAAGTTCCCAGGACAAGCCAGAATTTATTAAATGAGTTTTGTTAATTCCTATGAAGAAACAGTTCTTTATGATGGTGTACCTGTCCAGTTGCAGTTGGGTTTAGATTATGGGTAAGCACTGTTTCCCGTGCTTGTCTGTGCTTTAACCAGCAGCAGCATTTGAGACATTTTGGAGAAAAACTCTGAGTCCCCAAATGTCTAACTTGGAATGAGTTTTTGAGTAATGGCTTATTTTAATTTGGGGATAGCCTATGAGAATTAGATTAGGCTCTCCGTAACGACTGTAACTAGAATCTGCGGCAGAATCATCATTCCAGTCTGAGTACAGAAACTATTCCTGGAACAGAAAACAAGAAATCTGGAAATAAAACTTTTATCTATTGCCGAGATCATTTGGGGTAGGAGGCCTGAGCTCAGCAGGCCTCATTTATCCTAAGAGATTAAGTAATTTTCAAGTCAACATCTGATAAAATTCTGTGTTATTCATCTTTTGGGGGGATCAGTAGTGTCACAGAGAAAATCACCCAGTAAACCAGAAAAGCTTTTCTTAAAGCAAGCCCATAACTTTACTTTGTCATTTAGAAAGGACTGCTCATCTGCTTGCCAGGCGACGCATAGGCAGATGCATTAAGCTAGATCGCCTTGCCGCTATTTTCATGACAGCACAGCGGTAAGCTGCATGAAGGAAGAAGAAATAGCTGGGGAAGGCTAGTGCCTAACCTACTTGTGTAAAAAACACACAAACAAAAAAAGGAAATGAAAAGAAAAAGAAGCAAAGCCTGGCCTTGGTTTCACTTGGGATCTGATAGCAATAGATGGCCAAACATATGACTAAGGAAGTGGTTTCTTTATAGAATTCCAGATAACCAATGAAAGCATAACAGAGTGAGAATATGGTCATGATCCCCCCAAATAAGTACATCTAGTCAGTGAGCATCAACCACAGATCATGGAATTGAGACAAAGGTGTGGGGTTCTGGAGTCTCATGTGGGGAAGCCCCATTCCATGGACACTGAGCTTTGCTAACCAGCTCCCCTGGCTCCAATAACACACACAGGAAAGCCAGAAGAGAAGGAAGCAGGTGAGAACACACATGCACTACAAGACATAGTGTCTAGTCTGGACAATTCTAGAGGACAAACTGATCCTGTTTCCTTTGCACATGGCTTTGAGGAAAGGATTATAAGATGAATAAAATGTGCTGATTAAAGAACAGGAGAGAATTAGAAATCAATCATGAGGCACAAATCTTTTTGTTGTTGTTTATTTGTTGGTTATGGGGCTTGAACTCTGGGCTTGGGTACTGTCCCTGAGCTCTTCAGCTCAAGGTGAGTGCTCTACAACTTGAGCCACAGTACCACTTCAGCTTTTTCCCCCTGATGGTTTATTGGAGATAAGAGTTTCCTGGCTTTTCCTGCCCGGGCTGACTTTGAACTGTGATCCTCAGATCTCAGCCTTCTGAGTAGCTAGGATTACAGGCGTGAGCCACCAGCACCGGCTGTGGCATTGATCTTTTGTGTATCTGGATTCAAAGTATCAAGCACAGAAAGAGGAACATTTGTGACAATATGAAACAGTTTAGAAAGCTGACTGGAGAGTGGAGATTTTTCGAACTATTGAGAAATGATACTTATAAAATGTGATTCCATGGATGTAGTTATGTTGAAGAAAAGAAGGCCTCCCGATATATAACAATGACTAGAAAGAAAAGATCTCTTTCTTGGAAGCACAAACTAACATGGCATATGACAGCAGGAAATGGCACATTTTTCTCCAAATGTTGCGGGTGTAGGTCATGGAGTGGAGACTGGGGTCACAAGTATGATGTAAACTTGGGAAGGTGAAATGCGGAGGCAGAGATGTTGAAAGCAGGGGAGATTGCGATGGTTGAGAACATAAAACAAATTCTTCTGGTGAAGACCACTGCTGTACCTCAAAGGTGACTGGGCTGTGTGTGCTCCACCTGTGTCCAGTGTTCTGGACATTGTGAGCGCTGGGCTGCGGTCCCAAAGGCCAGCAGTGAAGCCACACACAGCAGTGTCATCCTTGCTGCCTGGACACGTTCCCGGGTGTCTGGAATGAGGAGAGCCGCCCCGTGGAGCGAGGGCTCACACTGGCCCGTCACCTCTCGAAATCAGAGTCCAATTCTTTTTTTCCAGAAATAACTCATCCCACTGAGGAAGCCTCACTCCCAGGGGATGCTCACTGAAACCTAAATGTTCACAGCTTTGACCTTCCTCATCTCAGACAAGATGAATTGTTAAGCTCATCTGAAATCTTTCTTAATGGTCAAACAGATACCTGCCTGTTAGTACGCTGAGTACAATTGCAGAAGAACAGATTCACTGATGAATAATCCTTCATGGGAGTAAAATCATGGCTGAATAAGGTTCTAGGAAATTTAAGGGTAACATCTTCTTAGTACGTCGTCAATAAGGCAGAAGACAAACAATGAGCATAAATTCTTCCAAAGGTAAAGGGAGATGAATCTGGATTGAATGCAACCAGTCAATTCTTAAAATTTTTTATTATATTGTAAAGATGCTGTACAGAAGGGTGACAGTTATATGAGCAAGGCGATGAGTACACTTCCTAATGAGCATTGTTACCCCTTCCCTTGTTGTTCTCCCACTATCCCTTCCCGCCCCACCTCCCCCATTCCCCACCCCACCAAAGTTGTAAAGTTCATTTCCAATATACTGTCCTGTGGGTATCATTGTTGCAATGGGTCATTCTGTGTCCTTGTTTCAGCATTTTGTTGTTCCCATTCCCCTTCCCAAATTAGACAAATGTATACACAAGATGCAGGGTACCAAAATCAAATACAGTGACAACAGGGGTTATACCATAGGGCGAAGAACATACAAAGAAAACAAAAAAAAATCACATAGCACATTTAAAACAACAACAACAACAACAAAGAAAGACCTCTTGTGTCCATATCTTGGGGTTCATTTTGCTTAGCATCATTTTATATAGTCATATGTACATAGTTTTGAGCTTTTCTGCTCATTTGATAAAATTATCCCAGACATATACTAATTATTGCAAATAATGGAAACTATGGGACCTATATTTCTTTGGGTCTGGCTAACTTCACTTAATATGATTTTTTCCAAGTCTTTCCATTTCCTAACAAATGAGACGATGTCATTATTTCTGATGGAAGCATATATATATATATATATATATATATATATATACACACATATATAATGGAATTCATATTTTCTTGATCCATTCATCTACTGAGGGGCATCTGAGTTGTTTCCATATCTTAGCTATGGTGAATAATGCTGCAATAAACATAGTTGTGCTGGTAGCTTTAGTGTGACCTTGTTTGTGATCATTTGGGTAAATGCCCAGAAGTGGGATTGCTGGGTCATAGGGGAGCTCTATGTTTAGTCTTTAGGGGAACCTCCATACTGCTTTTCCAGAGTGGTTTACACTCCCACCAACCACACAGTAGGGTTCCCCCTTTTCAACCAGTCAGTTTTTAAATAATGTATTAAGGCTCTTACTGAATACCTCTTCTGTTCCCCTAGTCTGTGGGAAGTGATTGCATTTCCAAAGACACATTCAAAAAAAGCTTCATTTTGCAGAAATGACCAATGGTCTGTGTCAATCTTTCCTAGTTTCAAACAATTTGCTGAGGTAATTTGCCCACACTGAGTATCATCACTGAAGCCCCAAATCATCCTTTCTTAAGCTTTTGAGATCAACAGTTATGAGGATGATAATTCCAGAGGGATGGTCTCACTAAAACTTCTTCGCTGAGGTCTCGTGGTGGCATGGGAGACGGGGTGGGCAGGGAATCTAATAACAGAGAGGTACAGAAAGGGAGAAGCTGCAAGATGGTGGAGACGTCCATTGTGGAGCTCCCAAGAGGAACGTGAGCAGATGAGCAGGGAGACAGGCTGTGGAAAGGAGCCTTCGACCCGGCCTCTGAGCTTCGCCCTGATGGGCCTTCCTATGAAAAGGAAGAGGCAGTCTCCACTCACCAGGAGCTGAGGGCTTGTGGCTTAGTGAGACTAAACTCAACACTCCAGAACCAAGTGATTGAGAAGAATCATTGGTACATCTGAGAGGATGTACACAAAATTAACGCCCACCAATTCCGGAAGTAGGAGGGACTGTAACACATGTGTGACAGGACCAAATAACTCTAGTATCATACTTGGATTTGTTTCATATTGGAATTCATACTTTATGTATGCCTCGTTTCATGAGACTACTTCGTTTTAATGGTCTGTTTTAAATGGCCTGGTGATTTCCAGTTGAGCCTCTTTCCTTTCAGGTCTACATGCACCTCCTGACTCCACACCAGCCCCATTCTTTGTGTAGCAGGCATCCTGTCATCCTTGCAAGGGACAAACACAATGTCACCCCTCCCATGGCTAGGAACCACAGCAGAAAGCTTTAAAGTTGCTTTTAGGCCCCTGAGTGACAGCACCTCCTACTGAGTGACAGCACCTCCTACTGAGTGACAGCACCTCCTACTGAGTGACAGTACCTCCTACTGAGTGACAGCACCTCCTACTGAGTGATAGTACCTCCTACTGAGTGACAGCACCTCCTACTGAGTGAGAGTACCTCCTACTGAGTGACAGTAGCTCCTAATGAGTGACAGCACCTCCTACTGAGTGACAGTACCTCCTACTGAGTGATAGTACCTCCTACTGAGTGACAGCACCTCCTACTGAGTGATAGTACCTCCTACTGAGTGACAGCACCTCCTACTGAGTGAGAGTACCTCCTACTGAGTGACAGCACCTCCTACTGAGTGACAGCACCTCCTACTGAGTGACAGTACCTCCTACTGAGTGATAGTACCTCCTACTGAGTGACAGTACCTCCTACTGAGTGACAGCACCTCCTACTGAGGGACAGCACCTCCTACTGAGTGACAGCACCTCCTACTGAGTGAGAGTACCTCCTACTGAGTGAAGTACCTCATACTGAGGGACAGTACCTCCTACTGAGTGACAGCACCTCCTACTGAGTGACAGTACCTCCTACTGAGTGACAGCACCTCCTACTGAGGGACAGCACCTCCTACTGAGGGACAGCACCTCCTACTGAGTGAAGTACCTCATACTGAGTGACAGCACCTCCTACTGAGTGACAGCACCTCCTACTGAGTGACTGCACCTCCTACTGAGTGAAGTACCTCCTACTGAGTGACAGCACCTCTACTGCGTGACAGTACCTCCTACTGAGTGAAGTACCTCCTACTGAGTGACAGCACCTCCTACTGAGTGAGAGTACCTCCTACTGAGTGAAGTACCTCATACTGAGGGACAGTACCTCCTACTGAGTGACAGCACCTCCTACTGAGTGACAGCATCTCCCACCTTACTGACTTCACCTTCCACTGTTCCTCTCTGCACCATCCCCACTGGCTTCCTAGCTGATGTTCTACTGGTTTTGTATAATGTCCATTCTCTCTAAGACCTGGGCATAGCTGGTTCCTGGTCCTAGAACTTATTTCTCCAGATATTCAGCTGCCCTCTACCTCCTCAGTTCTCACTCACATGGTGTCTTCTCCAGTGATCACTGCCCCCTCCCTCCCAAACACTCTCCATAAAATAGTCCTTATGGCTTGGAAAGTGACTTAGTGGTAGAGTGCTTGCCTAGCATGCACGAAGCCCTGGGTTCCTCAGTACCACATACACAGAGAAAGCCGGAAGTGGTGTGATAGCTCAGGTGGTAGAGTGCTAGCCTTGAGCAAAAAGAAGCTCAGGGACAGCACCCAGGTCCTGAGTTAAAGCCCCAGGACTGGGGGAGGAAACAAAAACAGTCATTGGGGCTCTGCTGTCCTTCCCCATTTCTGCTGGAGGTTTTCTTAGCCTTTCCTTGTTGTAGGGATCACTCCAATATTAACATTACTCTGACATCAGTTTGCTTAGCTTGTTCATCATTTAGGCTTTGTCCTTCACCTACTAGGATGAAGGGCAGAGCCAACTCAGCAGCAAGCCCCTGAGCTAACTCACAGAGTTGGCTGATTTGATAGGATGGATTCACTGAGGGTAAAGCCAAAGGTAGAGATGAGAGACACAGTTGACCTGAGAGTCTGTGCTGGCCTGCCCTGCTTTCCAGAAGAAATCCTGCAGGTTCCTTGCTGAATACTGGCTTTATTAGGAGCCCCTGGTTCCCATGCTAATTACCTTCCCACCTCATAGGCTGCCCTCCCCCAGCAGCACATCCATGGTTCACTAGCCCTTTACACATGATGGATGATGCTGACAAAGCCCATTTCAAACTTGCATCACATCTACAGTTACATGAAATTTTGCTCAGTCTGCATTGAACATCTGTTTCATCTGACTTCCTGAGCAGGCCTGGATTTCAGTGGATCTGCAAGCAGCCTTCTTTGCTAGTACAGGGATTTTGGGGTGAAGAGAAGTCAAGAAGGTCTGCTCCCCTGGATAGCTCCAGAAACACACACACATAGGAGGACTGACTTCTATGTGTGGTGTGCATCATCAATAGCGACTACTGCTTCACTGCTTTACTCCCTCTCCATACCACAGCCTTGGCCTTCAGGTAGGTAATTGGGCTATTAGGAGCTTCTCTTTAACAATTCCTTTAGAGGTTTGTAGTATACACTAAGGAATTGCCTTTCAGCATCTGAATGTACAACATAGCAGGAATCAAAGAATGCATGCATTCTTCCACACAAGTATACATTTCCATTCACACAATAGCATGTTTCTGGCTTTTACCCGATTGATCTACCAGGATTATTGCTTTATGAAAGTGGGAACTGGCATTGTTTCATTACAGTGTCCAGATGTTGACAGGAAGTAGGGACAGAGGAATTATCACCGGAAGGATACACTGTGCTTCCCTGGCAGGGAAGGGCAGTGCTGTTAGTGCTTCTGTGTGTCTGAGTCCTTGTCTGCTCTTCGTGCAAATTCACGCAAGTGACCATGCTCCACGTGCTTCAGCGTCCCTGCCCAGGGACGTGGGGGTGACACTAGCTCCTGTGTCCCATGTGTCTGCTGATGAGATGTGAGCATCTGAGACTGCGCGCATGGCTGTGGCAATGCTGACAGAGGCTTTCCTGCTGCTTGGGGATCAGTGCCAAGCCACAGAAAACTTTCCCATGTGCATTTCTGCAGACAACCACCATTGGTTCCCACGTGCATTTCTGCAGACAACCACCATTGATTCCCACGTGCATTTCTGCAGACAACCACCATCGATATTCTGGGCCCATGTGGCATCTTTCATTGTGTGGGAAATCGCTGGGTGTAGCTTTTTAAGGGCCAGCATATGCTTCCTTGCTTCCGCACTGTTGGCCCTGGTCCCAGGCATGGCTGCTCATCCCATTCTATGTGGTGATCAACTGTGTCCCCTAAACAGTAGGACCTGGACCCGAACGGTGAAGAGCCCTGGGTGGCTACCTCCCCTGGGCCTGGGTTCTTCCTCTGCTGTGCTCCTGGACCCTTGTCATCGCCACTGCCGCTGACACCACACTCCCGCATGGGCATCCTTCAGCACCGCATGCTCCTCTCGTTCCAGCCATCTAGTCTTGCCATCTGTCCATCTGCGTGTCTCACCAAGAACGCATCCACACTCTCTGGCATGGAAGGGACCAGACCTTCATAAGGATAATACGTCCCTTAGTTATTCAAACTGAAACCATGCTCCCTTTAGGCTTACAATAAGAAGCCACTGGTCTTCAGGGGAGGGCAGTCCTTCTTTTAATAGCCAGCCTAGGCCCCGTAAATCATCCTAAATTGAATTATCCTTAGCAAAACTTGGATCAAATGATAAAAGCCAAGTCAAGACAGCCTGAGCTGCCCTCTAGGATTTCTTGGGCCTTTGCACACGTAGGGAAGATGGTGTGGAATGCACTCTGCATGTTCAGTAGCGACAGGGGCTCTGCTTTCTAAGGGTGACGTAGCCTGAACTCTATCACCTTCCCCCGAGCATTGCCTCGTGAACTGCAGACATCTCCCCACTCAGAACTACACCTGTTCCAGCCACCTTCAAGGAAGTGGCTGCCATCGACAGAGGTTTCATTAATTACCTGAGAAGATTGTTAATAAGTGGCTTAGACATTTTAGGGAATTATGTCTGCCACTCTATGTTCACTGCAAAAAAAAAGTATTCAGAGAATTTTATTTCTAAGGCAAAAAATGCCTTCCAGTCATATGTTCAACTGGTGGATAAAAATATATAACAATAGTCTTTCTAGAATTAATGATATACAACATATCAATTATAAAGCAAAAGAGATGGAGCAATATTTGTAATTACCTCTGTTCCTGTTAATAGCTCTAAAAAGTCTTCTGAAAATTAAAAATCACATCAAATAAAATGTCATCCATATGCAGTATGTACTTTAAAACCAACTTAACTACACCTTATTAATTTTACTTGCTTTTAAAAGTCTTTAATTGGCAGAAAAATAGTATTTCATGAATACACATTGCCATTAAAATTAATGTTTTATTTTGGAATCAATTGTCTAGTCTTATGACACAGAGTATTTTTTTGGGGTCTGGTCGTGGGGCCTGAACTCTGAGCCTGGGCGCTGTCCCTCAGCTCTTCAGCTCAAGGCTAGTGCTCTACCACTTGAGCCACAGCGCCACTTCAGGCTTTTTTCTTTTTGCTTATGTGTTGCTGAGGAATTGAACCCAGGGCCTCAGGCATGCAAGGCAAGCGCTCTACCACTGAGCCACCTTCCTAGCCCCACACAGAGTATTTTAAAATATAGTAAGACAAATAAGAAAAATCATGAAGATGTATAGCTGGTTGAAGAGGTAACATAATTGTTTATGTTAACAAAAAAATTAATTGGAGGTCTATAATCTTCTAACTTGGATCCACCTAGAAGGTAGAATATAAATATTAGCAATAAGTCACCTATCCTGTGGGTTTCCTTGTGTAGGGGGTAGGGGATAAAGGGAAAAAGGGATTAGTCACTGAAAAACTAAGAATGCAAACCCCATATCAAGTGATTCCCATTCACAAGCATTAGGGCAGTCATGGGAGGTTTTATGTCTTGTTCTTCTGAACCTGCCACTCTCAGAAGCACTTTATACACACAGACTCATTTAAGTATAGAAAGATAGGGTTTTGTACAACAAAAGCATAAAAATACCCAGAATAAGGTGACGCATCTACAAAAAGAGACAAGGATCCAGCCAGCCACAAATAGGGCTTTTAGGAATGGACCCTGGGATTGAGCTGTCTACACCATAACACAGAATATATTCTACATAGCAGTGCTGCTCTGCATCACCATGGGGTAACACAATCTACAGATATGCTCTGTCAACTGACTTTCAGAGATGGAAATAATGTAACATTACACAGGTAAAGAAATTACAAAAGGTTTTGAGGGAGAGATCTAAAAGATATTAGATTGAGAGAGAGAGAGAGAGAGAGAGAGAGAGAGAGAGAGAGAGATTGCTATAATACAAAGTAATTATTTAACATTGGGTGGTGGGAAATCAGGATAGGCAACCCTGAGTAAAGAGAGCAATGCTGGACATATCACAATACCTGACTTGAAATTATACTACAAAGTTATGGTAACAAAAAGAGCATCATACTGGCACAGAAAAGATGCATAGATCAATGGAATAGGATAGAAAGCTCAGAAATAAACCCACACAACTATAGCCATCTGATTTTTTTACAAAGATTCCAAAAAAAATCACACATTAACAAAGAAGACAGAGTCTTCAATAAATAGTGTAGAAGATCTGCGCTAGATCCTTATTTCCCTCCCCATATAAAAGCCAACTCCAAATGGATCAAAGAACAAAGACCTAAACATTGAAATTATTAGAGGAGAACACAGGAAAAATACTTGAAGATAGATATTGGCATAGGAAACAACTACCTGAACAGGATTCCAATTGCTCAGAAGTAAGAGCAAGAATTGACAAATAATGATTGCATCAAATCAGAAAGCTTCAGCACATTGAAGGCAACAATTACTAGTGTAAACAGAAAATGCACCAAATGGGAGAATATCTTTGCAGGCTGTTCATTGAACAAGATATTAATATTCAGAATATATGCAGAGCTTAAAATTAAAAATAAAACAATAATCCATGTAATAGAGGGACAAATAAATTAGGCAGACAATTCTCAATAGAAGTAAGAATGGCTAAATGAATACATGGAAGGATTTTCAGAATCCTTTGGCATAAAGGAAATGCAACTCAAAATGCCACTGAGATTCCATCTCACCCCAGGAAGAATGCCCATCACCAAGAGAACAAGCAGCAGATGCTGGAAAGGATTCAATCGAGAGGAAACCTTATTTTATGTTTGTAGGATTGTGAATTCACGCAATCTCACTAGAAATCAGTATGGAGTTTCCTCACGCAGCTAAAAGCAGAACTACCATATGATCCAGCAATGCCACTCTTGGCAATGTATCCAAAGAAACATGTTAGGATATAATAAAGACACCTGCACATCTGACTCTGCTGCAGCACTATTTATAATAGCGAAGCCAGAGAAGATGCCTGAGGGCTGAAAAGTAGATAAAGAACACATGTTGCAGCTAAACACAGCGGATTATTTTTATCAGTAAAAATAAAATTATGTCACCTTCAGGAAAACATCTGAAACTGGAGATCAAAATATTAAACAAGATAAAATTCAGGAAAGGAACACTTCATTTTTCACTCATCTATGGAATCAAGACATTAAATATAATCAGATGAATGACTGTAATTTAGGAGCCATTTGAAGAGAAAGAGAGAAGATGATATATCTTATACTTATGAAAACAGTATAATGAGACCTACTAATTTAGTTTAAAAGTTGCATAGGAAGGGGGGGCTAAGGGACAGTAAATGAAGGGATTAATTTGGTTGAAGTACATTAAATGCATATATAGAAATAGCATAATGAAACCTCTTTGTGCAATTAATTTATGCTAATTAAAAGAGAATACTGTTTACTACATAATACCTATCATTTACCTTTCACCTGTCTACCTACCTATCATCTATTATATCCTTAATTTGCATGAATGCATGAGAGATATTATTTATACATATATGAATGTATGCATATCTAATAATATAACATCTAATATAATATAATATATAGAATAATAATATAATAATATAATATCTAATAATATAATAATAATAATATTTTCATAAGGCTTAGAGGAGAGAAAATAATTCTTATTTTATATATGACCAGAATATATTCAAGTGGAAAATGTTTTTTTTTAAATCTCTTTCTTTTCATCTATAGTAACAGGACAAAGTCTTATTTATCTGATGTTCACCTGGTTGAGTCCTAAAGCAATCGACTGACAGAATGACCCCTTCCCACACTTCTGCTCAGAACCTGTAATTCTCACCTCCCTTAATTAGGAGTTATGAAAATGTTCAGAAGTAAAAGCAGGCTATCATCCTTAAATACTTAGGGTCACTTTAAAATACAACTACAAACCCAATATTTCTCTTAGAACACTTTCACTCAAATTTTAATATTTCTCCGAAATATTAAAAATAATCATTGTCAAGATGAGTGAAAAACATGTGGAAAGTAACTCTCCCGATGCAGTGTTTCCATGCAAGTCAGCTGGGTCTTGAGAGGACGAGTCTAGGACTACAGCGTGGGGGGAAAAATAATGCCTTCCGTGGGTCAGTGGAAGAGGACAAGGACCTCCCCATTTGCGGGTGACAACCTGGCTCTCTCTGGCTCTGCTGATGTGCTTTGGGGGCGGCAGAAGGAAGCGCTCTCCTCAGAATGGTCATGTGTAGGAGATACAGAGCCCGGATGGACAGGACTGTGGCAGGGGCTTGCTGTTTCCCGCCTCCAAAACTAACAATCCTCCCCCAGCTCCTGCCCATTGGCGTGCTGAGTGACTACGCTCGGGGCCAGTAATACACAGGGCACCGATGAGGGCCCTGCAGCGACGGACAGTGTCAGCGGCACTCTAGCTGCTTTGTCATTTTTCTATCAACCAGGACACTTCCTCTTCACTCACGCCACAGCAGCCTCGTCCCCCAAGGTATTTCCAGCGTGCTGTCCCTCCTCCACATCCAAACCCCCCTCCCAACCCACTCCGGAAAGCTCCGTTCATCTTACTGGGTTCGCTGATGAACCTTTCTAGGAAATAGCTATATGCTGAATTGTTCATCTGTATATTGGTGGAGGGAATATTGCCATTGGGACTGAAATTATATAATAAGATACAGATTGATTAAAGAATGAACTTAAAACCTCCACTTAATTACTTTGTCAGAGTCTCGATGAAATACGAGCCATAAAGAATGACTGAAAATCCCCCCTCTTATAACTAGGCCAGGTCAAAATGTCTAACTCTTGAAGAAGAGATACTGGGATGATACAAAAGCAAAGGTTGAAGAGTGGGGAGAAGAAAACAACAACCTTGCTGGAGAAAGTGTTATTGGTGCGATTTCCAATCTATCATTACCATCTCCTCGGTGGAAGGAAGGTCAGACGCTACAGTCATCTTGATGGCATGCCCTCCCGGCCTTCCTGAAAGTACAGGTTGCTCTCCTTTCCACTTCACAGATGACACACCTGAGAAATAACCGGTTCCTACCTGCTCCGCTCACCAGCCGGGCACGGCCGAGACGGGCCTTGCCTCAGACCTCTCAGGACTAGCCCTTCTCACCACGTTCTGTCTGCGTGCAGCTGTGTCACCCAAAATGGGTATTTCTCAGCAGTACATATAATTAAGGTCCACAAGCTGTAATTTCTTTAAATAGAGAATTCTGCTATAATTTCCAAAGACCATAACAACTTACGTCACTGTCAGCAAGTAGCGTGACATACATGTTACTATAGTAACACACAAGAACACGGTTCCTAATACACTATGTGAGGTGTAATGTGCCATAGTGTGCTACGTATACATACACACTCAGAGGGCATAGACACAAAGAGTATGCCATGTGTACTGTCAGTATATGCATACATGTTGTGTATATACATATGCATCAGTATACATACATAATATAATTTGAGAAATTATAAAACAACATTCTTTTACTTGTCATTAGCCATATAATATTATTAGGAAAAGTAATTTGTTCCATTTTTTTTTGTTGGTCGTAGGTCTTGAACTCTGGGCCTGGGCACTGTCCCTCAGGCTAGCAATCTACTACTAAAGCCACAGCACCACTTCCAGCTTTTTCTCCTTATGGGGTGCCGAGGAATCAAACCCAGGGCCTCATGTATGCAAGGCAAGTGCTCTACCACTGAGCCACCTTCCCAGCCCAATTTGTTCTATTTTTTCCTGCTTCTGAGGCACTCAGGATTGAATCCAGGACCTTGGGCATGGTAGACAATTGAGCTATATCCCCAGGCCTTTTTCTTTTGTTTTATATTTTATCTCACTACCTTACTAGGCATTTCCTCACACTCATCATGATCATTTTACCTTGGCCTACTGAGTACTTGGGATTTCAGACCTGTGCAACCATACCATGCCTCACTATTTTCTACTATTTATAAGAGCTCCCATATTATTTTCTTTATGTCCTAACTCCTGGAGATTATTTCTTACATTTTCTCTTATCCAAATTGGCTATTTTTTCTTTGTTAAGTATTTAAAAATTATATAGTGGTTAATTTTGATGTATATGAGATATAGACATCTTTTAGATTAAAGAGGAAATGAAAAATAAAGAGTTAAAACAATTTAGAACTGAATGAGAATAGCTTCTTGAAAGAGATGTGAGATGAAATTAAGGTGGCAATTAGGGGAAAGCCACAGTTGGAAATGCATTTATTAAAGAATTAATTACAGAAAATGTGAAGCTTGCTCAAGCCAAGAATTGGAAAAAGAACAACAAGATAGTCTAATGAAGGCAAACTCAGTACTCAGTGCATAAAAAAATAATAAAAATTGTATATTTGATCAAGGAAACCTTTTAAACTTCAAACCGGTAAAGAAAAATTTGATACATACCTGGAAAGTTAGAGAAGTAGGAAGATCTAAGAGTCTTAAATTTAAGATGATATTGACTGATTTGTCTTACACAAGATTTTTTTTAAATTTCTAAACACCACTGTAAAGGTCCACGTTTACTGCCTGAAATTTGTGACTTATGATAAAAAAAAGTTCTGTTAGTTGAAGAGGAGCACAAGGATGAGAATGAAAAATACAAAAAATGGCTGGAGAGGGGGAGAGAAAATGCCAGCAAAATGAAAAGGGCTTTCTTTTTATAATGATTAAATGTGATTCGCACTCCAGCTTTATTGGTTAAAGAATATTATACACTAAGAAAACATGGCCAGAAAATTAAACAACAACAAACCATGTGCTCTCTAGACCCTTGCTACCAGGACAAGCTGTGAGGGAGGCTACAGACATCTTCAGAACATTCTAGAAGAAAGCAGGAACACAGGTGGGCATTGGCCCATCACCATCAATCAGATCCGCGATGTGGGGACAGTTACCCTGCAGGAGACGCTGGCATTCGGTAGACAGCGCTGAGAATAAGAAAAGAGAACCAGAGAGGAAAGAGACAAGACCAGACTCGCATCGGGTCCAACAGCAAAAGCTAGCTCTCACTTCACGCCAACGTGAAAGCCTCGTCTTGAAGTTGGAACTTTTCCAGGAAAGTGTGAGAAGAGGAGACGCTGGACATGGGAGTCAGTATCAGAAACAATAACTCCAGCTCCTGCTACAACAATGCACCTCGAAGCTGGTGACTGGCTGTAATGGGAGGGAGGGAATGAGAGAAAGAGGGAACAGCCAACACCAAAGGAATGAAATGTATGTATCACCCGAAAGGAATAGTTGTATTGTCCACGTTTGTAGAGCTCACGGGCTTTATGTAATCACAATGCGCCTGGTGGAGGTTAACATGCGTTTGGGACTTGAGCTGAGTATCACCATGCCATAAGAGGGTGACATTTATGCAATCACTTAATCTCAATAAAGAAATTTTTAAAAACCACAGCTGGTGACTGAAAGCAACAACGGAAATGCCGGCTTGGTGTTGTGTGGCGAGGAGTCATGCTCAGCATATTAGGGTACACTTCCGGGACAGTTTGGTCAGGAGGGCCTGCATTGCCCCTCAGGCTGGGGTAACCCCCAGATCCTGGGCTCTGCTCCCCTCCTCCCTGCTTGTTGGCCGCAGCTTCCTGTGTGTTCCAAAAGCCAAGGCTCAGAGTCGTGGTTCTCCTTGGTGACATCTGCAAAGCCATGATTCCAGCTCAGGTCCCACTCACAGGAATGAAGACCTCAGCCTGCCTCCGGGGAGGGGAGGAGGAGAGCACCGTCCACGCACAAAGGATGCGCCGCGTCTCCCAACCAGAAACCTTGCACCTGCCAAAGGTGCCATCTTGGAAGCCTGCAGCCTGCAGCCGAATGCATGTCCACCTGGACATGGAAACTACAACCCAGAAAATCTGTGACAAACGCCTGCCATTGTCTGGCATCTTCTTCCCATCCCTGGGCTGCAATCAGAGGGCCGGATGTGCTTTCCAAGGGTTTCTTCTCCACCGCAGCATCAGTGAGTGTTAGCACAGGAGGAAGGTGTGCAAAGCCAGGGTCTCTTTTCCTCCGGGACTTCCTTTCTTCCTTCGTCATCAGCCTCTAATCGCATCACTAGGATGGAGACAAGAGCTTCGGCTTTTCACTAGGCGGTGACCGACCGATTCTGTTTTCTGCTATCTGGGTAACCACGGCCTCTGCCTCTGAGTGCCAAATCAAACAGTAGCCAGGGCGCCCTGCGTGTGGGCTCCGTGTTTTATGGGGTGACAGCACCATAAGGAAGTTGAGCTGCGGCCAAAGGATGAATTACTGTCGGTGCAGGCGAGACGTTTATCTGCTGCCGGGCAGGAAGCGACTCTAATGCGCACGGCTGGACACCCTTCTCACGGTGAGATGTCATTTTAGGGAAGAAAGCCTTCTTATCTAAGACTGTTCTCACCAAGCCACTGGTAGGAAGGGGACCAGGCGCATTATTTTCATGGACTCTGACATCCAGTCCCCACTCATGGCTGGAGGGATGGCTGTCCCCGCCCTTCTCCGCTGAATCGGTGCGAGGAGCTGGCAGCCGAGTCTCTGTCACTCAGGACATTTGCTAGAATTTCACCAGACTCTTTAACTTCCTTTTCAGTTGTGTTTATATCCATAGCCTGTGTAGGACAAGTGACCCTGGATTTCTGCATTGCTTAAGGACATAAAAGTGTATTTCAACATATATTTTGCAAAAGCCAAGATTACCAAATTGAAAAACAAGTTACCGGAAGCAATCAGCATAGGGGCGCTGAACCGGGGACTGCGTGTCAGGAAACATGTGCTCCAGGTACAGGAGGAGCTAGGAAAGCAACACACACGCAGTGGCACAGCCAGGAAGGCAGGTCAGACGCCACAGGATGGCAGCTGCAACGCGAAGATACCTGTCAGCACAGACTTGGAGCAGTAGGGGATTCCTGGTTCAAATCCCAGCTCCACCGCACAGGAGCCTGTGTGTCCTGAGCCATGTGCTTGGGTCTCTGTGACGCAGGGACATCATCTGAAACCGTTTCAATGTGTTGAACAGATGACACACAGAGCCTGCACCTAGGAGCCATGCAGATGTGCAGTCACTCAGGTGTGCATCGCACAGAGCCGGGAAAGGCACAGCAAATGCCGGAGGGTGTCTTTTATGCAAAGCTCTGAAATTTCCTTTTGGCACTGAAAGAGAATTGGGAAAATCTGACCTTGGTCTGAATTGGCTAAAGAAGACCCCGATATTGCATGAGGTGCAATAAAAGCCCCCTTTTTTTTTTTTTTAGCATACTTCTACTTGTGTATTCTTCAATCTCTAAGTAATTATACAAAGGAGTTGCCATTGAACTATACATCTTAGTTAATGTGACCCACCCCATTCTCACACATCCCTCCCAACCCAACCCTTCCCTCACTTTTCTTAATTCTGTACGTACATTGAATTCTTCACTGCATTCTTCCCCCTTCTCCACTTCATTCATCTCTTCCCGTGACCCCAACTCACCCTTTTCAAGTACCTGTTTTCTGGTGTTTATTTGTTGACTTTGACTTTGCTTTTCTAAGGGATTACACGATTTGAGTCTCCCTTGCATCTATCGTAGTTCAGTGAATACATTGTAAACACTTGCATATCACCATTTAACATGTTTACTTGTAAATTAATAAGCTAATCCTAGCTTCTACATGAGGGAACACATGCAATCTTTGTGTCTCTAGGCCCAACTTCACATAATTTTTCCAGGTCTTTCTGTTTCCTTACAAATGATACAATATCATTTTAACAGATGAGTAGAATTCCATTGTGAATATACACCACATTTTCTTGATCCATTCGTCCATTGAGGGGCATCTGGGAAGATTCCATACCTTGGTCCAGGTGGATAATACTGCGATAAACATGGCTGTGCTGGTGGCTTTACTGGCTCCTGGTTTGTGTTCTTTTAGATAAATGCCTAGGAGTGGAAAGCTGGATCATAGGGGAGCTCTGTGTTTCGCTTTGTGAGGAACCTCCATACTGCCCTCCAGAGTGGCTGAACAAGCTTTCATTCTCACCAGCAGTGTGTTAGGCTTCCCTGTTGGCCACATCCTCACCAGTGTCTGTAATGGTCTGCTTTCCGTGTGTCTAGCTAGCCACAGTGCTCCGAAAGCTTCCGTTTTGATCTTTCGATGCCAGATTGTTCCTTTACTGCTCTTTGACCCACAGCAAGGATAAACCCCAACACATGGTAAGATAGAAGGATCTGACTCACACTAAAACAAAACCAAAATCCATCATTCTTCATCAGAATTGAGCAGAGGATAGAATTTTTTTTCAGGTCTAACAAAGTGCTAGAATTTGGGAATGTCAAGTACTGTTGAAAGCAGAAAATTAAAAGAAAGGATAATGTATTTCAGAGAAGATAAACTACTTTTAACTCCAGTCTGCCAAATCAGGCTGCCTGTTATAATTTGTTCCTGTCACAACTAATTTTGCATCCCTGTGAAGCTGCTCTAGCTGGTCTTCCAAGTGCAATGACACAAAAAAGGAGTCGGAAATGTAACCCGCCATTTCCAGTTGACATTGAAGTTCTGTGGCTCATTGAGGTGGTGAATTACTCCTTGTAGATTTCCCTGCAACCAGAGATCAATCCTGGAGGACACTTTTCAAAATTAGCTTACTGGATCTAATTTTTCCATTATACATGTAAGTGTGACTAGTTGTGCTCAAGTAAATGCGGATAGATGATAGATAATAGACAATACACACTCATTTACATATAATACATGCAACACACTTAGGTATCTACTTCATATAGTATACACATATAGTATATAATTTTCCTTTCATACCCAGCTTTCATCAGAACTATTTTATGATCAAGGTTATTTTAGTCTCATAAAATGAGATATTATTCTACATGGTGGAGCCCTTGGCATTGAAAAGATTCCCACTTAACCACGGACTAAAACAGAGTCATAAACCTGCTCCCGATAACGCACTGGGGAGAGAGATAAGGTTAAGGTATAATGTTTGACTTTGTTCCAATTTTTAATGGTCATTGGATTAACTAGGTGACCTCATTCTCTTAAAACCACTTTGCTGTATTTTGACTTCTAAAAGGCTATCTGTTCAATCTATTTTATTATTCTTCCATTTATAACTTCAGACGTATGGTGCCCCATTATTAACCTGTGGTGTAATACTCTCTTTTGCATGCAGACTTGTGGGCTTTTGAAGAGTCCTGCATTGCTCTTTGTGCCCTGACTTTGTTAACTGGGTATCTTCTCTGTAGTATTTTAAAAAACCCAAGCTCTGCTTTTCAATATTTTGACATCTTACCATTGTACTTCTGTTTCATCTTGTATTCCACTATCTTTCTTTCAAGTTTATTTTACCTAGTTTCTTGGAGGCAAGGTGTACAACATTGTTCTATAGATTTCCTTATTCATAAATTTCCTATGCGTAAAGATTTAAGCATTTCTTTGTTTCAATTCAGTTTGGCATGTGGTGATTTGCTAACATTCTGTCTAAAATATTTCTTTAACCTGTGTTACAATTTCAGTAAGCACCTCATTACTATATATTTAGAAGCACGCAGTTTAACCTCCAAATGAAAATATCACAGGTATTGTTTCCCTGTTACATATAAATTGATGCCAGGTTAATAAAAATCATGATCCTCATCTTGTCAGTATTATTTCAGTCTGATGTTTACTGGAAAATCTCTCTTGAATGATCTCAGTGTTGGTAGTTTTGTCTACATGGAGTCTGTTTATTTCATATAATCTGTTGGTATGTATGGACCATTTCCTTCTAAATAGTTTTGTTTCTGTACAGATGGTAGTGATGTCTCATCTTCCATCCCTAGCATTACAATGAGTATCTCTCTCTCTTCCTCTCTGTTTTCCTCCAGATCAAGTTAAATTTCTATTTTTCTTTATTTTTTCTTTTATATTGCTTGCTTTTATATTGTATATTTCATTAATTACTTCTCTAAACTTTAATATTTCCTTCAAATGACTTGTTTTAGGTTTTCCCTGTTATTTTTCTAGTGTCATAAATTTCTGTGATTGGTTGGGTATCTTTCTTTTTTAAGTGTAGCATTCTTCAGCTGTAAATTTCCTTCTTCACAGTGCTTTAGTAGCACATGTTTCTGTTGTATTGTTTTCTTTCTTTGTTCCTGTTTTCTTACAACACTCATTTGTTTTGAATTAAGTGAACTTTCATTCCAGCAATTTAATTCTTTAATGATTTTTGACTATTATTTAAGGTCATCTTCTTAATGGCTGGTCTATACTGTTTATTTCTTCTTGGCAGACCAGATTGCTTAGCTTAAAAGCTCTTTTGTGCATATTTTAATTACAGACCAAGTAAGCACAAACTTTAGCTGTCTTCTTTGAATAATATCCCAACTGGGCTTCACAGCTGCTGTTCATAGACGAGTTGTGTTAGGCCCCAAGCTACTACTGGTCAGATTCTCCTGACCCCAAGTTACCCCTTCACCTCACTTCTGAGCAAAGCCATTTAGACAAGTAAGTGTTCTCCCAGCGCTCCTCTCCTTCCGACGCCCCCTTCCCCTCCTTTTCTTTCTGGCTATGTCTTGAAGGAACTTCCCATTCCAGGCCAGCGTCTTCCCAAGCCCCCAAGTGAGGCTGGGAGGACTATGCTGCCACCTTGTGGTCACTCCTTCCGGTGGCAGCACCTATGGCCTGGCCTTCTCATTTACCTTTGAGGAGATACTCTAGCATAGTTTTAATTCTTTATACATTTTATAAATCTAATTATGTAATCACACAGTCGTGACTTTATTACAATTGCTTTATGGATTAATAAAGGGAAGAAAGGAGAAGTATGCAATTCTGTCTTTCATCCATACATCTATGGGGAGTGAAGGAGAAACGCCAGTTCTTTTACTGGGTGACTTGTTTGCAACCTGAAGAATTGTTCAGACGTATTTCTCAGGCATACATCGTTTCTGCATCTCATCCATTTGAATTTTTGCCATGTTCCAAGAGTTACAATCGAGGGAGTCTAAGGATTTTTCTGACATCTACCTGCCTAGCTGTTTACCTTGTTTTGTTAATGAACATTCTAGATGGTCTATGGTTTAGCTTCTTATGCTAATGGGGTCACTAGCTTACGTATCTGCTTCCAGTTACATTTCCATGGCTTCTGAGATCACACGTTGGCTAGAACTTGCCCGTGCTCCATTGAAGCCAGTCTTGTTACACATTTGTATGGTGCGCTTCTCTCCCAAGAAAAAGACCTCAGGGGCCGAGTGAAGAAGAGAACACATACTTCTGTCATTCTTGCTGGGAAAAGAATTTCTGCAACCCAGGCCGGGTAGAAAGAGAACCATGGCCCAGGACTGGGGGTGAGGGATAGAAGCGAAGCTCTTGTCTGCTCTCTTATGGAGGAGCTGGGGACGGGACAGAATGAGTCACGGCTCATCAATTTTTTTTTTTTACAGAGAATTAGTAGATTTCTCTTTAGGAATATTTCTTTACTCCATGTTTTGTTTGGGAACAATTTTATCTATTATCTATCTATCTAATCTGTCCATCTATCATCTACCTAATACATGTTAGTTTTAACCAGTTAAATAAGTTTTTCATATGGATCTCTTCATTCTGCCATACCAGAAGTCATCTTTTTAAAGTTTTAAGTCATTTTACTTTTATCTGAAATGCCATTTATATCTAAATGTGATTCTTGATATATTTAACCCATGCCGAGTCTATTATTATTGCCCATGTCCCTCATTGTACTTTGTCTGGATAATTTCATTCTGATCTTTCTCAAGTTCATCGATTCATTCTTCACTTAGTCTACTCTGACATCTAGAATCATCTGTGGGGTTCTTTTTCCTCATTCAGTTTTCTAATTTTCTTTTTCATTTTTGGTCAGTCCTGGGGCTTGAGCTGAGGTCATGAGCACTAGCTCAAGGCTAGTGCTCTACCCCTGGGGTCACTGCTCCGTTTCTGTTGGTGGTTCATTGGAAATAGGGTCTCACAGACTTTCTTACCTGGGCTGGCTTTGAACCACGATACCCAGATCTCAGCCTCCTGTGTAGCCAGGATTACAGGTGGGAGCCACCAGTGCCTTTGCAAATGATCTAATTCTATACTCTGCTTATTAAGTTACTTGCAATTGTTTGTTGTCATTTTAACTATATGGCGGGACTTCGGGAGCTCTCTGTCTGTAGGTATGCACTTCTATTCTTTGTCCCTCTTTTTAAATAATATTTTGATATCACTTTATTTTTTAACCCTGAGCGTCAGATAATTTATTCAAATAACTGGAGAGATCATCCGAAGCTCTGGTGATGGCATACTCTGCAGAGCATTTCCCTTGCACCTGTCAGGAAGCGTGGCTGACGTCTCATTAACAAGCAGCATCAAGAGTACAGAGCGGAAGCAACACACCGCGGGCTCCCATCCATGCGGGACACGGCGGGCTCCCATCCACGCAGGACACGGCGGGCTCCCATCCACGCAGGACACTGACACACCGCGGGCTCCCATCCACGCAGGACACTGACACACCGCGGGCTCCCATCCACGCGGGACACGACACACCGCGGGCTCCCATTCACGCAGGACACTGACACACCACGGGCTCCCATCCACGCGGGACATGACACACCGCGGGTTCCCATCCATGCGGGACACGGTGGGATTCCATCCACGCAGGACACTGACACACCACGGGCTCCCATCCACGCAGGACACGGCGGGATCCCATCCACACAGGACACCGACACACCGCGGGATCTCATCCACGCGGGACACCGACACACCGCGGGCTCCCATCCACGCGGGACACGGCTGGCTCCCATCCACGCGGAAGGTGACACGACCCCTCCACCCTCTCTCCCCCAGGCAGCATCTCACCATCCCCATCCAAACCTCTGTGCCTCTTCTTGGTGTCTGCTCCCGGGCACTGGCTGCTCCCCAGGCCTGCAGCGTCAGATGCCTCCAGACGGGTACTTTTCGTTTGTGTGTTTTCACATTACCAGTGGGAGAAGGAGCCCGAGTCCAGCTGCCATTACTGAGGACGGAACTCCAGCAGCAGCATTGGCAGACGCCCATACAACATACATTGAATAACATGCATGCGGAGGGCACTGAAGTCTAACTCATTAGATGCTTTTAGTAACCAGATATTTTTTTTGAAGTCATGTTATTTCTGATTAACTAAATCAGTATGTGAAAAAGGCCTAAAATGTTGAAAGTACTGTAAATTTCATAAATTATCATTCTCTAATTGCTGTACTTTTGTTACAAGAGAAAAAGAACACTACAAAGTATCAGTTCAAAAGTAACCAGCTAGCATATGCCCGTGCATGTGGGATGCATAGATAAACTCTTGGGGGCTATTCCAGGATTTTCAGTACAAAGATATTATTTTATGGAGAAACTCCATGCTTGGGGCTTTCTCATTCTGATTGTTCTAAATATTCTAAAGTCTGTTATGTAAGCACATAATAGAACAGAGAACCATGATCTGTTAAGATGATCAGCTATGGGTGATATAGCCACATACAGAATGAAATGTAGGAATCGGAGGAGAAGAACCACGTAGAGACCATCACCCAGGCTGAATGAAGATGGGCATGGTAGAAGACCCCAGGAGGAGCCACGGGTGCTCCTCAAAGGCATACACACACAGCACATAGGAGGTGTGCAGCACACTGAGATTTTCAACTGATACTCCACTCTTCTGGAATATCAACTGAATATCTGATCATTTTAGGCAGAGAGACAGTACATGCATCTCATTTGCATCTGAAAACAGTCTTCCGGTTTTTTTTTGTACCGAGAACTCAATTGGAGGGGAAGCAACAATGGTAAGTTATTAACTGCTCTAAAAGACATCTGAGTTGCGTGTAAGCCGGGTTGCATGATGATAGCATACAAATCCACGCAGATGGAGGAAAGGTTTCTGACAAAGAGAATACAATTCTACGTGTGGGGTCAACAGAAATCGGGGGAAGCAGTACCATGTATAGGCATTTTTACCATCTTTGGCAGGTTTGGGCAGCTCTGGCTCCATGCCAGTTCTATTTTAAGCAGACAGAGTGATAGATATTTTCATTTGTAAATGCTTGCACATTAAGTTCAAAAGCCACAGAAAGTATTTTTGAACCAAAATCAAGGCTGATAGACTTTTAACTTTTTCCCCCCCTCTCAAGTGTGGTCTCAGATGGGCTTGTGACCCTCACAACACCTGTGCAGGGAAGAACCTTCTAGAAGTCACCCAGTTCTTGCCAATCACAATGCGGTATGCTGCTTCTAAGAATTTTTCTCCCTTTGGTAGAAGTCTCTTTCACCACCACTCTTACCTTCCGTACATCCCGTGGCTATGAACAAGGGAATGATTAAATGGATGGGGGAAATTCTCAGCAGTTGGGAGAATCAAAAACGGCCTGCGTCAGCCGTGCACAGCTGGCTCTCACCTTTAATCCTAGCTACTCAGGAGGCTGAGATCTGAGGATCACATTTGAAGCCGGCCCAGGCAAAGCCAAAGTTCAACAAGATAAACACCAGGAAACAGGTGTTTGAAAGGGGTGAGATGAGGTCAGGTGGGAAGGGTGGAAGAGAAGGGGCAGAGAAGAACACATCAAGGATTCCATGTCCACAAAATTAAGAAGAGTGCATCTATAGTGAAGTCCACAAAATTAAGAAGAGTGAAGGAAGAGGTGGCGTGGGGGGATGGGGTAGATATTTGAACAGGGTGACATTGACCAAGATGCACTGCGGCAAATGGCAACTCCTTTGTTCAACTACTTAACCTTAATAAAATATAAAAAAAATTAGTGGAAGACTTGATCTCAATTTTGCTTAGACCACCTTGAAACCACTCTTGCCACTGCTTTCCGAGTAGCCTAGATTGCAGGTGTGTGCCACTACACCAGGCTTCCAAATATCCATGTATCTGTATTTGTATTCCCTGAGAAGGCACGTTTACTCTCCTTCTGTCTCTCTGTGTTTCCACCCTGTTTGCATTATAAGCATGTGACATTGGCACTGAGGGGATGTAAAAGCAAAAATATGTGCTGCAAAACGATCACATTTGCAGAACTCCTTAAATGTTGTCTTTAGTGTCTACTTAGTTTGGAAATCGTATGATTGAAGTCATTGCCACAGTCAGCCTGCATACACACCCAAGGCTTTTCATTGCGGGAAAGGCATGCATCAAACTAATCACTGAATGAGGAAAAGTTATAATTTAGAGTAAAGGCACTTTTGAACTTGGCTTTTACACAGTAGAACTATTTTTGCCTGTGATTAGGAGGAAAAAACACTACATTGGTGATGGAAAAAAATCTGCTATTGTTCCCTGCTCATAAAAGCAACAGATAATTAC
This sequence comes from Dipodomys merriami, assembly GCF_024711535.1. NCBI lineage: Eukaryota > Metazoa > Chordata > Mammalia > Rodentia > Heteromyidae > Dipodomys > Dipodomys merriami. Next base: position 4,512,036 of record NW_027204715.1, on the reverse strand, counting down.
AGGGGAAACACATTTAAAAAAAAAAAAAAAACAGAGAGAAATGGACAAGTTTTCACAGTGCTCTCTCCTGAAAATGAGACTCTAAAATACATATTATTCCTCTGCTGTGATAGCATGGCTTGGATGTTCTCTTCACAAAAGAGGCTTTTGTCAAAGGAAGTTCAATAACAATGACATAATAGGCTATTTGCTACCGAGAAAACAAAGACAGAATGATATCGCCAAAATAATATGAGCTTATTTGATATATTTCTAGCCAGTTCTCATTTACCCGCATCCCCGTTGTGCATCTAAAAGATGTATTATTGCTTGGTGACTCTGTGTGACGCTTATCTGCGGACACTTGTGGCCGTAGGTCTTACCAGTCAGCACCAATATTTTGTAAGCTTCTCAGTATTTTAAGTGCATTTTAGAGTGATTTGAATAGTGATAAACTTAAAATACACCCAAAGATATCTACTTCCATTCCTTCCCATACGTTTCTGCTGACCCTAGAAAGCTTCTCAGATTACCACAATAAGCCAGACATTTGAGCTATGGTTTGAAGGTTTTTCTATCCCAAACTTGTGTTGACATTTATTTAATTGTCAGTACAATGGCATAAAGAGGTGATCACGCACGAGGATTCTGACTTCGAGGTGGAGTCCGTGATAAAAGGCCAAGTTTGCCCTCATCATCCTCTTGCTTTCCGCCAGCCTGCCCCCATGGGACACCACCTCACACACTCTTAGACATTCAGGGCGTTGGTTGTGGTCTCCCCAGCTTCTGCTGTGGGGAACTAGAGCACTTGTCTTCATTATAAATGGCCTGTGATATGCTATTACAGCAGCACAAACAAAGACATTCCAATCTGATCTGGGCTGTTAAACTCAAGTGCTATGAAAGAAGATCTGTGTATCCAATACGAGTTTATTTGGGTTTTACATAAGTGGTCTTTCCACTTTGGCTCTATATTAGACAAATGTAGCTGACCACGCCTTTCACCATGGGTAGAAGAAATGAATTGTGGTGAACGTTGAAAGGGGCGACAGTCACCAAGATGCACCTCATTCATAAACTGCTTTGTCAAATGCCAATTCTTTTCTACAACTACTTAGAGGTATTAATAAGTAATGTGTGTATACATGTACACATATATGGACATACCTATAATGTATCTATCTTAAAATTATTTAAGTAATTAAATACCAAAAAGAAATAGTGTAGGAGAACAGAGTAGAGGCAATATTTAAAGTGATTAAAAAATGAGGGAGGTGGGAAGATTAGGCAAAACTGATGAAAGACATTGATCTACACATTCAGAATCAGAGAAAAACTCAGACTATCTATCGGTTCAAAGAAAACTCTCCAAGATAAATTATGGCTCAAAAGATTCTGAAAAATAAAGGAAAATTTTTAGGAGAGGAAAGAAAAAATTCACAACATTCCTTTGTAATCATAAGAAGAATGATAAATAAATTTCAACAGAAATTGTGAAAGTCAGAAAGTACTCTGAAAGCCAACAAAAATACAACGATACTTGCTCTACCTTGAGAAAATGTCCGCGGACCTAAAGATAAATTACAGACATCAGCTGAAAGATGTCCCAGCACTTGGCTGGCATACAAGAAATCTAAAGAAAATGATGCATGCCCAGGCCCAGGGCTCAGCAGCACAGAATCTCAGCGAGGGAACAGCTGTGTCCTTATAAAACGATCTGGGGCTTCTTTGAAATCTTTCTTCTAGTCTTTCTGATAGTTGATTACTAGTTTATTTTCAGTGTCACTAACGAATACATTTTGTATGACCAGGATTTTTTAAATGCTTTGAGACTCATTCTGCTATGTAGCACAGGGTCCTTCCTGGTCAATGCTCATGCTTTCATGAGAAGATTGTACATTCGCTTGCTCGTATTGTTTGATGACTAATATGTAGGCCTTGAGAATTGTTCAAAATAATATTTTAGGAAAATAACATCTTTATTAGAGATACTTATATATTTAGAAAAAGTAAAAAATCTGTACACTATAAATGTGCATGGCTCCATTATTTAAAAG